>NW_027174560.1:0-654327 GCF_000390325.3 Nicotiana tomentosiformis
AATAAATGGCACCTGATGAGAGCATTGTTGGTGCTACATGGAATTGTTTGCAGTTGGTATGTGGATTTATTATCGTCGGCAGCAATTGGATGTTTCAAATTATTTGCTTTGTAATTTCCATTAATCATTACGCTACTGTTCCATTGTATTTGGTAGCAATAGCCTTTGGTTTTGTTCAATTCTTTGTACTTGGATAGTTTGTACCTTTGACCCAGTTTGTGAATTATTATATATAACCTAGTGGTATATTTGCTAAAAAAAATAGGGTTTTTGGCAATTAGGAATCCGCCCAGATGATAGGGCAAAAACTAGTTTTGAATTCCCGATCTCCATTTTCAGTGGAAAGTCATACCTTTAGGTTAAAAATCTATTCCATCTTTGTTTCAAAAGGCCATGATAAAAATTGATCAGCAGAGGTAACATCCGTAAATTTCATGTTCCAATTTTGCCTGCCAACAAAAAATTACCATTACCATCTCCAGGAAATGATTGCCCATGTTCCAACTTATCATCATTGAAACCTAAGTGGCATGAACCACCATCATCAACACAATATTGCCTCGAAAGTTATACAACAGCTCTGGCAGCTAGGCTTGCATGTTCTGCAAACTCAGCCACTGCTTGAGCAGCAGAGGTAGCATCCTTAAATTTCATGTTCCAATTCTGCCTGCCAATAGAAAAATTACCATTACCATCTCCAGGAAATGATTGCCCATGTTCCAACCTTTAATCCTTGAAACCTAAGTGGCATGAACCACCATCATTAACAAAATATTGCCTTGAAAGTTCTACAACAGCTCTGGCAGCTAGGCTTGCATGCTCTGTAAACTCAGCCGCTGCTTGAGCAGCAGAGGTTGCATCCTTAAATTTCATGTTCCAATTTCGCCTGCCAATAGAAAAATTACCATTACTATCTCTAGGAAATGATTGCCCATGTTCCAACATTTCATCCTTGAAACCTAAGTGGCATGAACCACCATCATCAACACAATATTGCCTTTAAAGTTCTACAACAGCTCTGGTAGCTAGGCTTGCATGTTCTGCACACTTAGCCACTGCTTGAGCAACATAGGTAGCTTCCTTAAATTTCATGCTCCAATTCTGCCTGCCAACAGAAAAATTACCATTACCATTTCCAGGAAATGAAAGCCCATGTTCCAGCCTTTCATCCTTGAAACATAAGTGGCATGAACCACCATCATCAACACAATATTGTCTTGAAAGTTCTATAACAACTCTGGCAGCTTGGCTTGCATGTTCTGCAAACTTAGCCGCTGCTTGATCAGCAGAGGTAACATCCGTAAATTTCATGTTCCAATTCTGCTTGCCAATAGAAAAATTACCATTACCATCTCCAGTAAATGATTGCCCATGTTCCAACCTTTTATCCTTGAAACCTAAGTGGCATGAACCATCATCATCAACACAATATTGTCTTGAAAGTTCTACAACAGCTCTGGCAGCTAGGCTTGCATGTTCTGCAACCTCAGCCGTTGCTTGAGCAGCAGAGGTAGCATCCTTAAATTTCATGTTCCAATTCTGCCTGCCAACAGAAAAATTAGTATTACCATCTCCAGGAATTGATTGCCCATGTTCGAACCTATCATCCTTGAAACCTAAGAGGCATGAACCACCATCATCAGCACAATATTGCCTTGAAAGTTCTACAACAGCTCTGGTAGCAACAAAAGAATTACCATTACCATCTACAAGAAATGATTGCCCATGTTCTAGCCTTTCATCCTTGAAACATAAGTGGCATGAACCACCATTATCAACACAATATTGGCTTGAAAGATCTACAACAACTCTGGCAGCTAGGCTTGCATGTTCTGCAAACTCAGCCGCTGCTTGAGCAGCAGAGGTAGCATCCTTAAATTTCATGTTCCAATTCTGCCTGCCAACAAAAAATTACCATTACCATCTCCAGGAAATGATTGCCCATGTTCCAACCTTTCATCCTTGAAACCTAAGTGGCATGAACCACCATCATCAACACAATATTGCCTCGAAAGTCCTACAACAGCTCTGGCAGCTAGGCTTGCATGTTCTGCAAACTCAGCCGCTGCTTGAGCAGCAAAGGTAGCATCCTTCAATTTCATGTTCCAATTCTGCCTCGCAACAGATAAATTACCGTTACCATCTCCAGCAAATGATCGCCCATGTTCCAATCTTTCATCCTTGAAACCTATGGGGCATGAACCACCATCATCAACATAATATTGCCTTTAAAGTTCTACAACAGCTCTGGCAGCTAGGCTTGCATGTTCTGCTAACTTAGCCGCTGCTTGATCAGCAGAGCTAGCATCCTTAAATTTCATGTTCCAATTCTGCCTGCCAACAGAAGAATTATCATTACCATCTCAAGGAAATTATTGCCCATGTTCCAGCCTCTCAATCTTTGAAACCTAAGAGGCATGAACTACCATCATCAGCACAATATTTACTTGAAAGTTCTACAACAGCTCCTGGCAGCTTGGCTTGCATGCTCTGCAAACTCAGCCGTTGCTTGTGCAGCAGAGGTAGCATCCTTAAATTTCATGCTCCAATTCTGCCTGCCAACTGAAAAATTACCATTACCATCCTCAGGAAATGATTGCCCATGTTCCAACCTTTCATCCTTGAAACCTAAGTGGCATGAACCACCATCATCAACACAATATTTCCTTGAAAGTTCTACAACACTTCTGGAAGCTAGGCTTGCATGTTCTGCAAACTCAGCCGCTGCTTGAGTAGCTGATGTAGCATCCTTAAATTTCATGTTCCAATTCTGCCTACCAACAAAAAAATTACCAATATTATCTGCAGGAAATGATTGCCCATGTTCCAACCTTTCATCCTAGAAACCCAAGTGGCATGAACCACCATCATCAACACAATATTGCCTCGAAAGTTATACAACAGCTCTGGCAGCTAGGCTTGCATGTTCTGCAAACTCAGCCACTGCTTGAGCAGCAGAGGTAGCATCCTTAAATTTCATGTTCCAATTCTGCCTGCCAACAGAAAATTTACAATTACAATCTCCAGGAAATGATTGCCCATGTTCCAATCTTTCATCCTTGAAACCAAAGTGGCATGAACCACCATCATCAACACAATATTGCCTTTAAAGTTCTACAACAGCTCTGGCAGCTAGGCTTGCATGTTCTGCTAACTTAGCCGCTGCTTGATCAGCAGAGCTAGCATCCTTAAATTTCATGTTCCAATTCTGCCTGCCAACAGAAGAATTATCATTACCATCTCAAGGAAATTATTGCCCATGTTCCAGCCTGTCAATCTTTGAAACCTAAGAGGCATGAACTACCATCATCAGCACAATATTTACTTGAAAGTTCTACAACAGCTCTGGCAGCTTGGCTTGCATGCTCTGCAAACTCAGCCGTTGCTTGTGCAGCAGAGGTAGCATCCTTAAATTTCATGCTCCAATTCTGCCTGCCAACTGAAAAATTACCATTACCATCCTCAGGAAATGATTGCCCATGTTCCAACCTTTCATCCTTGAAACCTAAGTGGCATGAACCACCATCATCAACACAATATTGCCTCGAAAGTTATACAACAGCTCTGGCAGCTAGGCTTGCATGTTCTGTAAACTCAGCCACTGCTTGAGCAGCAGAGGTAGCATCCTTAAATTTAATGTTCCAATTCTGCCTGCCAACAGAAAATTTACAATTACAATCTCCAGGAAATGATTGCCCATGTTCCAATCTTTCATCCTTGAAACCAAAGTGGCATGAACCACCATCATCAACACAATATTGCCTTTAAAGTTCTACAACAGCTCTGGAAGCTAGGCTTGCATGCTCTGCAAACTCAGTCGCTGCTTGAACAGCAAAGGTAGCATCCTTAAATTTCATGTTCCAATTTTGCCTGCCAACAAAAAAATCACCATTAGCATCTCTAGGAAATGATTGCCCATGTTCCAACATTTCATCCTTGAAACCTAAGTGGCATGAACCACCATCATCAACACAATATTGCCTTTAAAGTTCTACAACAGCTCTGGTAGCTAGGCTTGCATGTTCTGCACACTTAGCCACTGCTTGAGCAACATAGGTAGCTTCCTTAAATTTCATGCTCCAATTCTGCCTGCCAACAGAAAAATTACCATTACCATTTCCAGGAAATGAAAGCCCATGTTCCAGCCTTTCATCCTTGAAACATAAGTGGCATGAACCACCATCATCAACACAATATTGTCTTGAAAGTTCTATAACAACTCTGGCAGCTTGGCTTGCATGTTCTGCAAACTTAGCCGCTGCTTGATCAGCAGAGGTAACATCCGTAAATTTCATGTTCCAATTTTGCCTGCCAACAAAAAATTACCATTACCATCTCCAGGAAATGATTGCCCATGTTCCAACTTATCATCATTGAAACCTAAGTGGCATGAACCACCATCATCAACACAATATTGCCTCGAAAGTTATACAACAGCTCTGGCAGCTAGGCTTGCATGTTCTGCAAACTCAGCCACTGCTTGAGCAGCAGAGCTAGCATCCTTAAATTTCATGTTCCAATTCTGCCTGCCAATAGAAGAATTATCATTACCATCTCAAGGAAATTATTGCCCATGTTCCAGTCTTTCATCCTTGAAACCTAAGAGGCATGAACTACCATCATCAGCACAATATTTACTTGAAAGTTCTACAATAGCTCTGGCAGCTTAGCTTGCATGATCTGCAAACTCAGCCGTTGCTTGAGCAGCAGAGGTAGCATCCTTAAATTTCATGTTCCAATTCTGCCTGCCAACTGAAAAATAACCATTACCATCCTCAAGAAATGATTGCCCATGTTCCAACCTTTCATCCTTGAAACCTAAGTGCCATGGACCACAATCATCAACACAATATTGTATTGAAAGTTCAACAACAGCTCTGGCCGCTAGGCTTGCATGTTTTGCAAACATAGTCGCTGCTTGAGCAGCAAAGGTAGCATCCTTAAATTTCATGTTCCAATTTTGCCTGCCAACAAAAATATTACCATTAGCATCTCTAGGAAATGATTGCCCATGTTCCAACATTTCATCCTTGAAACCTAAGTGGCATGAACCACCATCATCAACACAATATTGCCTTTAAAGTTTTACAACAGCTCTGGTAGCTAGGCTTGCATGTTCTGCACACTTAGCCGCTGCTTGAGCAACATAGGTAGCTTCCTTAAATTTCATGCTCCAATTCTGCCTGCCAACAGAAAAATTACCATTACCATCTCCAGGAAATGAAAGCCCATGTTCCAGCCTTTCATCCTTGAAACATAAGTGGCATGAACCACCATCATCAACACAATATTGTCTTGAAAGTTCTACAACAACTCTGGCAGCTAGGCTTGCATGTTCTGCAAACTTAGCTGCTGCTTGATCAGTAGAGGTAACATCCGTAAATTTCATGTTCCAATTCTGCCTTCCAACAAAAAATTACCATTACCATCTCCAGGAAATGATTGCCCATGTTCCAACTTATCATCATTGAAACCTAAGTGGCATGAACCACCATCATCAACACAATATTGCCTCGAAAGTTATACAACAGCTCTGGCAGCTAGGCTTGCATGTTCTGCAAACTCAGCCACTGCTTGAGCAGCAGAGGTAGCATCCTTAAATTTCATGTTCCAATTCTGCCTGCCAACAGAAAATTTACAATTACCATCTCCAGGAAATGATTGCCCATGTTCCAATCTTTCATCCTTGAAACCTAAGTGGCATGAACCACCATCATCAACACAATATTGCCTTTAAAGTTCTACAACAGCTCTGGCAGCTAGGCTTGCATGTTCTGCAAACTCAGCCGCTGCTTGATCAGCAGAGCTAGCATCCTTAAATTTCATGTTCCAATTCTGCCTGCCAATTGAAAAATTACCATTACCATCCTCAGGAAATGATTGCCCATGTTCCAACCTTTCATCCTTGAAACCTAAGTGTCATGGACCACAATCATCAACACAATATTGTCTTGAAAGTTCAACAACAGCTCTGGCCGCTAGGCTTGCATGTTTTGCAAACATAGTCGCTGCTTGAGCAGCAAAGGTAGCATCCTTAAATTTCATGTTCCAATTTTGCCTGCCAACAAAAAAATTACCATTAGCATCTCTAGGAAATGATTGCCCATGTTCCAACATTTCATCCTTGAAACCTAAGTGGCATGAACCACCATCATCAACACAATATTGCCTTTAAAGTTCTACAACAGCTCTGGTAGCTAGGCTTGCATGTTCTGCACACTTAGCCGCTGCTTGAGCAACATAGGTAGCTTCCTTAAATTTCATGCTCCAATTCTGCCTGCCAACAGAAAAATTACCATTACCATCTCCAGGAAATGAAAGCCCATGTTCCAGCCTTTCATCCTTGAAACATAAGTGGCATGAACCACCATCATCAACACAATATTGTCTTGAAAGTTCTACAACAACTCTGGCAGCTAGGCTTGCATGTTCTGCAAACTTAGCCGCTGCTTGATCAGCAGAGGTAACATCCGTAAATTTCATGTTCCAATTCTGCCTGCCAACAAAAAATTACCATTACCATCTCCAGGAAATGATTGCCCATGTTCCAACTTATCATCATTGAAACCTAAGTGGCATGAACCACCATCATCAACACAATATTGCCTCGAAAGTTATACAACAGCTCTGGCAGCTAGGCTTGCATGTTCTGCAAACTCAGCCACTGCTTGAGCAGCAGAGCTAGCATCCTTAAATTTCATGTTCCAATTCTGCCTGCCAATAGAAGAATTATCATTACCATCTCAAGGAAATTATTGCCCATGTTCCAGTCTTTCATCCTTGAAACCTAAGAGGCATGAACTACCATCATCAGCACAATATTTACTTGAAAGTTCTACAATAGCTCTGGCAGCTTAGCTTGCATGATCTGCAAACTCAGCCGTTGCTTGAGCAGCAGAGGTAGCATCCTTAAATTTCATGTTCCAATTCTGCCTGCCAACTGAAAAATTACCATTACCATCCTCAGGAAATGATTGCCCATGTTCCAAGCTTTCATCCTTGAAACCTAAGTGCCATGGACCACAATCATCAACACAATATTGTCTTGAAAGTTCAACAACAGCTCTGGCCGCTAGGCTTGCATGTTTTGCAAACATAGTCGCTGCTTGAGCAGCAAAGGTAGCATCCTTAAATTTCATGTTCCAATTTTGCCTGCCAACAAAAAAATTACCATTAGCATCTCTAGGAAATGATTGCCCATGTTCCAACATTTCATCCTTGAAACCTAAGTGGCATGAACCACCATCATCAACACAATATTGCCTTTAAAGTTTTACAACAGCTCTGGTAGCTAGGCTTGCATGTTCTGCACACTTAGCCGCTGCTTGAGCAACATAGGTAGCTTCCTTAAATTTCATGCTCCAATTCTGCCTGCCAACAGAAGAATTACCATTACCATCTCCAGGAAATGAAAGCCCATGTTCCAGCCTTTCATCCTTGAAACATAAGTGGCATGAACCACCATCATCAACACAATATTGTCTTGAAAGTTCTACAACAACTCTGGCAGCTAGGCTTGCATGTTCTGCAAACTTAGCCGCTGCTTGATCTGCAGAGGTAACATCCGTAAATTTCATGTTCCAATTCTGCCTGCCAGCAAAAAAATTACCATTACCATCTCTAGGAAATGATTGCCCATGTTCCAACTTATCATCATTGAAACCTAAGTGGCATGAACCACCATCATCAACACAATATTGCCTCGAAAGTTATACAACAGCTCTGGCAGCTAGGCTTGCATGTTCTGCAAACTCAGCCACTGCTTGAGCAGCAGAGGTAGCATCCTTAAATTTCATGTTCCAATTCTGCCTGCCAACAGAAAATTTACAATTACAATCTCCAGGAAATGATTGCCCATGTTCCAATCTTTCATCCTTGAAACCAAAGTGGCATGAACCACCATCATCAACACAATATTGCCTTTAAAGTTCTACAACAGCTCTGGCAGCTAGCGCTTGCATGTTCTGCAAACTCAGCCGCTGCTTGATCAGCAGAGCTAGCATCCTTAAATTTCATGTTCCAATTCTGCCTGCCAACAGAAGAATTATCATTACCATCTCCAGGAAATTATTGCCCATGTTCCAGCCTTTCATCCTTGAAACCTAAGAGGCATGAACTACCATCATCAGCACAATATTTACTTGAAAGTTCTACAACAGCTCTGGCAGCTTGGCTTGCATGCTCTGCAAACTCAGCCGTTGCTTGAGCAGCAGAGGTAGCATCCTTAAATTTCATGTTCCAATTCTGCCTGCCAATTGAAAAATTACCATTACCATCCTCAGGAAATGATTGCCCATGTTCCAACCTTTCATCCTTGAAACCTAAGTGCCATGGACCACAATCATCAACACAATATTGTCTTGAAAGTTCAACAACAGCTCTGGCCGCTAGGCTTGCATGTTTTGCAAACATAGTCGCTGCTTGAGCAGCAAAGGTAGCATCCTTAAATTTCATGTTCCAATTTTGCCTGCCAACAAAAGAATTACCATTAGCATCTCTAGGAAATGATTGCCCATGTTCCAACATTTCATCCTTGAAACCTAAGTGGCATGAACCACCATCATCAACACAATATTGCCTTTAAAGTTCTACAACAGCTCTGGTAGCTAGGCTTGCATGTTCTGCACACTTAGCCGCTGCTTGAGCAACATAGGTAGCTTCCTTAAATTTCATGCTCCAATTCTGCCTGCCAACAGAAAAATTACCATTACCATCTCCAGGAAATGAAAGCCCATGTTCCAGCCTTTCATCCTTGAAACATAAGTGGCATGAACCACCATCATCAACACAATATTGTCTTGAAAGTTCTATAACAACTCTGCCAGCTAGGCTTGCATGTTCTGCAAACTTAGCCGCTGCTTGATCAGCAGAGGTAACATCCGTAAATTTCATGTTCCAATTCTGCCTGCCAACAAAAAATTACCATTACCATCTCCAGGAAATGATTGCCCATGTTCCAACTTATCATCATTGAAACCTAAGTGGCATGAACCACCATCATCAACACAATATTGCCTCGAAAGTTATACAACAGCTCTGGCAGCTAGGCTTGCATGTTCTACAAACTCCGCCACTGCTTGAGCAGCAGAGCTAGCATCCTTAAATTTCATGTTCCAATTCTACCTGCCAATAGAAGAATTATCATTACCATCTCAAGGAAATTATTGCCCATGTTCCAGTTTTTCATCCTTGAAACCTAAGAGGCATGAACTACCATCATCAGCACAATATTTACTTGAAAGTTCTACAATAGCTCTGGCAGC
This sequence comes from Nicotiana tomentosiformis, assembly GCF_000390325.3. Classification (NCBI taxonomy): domain Eukaryota; kingdom Viridiplantae; phylum Streptophyta; class Magnoliopsida; order Solanales; family Solanaceae; genus Nicotiana; species Nicotiana tomentosiformis. Next base: position 9,264 of record NW_027174560.1, read on the forward strand.
TTGGCTTGCATGATCTGCAAACTCAGCCATAGCTTGAGCAGCAGAGGTAGCATCCTTAAATTTCATGTTCCAATTCTGCCTGCCAATTGAAAAATTACCATTACCATCCTTAGGAAATGATTGCCCATGTTCCAACCTTTCATCCTTGAAACCTAAGTGCCATGGACCATAATCATCAACACAATATTGTCTTGAAAGTTCAACAACAGCTCTGGCCGCTAGGCTTGCAGGTTTTGCAAACATAGTCGCTGCTTGAGCAGCAAAGGTAGCATCCTTAAATTTCATGTTCCAATTTTGCCTGCCAACAAAAAAATTACCATTAGCATCTCTAGGAAATGATTGCCCATGTTCCAACATTTCATCCTTGAAACCTAAGTGCCATGGACCACAATCATCAACACAATATTGTCTTGAAAGTTCAACAACAGCTCTGGCCGCTAGGCTTGCATGTTTTGCAAACATAGTCGCTGCTTGAGCAGCAAAGGTAGCATCCTTAAATTTCATGTTCCAATTTTGCCTGCCAACAAAAAAATTACCATTAGCATCTCTAGGAAATGATTGCCCATGTTCCAACATTTCATCCTTGAAACCTAAGTGGCATGAACCACCATCATCAACACAATATTGCCTTTAAAGTTTTACAACAGCTCTGGTAGCTAGGCTTGCATGTTCTGCACACTTAGCCGTTGCTTGAGCAACATAGGTAGCTTCCTTAAATTTCATGCTCCAATTCTGCCTGCCAACAGAAAAATTACCATTACCATCTCCAGGAAATGAAAGCCCATGTTCCAGCCTTTCATCCTTGAAACATAAGTGGCATGAACCACCATCATCAACACAATATTGTCTTGAAAGTTCTACAACAACTCTGGCAGCTAGGCTTGCATGTTCTGCAAACTTAGCCGCTGCTTGATCAGCAGAGGTAACATCCGTAAATTTCATGTTCCAATTCTGCCTTCCAACAAAAAATTACCATTACCATCTCCAGGAAATGATTGCCCATGTTCCAACTTATCATCATTGAAACCTAAGTGGCATGAACCACCATCATCAACACAATATTGCCTCGAAAGTTATACAACAGCTCTGGCAGCTAGGCTTGCATGTTCTACAAACTCAGCCACTGCTTGAGCAGCAGAGCTAGCATCCTTAAATTTCATGTTCCAATTCTACCTGCCAATAGAAGAATTATCATTACCATCTCAAGGAAATTATTGCCCATGTTCCAGTTTTTCATCCTTGAAACCTAAGAGGCATGAACTACCATCATCAGCACAATATTTACTTGAAAGTTCTACAATAGCTCTGGCAGCTTGGCTTGTATGATCTGCAAACTCAGCCATAGCTTGAGCAGCAGAGGTAGCATCCTTAAATTTCATGTTCCAATTCTGCCTGCCAACTGAAAAATTACCATTACCATCCTCAGGAAATGATTGCCCATGTTCCAACCTTTCATCCTTGAAACCTAAGTGCCATGGACCACAATCATCAACACAATATTGTCTTGAAAGTTCAACAACAGCTCTGGCCGCTAGGCTTGCATGTTTTGCAAACATAGTCGCTGCTTGAGCAGCAAAGGTAGCATCCTTAAATTTCATGTTCCAATTTTGCCTGCCAACAAAAAAATTACCATTAGCATCTCTAGGAAATGATTGCCCATGTTCCAACATTTCATCCTTGAAACCTAAGTGGCATGAACCACCATCATCAACACAATATTGCCTTTAAAGTTTTACAACAGCTCTGGTAGCTAGGCTTGCATGTTCTGCACACTTAGCCGTTGCTTGAGCAACATAGGTAGCTTCCTTAAATTTCATGCTCCAATTCTGCCTGCCAACAGAAAAATTACCATTACCATCTCCAGGAAATGAAAGCCCATGTTCCAGCCTTTCATCCTTGAAACATAAGTGGCATGAACCACCATCATCAACACAATATTGTCTTGAAAGTTCTACAACAACTCTGGCAGCTAGGCTTGCATGTTCTGCAAACTTAGCCGCTGCTTGATCAGCAGAGGTAACATCCGTAAATTTCATGTTCCAATTCTGCCTTCCAACAAAAAATTACCATTACCATCTCCAGGAAATGATTGCCCATGTTCCAACTTATCATCATTGAAACCTAAGTGGCATGAACCACCATCATCAACACAATATTGCCTCGAAAGTTATACAACAGCTCTGGCAGCTAGGCTTGCATGTTCTACAAACTCAGCCACTGCTTGAGCAGCAGAGCTAGCATCCTTAAATTTCATGTTCCAATTCTACCTGCCAATAGAAGAATTATCATTACCATCTCAAGGAAATTATTGCCCATGTTCCAGTTTTTCATCCTTGAAACCTAAGAGGCATGAACTACCATCATCAGCACAATATTTACTTGAAAGTTCTACAATAGCTCTGGCAGCTTGGCTTGCATGATCTGCAAACTCAGCCATAGCTTGAGCAGCAGAGGTAGCATCCTTAAATTTCATGTTCCAATTCTGCCTGCCAACTGAAAAATTACCATTACCATCCTCAGGAAATGATTGCCCATGTTCCAACCTTTCATCCTTGAAACCTAAGTGCCATGGACCACAATCATCAACACAATATTGTCTTGAAAGTTCAACAACAGCTCTGGCCGCTAGGCTTGCATGTTTTGCAAACATAGTCGCTGCTTGAGCAGCAAAGGTAGCATCCTTAAATTTCATGTTCCAATTTTGCCTGCCAACAAAAAAATTACCATTAGCATCTCTAGGAAATGATTGCCCATGTTCCAACATTTCATCCTTGAAACCTAAGTGGCATGAACCACCATCATCAACACAATATTGCCTTTAAAGTTTTACAACAGCTCTGGTAGCTAGGCTTGCATGTTCTGCACACTTAGCCGTTGCTTGAGCAACATAGGTAGCTTCCTTAAATTTCATGCTCCAATTCTGCCTGCCAACAGAAAAATTACCATTACCATCTCCAGGAAATGAAAGCCCATGTTCCAGCCTTTCATCCTTGAAACATAAGTGGCATGAACCACCATCATCAACACAATATTGTCTTGAAAGTTCTACAACAACTCTGGCAGCTAGGCTTGCATGTTCTGCAAACTTAGCCGCTGCTTGATCAGCAGAGGTAACATCCGTAAATTTCATGTTCCAATTCTGCCTGCCAATAAAAAAATTACCATTACCATCTCTAGGAAATGATTGCCCATGTTCCAACTTATCATCATTGAAACCTAAGTGGCATGAACCACCATCATCAACACAATATTGCCTCGAAAGTTATACAACAGCTCTGGCAGCTAGGTTTGCATGTTCTGCAAACTCAGCCACTGCTTGAGCAGCAGAGGTAGCATCCTTAAATTTCATGTTCCAATTCTGCCTGCCAACAGAAAATTTACAATTACAATCTCCAGGAAATGATTGCCCATGTTCCAATCTTTCATCCTTGAAACCAAAGTGGCATGAACCACCATCATCAACACAATATTGCCTTTAAAGTTCTACAATAGCTCTGGCAGCTACGCTTGCATGTTCTGCAAACTCAGCCGCTGCTTGATCAGCAGAGCTAGCATCCTTAAATTTCATGTTCCAATTCTGCCTGCCAACAGAAGAATTATCATTACCATCTCCAGGAAATTATTGCCCATGTTCCAGCCTTTCATCCTTGAAACCTAAGAGGCATGAACTACCATCATCAGCACAATATTTACTTGAAAGTTCTACAACAGCTCTGGCAGCTTGGCTTGCATGCTCTGCAAACTCAGCCGTTGCTTGAGCAGCAGAGGTAGCATCCTTAAATTTCATGTTCCAATTCTGCCTGCCAATTGAAAAATTACCATTACCATCCTCAGGAAATGATTGCCCATGTTCCAACCTTTCATCCTTGAAACCTAAGTTCCATGGACCACAATCATCAACACAATATTGTCTTGAAAGTTCAACAACATCTCTGGCCGCTAGGCTTGCATGTTTTGCAAACATAAGTCGCTGCTTGAGCAGCAGAGGTAGCATCCTTAAATTTCATGTTCCAATTTTGCCTGCCAACAAAAAAATTACCATTAGCATCTCTAGGAAATGATTGCCCATGTTCCAACATTTCATCCTTGAAACCTAAGTAGCATGAACCACCATCATCAACACAATATTGCCTTTAAAGTTCTACAACAGCTCTGGTAGCTAGGCTTGCATGTTCTGCACACTTAGCCGCTGCTTGAGCAACATAGGTAGCTTCCTTAAATTTCATGCTCCAATTCTGCCTGCCAACAGAAAAATTACCATTACCATCTCCAGGAAATGAAAGCCCATGTTCCAGCCTTTCATCCTTGAAACATAAGTGGCATGAACCACCATCATCAACACAATATTGTCTTGAAAGTTCTACAACAACTCTGGCAGCTAGGCTTGCATGTTCTGCAAACTTAGCCACTGCTTGATCAGCAGAGGTAACATCCGTAAATTTCGTGTTCCAATTCTGCCTGCCAACAAAACAATTACCATTACCATCTCCAGGAAATGATTGACCATGTTCCAACTTATCATCATTGAAACCTAAGTGGCATGAACCACCATCATCAACACAATATTGCCTCGAAAGTTATACAACAGCTCTGGCAGCTAGGCTTGCATGTTCTGCAAACTCAGCCACTGCTTGAGCAGCAGAGGTAGCATCCTTAAATTTCATGTTCCAATTCTGCCTGCCAACAGAAAATTTACAATTACAATCTCCAGGAAATGATTGCCCATGTTCCAATCTTTCATCCTTGAAACCAAAGTGGCATGAACCACCATCATCAACACAATATTGCCTTTAAAGTTCTACAACAGCTCTGGCAGCTAGGCTTGCATGTTCTGCAAACTCAGCCGCTGCTTGATCAGCAGAGCTAGCATCCTTAAATTTCATGTTCCAATTCTGCCTGCCAACAGAAGAATTATCATTACCATCTCCAGGAAATTATTGCCCATGTTCCAGCCTTTCATCCTTGAAACCTAAGAGGCATGAACTACCATCATCAGCACAATATTGTCTTGAAAGTTCTACAACAGCTCTGGCAGCTAGGCTTGCATGCTCTGCAAACTCAGCCGTTGCTTGAGCAGCAGAGGTAGCATCCTTAAATTTCATGTTCCAATTCTGCCTGCCAACTGAAAAATTACCATTACCATCCTCAGGAAATGATTGCCCATGTTCCAACCTTTCATCCTTAAAACCTAAGTGGCATGAACCACAATCATCAACACAATATTGTCTTGAAAGTTCAACAATAGCTCTGGCCGCTAGACTTGCATGATTTGCAAACTTAGTCGCTGCTTGAGCAGCAGAGGTAGCATCCTTAAATTTCATGTTCCAATTTTGCCTGCCAAAAAAAAAATTACCATTACCATCTCTAGGAAATGATTGCCCATGTTCCAACGTTTCATCCTTGAAACCTAAGTGGCATGAACCACCATCATCAACACAATATTGCCTTGAAAGTTCTACAAGAGCTCTGGTAACTAGGCTTGCATGTTCTGCAAACTTAGCCGCTGCTTGAGCAGCAGAGGTAGCTTCCTTAAATTTCATGTTCCAATTCTGCCTGCCAATAGAAAAATTACCATTACCATCCCCTGGAAATGATTGCCCATGTTCCAACCTTTCATCCTTGAAACCTAAGTGGCATGAACCTCAATCATCAACACAATATTGCCTTGAAAGTTCTACAACAGCTCTGGCAGCTATGCTTGCATATTCTACAAACTCATCCACTACTTGAGCAACAGTGGTAGCATCCTTAAATTTCATGTTCCAATTCTGCCTGCCAACAGAAAAATTACAATTACCATCCCCATGAAATGATTGTCCATGTTCCAACATTTCATCCTTGAAACCTAAGTGGGATGAACCACAATCATCAACACAATATTGCCTTAAAAGTTCAACAACAGCTCTGGCTGCTAGGCTTGCATGTTCTGCAAACTTAGTCGCTGCTTGAGCAACAGAGGTAGCATTCTTAAATTTCATGTTCCAATTCTGCCTGCCAAAAGAAAAATTACCATTACCATCTCTAGGAAATGATTGCCCATTTTCCAACCTTTCATCTTTGAAAACTAAGTGGCATGAACCACCATCATCAACACAATATTGCCTTGAAAGTTCGACTATATCTCTGTTAGCTAGGCTCGCGTGTTCTGCAAACTCAGTCGCTTCTTGAGCAGCAGAGGTAGGATCCTTAAATTTCATGTTCCAATTCTGCCTGCCTACCGAAATATTACCATTACCTTCTCCAGGAAATGATTGCCCATGTTCCAACCTTTCATCCTTGAAACCTAAGTGGCATGAACCACCATGATCAACACAATATTACCTTGAAAGTTTAACAACATCTCTGGCAGCTAGGCTTGCATGTTCTGCAAACTTCGCCGCTGCTTGAGCAGCAGAGGCAGCATCCTTAAATTTCATGTTCCAATTCTGCCGGCAACAGAAAATTTACAATTACCATCTCCCGGAACTGATTGCCCATGTTCCAATCTTTCATCCTTGAAACCTAAGTGGCATGAACCCCAATCATCAACACAATATTACCTTGAAAGTTCTACAACAGCTCTGGCAGCTAGGCTTGCATATTCTACAAACTCATCCCCTACTTGAGCAGGAGTGGTAGCATCCTTAAATTTCATGTTCCAATTCTGCCTGCCTATAGAAAAATTACAATTACCATCCCCATGAAATGATTTTCCATGTTCCAACATTTCATCCTTGAAACCTAAGTGGCATGAACCACAGTCATCAACACAATATTGCCTTGAAAGTTCAACAACAGATTTGGCCGCTAGGCTTGCATGTTCTGCAAACTTAGTCGCTGCTAGAGCAACAGAGGTAGCATTCTTAAATTTCATGTTCCAATTTTGCCTGCCAACAAACAAATTACCATTACCATCTCCAGGAAATGATTGACCATGTTTCAACGTTTCATCCTTGAAACCTATGTGGCATGAACCACCATCATCAACACAATATTTCCTCGAAAGTTCTACAACAGCTCTGGTAGCTAGGCTTGCATGTTCTGCAAACTCAGCCGCTACTTGAGCAGCAGAGGTAGCATCCTTAAATTATATGTTCCAATTCTGCCTACCAACAGAAAAATTACCATTACCATCTCTAGGCAATGATTGCCCATTTTCCAACATTTCATCCTTGAAAACTAAGTGGCATGAACCACCATCATCAACACAATATTGCCTTGAAAGTTCTACTGTATCTCTGTTAGCTAGGCTCGCGTGTTCTGCCAAACTCAGCCCCTGCTTGAGCAGCAGTGGTAGCATCCTTAAATTTCATGTTCCAATTCTGCCTGCCAACAGAAAAATTACCATTACCATCTCTAGGAAATGATTGCCCATTTTCCAACCTTTCATCCTTGAAAACTAAGTGGCATGAACCACCATCATCATCACAATATTGCCTTGAAAGTTCTACTATATCTCTATCAGCTAGGCTCGTGTGTTCTGAAAACTCAGCCGCTGCTTGAGCAGCAGAGGTAGCATCCTTAAATTTCATGTTCCAATTCTGCCGGCAACAGAAAATTTATAATTACCATCTCCCAGAAATGATTGCCCATGTACTAACCTTTCATCCTTGAAACCTAAGTGGCATGAACCACTATCATCAACACAATATTGCCTTGAAAGGTCTACAACAGCTCTGGCAGGTAGGCTTGCATGTTCGGCAAACTTAGCCGCTGCTTGAGCAGCAGAGGTAGCAACCTTAAATTTCATGTTCCAGTTCTTCCTGCCAACAGAAGAATTACCATTACCATCTCCAGGAAATGATTGCCCATGTTCCAGCCTTTCATCCTTGATACCTAAGTGGCATGACCACCATCATCAACACAATATTGTCTTGATAGTTCTATAACAGCTCTGGCAACTAGACTTGCATGCTCTGCAAACTCAGCCGTTGCTTGAGCAGTAGAGGTAGAATCCTTAAACTTCATGTTCCAACTCTGCCTGCCAACAGAAAATTTATCATTACCATCTCCGGGAAATGATTGACCATGTTCCAACCTTTCATCCTTGAAACCTAAGTGGCATGAACCACCATCATCAACACAATATTGTCTTGAAAGTTCTAAAACATCTCTGGCAGCTAGGGTTGCATGTTCTACAAACTCATCCCCTGCTTGAGCAGCATAGGTAGCATCCTTCAAATTCATGTTCCAATTCTGTCTGCCAACAGAAAAATTACCATTACCATCTCCAGGAAATGATTGCCCATTTTCCAACCTTTCATCCTTGAAACCTAAGTGGCATGAACCACTACCATCAACACAATATTGCCTTGAAAGGTCTACAACAGCTCTAGCAGGGAGGCTTGCATGTTCGACAAACTTAGCCGCTGCTCTAGCAGCAGAGGTTGCATCCTTAAATTTCATATTCCAATTCTGCCTGCCAACAGAAGAATAACCATTACCATCTCCAGGAAATGATTGCCCATGTTCCAGCCTTTCATCCTTGAAACCTAAGTGGCATTAACCACCATTATCAGCACAATATTGTCTTGAAAGTTCTACAACATCTCTGGCAGCTAGGATTGCATGCTTTGTAAACTCCACCGCTGCTTGAGCAGCACATGTAGCATCCTTAAATTTCATGTTCCAATTCTGCGTGCCAACAGAAAACTTACCATTACCATCCCCAGGAAATGATTGCCCATGTTCCAACCTTTCAACCTTGAAACCTAAGTGGCATGAACCATAATCATCAACACAATATTGCCTTGAAAGTTCAACAACAGCTCTGGCCGCTAGGCTTGCATGTTCTGCAAACTTAGTCGCCTCTTGAGCAGCAGAGGTAGCATCCTTAAATTTCATGTTCCAATTTTGCCTGCCAACAAAAAATTTACCATTACCATCTCCAGGAAATGATTGCCCATGCTCCAACGTTTCATCCTTGAAACCTAAGTGGCATGAACCACTATCATCAACACAATATTGCCTCGAAAGTTCTACAACAGCTCTAGTAGCTAGGCTTGCATGTTCTGCAAACTCAGCCGCTGCTTGAGCAGCAGAGGTAGCATCCTTAATTTTCATGTTCCAACTCTGCCTGCCAACAGAAAAATTACCATTACATACTCTAGGAAATGATTGGCCATGTTCCAACCTTTCATCCTTGAAACCTAAGTGGCATGAACCACAATCATCAACACAATATTGCCTTGAAAGTTCTACAACAGCTCTGGCAGCTAGGCTTGCATATTCTACAAACTTATCCTCTCCTTGAGCAGCAGAGGTAGGATCCTTAAATTTCATGGTCCAATTATGCCTGCCAACAGAAAAATTACCATTATCATCCCCAGGAAATGATTGCCCATGTTCCAACCTTTCATCCTTGAAACCTAAGTGAAAGTACCACAATCATCAACACAATATTGCCTTGAAAGTTCTACAACAGCTCTGGCAGCTAGGGTTGCATATTCTACAAACTAATCCTCTGCTTGAGCAGTAGTGGTAGCATCCTTAAATTTCATGTTCCAATTCTGCCTGCCAACAGAAATATTACCATTACCATCCCCAGGAAAAGATTGACCATGTTCCAACCTTTCATCCTTGAAACCTAAGTAGCATGACCACCATCATCAACACAATATTGTCTTGAAAGTTCTATAACAGCTCTTGCAGCTAGGCTTGCATGCTCTGCAAACTGAGCCGTTGCTTGAGCTGCAGAGGTAGAATCCTTACATTTCACGTTCCAACTCTGCCTTCCAATAGAAAAATTACCATTACCATCTCCAGGAAATAATTGCCCATGTTCCAACCTTTCATCCTTGAAACCTAAGTGGCATGAACCACCATCATCAACACAATATTGCCTTGAAAATTCTAAAACATCTCTGGCATCTAGGGTTGCATATTCTACAAACTCTGCCGCTGCTTGAGCAGCAGAGGTAGCATCCTTAAATTTCATATTCCAATTTAGCCTGCCAACAGAAAAATTATCATTACCATCCCCAGGAAATGATTGCCCGTGTTCCAACCTTTCCTCCTTGAAACCTAAGTGGCATGCACCACAATCATCAACACAATATTGCCTTGAAAGTTCTACAACAGCTCTGGCAGCTAGGCTTGCATATTCTACAAACTCATCCCCTGCTTGAGTAGCATTGGTAGTATTCTTAAATTTCATGTTCCAATTCTGCCTGCCAACAGAAAAATTACCATTACCATCTCTAGGAAATGATTGCCCATTTTCCAACCTTTCATCCGTGAAAACTAAGTGGCATGAACCACCATCATCATCACAATATTGCCTTGAAAGTTCTACTATATCTCTGTCAGCTAGGCTCGCGTGTTCTGCAAACTCAGTCGCTGCTTGAGCAGCAGAGGTGGCATCCTTTAATTTCATGTTCCAATTCTGCCTGCCAATCGAAATATTACCATTACCATCTCCAGGAAATGATTGCCCATGTTCCAACCTTTCATCCTTGAAACCTAAGTGGCATGAACCACCATGATCAACACAATATTACCTTGAAAGTTCAACAACATCTCTGGCATCTAGGCTTGCATGTTCTACAAACTTTGCCACTGCTTGAGCAGCAGAGGTAGCATCCTTAAATTTCATGTTCCAATTCTGCCTGCCAACAAAACAATTACCATTACCATCTCCAGGAAATGATTGTCCATGTTCCAACCTATCATCATTGAAACCTAAGTGGCATGAACCACCATCATCAACACAATATTGCCTTGAAAGTTCTACAACAGCTATGGCAGCTAGGCTTGCATGTTCTGCAAACTCAGCCGCTGCTTGAGCAGCAGAGGTAGCATCCTTAAATTTCATGTTCCAATTCTGCCTGCCAATAGAAAAATTACCATTCTAGACTCTAGGAAATGATTGCCCATGTTCCAACCCTTTATCCTTGAAACCTAAGTGGCATGAACCACCATCATCAACACAATATTGCCTTGAAAGTTCTACAACAGCTTTGGCAGCTAGGCTTACATGTTCTGCAAAGTCAGCCGCTGCTTGAGCAGTAGAGGTAGCATCCTTAAATTTCATGTTCCTATTCTGCCTGCCAACAGAAAAATTACCATTACCATCCCCAGGAAATGATTGTCCATGTTCCAACCTTTCATCCTTGAAACCTAAGTGGCATGAACCACTATCATCAACATAATATTGCCTTGAAAGGTCTACAACAGCTCTGGCAGGTAGGCTTGCATGTTCGGCAAACTTAGCCGCTGCTTGAGCAGCAGAGGTAGCATCCTTAAATTTCATGTTCCTATTTTGCCTGCCAACAAAAATATTACCATTACCATCTCCAGGAAATTATTGCCCATGCTCTAATGTTTCATCCTTGAAACCTAAGTGGCATGAACCACCATCATCAACACAATATTGCCTCGAAAGTTCTACAACAGCTCTGGTAGCTAGGCTTGCATGTTCTGCAAACTCAGCCGCTGCTTGAGCAGCAGAGGTAGTATTCTTAAATTTCATTTTCCAAATCTTCTTGCCAATAGAAAAATTACCATTACAGACTCTAGGAAATGAGTGCCCATGTTCCAACCTTTCATCCTTGAAACCTAAGTGGGATGAACCACAATCATCAACACAATATTGCCTTGAAAGTTATACAACAGATCTGGCAGCTAGGCTTGCATATTCTACAAACTCATCCTCTGCTTGAGCAGTAGTAGTAGCATCCTTAAATTTCATGTTCCAATTCTGCCTGCCAATAGAAAAATTACCATTACCATCTCTAGGAAATGATTGCCCATTTTCCAACCTTTCATCCTTGAAACCTAAGTGGCATGACCACCATCATCAACACAATATTGCCTGGAAAGTTCTACTATATATCTGTTAGCTAGGCTCGCGTGTTCTGCAAATTCAGTCACTGCTTGAGCAGCAGAGGTAGCATCCTTAAATTTCATGTTCCAATTCTGCCTTCCAACAGAAAAATTACCATTACCATCTCCAGGAAATGATTGCCCATTTTCCAATCTTTCATCCTCGAAACCTAAGTGGCATGAACCACCATCATCAACACAATATTGCCTTTAAAGTTCTACAACAGCTCTGGCAGCTAGGCTTGCATGTTCTGCAAACTCAGCCGCTGCTTGATCAGCAGAGGTACAACCTGAAATTTCATGTTCCAATTCTGCCTGCCAACAGAAAAATTACCATTACCATCCCTAGGAAATGATTGCCCATGTTCCAACCTTTCATCCTTGAAACCTAACTGGCATGAACCACTATCATCAATACAATATTACCTTGAAAGGTGCTCTGGCAGGTAGGCTTGCATGTTCTACAAACTTAGCCGCTGCTTGAGCAGCAGAGGTAGCATCCTTAAATTTCATGTTCCAATTCTGCCTGCCAATAGAAGAATTAGCATTACCATCTCCAGGAAATGATTTCCCATGTTCCAGCCTTTCATCCTTGAAACCTAAGTGGCATGACCACCATCATCAACACAATATTGTCTTGAAAGTTCTATAACAGCTCTTGCAGCTAGGCTTGCATGCTCTGCAAACTGAGTCGTTGCTTGAGCTGCAGAGGTAGAATGCTTACATTTCACGTTCCAACTCTGCCTTCCAATAGAAAAATTACCATTACCATCTCCAGGAAATAATTGCCCATGTTCCAACCTTTCATCCTTGAAACCTAAGTGGCATGAACCACCATCATCAACACAATATTGCCTTGAAAATTCTAAAACATCTCTGGCATCTAGGGTTGCATATTCTACAAACTCTGCCGCTGCTTGAGCAGCAGAGGTAGCATCCTTAAATTTCATATTCCAATTTAGCCTGCCAACAGAAAAATTACCATTACCATCCCCAGGAAATGATTGCCCGTGTTCCAACCTTTCCTCCTTGAAACCTAAGTGGCATGCACCACAATCATCAACACAATATTGCCTTGAAAGTTCTACAACAGCTCTGGCAGCTAGGCTTGCATATTCTACAAACTCATCCCCTGCTTGAGTAGCATTGGTAGTATTCTTAAATTTCATGTTCCAATTCTGCCTGCCAACAGAAAAATTACCATTACCATCTCTAGGAAATGATTGCCCATTTTCCAACCTTTCATCCGTGAAAACTAAGTGGCATGAACCACCATCATCATCACAATATTGCCTTGAAAGTTCTACTATATCTCTGTCAGCTAGGCTCGCGTGTTCTGCAAACTCAGTCGCTGCTTGAGCAGCAGAGGTGGCATCCTTTAATTTCATGTTCCAATTCTGCCTGCCAATCGAAATATTACCATTACCATCTCCAGGAAATGATTGCCCATGTTCCAACCTTTCATCCTTGAAACCTAAGTGGCATGAACCACCATGATCAACACAATATTACCTTGAAAGTTCAACAACATCTCTGGCATCTAGGCTTGCATGTTCTGCAAACTTCGCCACTGCTTGAGCAGCAGAGGTAGCATCCTTAAATTTCATGTTCCAATTCTGCCTGCCAACAAAACAATTACCATTACCATCTCCAGGAAATGATTGTCCATGTTCCAACCTATCATCATTGAAACCTAAGTGGCATGAACCACCATCATCAACACAATATTGCCTTGAAAGTTCTACAACAGCTATGGCAGCTAGGCTTGCATGTTCTGCAAACTCAGCCGCTGCTTGAGCAGCAGAGGTAGCATCCTTAAATTTCATGTTCCAATTCTGCCTGTCAATAGAAAAATTACCATTCTAGACTCTAGGAAATGATTGCCCATGTTCCAACCCTTTATCCTTGAAACCTAAGTGGCATGAACCACCATCATCAACACAATATTGCCTTGAAAGTTCTACAACAGCTTTGGCAGCTAGGCTTACATGTTCTGCAAAGTCAGCCGCTGCTTGAGCAGTAGAGGTAGCATCCTTAAATTTCATGTTCCTATTCTGCCTGCCAACAGAAAAATTACCATTACCATCCCCAGGAAATGATTGTCCATGTTCCAACCTTTCATCCTTGAAACCTAAGTGGCATGAACCACTATCATCAACACAATATTGCCTTGAAAGGTCTACAACAGCTCTGGCAGGTAGGCTTGCATGTTCGGCAAACTTAGCCGCTGCTTGAGCAGCAGAGGTAGCATCCTTAAATTTCATGTTCCTATTTTGCCTGCCAACAAAAATATTACCATTACCATCTCCAGGAAATTATTGCCCATGCTCTAATGTTTCATCCTTGAAACCTAAGTGGCATGAACCACCATCATCAACACAATATTGCCTCGAAAGTTCTACAACAGCTCTGGTAGCTAGGCTTGCATGTTCTGCAAACTCAGCCGCTGCTTGAGCAGCAGAGGTAGTATTCTTAAATTTCATGTTCCAAATCTTCTTGCCAATAGAAAAATTACCATTACAGACTCTAGGAAATGAGTGCCCATGTTCCAACCTTTCATCCTTGAAACCTAAGTGGGATGAACCACAATCATCAACACAATATTGCCTTGAAAGTTATACAACAGATCTGGCAGCTAGGCTTGCATATTCTACAAACTCATCCTCTGCTTGAGCAGTAGTAGTAGCATCCTTAAATTTCATGTTCCAATTCTGCCTGCCAATAGAAAAATTACCATTACCATCTCTAGGAAATGATTGCCCATTTTCCAACCTTTCATCCTTGAAACCTAAGTGGCATGACCACCATCATCAACACAATATTGTCTGGAAAGTTCTACTATATATCTGTTAGCTAGGCTCGCGTGTTCTGCCAATTCAGTCACTGCTTGAGCAGCAGAGGTAGCATCCTTAAATTTCATGTTCCAATTCTGCCTTCCAACAGAACAATTACCATTACCATCTCCAGGAAATGATTGCCCATTTTGCAATCTTTCATCCTCGAAACCTAAGTGGCATGAACCACCATCATCAACACAATATTGCCTTTAAAGTTCTACAACAGCTCTGGCAGCTAGGCTTGCATGTTCTGCAAACTCAGCCGCTGCTTGATCAGCAGAGGTAGCAACCTGAAATTTCATGTTCCAATTCTGCCTGCCAACAGAAAAATTACCATTACCATCCCTAGGAAATGATTGCCCATGTTCCAACCTTTCATCCTTGAAACCTAACTGGCATGAACCACTATCATCAATACAATATTACCTTGAAAGGTGCTCTGGCAGGTAGGCTTGCATGTTCGACAAACTTAGCCGCTGCTTGAGCAGCAGAGGTAGCATCCTTAAATTTCATGTTCCAATTCTGCCTGCCAATAGAAGAATTAGCATTACCATCTCCAGGAAATGATTGCCCATGTTCCAGCCTTTCATCCTTGAAACCTAAGTGGCATGACCACCATCATCAACACAATATTGTCTTGAAAGTTCTATAACAGCTCTTGCAGCTAGGCTTGCATGCTCTGCAAACTCAGCCGTTGCTTGAGCAGCAGAGGTAGCATCCTTAAATTTCATATTCCAATTTAGCCTGCCAACAGAAAAATTACCATTACCATCCCCAGGAAATGATTGCCCGTGTTCCAACCTTTCATCCTTGAAACCTAAGTGGCATGAACCACCATCATCAACACAATATTGCCTTGAAAATTCTAAAACATCTCTGGCATCTAGGGTTGCATATTCTACAAACTCATCCCCTACTTGAGCAGCAGAGGTAGCATCCTTAAATTTCATGTTCCAATTTTGCCTGCCAACAAAAAATTACCATTACCATCTCCAGGAAATGATTGCCCATGCTCCAACGTTTCATCCTTGAAACCTTAGTGGCATGAACCACAATCATCAACACAATATTGCCTTGAAAGTTCTACAACAGATCTGGCAGCTAGGCTTGCATATTCTACAAACTCATCCTCGGCTTGAGCAGTACTGGTAGCATCCTTAAATTTCATGTTCCAATACTGCCTGCCAACAGAAAAATTACCATTACCATCTCTAGGAAATGATTGCCCATGTTCCAACGTTTTATCTTTGAAACCTAAGTGGCATGCACCACAATCATCAACACAATATTGCCTTGAAAGTTCTACAACAGCTCTGGCAGCTAGGCTTGCATATTCTACAAACTCATCCCCTGCTTGAGTAGCATTGGTAGTATTCTTAAATTTCATGTTCCAATTCTGCCTGCCAACAGAAAAATTACCATTACCATCTCTAGGAAATGATTGCCCATTTTCCAACCTTTCATCCGTGAAAACTAAGTGGCATGAACCACCATCATCATCACAATATTGCCTTGAAAGTTCTACTATATCTCTGTCAGCTAGGCTCGCGTGTTCTGCAAACTCAGTCGCTGCTTGAGCAGCAGAGGTGGCATCCTTTAATTTCATGTTCCAATTCTGCCTGCCAATCGAAAT
Organism: Nicotiana tomentosiformis; assembly: GCF_000390325.3. Lineage (NCBI taxonomy): Eukaryota > Viridiplantae > Streptophyta > Magnoliopsida > Solanales > Solanaceae > Nicotiana > Nicotiana tomentosiformis. The sequence continues at coordinate 25,536 of NW_027174560.1, forward strand.
ATTACCATTACCATCTCCAGGAAATGATTGCCCATGTTCCAACCTTTCATCCTTGAAACCTAAGTGGCATGAAACCACCATGATCAACACAATATTACCTTGAAAGTTCAACAACATCTCTGGCATCTAGGCTTGCATGTTCTGCAAACTTCGCCACTGCTTGAGCAGCAGAGGTAGCATCCTTAAATTTCATGTTCCAATTCTGCCTGCCAACAAAACAATTACCATTACCATCTCCAGGAAATGATTGTCCATGTTCCAACCTATCATCATTGAAACCTAAGTGGCATGAACCACCATCATCAACACAATATTGCCTTGAAAGTTCTACAACAGCTATGGCAGCTAGGCTTGCATGTTCTGCAAACTCAGCCGCTGCTTGAGCAGCAGAGGTAGCATCCTTAAATTTCATGTTCCAATTCTGCCTGTCAATAGAAAAATTACCATTCTAGACTCTAGGAAATGATTGCCCATGTTCCAACCCTTTATCCTTGAAACCTAAGTGGCATGAACCACCATCATCAACACAATATTGCCTTGAAAATTCTAAAACATCTCTGGCATCTAGGGTTGCATATTCTACAAACTCATCCCCTGCTTGAGCAGCAGAGGTAGCATCCTTAAATTTCATGTTCCAATTTTGCCTGCCAACAAAAAATTACCATTACCATCTCCAGGAAATGATTGCCCATGCTCCAACGTTTCATCCTTGAAACCTTAGTGGCATGAACCACAATCATCAACACAATATTGCCTTGAAAGTTCTACAACAGATCTGGCAGCTAGGCTTGCATATTCTACAAACTCATCCTCGGCTTGAGCAGTACTGGTAGCATCCTTAAATTTCATGTTCCAATACTGCCTGCCAACAGAAAAATTACCATTACCATCTCTAGGAAATGATTGCCCATGTTCCAACGTTTTATCTTTGAAACCTAAGTGGCATGCACCACAATCATCAACACAATATTGCCTTGAAAGTTCTACAACAGCTCTGGCAGCTAGGCTTGCATATTCTACAAACTCATCCCCTGCTTGAGTAGCATTGGTAGTATTCTTAAATTTCATGTTCCAATTCTGCCTGCCAACAGAAAAATTACCATTACCATCTCTAGGAAATGATTGCCCATTTTCCAACCTTTCATCCGTGAAAACTAAGTGGCATGAACCACCATCATCATCACAATATTGCCTTGAAAGTTCTACTATATCTCTGTCAGCTAGGCTCGCGTGTTCTGCAAACTCAGTCGCTGCTTGAGCAGCAGAGGTGGCATCCTTTAATTTCATGTTCCAATTCTGCCTGCCAATCGAAATATTACCATTACCATCTCCAGGAAATGATTGCCCATGTTCCAACCTTTCATCCTTGAAACCTAAGTGGCATGAACCACCATGATCAACACAATATTACCTTGAAAGTTCAACAACATCTCTGGCATCTAGGCTTGCATGTTCTGCAAACTTCGCCACTGCTTGAGCAGCAGAGGTAGCATCCTTAAATTTCATGTTCCAATTCTGCCTGCCAACAAAACAATTACCATTACCATCTCCAGGAAATGATTGTCCATGTTCCAACCTATCATCATTGAAACCTAAGTGGCATGAACCACCATCATCAACACAATATTGCCTTGAAAGTTCTACAACAGCTATGGCAGCTAGGCTTGCATGTTCTGCAAACTCAGCCGCTGCTTGAGCAGCAGAGGTAGCATCCTTAAATTTCATGTTCCAATTCTGCCTGTCAATAGAAAAATTACCATTCTAGACTCTAGGAAATGATTGCCCATGTTCCAACCCTTTATCCTTGAAACCTAAGTGGCATGAACCACCATCATCAACACAATATTGCCTTGAAAGTTCTACAACAGCTTTGGCAGCTAGGCTTACATGTTCTGCAAAGTCAGCCGCTGCTTGAGCAGTAGAGGTAGCATCCTTAAATTTCATGTTCCTATTCTGCCTGCCAACAGAAAAATTACCATTACCATCCCCAGGAAATGATTGTCCATGTTCCAACCTTTCATCCTTGAAACCTAAGTGGCATGAACCACTATCATCAACACAATATTGCCTTGAAAGGTCTACAACAGCTCTGGCAGGTAGGCTTGCATGTTCGGCAAACTTAGCCGCTGCTTGAGCAGCAGAGGTAGCATCCTTAAATTTCATGTTCCTATTTTGCCTGCCAACAAAAATATTACCATTACCATCTCCAGGAAATTATTGCCCATGCTCTAATGTTTCATCCTTGAAACCTAAGTGGCATGAACCACCATCATCAACACAATATTGCCTCGAAAGTTCTACAACAGCTCTGGTAGCTAGGCTTGCATGTTCTGCAAACTCAGCCGCTGCTTGAGCAGCAGAGGTAGTATTCTTAAATTTCATGTTCCAAATCTTCTTGCCAATAGAAAAATTACCATTACAGACTCTAGGAAATGAGTGCCCATGTTCCAACCTTTCATCCTTGAAACCTAAGTGGGATGAACCACAATCATCAACACAATATTGCCTTGAAAGTTATACAACAGATCTGGCAGCTAGGCTTGCATATTCTACAAACTCATCCTCTGCTTGAGCAGTAGTAGTAGCATCCTTAAATTTCATGTTCCAATTCTGCCTGCCAATAGAAAAATTACCATTACCATCTCTAGGAAATGATTGCCCATTTTCCAACCTTTCATCCTTGAAACCTAAGTGGCATGACCACCATCATCAACACAATATTGCCTGGAAAGTTCTACTATATATCTGTTAGCTAGGCTCGCGTGTTCTGCCAATTCAGTCACTGCTTGAGCAGCAGAGGTAGCATCCTTAAATTTCATGTTCCAATTCTGCCTTCCAACAGAACAATTACCATTACCATCTCCAGGAAATGATTGCCCATTTTCCAATCTTTCATCCTCGAAACCTAAGTGGCATGAACCACCATCATCAACACAATATTGCCTTTAAAGTTCTACAACAGCTCTGGCAGCTAGGCTTGCATGTTCTGCAAACTCAGCCGCTGCTTGATCAGCAGAGGTAGCAACCTGAAATTTCATGTTCCAATTCTGCCTGCCAACAGAAAAATTACCATTACCATCCCTAGGAAATGATTGCCCATGTTCCAACCTTTCATCCTTGAAACCTAACTGGCATGAACCACTATCATCAATACAATATTACCTTGAAAGGTGCTCTGGCAGGTAGGCTTGCATGTTCGACAAACTTAGCCGCTGCTTGAGCAGCAGAGGTAGCATCCTTAAATTTCATGTTCCAATTCTGCCTGCCAATAGAAGAATTAGCATTACCATCTCCAGGAAATGATTGCCCATGTTCCAGCCTTTCATCCTTGAAACCTAAGTGGCATGACCACCATCATCAACACAATATTGTCTTGAAAGTTCTATAACAGCTCTTGCAGCTAGGCTTGCATGCTCTGCAAACTCAGCCGTTGCTTGAGCTGCAGAGGTAGAATCCTTACATTTCACGTTCCAACTCTGCCTTCCAATAGAAAAATTACCATTACCATCTCCAGGAAATAATTGCCCATGTTCCAACCTTTCATCCTTGAAACCTAAGTGGCATGAACCACCATCATCAACACAATATTGCCTTGAAAATTCTAAAACATCTCTCGCATCTAGGGTTGCATATTCTACAAACTCATCCCCTGCTTGAGCAGCAGAGGTAGCATCCTTAAATTTCATGTTCCAATTTTGCCTGCCAACAAAAAATTACCATTACCATCTCCAGGAAATGATTGCCCATGCTCCAACGTTTCATCCTTGAAACCTTAGTGGCATGAACCACAATCATCAACACAATATTGCCTTGAAAGTTCTACAACAGATCTGGCAGCTAGGCTTGCATATTCTACAAACTCATCCTCGGCTTGAGCAGTACTGGTAGCATCCTTAAATTTCATGTTCCAATACTGCCTGCCAACAGAAAAATTACCATTACCATCTCTAGGAAATGATTGCCCATGTTCCAACGTTTTATCCTTGAAACCTAAGTGGCATGAACCACCATCATCAACACAATATTGCCTTCAAAGTTATACAACAGCTCTGGCAGTTAGGCTTGCATGTTCTGCAAGCTCAGCCGCTGCTTGAGCAGCAGAGGTAGCATCCTTAAATTGCATGTTCCAATTCTGCCTGCCAACCGAAAAATTACCATTACCATCTCTAGGAAATGATTGCACATGTTCCAACCTTTCATCCTTGAAACATAAGTGGCATGCACCACTATAATCAACACAATATTGCCTTGAAAGGTCTACAATAGCTCTGTATGGTAGGCTTGCTGTTCGGCAAACTTAGCCGCTACTTGAGCAGCAGAGGTAGCATCCTTAAATTTCATGTTCCAATTCTGCCTGCCAACAGAAGAATTACCATTACCATCTCCAGGAAATGATTGCCCATGTTCTAGCCTTTCATCCTTGAAACCTAAGTGGCATGACCACCATCATCAACACAATATTGTCTTGAAAGTTCTACAACAGCTCTGGCAGCTAGGCTTGCATGCTCTGCAAACTTAGCCGTTGCTTGAGCAGCAGAGGTAGCATCCTTAAATTTCATGTTCCAATTCTGCCTGTCAATAGAAAAATTACCATTCTAGACTCTAGGAAATGATTGCCCATGTTCCAACCCTTTATCCTTGAAACCTAAGTGGCATGAACCACCATCATCAACACAATATTGCCTTGAAAATTCTAAAACATCTCTGGCATCTAGGGTTGCATATTCTACAAACTCATCCCCTGCTTGAGCAGCAGAGGTAGCATCCTTAAATTTCATGTTCCAATTCTATCTGCCAACAGAAAAATTACCATTACCATCTCCAGGAAATGATTACCCATGTTCCAACCTTTCATCCTTGAAACCTAAGTGGCATGAAGCACTATCATCAATACAATATTGCCTTGAAAGGTCTACAACAGCTCTAGCAGGGAGGCTTGCAATTTCGGCAAACATAGCCATTGCTTGTGCAGCAGAGCTAGCTTCCTTAAATTTCATGTTCCAATTTTGCCTGCCAACAGAAGAATTACCATTACCATCTTCAGGAAATGATTGCCCATGTTTCAGCCTTTCATCCTTGAAACCTAAGTGGCATGAACCAACATCATCAGCACAATATTGTCTTGAAAGTTCTATAACAGCTCTGGCAGCTAGGCTTGCATGCTCTGCAAACTCAGCCGTTGCTTGAGCAGCAGAGGTAGCATCCTTAAATTAAATGTTCCAATTCTGCCTGCCAACAGAAAAATTACCATTACCATCCCCAGGAAATGATTTCCCATGTTCCAACCTTTCATCCATGAAACCTAAGTGGCATGAACCATAATCGTCAACACAATATTGCCTTGAAAGTTCAACAACTGCTCTGGCCGCTAGGCTTGCATGTTCTGCAAACTTAGTCACTTCTTGAGCAGCAGAGGTAGCATCCTTAAATTTCATGTTCCAATTTTGCCTGCCAACAAAAGAATTACCATTACCATCTCCAGGAAATGATTGCCCATGCTCCAACGTTTCATCCTTGAAACCTAAGTGGCATGAACCACAATCATCAACACAATATTGCCTTGAAAGTTCTACAACAGATCTGGCAGCTAGGCTTGCATATTCTACAAACTCATCCTCGGCTTGAGCATTAGTTGTAGCATCCTTAAATTTCATGTTCCAATTCTGCCTGCCAACAGAAAAATTACCATTACCATCTCAAGGAAATGATTGCCCATTTTCCAGCCTTTCATCCTTGAAACCTAAGTGGCATGAACCAACATCATCAGCACAATATTGTCTTGAAAGTTCTATAACAGCTCTGGCAGCTAGGCTTGCATGATCTGCAAACTCAGCCGTTGCTTGAGCAGCAGAGGTAGCATCCTTAAATTAAATGTTCCAATTCTTCCTGCCAATAGAAAAATTACCATTACCATCCCCAGGAAATGATTTCCCATGTTCCAACCTTCCATCCTTGAAACCTAAGTGGCATGAACCATAATCGTCAACACAATATTGCCTTGAAAGTTCAACAACAGCTCTGGCCGCTAGGCTTGCTTGTTCTGCAAACTTAGTCACTTCTTGAGCAGCAGAGGTAGCATCCTTAAATTTCATGTTCCAATTTTGCCTGCCAACAAAAGAATTACCATTACCATCTCCAGGAAATGATTGCCCATGCTCCAACGTTTCATCCTTGAAACCTAAGTGGCATGAACCACAATCATCAACACAATATTGCCTTGAAAGTTCTACAACAGATCTGGCAGCTAGGCTTGCATATTCTACAAACTCATCCTCGGCTTGAGCATTAGTTGTAGCATCCTTAAATTTCATGTTCCAATTCTGCCTGCCAACAGAAAAATTACCATTACCATCTCAAGGAAATGATTGCCCATTTTCCAGCCTTTCATCCTTGAAACCTAAGTGGCATGAACCAACATCATCAGCACAATATTGTCTTGAAAGTTCTATAACAGCTCTGGCAGCTAGGCTTGCATGATCTGCAAACTCAGCCGTTGCTTGAGCAGCAGAGGTAGCATCCTTAAATTAAATGTTCCAATTCTTCCTGCCAATAGAAAAATTACCATTACCATCCCCAGGAAATGATTTCCCATGTTCCAACCTTTCATCCTTGAAACCTAAGTGGCATGAACCATAATCGTCAACACAATATTGCCTTGAAAGTTCAACAACAGCTCTGGCCGCTAGGCTTGCATGTTCTGCAAACTTAGTCGCTTCTTGAGCAGCAGAGGTAGCATCCTTAAATTTCATGTTTCAATTTTGCCTGCCAACAAAAGAATTACCATTACCATCTCCAGGAAATGATTGCCCATGCTCCAACATTACATCCTTGAAACCTAAGTGGCATGAACCACAATCATCAACACAATATTGCCTTGAAAGTTCTACAACAGATCTGGCAGATAGGCTTGCATATTCTACAAACTCATCCTCGGCTTGAGCAGTAGTTGTAGCATCCTTAAATTTCATGTTCCAATTTTGCCTGCCAACAGAAAAATTACCATTACCATCTCAAGGAAATGATTGCCCATTTTCCAACCTTTCATCCTTGAAAACTAAGTGGCATGAACCACTATAATCAACACAATATTTCCTTGAAAGTTCTACTATGTATCTGTCATCTAGGCTCGCGTGTTCTGCAAACTTAGTCGCTGCTTGAGCAGCAAAGGTAGCATCCTTAAATTTAATTTTCCAATTCTGCCTGCCAACAGAAAAATTACCATTACCATCTCTAGGAAATGATTGCCCATGTTCCAACGTTTTATCCTTGAAACCTAAGTGGCATGAACCATCATCATCAACACAATATTGCCTTGAAAGTTCTACAACAGCTCTGGCAGCTAGGTTTGCATGTTCTACAAGCTCAGCCGTTGATTGAGCAGCAGAGGTAGCATCCTTAAATTTCATGTTTCAATTCTGCCTGCCAACCGAAAAATTACCATTACCATCTCTAGAAAATGATTGCCCATGTTTCAACCTTTCATCCTTGAAACCTAAGTGGCATGCACCACTATCATCAACACAATATTGCCTTGAAAGGTCTACAATAGCTCTGTCAGGTAGGCTTGTTGTTCGGAAAACTTAGCCGCTACTTGAGCAGCAGAGGTAGGATCCTTAAATTTCATGTTCCAATTCTGCCTGACAAGAGAAGAATTACCATTACCATCTCCAGGAAATGATTGCCCATGTTCCAGCATTTCATCCTTGAAACCTAAGTGGCATGACCACCATCATCAACACAATATTGTCTTGAAAGTTCTACAATAGCTCTGGCAGCTAGGTTTGCATGCTCTGCAAACTTAGCCGTTGCTTGAGCAGCAGAGGTAGCATCCTTAAATTTCATGTTCCAACTCTTCCTGCCAACAAAAAAATTACCATTACCATCTCCAGGAAATGATTGCCCATGTTCCAACCTTTCATCCTTGAAACCTAAGTGGCATGAACCACCATCATCAACACAATATTTCCTTGAAAGTTCTACTATATCTCTGGCAGCTAGGCTTGCAAGTTCTGCAAACTCATCCCCTGCTTGAGCAGCAGAGGTAGCATCCTTAAATTTCATGTTCCAATTCTGCTTGCCAACAGAAAAATTACCATTACCATCTCCAGGAAATGATTGCCCATGTTCCTACCTTTCATCCTTGAAACCTAAGTGGCATGCACCACCATCATCAACACAATATTGCCTTGAAAGGTCTACAATAGCTCTGTCAGGTAGGCTTGTTGTTCGGCAAACTTAGCCGCTACTTGAGCAGTAGAGGTAGGATCCTTAAATTTCATGTTCCAATTCTGGCAGAGAGGCTTGCATGTTCGGCAAACTTAGCCGCTGGTTGAGTGGCAGAGGTAGAATCCTTAAATTTCATGTTCCAATTCTGCCTGCCAACAGAAGAATTACCATTACCATCTCCAGGAAATGATTGCTCATGTTCTAGCCTTTCATCCTTGAAACCTAAGTGGCATGACCACCATCCTCAAGACAATATTGTCTTGAAAGTTCTACAACACCTTTGGCAGCTAGGTTTGTATGCTCTGCAAACTTAGCCATTGCTTGAGCAGTAGAGGTAGCATCCTTAAATTTCACGTTCCAACTCTGCCTGCCAACAGAAAAATTAGCATTACCATCTCCAGGAAATGATTGCCCATGTTCCAACCTTTCATCCTTGAAACCTAAATGGCATGAACCACCATCATCAACACAATATTGCCTTGAAAGTTCTACTATATCTCTGGCAGCTAGGCTTGCATGTTCTGCAAACTCATCCCCTGCTTGAGCAGCAGAGGTAGCATCCTTAAATTTCATGTTCCAATTCTGCCTGCCAACAGAAAAATTACCATTACCATCTCAAGGAAATGATTGCCCATGTTCCAACCTTTTATCCTTGAAACCTTAGTGGCATGAACCACTATCATCAACACAATATTGCCTTGAAAGGTCTACAACAGCTTTGGCAGGGAGGCTTGCATGTTCGGCAAACTTAGCCGCTCCTTGAGCGGCAGAGGTAGCATCCTTAAATTTCATGTTCCAATTCTGCCTGCCAATAGAAGAATTACCATTACCATCTCCAGGAAATGATTGCCCATGTTCCAGCCTTTCATCCTTGAAACCTAAGTGGCATGAACCACCATCATTAGCACAATATTGTCTTGAAAGTTCTATAACAGCTCTGGCAGCTAAGATTGCATGCTCTGCAAACTCAGCCATTGCTTGAGCAGCTGAGGTAACATCCTTAAATTTCATGTTCCAATTCTGCCTGCCAACAGAAAAATTACCATTACTATCCCCAGGAAATGATTGCCCATGTTCCAACCTTTCAACCTTGAAACCTAAGTGGCATGACCCAGAATCATCAACACAATATTGCCTTGAAAGTTCTACAACAGCTCTGGCAGCTAGGCTTGCGTGTTCTGCAAACTCAGTCGCTGCATGAGCAGCAGAGGTAGCATCCTTAAATTTCATATTCCAATTCTGCCTGCCAACAGAAAAATTACCATTACCATCTCTAGGAAATGATTGCCCATGTTCCAACTTTTCATCCTTGAAACCTAAGTGGCATGAACCACCATCATCAACACACTATAGCCTTGAAAGTTCAACAACAGCTCTGGCCGCTAGGCTTGCATGTTCTGCAAACTTAGTCACTACTTGAGCAGCAGAGGTAGCATTCTTAAATTTCATGTTCCAATTTTGCCTGCCAACAAAAGAATTACCATTACCATCTCCAGGAAATGATTGCCCATGCTCCAACGTTTCATCCTTGAAACCTAAGTGGCATGAACCACCATCATCAACACAATATAGCCTTGAAAGTTCAACAACAGCTCTGGCTGCTAAGCTTGCATGTTCTACAAACTTAGTCACTGCTTGAGCAGCAGAGGTAGCATCCTTAAATTTCATGTTCCAATTTTGCCTGCCAACAAAACAACTACCATTACCATCTCCAGGAAACGATTGCCCATGCTCCAACGTTTCATCCTTGAAACCTAAGTGGCATGAACCACCATCATCAACACAATATTGCCTCGAAAGTTCTACAACAGCTCTGGCAGCTAGGCTTGCATGCTCTGCAAACTCAGCCGTTGCTTGAGCAGTAGAGGTAGCATCCTTAAATTAAATGTTCCAATTCTTCCTGCCAATAGAAAAATTACCATAACCATCCCCAGGAAATGATTGCCCATGTACCAACCTTTTATCCTTGAAACCTAAGTGGCATGAACCACCATCATCAAGACAATATTGCCCTGAAAGTTCAACAACAGCTCTGGAAGCTAGGCTTGCGTGTTCTACAAACTCAGCCGCTGCTTGAGCAGCAGAGGTAGCATCCCTAAATTTCATGTTCCAATTCTGCCTGCCAACAGAAAAATTACCATTACCATCCCCAGAAAATGATTGCCCATGTTCCAACCTTTCATCCTTGAAACCTAAGTGGCATGAACCACAATCATCAACACAATATTGCCTTGAAAGTTCTACAACAGCTCTGGCAGCTAGGCCTGCATGTTCGGCAAACTCAACCTCTGCTTGAGCAGTAGTGGTAGCATCCTTAAATTTCATGTTCCAATTCTGCCTGGCAACAGAAGAATTTCCATTACCATCTCCAGGAAATGATTGCCCATGTTCCAACCTTTCATCCTTGAAACCTAAGTGGCATGAACCACAAACATCAACACACTATAGCCTTGAAAGTTCAACAACAGGAAATGATTGCCCATGCTCCAACGTTTCATCCTTGAAACCTAAGTGGCATGAACCACCATCATCAACACAATATTGCCTCGAAATTTCTACAACAGTTATGGCAGCTAGGATTGCATGTTTTGCAAGCTCAATCGCTACTTGAGCAGCAGAGGTAGCATCCTTAAATTTCATTTTCCAATTCTGCCTGCCAACCGAAAAATTACCATTACCATCTCTAGGAAATGATTGCCCATGTTCCAACCTTTCATCCTTGAAACCGAAGTGGCATGAACCACCATCATCAACACAATATTTCCTTGAAAGGTCTACAACAGCTCTGGCAGCTAGGCTTGCATGCTCTGCAAACTCAGCCGTTGCTTGAGCAGCAGAGGTAGCATCCTTAAATTTCATGTTCCAATTCTCCCTGCCAACAGAACAATTACCATTACCATCCCCAGGAAATGATTGCCCATGTTCCAACCTTTTATCCTTGAAACCTAAGTTGCATGAACCACAATCATCAACACACTATAGCCTTGAAAGTTCAACAACAGCTCTGGCTGCTAGGCTTGCATGTTCTGCAAACTTAGTCGCTGCTTGAGCAGCAGAGGTAGCATCCTTAAATTTCATGTTCCAATTTTGCCTACCAACAAAACAATTACCATTACCATCTCCAGGAAATGATTGCCCATGCTCCAACGTTTCATCCTTGAAACATAAGTGGCATGAACCACCATCATCAACACAATATTGCCTCGAAAGTTCTACAACAGCTCTTGTGGCTAGGCTTGCATGTTCTGCAAACTCAGCTGCTACTTGAGCAGCAGAGGTAGCATCCTTAAATTTCATGTTCCAATTCTGCCTGCCAACAGAAAAATTACCATTACCATCCCCAGGAAATGATTGCCCATGTTCCAACCTTTCATCCTTGAAACCTAAGTGGCATGAACCACAATCATCAACACAATATTGCCTTGAAAGTTCTACAACAACTCTGGCAGCTAGGCCTGCATGTTCTACAAACTCATCCTCTGCTTGAGCAGTAGTGGTAGCATCCTTAAATTTCATGTTCCAATTCTGCCTGCCAACAGAAAAATTAACATTACCATCTCTAGGAAATAATTGCCCATTTTCCAACCTCTCATCCTTGAAACCTAAGTGGCATGAACCACCATCATCAACATAATATTGCCTTGAAAGTTCTACAACAGCTCTGGCAGCTAGGATTGCATGTTTTGCAAGCTCAATCGCTACTTGAGCAGCAGAGGTAACATCCTTAAATTTCATGTTCCAATTCTGCCTGCCAACCGAAAAATTACCATTACCATCTCTAGGAAATGATTGCCCATGTTCCAACCTTTCATCCTTGAAACCGAAGTGGCATGAACCACTATCATCAACACAATATTGCCTTGAAAGGTCTACAACAGCTCTGGCACCTAGGCTTGCATGCTCTACAAACTCAGCCGTTGCTTGAGCAGCAGAGGTAGCATCCTTAAATTTCATGTTCCAATTCTCCATGCCAACAGAAAAATTACCATTACCATCCCCAGGAAATGATTGCCCATGTTCCAACCTTTCATCCTTGAAACCTAAGTTGCATGAACCACAATCATCAACACACTATAGCCTTGAAAGTTCAACAACAGCTGTGGCTGCTAGGCTTGCATGTTCTGCAAACTTAGTCGCTGCTTGAGCAGCAGAGGTAGCATCCTTAAATTTCATGTTCCAATTTTGCCTGCCAACAAAAAAATTACCATTAGCATCTCCAGGAAATGATTGCCCATGCTCCAACGTTTCATCCTTGAAACCTAAGTGGCATGAACCACCATCATCAACACAATATTGCCTCGAAAGTTCTACAACAACTCTTGTGGCTAGGCTTGCATGTTCTGCAAACTCAGCTGCTGCTTGAGCAGCAGAGGTAGCATCCTTAAATTTCATGTTCCAATTCTGCCTGCCAATAGAAAAATTACCATTACCATCCCCAGGAAATGATTGCCCATGTTCCAACCTTTCATCCTTGAAACCTAAGTGGAATGAACCACAATCATCAACACAATATTGCCTTGAAAGTTCTACAACAACTCTGGCAGCTAGGCCTGCATGTTCTACAAACTCATCCTCTACTTGAGCAGTAGTGGAAGCATCCTTAAAATTCATGTTGCAATTCTGCCTGCCAACAGAACAATTACCATTACCATCTCTAGGAAATAATTGCCCATTTTCCAACCTCTCATCCTTGAAACCTAAGTGGCATGAACCACCATCATCAACATAATATTGCCTTGAATGTTCTACAACAGCTCTGGCAGCTAGGATTGCATGTTTTGCAAGCTCAATCGCTACTTGAGCAGCAGAGGTAGCATCCTTAAATTTCATGTTCCAATTCTGCCTGCCAACCGAAAAATTACCATTACCATCTCTAGGAAATGATTGCCCATGTTCCAACCTTTCATCCTTGAAACCGAAGTGGCATGAACCACTATCATCAACACAATATTGCCTTGAAAGGTCTACAACAGCTCTGGCACCTAGGCTTGCATGCTCTACAAACTCAGCCGTTGCTTGAGCAGCAGAGGTAGCATCCTTAAATTTCATGTTCCAATTCTCCCTGCCAACAAAAAAATTACCATTACCATCCCCAGGAAATGATTGCCCATGTTCCAACCTTTCATCCTTGAAACCTAAGTTGCATGAACCATAATCATCAACACACTATAGCCTTGAAAGTTCAACAACAGCTCTGGCTGCTAGGCTTGCATGTTCTGCAAACTTAGTCGCTGCTTGAGCAGCAGAGGTAGCATCCTTAAATTTCATGTTCCAATTTTGCCTGCCAACAAAACAATTACCATTACCATCTCCAGGAAATGATTGCCCATGCTCCAACGTTTCATCCTTGAAACCTAAGTGGCATGAACCACCATCATCAAGACAATATTGCCTCGAAAGTTTTACAACAGCTCTTGTAGCTAGGCTTGCATGTTCTGCAAACTCAGCCGCTGCTTGAGCAGCAGAGGTACAATCCTTAAATTTCATGTTCCAATTCTGCCTGCCGACAGAAAAATGACCATTACCATCCCTAGGAAATGATTGCACATGTTCCAACCTTTTATCCTTGAAACCTAAGTGGCATGAACCACAATTATCAACACAATATTGCCTTGAAAGTTCTACAACAGCTCTGGCAGCTAGGCCTGCATGTTCGGCAAACTCATCCTCTACTTGAGCAGTAGTGGTAGCATCCTTAAATTTCATGTTCCAATTCTGCCTGCCAACAGAAAAATTACCATTACCATCTCTAGGAAATAATTGCCCATTTTCCAACCTTTCATCCTTGAAACCCAAGTGGCATGAACCACCATCATCAACACAATGTTGCCTAGAAAGTTCTACAACAGCTCTGGAAGCTAGGCTTACGTGTTCTGCAAACTCAGTCGCTGCTTGAGCAGCAGAGGTAGCATCCTTAAATTTCATATTCCAATTCTGCCTGCCAACAGAAAAATTACCATTACCATCTCTAGGAAATGATTGCCCATGTTCCAACATTTCATACTTGAAACCTAAGTGGCATGAACCACCATCATCAACATAATATTGTCTTGAAAGTTCTACAACAGTTCTGGCAGCTAGGATTGCATGTTTTGCAAGCTCAATTGCTGCTTGAGCAGCAGAGGTAGCATCCTTAAATTTCATGTTCCAATTCTGCCTGCCAACCGAAAAATTACCATTACCATCTCTAGGAAATGATTGCCCATGTTCCAACCTTTCATCCTTGAAACCGAAGTGGCATGAACCACTATCATCAACACAATATTGCCTTGAAAGGTCTACAACAGCTCTGGTAGCTAGGCTTGCATGCTCTGCAAACTCAGCCGTTGCTTGAGCAGCAGAGGTAGCATCCTTAAATTTCATATTCCAATTCTCCCTGCCAACAGAAAAATTACCATTACCATCCCCAGGAAATGATTGCCCATGTTCCAACCTTTCATCCTTGAAACCTAAGTGGCATGAACCACAATCATCAACATAATATTGCCTTGAAAGTTCTACAACAACTCTGGTAGCTAGGCCTGCATGTTCTACAAACTCATCCTCTGCTTGAGCAGCAGAGGTAGCATCCTTATATTTCATGTTCCAATTCTGCCTGCCAACAGAAAAATTACCATTACCATCTCTAGGAAATAATTGCCCATTTTCCAACCTCTCATCCTTGAAATCTAAGTGGCATGAACCACCATCATCAACATAATATTGCCTTGAAAGTTCTACAACAGCTCTGGCAGCTAGGATTGCATGTTTTGCAAGCTCAATTCGCTACTTGAGCAGCAGAGGTAGCATCCTTAAATTTCATGTTCCAATTCTTCCTGCCAACCGAAAAATTACCATTACCATCTCTAGGAAACGATTGCCCATGTTCCAACCTTTCATCCTTGAAACCGAAGTGGCATGAACCACTATCATCAACACAATATTGCCTTGAAAGGTCTACAACAGCTCTGGCACCTAGGCTTGCATGCTCTACAAACTTAGCCGTTGCTTGAGCAGCAGAGGTAGCATCCTTAAATTTCATGTTCCAATTCTCCCTGCCAATAGAAAAATTACCATTACCATCCCCAGGAAATGATTGCCCATGTTCCAACCTTTCATCCTTGAAACCTAAGTTGCATGAACCACAATCATCAACACACTATAGCCTTGAAAGTTCAACAACAGCTCTGGCAGCTAGGCCTGCATGTTCGGCAAACTCATCCTCTACTTGAGCAGTAGTGGTAGCATCCTTAAATTTCATGTTCCAATTCTGCCTGCCAACAGAAAAATTACCATTACCATCTCTAGGAAATAATTGCCCATTTTCCAACCTTTCATCCTTGAAACCCAAGTGGCATGAACCACCATCATCAACACAATGTTGCCTAGAAAGTTCTACAACAGCTCTGGAAGCTAGGCTTACGTGTTCTGCAAACTCAGTCGCTGCTTGAGCAGCAGAGGTAGCATCCTTAAATTTCATATTCCAATTCTGCCTGCCAACAGAAAAATTACCATTACCATCTCTAGGAAATGATTGCCCATGTTCCAACATTTCATACTTGAAACCTAAGTGGCATGAACCACCATCATCAACATAATATTGTCTTGAAAGTTCTACAACAGTTCTGGCAGCTAGGATTGCATGTTTTGCAAGCTCAATTGCTGCTTGAGCAGCAGAGGTAGCATCCTTAAATTTCATGTTCCAATTCTGCCTGCCAACCGAAAAATTACCATTACCGTCTCTAGGAAATGATTGCCCATGTTCCAACCTTTCATCCTTGAAACCGAAGTGGCATGAACCACTATCATCAACGAAATATTGCCTTGAAAGGTCTAGAACAGCTCTGGCAGCTAGGCTTGCATGCTCTGCAAACTCAGCCGTTGCTTGAGCAGCAGAGGTAGCATCCTTAAATTTCATATTCCAATTCTCCCTGCCAACAGAAAAATTACCATTACCATCCCCAGGAAATGATTGCCCATGTTCCAACCTTTCATCCTTGAAACCTAAGTGGCATGAACCACAATCATCAACACAATATTGCCTTGAAAGTTCTACAACAACTCTGGTAGCTAGGCCTGCATGTTCTACAAACTCATCCTCTGCTTGAGCAGTAGTGGTAGCATCCTTAAATTTCATGTTCCAATTCTGCCTGCCAACAGAAAAATTACCATTACTATCTCTAGGAAATAATTGCCCATTTTCCAACCTCTCATCCTTGAAATCTAAGTGGCATGAACCACCATCATCAACATAATATTGCCTTGAAAGTTCTACAACAGCTCTGGCAGCTAGGATTGCATGTTTTGCAAGCTCAATCGCTACTTGAGCAGCAGAGGTAGCATCCTTAAATTTCATGTTCCAATTCTTCCTGCCAACCGAAAAATTACCATTACCATCTCTAGGAAACGATTGCCCATGTTCCAACCTTTCATCCTTGAAACCGAAGTGGCATGAACCACTATCATCAACACAATATTGCCTTGAAAGGTCTACAACAGCTCTGGAACCTAGGCTTGCATGCTCTACAAACTTAGCCGTTGCTTGAGCAGCAGAGGTAGCATCCTTAAATTTCATGTTCCAATTCTGCCTGCCAATAGAAAAATTACCATTACCATCCCCAGGAAATGATTGCCCATGTTCCAACCTTTCATCCTTGAAACCTAAGTTGCATGAACCACAATCATCAACACACTATAGCCTTGAAAGTTCAACAACAGCTCTGGCTGCTAGGCTTGCATGTTCTGCAAACTTAGTCACTGCTTGAGCAGCAGAGGTAGCATCCTTAAATTTCATGTTCCAATTTTGCCTGCCAACAAAAAAATTACCATTACCATCTCCAGAAAATGATTGCCCATGCTCCAATGTTTCATCCTTGAAACCTAAGTGGCATGAACCACCATCATCAACACAATATTGCCTCGAAAGTTCTACAACAGTTCTGGCAGCTAGGCTTGCATGTTCTGCAAACTTAGCTGATGCTTGAGCAGCAGAGGTAGCATCCTTAAATTTCATGTTCCAATTCTGCCTGCCAACAGAAAAATTACCATTACCATCCCCAGGAAATTATTGCCCATGTTCCAACCTTTCATCCTTGAAACCTAAGTGGCATGAACCACAATCATCAACACACTATAGCCTGGAAAGGTCAACAACAGCTCTGGCTGCTAGGCTTGCATGTTCTGCAAACTTAGTCGCTGCTTGAGCAGCAGAGGTAGCATCCTTAAATTTCATGTTCCAATTTTGCGTGCCAACAAAAAAATTACCATTACCATCTCCAGGAAATGATTGCCCATGCTCCAACGTTTCATCCTTGAAACCTAAGTGGCATGAACCACCATCATCAACACAATATTGCCTCGAAATTCTACAACAGCTCTTGTAGCTAGGCTTGCATGTTCTGCAAACTCAGCCGCTGCTTGAGCAGCAGAGGTAGCATCCTTAAATTTCATGTTCCAATTTTGTGTGCCAACAAAGAAATTACCATTACCATCTCCAGGAAATGATTGCCCATGCTCCAACGTTTCATCTTTGAAACCTAAGTGGCATGAACCACCATCATCAGCACAATATTGTCTTGAAAGTTCTACAACAGCTCTGGCAGCTAGGCTTGCATGCTCTGCAAACTCAGCCGTTGGTTGAGCAGCAGAGGTAGCATCCTTAAATTTCATGTTCCAATTCTCCCTGCCAACAGAAAAATTACCATTACCATCCCCAGAAAATAATTGCCATGTTCCAACCGTTCATCCTTGAAACCTAAGTTGCATGAACCACAATCATCAACACACTATAGCCTTGAAAGTTCAACAACAACTCTGGCTGCTAGGCTTCCATGTTCTACAAACTTAGTCGCTGCTTGAGCAACAGAGGTAGCATCCTTAAATTTCATGTTCCAATTTTGCGTGCCGACAAAACAATTACCATTACCATCTCCAGGAAATGATTGCCCATGCTCCAACGTTTCATCCTTGAAACCTAAGTAGCATGAACCACCATCATCAACACAATATTGCCTCGAAAGTTCTACAACAACTCTTGTAGCTAGGCTTGCATGTTCTGCAAACTCAGCCGTTGCTTAAGCAGCAGAGGTAGCATCCTTAAATTTCATGTTCCAATTCTGCCTGCCAACAGAAAAATTACCATTACCATCTCTAGGAAATAATTGCCCATTTTCCAACCTTTCATCCTTGAAACCCAAGTGGCATGAACCACCATCATCAACACAATGTTGCCTAGAAAGTTCTACAACAGCTCTGGAAGCTAGGCTTACGTGTTCTGCAAACTCAGTCGCTGCTTGAGCAGCAGAGGTAGCATCCTTAAATTTCATATTCCAATTCTGCCTGCCAACAAAAAAATTACCATTACCATCTCTAGGAAATGATTGCCCATGTTCCAACATTTCATACTTGAAACCTAAGTGGCATGAACCACCATCATCAACATAATATTGTCTTGAAAGTTCTACAACAGTTCTGGCAGCTAGGATTGCATGTTTTGCAAGCTCAATTGCTGCTTGAGCAGCAGAGGTAGCATCCTTAAATTTCATGTTCCAATTCTGCCTGCCAACCGAAAAATTACCATTACCGTCTCTAGGAAATGATTGCCCATGTTCCAACCTTTCATCCTTGAAACCGAAGTGGCATGAACCACTATCATCAACACAATATTTCCTTGAAAGGTCTAGAACAGCTCTGGCAGCTAGGCTTGCATGCTCTGCAAACTCAGCCGTTGCTTGAGCAGCAGAGGTAGCATCCTTAAATTTCATATTCCAATTCTCCCTGCCAACAGAAAAATTACCATTACCATCCCCAGGAAATGATTGCCCATGTTCCAACCTTTCATCCTTGAAACCTAAGTGGCATGAACCACAATCATCAACACAATATTGCCTTGAAAGTTCTACAACAACTCTGGTAGCTAGGCCTGCATGTTCTACAAACTCATCCTCTGCTTGAGCAGTAGTGGTAGCATCCTTAAATTTCATGTTCTAATTCTGCCTGCCAACAGAAAAATTACCATTACTATCTCTAGGAAATAATTGCCCATTTTCCAACCTCTCATCCTTGAAATCTAAGTGGCATGAACCACCATCATCAACATAATATTGCCTTGAAAGTTCTACAACAGCTCTGGCAGCTAGGATTGCATGTTTTGCAAGCTCAATCGCTACTTGAGCAGCAGAGGTAGCATCCTTAAATTTCATGTTCCAATTCTTCCTGCCAACCGAAAAATTACCATTACCATCTCTAGGAAACGATTGCCCATGTTCCAACCTTTCATCCTTGAAACCGAAGTGGCATGAACCACTATCATCAACACAATATTGCCTTGAAAGGTCTACAACAGCTCTGGCACCTAGGCTTGCATGCTCTACAAACTTAGCCGTTGCTTGAGCAGCAGAGGTAGCATCCTTAAATTTCATGTTCCAATTCTCCCTGCCAATAGAAAAATTACCATTACCATCCCCAGGAAATGATTGCCCATGTTCCAACCTTTCATCCTTGAAACCTAAGTTGCATGAACCACAATCATCAACACACTATAGCCTTGAAAGTTCAACAACAGCTCTGGCTGCTAGGCTTGCATGTTCTGCAAACTTAGTCACTGCTTGAGCAGCAGAGGTAGCATCCTTAAATTTCATGTTCCAATTTTGCCTGCCAACAAAAAAATTACCATTACCATCTCCAGAAAATGATTGCCCATGCTCCAATGTTTCATCCTTGAAACCTAAGTGGCATGAACCACCATCATCAACACAATATTGCCTCGAAAGTTCTACAACAGTTCTGGCAGCTAGGCTTGCATGTTCTGCAAACTTAGCTGATGCTTGAGCAGCAGAGGTAGCATCCTTAAATTTCATGTTCCAATTCTGCCTGCCAACAGAAAAATTACCATTACCATCCCCAGGAAATTATTGCCCATGTTCCAACCTTTCATCCTTGAAACCTAAGTGGCATGAACCACAATCATCAACACACTATAGCCTGGAAAGGTCAACAACAGCTCTGGCTGCTAGGCTTGCATGTTCTGCAAACTTAGTCGCTGCTTGAGCAGCAGAGGTAGCATCCTTAAATTTCATGTTCCAATTTTGCGTGCCAACAAAAAAATTACCATTACCATCTCCAGGAAATGATTGCCCATGCTCCAACGTTTCATCCTTGAAACCTAAGTGGCATGAACCACCATCATCAACACAATATTGCCTCGAAATTCTACAACAGCTCTTGTAGCTAGGCTTGCATGTTCTGCAAACTCAGCCGCTGCTTGAGCAGCAGAGGTAGCATCCTTAAATTTCATGTTCCAATTTTGTGTGCCAACAAAGAAATTACCATTACCATCTCCAGGAAATGATTGCCCATGCTCCAACGTTTCATCTTTGAAACCTAAGTGGCATGAACCACCATCATCAGCACAATATTGTCTTGAAAGTTCTACAACAGCTCTGGCAGCTAGGCTTGCATGCTCTGCAAACTCAGCCGTTGCTTGAGCAGCAGAGGTAGCATCCTTAAATTTCATGTTCCAATTCTCCCTGCCAACAGAAAAATTACCATTACCATCCCCAGAAAATAATTGCCATGTTCCAACCGTTCATCCTTGAAACCTAAGTTGCATGAACCACAATCATCAACACACTATAGCCTTGAAAGTTCAACAACAACTCTGGCTGCTAGGCTTCCATGTTCTACAAACTTAGTCGCTGCTTGAGCAACAGAGGTAGCATCCTTAAATTTCATGTTCCAATTTTGCGTGCCGACAAAACAATTACCATTACCATCTCCAGGAAATGATTGCCCATGCTCCAACGTTTCATCCTTGAAACCTAAGTAGCATGAACCACCATCATCAACACAATATTGCCTCGAAAGTTCTACAACAACTCTTGTAGCTAGGCTTGCATGTTCTGCAAACTCAGCCGTTGCTTAAGCAGCAGAGGTAGCATCCTTAAATTTCATGTTCCAATTCTGCCTGCCAACAGAAAAATTACCATTACCATCTCTAGGAAATAATTGCCCATTTTCCAACCTTTCATCCTTGAAACCCAAGTGGCATGAACCACCATCATCAACACAATGTTGCCTAGAAAGTTCTACAACAGCTCTGGAAGCTAGGCTTACGTATTCTGCAAACTCAGTCGCTGCTTGAGCAGCAGAGGTAGCATCCTTAAATTTCATATTCCAATTATGCCTGCCAACAGAAAAATTACCATTACCATCTCTAGGAAATGATTGCCCATGTTCCAACATTTCATACTTGAAACCTAAGTGGCATGAACCACCATCATCAACATAATATTGTCTTGAAAGTTCTACAACAGTTCTGGCAGCTAGGATTGCATGTTTTGCAAGCTCAATTGTTGCTTGAGTAGCAGAGGTAGCATCCTTAAATTTCATGTTCCAATTCTGCCTGCCAACCGAAAAATTACCATTACCGTCTCTAGGAAATGATTGCCCATGTTCCAACCTTTCATCCTTGAAACCGAAGTGGCATGAACCACTATCATCAACACAATATTTCCTTGAAAGGTCTAGAACAGCTCTGGCAGCTAGGCTTGCATGCTCTGCAAACTCAGCCGTTGCTTGAGCAGCAGAGGTAGCATCCTTAAATTTCATATTCCAATTCTCCCTGCCAACAAAAAAATTACCATTACCATCCCCAGGAAATGATTGCCCATGCTCCAACGTTTCATCCTTGAAACCTAAGTGGCATGAACCACCATCATCAACACAATATTGCCTTTAAAGTTCTACTATATCTCTAGCCGCTAGGCTTGCATGTTCTGCAAACTCATCCCCAGCTTGAGCAGCAGAGGTAGCATCCTTAAATTTCATGTTCCAATTCTTCTTGCCAACAGAAAAATTACCATTACCATCTCCAGGAAATGATTGCCCATGTTCCAACCTTTCATTCTTGAAACCTAAGTGGCATGAAGCACCATCATCAGCACAATATTGTCTTGAAAGTTCTACAACAGCTCTGGCAGCTAGGCATGCATGCTCTGCAAACTCAGCCGTTGCTTGAGCAGCAGAGGTAGCATCCATAAATTTTATGTTCCAATTCTGCCTGCCAACAGAAAAATTACCATTACCATCCCCCGGAAATGATTGTCCATGTTCCAACCTTTCATCCTTGAAACCTAAGTGGCATGAACCACAATCATCAACACAATATAGCCTTGAAAGTTCAACAATAGCTCTAGCCGCTAGACTTGCATGTTCTGCAAACTTAGTCGCTGCTTGAGCAGGAGAGGTAGCATCCTTAAATTTCATGTTCTAATTTTGCCTGCCAACAAAAAATTACCATTACCATCTCCAGGAAATGATTGCCCATGCTCCAACGTTTAATCCTTGAAACCTAAGTGGCATGAACCACCATCATCAACAAAATATTGCCTCGAAAGTTCTACAACAGCTCTGGTAGCTAGGCTTGCATGTTCTGCAAACTCAGCCTCTGCTTGAGCAGCGGAGGTAGCATCCTTAAATTTCATGTTTCTATTATGCCTGCCAATAGAAAAATTACCATTACCATCCCCAGGAAATGATTGCCCATGTTCCAACTTTTCATCCTTGAAACCTAAGTGACATGAACAACAATCATCAATACAATATTGCCTTGAAAGATCTACAATAGCTCTAGCATCTAGGCTTGCATGTTCTACAAACTCAACCTCTGCTTGAGCAGTAGTGGTATCATCCTTAAATTTCATGCTCCAATTTTGCCTTCCAACAAAAAAATTACCATTACCATCTCTGGGAAATGATTGCTCATTTTCCAACCTTTCATCCTTGAAAACTAAGTGGCATGAACCACCATCATCAACACAATATTTCCTTGAAAGTTCTACTTTATCTCTATCAGCTAGGCTCGTGAGTTCTGCAAACTCAGTCGCTGCTTGAGAAGCAGAGGTAGCATCCTTAAATTTCATGTTCCAATTCTGCCTGCCAACAGAAAAATTACCATTACCATCTCTAGGAAATGATTGCCCATGTTCCAACGTTTCATCCTTGAAACCTAAGTGGCATGAACCACCATCATCAACACAATATATCCTTGAAAGTTCAACAATAACTCTGGCCGCTAGATTTGCATGTTCTGCAAACTTAGTCGCTACTTGAGCAGCAGAGGTAGCATCCTTAAATTTCATGTTCCAATTCTGCCTGCAAACAGAAAAATTACCATTACCATCCCCAGGAAATGATTGCCCATGTTCCAACCTTTCATCCTTGAAACCTAAGTGGCATGAACCACTATCATCAACACAATATAGCCTTGAAAGTTCTACAATAGCTCTAGCCGCTAGATTTGCATGTTCTGCAAACTTAGTCGCTACTTGAGCAGCAGAGGTAGCGTCCTTAAATTTCATGTTCCAATTTTGCCTGCCAACAAAAAAATTACCATTACCATCTCCAGGAAATGATTGCCCATGCTCCAACGTTTCATCCTTGAAACCTAAGTGGCATGAACCACCATCATCAACACAATATTGCCTTTAAAGTTCTACTATATCTCTAGCCGCTAGGCTTGCATGTTCTGCAAACTCATCCCCAGCTTGAGCAGCAGAGGTAGCATCCTTAAATTTCATGTTCCAATTCTTCTTGCCAACAGAAAAATTACCATTACCATCTCCAGGAAATGATTGCCCATGTTCCAACCTTTCATTCTTGAAACCTAAGTGGCATGAAGCACCATCATCAGCACAATATTGTCTTGAAAGTTCTACAACAGCTCTGGCAGCTAGGCATGCATGCTCTGCAAACTCAGCCGTTGCTTGAGCAGCAGAGGTAGCATCCATAAATTTTATGTTCCAATTCTGCCTGCCAACAGAAAAATTACCATTACCATCCCCCGGAAATGATTGTCCATGTTCCAACCTTTCATCCTTGAAACCTAAGTGGCATGAACCACAATCATCAACACAATATAGCCTTGAAAGTTCAACAATAGCTCTAGCCGCTAGACTTGCATGTTCTGCAAACTTAGTCGCTGCTTGAGCAGGAGAGGTAGCATCCTTAAATTTCATGTTCTAATTTTGCCTGCCAACAAAAAATTACCATTACCATCTCCAGGAAATGATTGCCCATGCTCCAACGTTTAATCCTTGAAACCTAAGTGGCATGAACCACCATCATCAACAAAATATTGCCTCGAAAGTTCTACAACAGCTCTGGTAGCTAGGCTTGCATGTTCTGCAAACTCAGCCTCTGCTTGAGCAGCGGAGGTAGCATCCTTAAATTTCATGTTTCTATTATGCCTGCCAATAGAAAAATTACCATTACCATCCCCAGGAAATGATTGCCCATGTTCCAACTTTTCATCCTTGAAACCTAAGTGACATGAACAACAATCATCAATACAATATTGCCTTGAAAGATCTACAATAGCTCTAGCATCTAGGCTTGCATGTTCTACAAACTCAACCTCTGCTTGAGCAGTAGTGGTATCATCCTTAAATTTCATGCTCCAATTTTGCCTTCCAACAAAAAAATTACCATTACCATCTCTGGGAAATGATTGCTCATTTTCCAACCTTTCATCCTTGAAAACTAAGTGGCATGAACCACCATCATCAACACAATATTTCCTTGAAAGTTCTACTTTATCTCTATCAGCTAGGCTCGTGAGTTCTGCAAACTCAGTCGCTGCTTGAGAAGCAGAGGTAGCATCCTTAAATTTCATGTTCCAATTCTGCCTGCCAACAGAAAAATTACCATTACCATCTCTAGGAAATGATTGCCCATGTTCCAACGTTTCATCCTTGAAACCTAAGTGGCATGAACCACCATCATCAACACAATATATCCTTGAAAGTTCAACAATAACTCTGGCCGCTAGATTTGCATGTTCTGCAAACTTAGTCGCTACTTGAGCAGCAGAGGTAGCATCCTTAAATTTCATGTTCCAATTCTGCCTGCAAACAGAAAAATTACCATTACCATCCCCAGGAAATGATTGCCCATGTTCCAACCTTTCATCCTTGAAACCTAAGTGGCATGAACCACTATCATCAACACAATATAGCCTTGAAAGTTCTACAATAGCTCTAGCCGCTAGATTTGCATGTTCTGCAAACTTAGTCGCTACTTGAGCAGCAGAGGTAGCGTCCTTAAATTTCATGTTCCAATTTTGCCTGCCAACAAAAAAATTACCATTACCATCTCCAGGAAATGATTGCCCATGCTCCAACGTTTCATCCTTGAAACCTAAGTGGCATGAACCACCATCATCAACACAATATTGCCTTTAAAGTTCTACTATATCTCTAGCCGCTAGGCTTGCATGTTCTGCAAACTCATCCCCAGCTTGAGCAGCAGAGGTAGCATCCTTAAATTTCATGTTCCAATTCTGCTTGCCAACAGAAAAATTACCATTACCATCTCCAGGAAATGATTGCCCATGTTCCAACGTTTCATTCTTGAAACCTAAGTGGCATGAAGCACCATCATCAGCACAATATTGTCTTGAAAGTTCTACAACAGCTCTGGCAGCTAGGCTTGCATGCTCTGCAAACTCAGCCGTTGCTTGAGCAGCAGAGGTAGCATCCATAAATTTTATGTTCCAATTCTGCCTGCCAACAGAAAAATTACCATTACCATCCCCCGGAAATGATTGTCCATGTTCCAACCTTTCATCCTTGAAACCTAAGTGGCATGAACCACAATCATCAACACAATATAGCCTTGAAAGTTCAACAATAGCTCTAGCCGCTAGACTTGCATGTTCTGCAAACTTAGTCGCTGCTTGAGCAGGAGAGGTAGCATCCTTAAATTTCATGTTCCAATTTTGCCTGCCAACAAAAAATTACCATTACCATCTCCAGGAAATGATTGCCCATGCTCCAACGTTTAATCCTTGAAACCTAAGTGGCATGAACCACCATCATCAACAAAATATTGCCTCGAAAGTTCTACAACAGCTCTGGTAGCTAGGCTTGCATGTTCTGCAAACTCAGCCTCTGCTTGAGCAGCGGAGGTAGCATCCTTAAATTTCATGTTTCTATTATGCCTGCCAATAGAAAAATTACCATTACCATCCCCAGGAAATGATTGCCCATGTTCCAACTTTTCATCCTTGAAACCTAAGTGACATGAACAACAATCATCAACACAATATTGCCTTGAAAGATCTACAATAGCTCTAGCATCTAGGCTTGCATGTTCTACAAACTCATCCTCTGCTTGAGCAGTAGTGGTATCATCCTTAAATTTCATGCTCCAATTTTGCCTTCCAACAAAAAAATTACCATTACCATCTCTGGGAAATGATTGCTCATTTTCCAACCTTTCATCCTTGAAAACTAAGTGGCATGAACCACCGTCATCAACACAATATTGCCTTGAAAGTTCTACTTTATCTCTATCAGCTAGGCTCGTGAGTTCTGCAAACTCAGTCGCTGCTTGAGAAGCAGAGGTAGCGTCCTTAAATTTCATGTTTCAATTCTGCCTGCCAACAGAAAAATTACCATTACCATCTCTATGAAATGATTGCCCATGTTCCAATCTTTCATCCTTGAAACCTAAGTGGCATGAACCACCATCATCAACACAATATTGCCTTGAAAGTTCTACTATATCTCTGGCAGCTAGGCTTGCATGTTCTGCAAACTCAATTGCTGCTTGAGCAGCAGAGGTAGCATCCTTAAATTTCATTTTCCAATTATACCTGCCAATAGAAAAATTACCATTACCATCCCTAGGAAATGATTGCCCATGTTCCAACGTTTCATCCTTGAAACCTAAGTGGCATGAACCACCATCATCAACACAATATTGCCTTGAAAGATCTACAACAGCTCTGGCAGCTAGGCTTGCATGTTCTACAAACTCATCCTCTGCTTGAGCAGTAGTGGTATCATCCTTAAATTTCATGCTCTAATTCTGCCTGCCAACAAAAAAATTACCATTACCATCTCTAGGAAATGATTGCCCATTTTCCAACCTTTCATCCTTGAAAACTAAGTGGCATGAACCACCATCATCAACAAAATATTGCCTTGAAAGTTCTACTTTATCTCTGTCAGCTAGGCTCGTGAGTTCTGCAAACTCAGTCGCTGCTTGAGCAGCAGAGGTAGTATCCTTAAATTTCATGTTCCAATTCTGCCTGCCAACAGAAAAATTACCATTACCATCTCTAGGAAATGATTGCCCATGTTCCAACGTTTCATCCTTGAAACCTAAGTGGCATGAACCACCATCATCAACACAATATTGCCTTGAAAGTTCTACAACAGCTCTGGCAGCTAGGCTTGCATGTTCTGCAAACTCAGCCGCTGCTTGAGCAGCAGAGGTAGCATCCTTAAATTTCATGTTCCAATTCTGCCTGCCAACAGAAAAATTACCATTACCATCTCCAGGAAATGATTGCCCATGTTCCAACCTTTCATCCTTGAAACCTAAGTGGCATGAACCACCATCATCAACACAATATTGCCTTGAAAGTTCTACAACAGCTCTGGCAGCTAGGCTTGCATGTTCTGCAAACTCAGCCGCTGCTTGAGCAGCAGAGGTAGCATCCTTAAATTTCATGTTCCAATTCTGCCTGCCAACAGAAAAATTACCATTACCATCTCCAGGAAATGATTGCCCATGTTCCAACCTTTCATCCTTGAAACCTAAGTGGCATGAACCACCATCATCAACACAATATTGCCTTGAAAGTTCTACAACAGCTCTGGCAGCTAGGCTTGCATGTTCTGCAAACTCAGCCGCTGCTTGAGCAGCAGAGGTAGCATCCTTAAATTTCATGTTCCAATTCTGCCTGCCAACAGAAAAATTACCATTACCATCTCCAGGAAATGATTGCCCATGTTCCAACCTTTCATCCTTGAAACCTAAGTGGCATGAACCACAATCATCAACACAATATAGCCTTGAAAGTTCTACAATAGCTCTGGCCACTAGATTTGCATGTTCTGAAAACTTAGTCGCTACTTGAGCAGCAGAGGTAGCGTCCTTAAATTTCATGTTCCAATTTTGCCTGCCAACAAAAAAATTACAATTACCATCTCCAGGAAATGATTGCCCATGCTCCAACGTTTCATCCTTGAAACCTAAGTGGCATGAACCACCATCATTAACAAAATATTGCCTCGAAAGTTCTACAACAGCTCTGGTAGCTAGGCTTGCATGTTCTGCAAACTCAGCCGCTGCTTGAGCAGTAGAGGTAGCATCCTTAAATTTCATGTTCCAATTATGCCTGCCAATAGAAAAATTACCATTACCATCCCCAGGAAATGATTGCCCATGTTCCAACGTTTCATCCTTGAAACCTAAGTGGCATGAACCACCATCATCAACACAATATAGCCTTGAAAGTTCAACAATAGCTCTGGCCGCTAGATTTGCATGTTCTGCAAACTTAGTCGCTACTTGAGCAGTAGAGGTAGCATCCTTAATTTCATGTTCCAATTCTACCTGCAAACAGAAAAATTACCATTACCATCCCTAGGAAATGATTGCCCATATTCCAACCTTTCATCCTTGAAACCTAAGTGGCATGAACCAAGATCATCAACACAATATAGCCTTGAAAGTTCAACAATAGCTCTGGCCGCTAGATTTGCATGTTCTGCAAACTTAGTCGCTACTTGAGCAGCAGAGGTAGCATCCTTAAATTTCATGTTCTAATTATGCCTGCCAATAGAAAAATTACCAGCACCATCCCCAGGAAATGATTGCCCATGTTCCAACCTTTCATCCTTGAAACCTAAGTGACATGAACAACAATCATCAACACAATATTGCCTTGAAAGATGTACAACAGCTCTGGCAGCTAGGCTTGCATGTTCTACAAACGCATCCTCTGCTTGAGCAGTAGTGGTATCATCCTTAAATTTGATGCTCTAATTCTGCCTGCCAACAAAAAAATTACCATTACCATCTCTAGGAAATGATTCCCCATTTTCCATCCTTTCATCCCTGAAAACTAAGTGGCATGAACCACCATCATCAACACAATATTGGATTGAAAGTTCTACTTTATCTCTGTCAGCTAGGCTCGTGAGTTCTGCAAACTCATTCGCTGCTTGAGCAGCAGAGGTAGCATCCTTAAATTTCATGTTCCAATTCTGCCTGCCAACGGGAAAAATTTCCATTAACATCTCTAGGAAATAATTGCCCATGTTCCAACGTTTCATCCTTGAAACCTAAGTGGCATGAACCACCATCATCAACACAATATTGCCTTGAAAGTTCTACAACAGCTCTGGCAGCTAGGCTTGCATGTTCTGCAAACTCAGCCGCTGCTTGAGCAGTAGAGGTAGCATCCTTAAATTTCATGTTCCAATTATGCCTGCCAATAGAAAAATTACCATTACCATCCCCAGGAAATGATTGCCCATGTTCCAACGTTTCATCCTTGAAACCTAAGTGGCTTGAACCACCATCATCAACACAATATAGCCTTGAAAGTTCAACAATAGCTCTGGCCGCTAGATTTGCATGTTCTGCAAACTTAGTCGCTACTTGAGCAGCAGAGGTAGCATCCTTAATTTCATGTTCCAATTCTACCTGCAAACAGAAAAATTACCATTACCATCTCCAGGAAATGATTGCCCATGTTCCTACGTTTCATCCTTGAAACCTAAGTGGCATGAACCACCATCATCAACACAATATTGCCTTGACATTTCTACAACAGCTCTGGCAGCTAGGCTTGCATGTTCTGCAAACTCAGCCGCTGCTTGAGCAGCAAAAGTTGCATCCTTCAATTTCATGTTCCAATTCTGCCTGCCAACCGAAAATTACCATTACCATCTCCAGGAAATGATTGTCCATGTTCCAACCTTTCATCCTTGAAACCTAAGTGGCATGAACCACCATCATCAACACACTATTGCCTTGAAAGTTCTACAACAGCTCTGGCAGCTAGTCTTGCATGTTCTGCATACTCAGTTGCTGCTTGAGCAGCAGAGGTAGCATCCTTAAATTTCATGTTCCAATTCTGCCTGCCAACAGAAAAATTACCATTAAAATCTCTAAGAAATGATTTCCCATGTTCCAACGTTTCATCCTTGAAACCTAAGTTGCATGAACCACCATCATCAACACACTATTGCCTTGAAAGTTCTACAAAAGCTCTGGTAGCTGGGCTTGTATGTTCTGCAAACTCAGCCGCTGCTTGAGCAGCAGAAGTAGCATCCTTAAATTTCATGTTCCAATTCTGCCTGCCAACCGAAAAATTACCAGCACCATCTCCAGGAAATGATTGCCCATGTTCCAACCTTTCATCCTTGAAACCTAAGTGGCATGAACCACCATCATCAACACACAATTGCCTTGAAAGTTCTACAAAAGCTCTGGTAGCTAGGCTTGTATGTTCTGCAAACTCAGCCGCTGCTTGAGCAACAGAGGTAGCATCCTTAAATTTCATGTTTCAATTATGCCTGCCAACAGAAAAATTACCATTACCATCTCTAGGAAATGATTGCCCATGTTCCAATCTTTCATCCTTGAAACCTAAGTGGCACGAACAACCATCATCAACACAATATTGCCTTGAAAGTTCTACTATATCTCTGGCAGCTAGGCTTGCATGTTCTGCAAACTCAGTTGCTGCTTGAGCAGCAGAGGTAGCATCCTTAAATTTTATGTTCCAATTCTGCCTGCCAATAGAAAAATTACCATTAACATCTCTAGGAAATGATTGCCCATGTTCCAACGTTTCATCCTTGAAAACTAAGTGGCATGAACCACCATCATCAACACAATATTGCCTTGACATTTCTACAACAGCTCTGGCAGCTAGGCTTGCATGTTCTGCAAACTCAGCCGCTGCTTGAGCAGCAGAAGTTGCATCCTTAAATTTCATGTTCCAATTCTGCCTGCCAACCGAAAATTACCATTCCCATCTCCAGGAAATGATTGACCATGTTCCAAACTTTCATCCTTGAAACCTAAGTGGCATGAACCACCATCATCAACACACTGTTGCCTTGAAAGTTCTACAAAAGCTCTGGTAGCTAGGCTTGTATGTTCTGCAAACTCAGCCGCTGCTTGAGCAGCAGAAGTAGCATCCTTAAATTTCATGTTCCAATTCTGCCTGCCAACCGAAAAATTACCAGTACCATCTCCAGGAAATGATTGCCCATGTTCCAACCTTTCATCCTTGAAACCTAAGTGGCATGAACCACCATCATCAACACACTATTGCCTTGAAAGTTCTACAAAAGCTCTGGTAGCTAGGCTTGTATGTTCTGCAAACTCAGCCGCTGCTTAAGCAGCAGAGGTAGCATCCTTAAAATTCATGTTCCAATTCAGCCTGCCAACAGAATAATTACCATTCCCATCTCCAGGAAATGATTGCCCATGTTCCAACGTTTCATCCTTGAAACCTAAGTGGCATGAACCACCATCATCAACACAATATTGCCTTGACATTTCTACAACAACTCTGGCAGCTAGGCTTGCATGTTCTGCAAACTCAACCGCTGCTTGAGCAGCAGAAGTTGCATCCTTAAATTTCATGTCCCAATTCTGCCTGCTAACCGAAAATTACCATTACCATCTCCAGGAAATGATTGCCCATGTTCCAACCTTTCATTCTTGAAACCTAAGTGGCATGAACCACCATCATTAACACACTATTGCCTTGAAAGATCTACAACAGCTTTGGCAGCTAGGCTTGCATGTTCTGCAAACTCAGTTGCTGCTTGAGCAGCAGAGGTAGCATCCTTAAATTTCATGTTCCAATTCTGCCTGCCAACAGAAAAATTACCATTAAAATCTCTAAGAAATGATTTCCCATGTTCCAA
The DNA here is from genome assembly GCF_000390325.3 of Nicotiana tomentosiformis. Classification (NCBI taxonomy): domain Eukaryota; kingdom Viridiplantae; phylum Streptophyta; class Magnoliopsida; order Solanales; family Solanaceae; genus Nicotiana; species Nicotiana tomentosiformis. The sequence goes on from NW_027174560.1 coordinate 57,485, forward strand.
CGTTTCATCCTTGAAACCTAAGTTGCATGAACCACCATCATCAACACACTATTGCCTTGAAAGTTCTACAAAAGCTCTGGTAGCTAGGCTTGTATGTTATGCAAACTCAGCCGCTACTTGAGCAGCAGAAGTAGCATCCTTAAATTTCATGTTCCATTTCTGCCTGCCAACCGAAAAATTACCAGTACCATCTCTAGGAAATGATTGCCCATGTTCCAACCTTTCATCCTTGAAACCTAAGTGGCATGAACCACCATCATCAACACACTATTGCCTTGAAAGTTCTACAAAAGCTCTGGTAGCTAGGCTTGTATGTTCTGCAAACTCAGCCGCTGCTTGAGCAGCAGAGGTAGCATCCTTAAATTTCATGTTTCAATTCTGCCTGCCAACAGAAAAATTACCATTACCATCTCTAGGAAATGATTTCCCATGTTCCAATCTTTCATCCTTGAAACCTAAGTGGCATGAACCACCATCATCAACACACTATTGCCTTGAAAGTTCTACAAAAGCTCTGGTAGCTAGGCTTGTATGTTCTGCAAACTCAGCCGCTGCTTGAGCAGCAGAGGTAGCATCCTTAAAATTCATGTTCTAATTCAGCCTGCCAACAGAATAATTACCATTCCCATCTCTAGGAAATGATTGCCCATGTTCCAACGTTTCATCGTTGAAACCTAAGTGGCATGAACCACCATCATCAATACAATATTGCCTTGACATTTCTACAACAGCTCTGGCAGCTAGGCTTGCATGTTCTGCAAACTCAGCCGCTGCTTGAGCAGCAGAAGTTGCATCCTTAAATTTCATGTCCCAATTCTGCCTGCTAACCGAAAATTACCATTACCATCTCCAGGAAATGATTGCCCATGTTCCAACCTTTCATTCTTGAAACCTAAGTGGCATGAACCACCATCATTAACACACTATTGCCTTGAAAGATCTACAACAGCTTTGGCAGCTAGGCTTGCATGTTCTGCAAACTCAGTTGCTGCTTGAGCAGCAGAGGTAGCATCCTTAAATTTCATGTTCCAATTCTGCCTGCCAACAGAAAAATTACCATTAAAATCTCTAAGAAATGATTTCCCATGTTCCAACGTTTCATCCTTGAAACCTAAGTTGCATGAACCACCATCATCAACACACTATTGCCTTGAAAGTTCCACAAAAGCTCTGGTAGCTAGGCTTGTATGTTATGCAAACTCAGCCGCTACTTGAGCAGCAGAAGTAGCATCCTTAAATTTCATGTTCCATTTCTGCCTGCCAACCGAAAAATTACCAGTACCATCTCTAGGAAATGATTGCCCATGTTCCAACCTTTCATCCTTGAAACCTAAGTGGCATGAACCACCATCATCAACACACTATTGCCTTGAAAGTTCTACAAAAGCTCTGGTAGCTAGGCTTGTATGTTCTGCAAACTCAGCCGCTGCTTGAGCAGCAGAGGTAGCATCCTTAAATTTCATGTTTCAATTCTGCCTGCCAACAGAAAAATTACCATTACCATCTCTAGGAAATGATTTCCCATGTTCCAATCTTTCATCCTTGAAACCTAAGTGGCATGAACCACCATCATCAACACACTATTGCCTTGAAAGTTCTACAAAAGCTCTGGTAGCTAGGCTTGTATGTTCTGCAAACTCAGCCGCTGCTTGAGCAGCAGAGGTAGCATCCTTAAAATTCATGTTCTAATTCAGCCTGCCAACAGAATAATTACCATTCCCATCTCTAGGAAATGATTGCCCATGTTCCAACGTTTCATCCTTGAATCCTAAGTGGCATGAACCACCATAATCAATACAATATTGCCTTGACATTTCTACAACAGCTCTGGCAGCTAGGCTTGCATGTTCTGCAAACTCAGCCGCTGCTTGAGAAGCAGAAGTTGCATCCTTAAATTTCATGTTCCAATTCTGCCTGCCAACCAAAAATTACCATTACCATCTCCAGGAAATGATTGCCCATGTTCCAACCTTTCATCCTTGAAACCTAAGTGGCATGAACCACCATCATCAACACACTATTGCCTTGAAAGTTCTACAACAGCTCTGGCAGCTAGGCTTGCATGTTCTGCAAACTCAGTTGCTGCTTGAGCAGCAGAGGTAGCATCCTTAAATTTCATGTTCCAATTCTGCCTGCCAACAGAAAAATTACCATTAAAATCTCTAAGAAATGATTTCCCATGTTCCAACGTTTCATCCTTGAAACCTAAGTTGCATGAACCACCATCATCAACACACTATTGCCTTGAAAGTTCTACAAAAGCTCTGGTAGCTAGGCTTGTATGTTCTGCAAACTCAGCCGCTGCTTGAGCAGCAGAAGTAGCATCCTTAAATTTCATGTTCCAATTCTGCCTGCCAACCGAAAAATTACTAGTACCATCTCCAGGAAATGATTGCCCATGTTCCAACCTTTCATCCTTGAAACCTAAGTGGCATGAACCACCATCATCAACACACTATTGCCTTGAAAGTTCTACAAAAGCTCTGGTAGCTAGGCTTGTATGTTCTGCAAACTCAGCCGCTGCTTGAGCAGCAGAGGTAGCATCCTTAAATTTCATGTTTCAATTCTGCCTGCCAACAGAAAAATTACCATTACCATCTCTAGGAAATGATTGCCCATGTTCCAATCTTTCATCCTTGAAACCTAAGTGGCATGAACAACCATCATCAACATAATACTGCCTTCAAATTTCTACAACAGCTCTGGCAGCAAGGCTTGCATGTTCTGCAAACTCAGCCGCTACTTGAGCAGCAGAGGTAGCATCCTTAAATTTCATGTTCCAATTCTGCCTGCCAACAGAAAAATTTCCATTAACATCTCTAGGAAATGATTGCCCATGTTCCAGCGTTTCATCCTTGAAACCTAAGTGGCATGAACCACCATCATCAACACACTAATGCCTTGAAAGTTCTACAACAGCTCTGGCAGCTAGGCTTGCATGTTCTGCAAACTCAGTCGCTGCTTGAGCAGCAGAGGTAGCATCCTTAAATTTCATGATCCAATTCTGCCTTCCAGGAGAAAAAGTACCATTACCATCTCCAGGAAATGATTGCCCATGTTCCAACCTTTCATCCTTGAAAACTAAGTGGCATAAACCACCATCATCAACACACTATTGCCTTGAAAGTTCTACAAAAGCTCTGGCAGCTAGGCTTGCATGTTCTACAAACTTAGTCGCTGCTTGAGCAGCAGAGGTAGCACCCTTAAAATTCATGTTCCACTTCTGCCTGCCAACTGAATAATTATCATTCCAATCTCCAGGAAATGATTGCCCATTATCCAACCATTCATCCTTGAAACCAAAGTGGCATGAACGACCATTATCAACACAATATTGCCTTGAAATTTATACAACAGCTCTGGTAGCTAGGCTTGTATGTTCTGCAAACTCAGCCGCTGCTTGAGCAGCAGAGGTAGCATCCTTAAATTTCATGTTCCATTTCTTCCTGCCAACAGAAAAATTACCATTCCCATCACCAGGAAATGATTGCCCATGTTCCAACCTTTCATCCTTGAAACCAAAGCGGCATGAACCACCATCATCAACACAATATTGCCTTGAAATTTCTACAACAGCTCTAGCAGCTAGGCTTGCATGTTCTGGAAACTCAGCCGATGCTTGAGCAGCAGAAGTAGCATCCTTAAATTTCATGTTCCAATTCTGCCTGCCAACCGAAAAATTACCAGTACCATCTCCAGGAAATGATTGCCATGTTCCAACCTCTCATCCTTGAAACCTAAGTGGCATGAACCACCATCATCAACACACTATTGCCTTGAAAGTTCTACAAAAGCTCTGGTAGCTAGGCTTGTATGTTCTGCAAACTCAGCCGCTGCTTGAGCAGCAGAGGTAGCATCCTTAAATTTCATGTTTCAATTCTGCCTGCCAACAGAAAAATTACCATTACCATCTCTAGGAAATGATTGCCCATGTTCCAATCTTTCATCCTTGAAACCTAAGTGGCATGAACCACCATCATCAATACAATATTTCCTTGAAAGTTCTACTATATCTCTGGCAGCTAGGCTTGCATGTTCTGCAAACTCAATTGCTGCTTGAGCAGCAGAGGTAGCATCCTTAAATTTCATGTTCCAATTCTGCCTGCCAATAGAAAAATTACCATTAACATCTCTAGGAAATGATTGCCCATGTTCCAACGTTTCATCCTTGAAACCTAAGTGGCATGAACCACCATCATCAACACAATATTGCCTTGAAAGTTCTACAACAGCTCTGGCAGCTAGGCTTGTATGTTCTGCAAACTCAGCCGCTGCTTGAGCAGCAGAGGTAGCATCCTTAAATTTCATGTTCCAATTCTGCCTGCCAACCAAAAATTACCATTACCATCTCCAGGAAATGATTGCCCATGTTCCAACCTTTCATCCTTGAAACCTAAGTGGCATGAACCACCATCATCAACACACTATTGCCTTGAAAGTTCTACAAAAGCTCTGGTAGCTAGGCTTGTATGTTCTACAAACTCAGCCGCTGCTTGAGCAGCAGAGGTAGCATCCTTAAATTACATGTGTCAATTCTGCCTGCCAACAGAGAAATTACCGTTACCATCTCTAGGAAATGATTTCCCATGTTCCAACGTTTCATCCTTGAAAACTAAGTGGCATAAACCACCATCATCAACACACTATTGCCTTGAAAGTTCTACAAAAGCTCTGGTAGCTAGGCTTGTATGTTCTGCAAACTCTGTCGCTGCTTGCAGAGGTAGCATCCTTAAATTTCATGTTTCAATTTTGCCTGCCAACAGAAAAATTACCATTACCATCTCTAGGAAATGATTGCCCATGTTCCAATATTTCATCCTTGAAACCTAAGTGGCATGAACCACCATCATCAACACAATATTGCCTTGAAAGTTCTACAACAGCTCTGGAAGCTAGGCTTGCATGTTCTACAAACTCAGTCGCTGCTTGAGCAGCAGAGGTAGCATCCTTAAAATTCATGTTCCACTTCTGCATGCCAACTGAATAATTACCATTCCAATCTCCAGGAAATGATTGCCCATGTTCCAACCTTTCATCCTTAAAACCTAAGTTGCATGAACCACCATCATCAACACAATATTGCCTTGAAAGTTCTACAACAGCTCTGGCAGCTAGGCTTGTATGTTCTGCAAACTCAGCCGCTGCTTGAGCAGCAGAGGTAGCATCCTTAAATTTCATGTTCCAATTCTGCCTGCCAACCGAAAATTACCATTACCATCTCCAGGAAATGATTGCCCATGTTCCAACCTTTCATCCTTGAAACCTAAGTGGCATGAACCACCATCATAAACACACTATTGCCTTGAAAGTTCTACAAAAGCTCTGGTAGCTAGGCTTGTATGTTCTGCAAACTCTGCCGCTGCTTGCAGAGGTAGCATCCTTAAATTTCATGTTTCAATTTTGCCTGCCAACAGAAAAATTACCATTACCATCTCTAGGAAATGATTGCCCATGTTCCAATCTTTCATCCTTGAAACCTAAGTGGCATGAACCACCATCATCAACACAATATTGCCTTGAAAGTTCTACAACAGCTCTGGCAGCTAGGCTTGCATGTTCTACAAACTCAGTCGCTGCTTGAGCAGCAGAGGTAGCATCCTTAAAATTCATGTTCCACTTCTGCCTGCCAACTGAATAATTACCATTCCAATCTCCAGGAAATGGTTGCCCATGTTCCAACCTTTCATCCTTGAAACCAAAGTGGCATGAACGACCATCATCAACACAATATTGCCTTGAAAGTTCTACAACAGCTCTGGTAGCTAGGCTTGAAAGTTTTGCAAACTCAGCCGTTGCTTGAGCAGCAGAGGTAGCATCCTTAAATTTCATGTTCCACTTCTGCCTGCCAACAGAAAAATTACCATTCCCATCACCAGGAAATGATTGCCCATGTTCCAACCTTTCATCCTTGAAACCAAAGCGGCATGAACCACCATCATCAACACAATATTGCCTTGAAATTTCTACAACAACTCTAGCAGCTAGGCTTGCATGTTCTGGAAACTCAGCCGCTGCTTGAGCAGCAGAAGTAGCATCCTTAAATTTCATGTTCCAATTCTACCTGCCAACCGAAAAATTACCAGTACCATCTCCAGGAAATGATTGCCATGTTCCAACCTTTCATCCTTGAAACCTAAGTGGCATGAACCACCATCATCAACACACTATTGCCCTGAAAGTTCTACAAAAGGTCTGGTAGCTAAGCTTGCATGTTCTGCAAACTCAGCTACTGCTTGAGCAGCAGAAGTTGCATCCTTAAATTTCATATTCCAATTCTGCCTGCCAACTGAAAATTACCATTACCATCTCCAGGAAATGATTGACCATGTTCCAACCTTTCATCCTTGAAACCTAAGTGGCATGAACCACCATCATCAACACACTATTGCCTTGAAAGTTCTACAAAAGCTCTGGTAGCTAGGCTTGTAAGTTTTGCAAACTCAGCCGTTGCTTGAGCAGCAGAGGTAGCATCCTTAAATTTCATGTTCCACTTCTGCCTGCCAACAGAAAAATTACCATTCCCATCACCAGGAAATGATTGCCCATGTTCCAACCTTTCATCCTTGAAACCAAAGCGGCATGAACCACCATCATCAACACAATATTGCCTTGAAATTTCTACAACAACTCTAGCAGCTAGGCTTGCATGTTCTGGAAACTCAGCCGCTGCTTGAGCAGCAGAAGTAGCATCCTTAAATTTCATGTTCCAATTCTACCTGCCAACCGAAAAATTACCAGTACCATCTCCAGGAAATGATTGCCATGTTCCAACCTTTCATCCTTGAAACCTAAGTGGCATGAACCACCATCATCAACACACTATTGCCTTGAAAGTTCTACAAAAGGTCTGGTAGCTAGGCTTGTATGTTCTGCAAACTCTGCCGCTGCTTGAGCAGCAGAGGTAGCATCCTTAAATTTCATGTTTCAATTCTGCCTGCCAACAGAAAAATTACCATTACCATCTCTATGAAATGATTGCCCATGTTCCAATCTTTCATCCTTGAAACCTAAGTGGCATGAACCACCATCATCAACACAATATTGCCTTGAAAGTTTTACTATATCTCTGGCAGCTAGGCTTGCATGTTCTGCAAACTCAATTGCTGCTTGAGCAGCAGAGGTAGCATCCTTAAATTTCCTGTTCCAATTCTGCCTGCCAACAGAAAAATTACCACTACCATCTCCAGGAAATAATTGCCCATGTTCCAACCTTTCATCCTTGAAACCTAAGTGGCATGAATGACCATCATCAACACAATATTGCCTTGAAAGTTCTACAACAGCTCTGGCAACTAGGCTTGCATGTTCTGCAAACTCAGTCGCTGCTTGAGCAGCAGAGGTAGCATTCTTAAATTTCATGTTCCAATTCTGCCTGCCAACAGAAAAATTACCATTAACATCTCTAGGAAATAATTGCCCATGTTCCAACGTTTCATCCTTGAAACCTAAGTGGCATGAACCACCATCATCAACACAATATTGCCTTGAAATTTCTACAACAGCTCTGGCAGCTAGGCTTGTATGTTCTGCAAACTCAGCCGCTGTTTGAGCAGCAGAAGTAGCATCCTTAAATTTCATGTTCCAATTCTGCCTACCAACCGAAAAATTACCAGTACCATCTCCAGGAAATGATTGCCCATGTTCCAACCTTTCATCCTTGAAACCTAAGTGGCATGAACCACCATCATCAACACACTATTGCCTTGAAAGTTCTACAAAAGCTCTGGTAGCTAGGCTTGTATGTTCTGCAAACTCAGCCGCTGCTTGAGCAGCAGAGGTAGCATCCTTAAATTTCATGTTTCAATTCTGCCTGCCAACAGAAAAATTACCATTACCATCTCTATGAAATGATTGCCCATGTTCCAATCTTTCATCCTTGAAACCTAAGTGGCATGAACCACCATCATCAACACAATATTGCCTTGAAAGTTCTACTATATCTCTGGCAGCTAGGCTTGCATGTTCTGCAAACTCAATTGCTGCTTGAGCAGCAGAGGTAGCATCCTTAAATTTCATGTTCCAATTCTGCCTGCCAACAGAAAAATTACCACTACCATCTCCAGGAAATAATTGCCCATGTTCCAACCTTTCATCCTTGAAACCTAAGTGGCATGAATGACCATCATCAACATAATATTGCCTTGAAAGTTCTACAACAGCTCTGGCAGCTAGGCTTGCATGTTCTGCAAACTCAGTCGCTGCTTGAGCAGTAGAGGTAGCATCCTTAAATTTCATGTTCCAATTCTGCCTGCCAACAGAAAAATTACCATTAACATCTCTAGGAAATGATTGCCCATGTTCCAACGTTTCATCCTTGAAACCTAAGTGGCATGAACCACCATCATCAACACAATATTGCCTTGAAATTTCTACAACAGCTCTGGCAGCTAGGCTTGCATGTTCTGCAAACTCAGCCGCTGTTTGAGCAGCAGAAGTAGCATCCTTAAATTTCATGTTCCAATTCTGCCTGCTAACCGAAAAATTACCATTACCATCTCCAGGAAATGATTGCCCATGTTCCAACCTTTCATCCTTGAAACCTAAGTGGCATGAACCACCATCATCAACACACTATTGCCTTGAAAGTTCTACAAAAGCTCTGGTAGCTAGGCTTGTATGTTCTGCAAACTCAGCCGCTGCTTGAGCAGCAGAGGTAGCATCCTTAAATTTCATGTTTCAATTCTGCCTGCCAACAGAAAAATTACCATTACTATCTCTAGGAAATGATTGCCCATGTTCCAATCTTTCATCCTTGAAACCTAAGTGGCCTGAACCACCATCATCAATACAATATTGCCTTGAAAGTTCTACTATATCTCTGGCAGCTAGGCTTGCATGTTCTGCAAACTCAATTGCTGCTTGAGCAGCAGAGGTAGCATCCTTAAATTTCATGTTCCAATTCTGCCTGCCAACAGAAAAATTACCATTAACATCTCTAGGAAATGACTGCCCATGTTCCAACGTTTCATCCTCGAAACCTAAGTGGCATGAACCACCATCATCAACACAATATTGCCTTGAAATTTCTACAACAGCTCTGGCAGCTAGGCTTGCATGTTCTGCAAACTCAGCCGCTGCTTAAGCAGCAGAAGTAGCATCCTTAAATTTCATGTTCCAATTCTGCCTGCCAACCAAAAAATTACCATTACCATCTCCAAGAAATGATTGCCCATGTTCCAACCTTTCATCCTTGAAACCTAAGTGGCATGAACCACCATCATCAACACACTATTGCCTTGAAAGTTCTATAAAAGCTCTAGTAGCTAGGCTTGTATGTTCTGCAAACTCAGCCGCTGCTTGAGCAGCAGAGGTAGCATCCTTAAATTTCATGTTTCAATTCTGCCTGCAACCAGAAAAATTACCATTACCATCTCTATGAAATGATTGCCCATGTTCCAATCTTTCATCCTTGAAACCTAAGTGGCATGAACCACCATCATCAACACAATATTGCCTTGAAAGTTCTACTATATCTCTGGCAGCTAGGCTTGCATGTTCTGCAAACTCAATTGCAGCTTGAGCAGCAGAGGTAGCATCCTTAAATTTCATGTTCCAATTCTGCCTGCCAACATAAAAATTACCACTACCATCTCCAGGAAATGATTGCCCATGTTCCAACCTTTCATCCTTGAAACCTAAGTGGCATGAATGACCATCATCAACACAATATTGCCTTGAAAGTTCTACAACAGCTCTGGCAGCTAGGCTTGCATGTTCTGCAAACTCAGTCGCTGCTTGAGCAGTAGAGGTAGCATCCTTAAATTTCATGTTCCAATTCTGCCTGCCAACAGAAAAATTACCATTAACATCTCTAGGAAATGATTGCCCATGTTCCAACGTTTCATCCTTGAAACCTAAGTGGCATGAACCACCATCATCAACACAATATTGCCTTGAAATTTCTACAATAGCTCTGGCAGCTAGGCTTGCATGTTCTGCAAACTCAGCCGCTGTTTGAGCAGCTGAAGTAGCATCCTTAAATTTCATGTTCCAATTCTGCCTGCCAACCGAAAAATTACCAGTACCATCTCCAGGAAATGATTGGCCATGTTCCAACCTTTCATCATTGAAACCTAAGTGGCATGAACCACCATCATCAACACACTATTGCCTTGAAAGTTCTACAAAAGCTCTGGTAGCTAGGCTTGTATTTTCTGCAAACTCAGCCGCTGCTTGAGCAGCAGAGGTAGCATCCTTAAATTTCATGTTTCAATTCTGCCTGCCAACAGAAAAATTACCATTACCATCTCTAGGAAATGATTACCCATGTTCCAATCTTTCATCCTTGAAACCTAAGTGGCATGAACCACCATCATCAACACAATATTGCCTTGAAAGTTCTACTATATCTCTGGCAGCTAGGCTTGCATGTTCTACAAACTCAATTGCTGCTTGAGCAGCAGAGGTAGCATCCTTAAATTTCATGTTCCAATTCTGCCTGCCAACCGAAAAATTACCAGTACCATCTCCAGGAAATGATTGCCATGTTCCAATCTTTCATCCTTGAAACCTAAGTGGCATGAACCACCATCATCAACACAATATTGACTTGAAAGTTCTACTATATCTCTGGCAGCTAGGCTTGCATGTTCTGCAAACTCAATTGCTGCTTGAGCAGCAGAGGTAGCATCCTTAAATTTCATGTTCCAGTTCTGCCTGCCAACAGAAAAATTACCATTACCATCTCTAGGAAATGATTTCCCATGTTCCAATCTTTCATCCTTGAAACCTAAGTGGCATGAACCACCATCATCAACACAATATTGCCTTGAAAGTTCTACTATATCTCTGGCAGCTAGGCTTGCATGTTCTGCAAACTCAATTGCTGCTTGAGCAGCAGAGGTAGCATCCTTAAATTTCATGTTCCAGTTCTGCCTGCCAACAGAAAAATTACCACTACCATCTCCAGGAAATGATTGCCCATGTTCCAACCTTTCATCCTTGAACCCTAAGTGGCATGAATGACCATCATCAACACAATATTGCCTTGAAAGTTCTACAACAGTTCTGGCAAGTAGGCTTGCATGTTCTGCAAACTCAGTCGCTGCTTGAGCAGCAGAGGTAGCATCCTTAAATTTCATGTTCCAATTCTGCCTGCCAACAGAAAAATTACCATTAACATCTCTAGGAAATGATTGCCCATGTTCCAACGTTTCATCCTTGAAACCTAAGTGGCATGAACCACCATCATCAACACAATATTGCCTTGAAATTTCTACAACAGCTCTGGCAGCTAGGCTTGTATGTTCTGCAAACTCAGCCGCTGTTTGAGCAGCAGAAGTAGCATCCTTAAATTTCATGTTCCAATTCTGCCTGCCAACCGAAAAATTACCAGTACCATCTCCAGGAAATGATTGCCCATGTTCCAACCTTTCATCCTTGAAACCTAAGTGGCATGAACCACCATCATTAACACACTATTGCCTTGAAAGTTCTACAAAAGCTCTGGTAGCTAGGCTTGTATGTTCTGCAAACTCAGCCGCTGCTTGAGCAGCAGAGGTAGCATCCTTAAATTTCATGTTTCAATTCTGCCTGCCAACAGAAAAATTACCATTACCATCTCTATGAAATGATTGCCCATGTTCCAATCTTTCATCCTTGAAACCTAAGTGGCATGAACCACCATCATCAACACAATATTGCCTTGAAAGTTCTACTATATCTCTGGCAGCTAGGCTTGCATGTTCTGCAAACTCAATTGCTGCTTGAGCAGCAGAGGTAGCATCCTTAAATTTCATGTTCCAATTCTGCCTGCCAACAGAAAAATTACCACTACCATCTCCAGGAAATAATTGCCCATGTTCCAACCTTTCATCCTTGAAACCTAAGTGGCATGAATGACCATCATCAACATAATATTGCCTTGAAAGTTCTACAACAGCTCTGGCAGCTAGGCTTGCATGTTCTGCAAACTCAGTCGCTGCTTGAGCAGTAGAGGTAGCATCCTTAAATTTCATGTTCCAATTCTGCCTGCCAACAGAAAAATTACCATTAACATCTCTAGGAAATGATTGCCCATGTTCCAACGTTTCATCCTTGAAACCTAAGTGGCATGAACCACCATCATCAACACAATATTGCCTTGAAATTTCTACAATAGCTCTGGCAGCTAGGCTTGCATGTTCTGCAAACTCAGCCGCTGTTTGAGCAGCTGAAGTAGCATCCTTAAATTTCATGTTCCAATTCTGCCTGCCAACCGAAAAATTACCAGTACCATCTCCAGGAAATGATTGGCCATGTTCCAACCTTTCATCATTGAAACCTAAGTGGCATGAACCACCATCATCAACACACTATTGACTTGAAAGTTCTACAAAAGCTCTGGTAGCTAGGCTTGTATGTTCTGCAAACTCAGCCGCTGCTTGAGCAGCAGAGGTAGCATCCTTAAATTTCATGTTTCAATTCTGCCTGCCAACAGAAAAATTACCATTACCATCTCTAGGAAATGATTGCCCATGTTCCAATCTTTCATCCTTGAAACCTAAGTGGCATGAACCACCATCATCAACACAATATTGCCTTGAAAGATCTACTATATCTCTGGCAGCTAGGCTTGCATGTTCTACAAACTCAATTGCTGCTTGAGCAGCAGAGGTAGCATCCTTAAATTTCATGTTCCAATTCTGCCTGCCAACCGAAAAATTACCAGTACCATCTCCAGGAAATGATTGCCATGTTCCAATCTTTCATCCTTGAAACCTAAGTGGCATGAACCACCATCATCAACACAATATTGCCTTGAAAGTTCTACTATATCTCTGGCAGCTAGGCTTGCATGTTCTGCAAACTCAATTGCTGCTTGAGCAGCAGAGGTAGCATCCTTAAATTTCATGTTCCAGTTCTGCCTGCCAACAGAAAAATTACCATTACCATCTCTAGGAAATGATTTCCCATGTTCCAATCTTTCATCCTTGAAACCTAAGTGGCATGAACCACCATCATCAACACAATATTGCCTTGAAAGTTCTACTATATCTCTGGCAGCTAGGCTTGCATGTTCTGCAAACTCAATTGCTGCTTGAGCAGCAGAGGTAGCATCCTTAAATTTCATGTTCCAGTTCTGCCTGCCAACAGAAAAATTACCACTACCATCTCCAGGAAATGATTGCCCATGTTCCAACCTTTCATCCTTGAACCCTAAGTGGCATGAATGACCATCATCAACACAATATTGCCTTGAAAGTTCTACAACAGTTCTGGCAACTAGGCTTGCATGTTCTGCAAACTCAGTCGCTGCTTGAGCAGCAGAGGTAGCATCCTTAAATTTCATGTTCCAATTCTGCCTGCCAACAGAAAAATTACCATTAACATCTCTAGGAAATGACTGCCCATGTTCCAACGTTTCATCCTCGAAACCTAAGTGGCATGAACCACCATCATCAACACAATATTGCCTTGAAATTTCTACAACAGCTCTGGCAGCTAGGCTTGCATGTTCTGCAAACTCAGCCGCTGCTTAAGCAGCAAAAGTAGCATCCTTAAATTTCATGTTCCAATTCTGCCTGCCAACCAAAAAATTACCATTACCATCTCCAAGAAATGATTGCCCATGTTCCAACCTTTCATCCTTGAAACCTAAGTGGCATGAACCACCATCATCAACACACTATTGCCTTGAAAGTTCTATAAAAGCTCTAGTAGCTAGGCTTGTATGTTCTGCAAACTCAGCCGCTGCTTGAGCAGCAGAGGTAGCATCCTTAAATTTCATGTTTCAATTCTGCCTGCAACCAGAAAAATTACCATTACCATCTCTATGAAATGATTGCCCATGTTCCAATCTTTCATCCTTGAAACCTAAGTGGCATGAACCACCATCATCAACACAATATTGCCTTGAAAGTTCTACTATATCTCTGGCAGCTAGGCTTGCATGTTCTGCAAACTCAATTGCAGCTTGAGCAGCAGAGGTAGCATCCTTAAATTTCATGTTCCAATTCTGCCTGCCAACAGAAAAATTACCACTACCATCTCCAGGAAATGATTGCCCATGTTCCAACCTTTCATCCTTGAAACCTAAGTGGCATGAATGACCATCATCAACACAATATTGCCTTGAAAGTTCTACAACAGCTCTGGCAGCTAGGCTTGCATGTTCTGCAAACTCAGTCGCTGCTTGAGCAGTAGAGGTAGCATCCTTAAATTTCATGTTCCAATTCTGCCTGCCAACAGAAAAATTACCATTAACATCTCTAGGAAATGATTGCCCATGTTCCAACGTTTCATCCTTGAAACCTAAGTGGCATGAACCACCATCATCAACACAATATTGCCTTGAAATTTCTACAATAGCTCTGGCAGCTAGGCTTGCATGTTCTGCAAACTCAGCCGCTGTTTGAGCAGCTGAAGTAGCATCCTTAAATTTCATGTTCCAATTCTGCCTGCCAACCGAAAAATTACCAGTACCATCTCCAGGAAATGATTGGCCATGTTCCAACCTTTCATCATTGAAACCTAAGTGGCATGAACCACCATCATCAACACACTATTGACTTGAAAGTTCTACAAAAGCTCTGGTAGCTAGGCTTGTATGTTCTACAAACTCAGCCGCTGCTTGAGCAGCAGAGGTAGCATCCTTAAATTTCATGTTTCAATTCTGCCTGCCAACAGAAAAATTACCATTACCATCTCTAGGAAATGATTGCCCATGTTCCAATCTTTCATCCTTGAAACCTAAGTGGCATGAACCACCATCATCAACACAATATTGCCTTGAAAGATCTACTATATCTCTGGCAGCTAGGCTTGCATGTTCTACAAACTCAATTGCTGCTTGAGCAGCAGAGGTAGCATCCTTAAATTTCATGTTCCAATTCTGCCTGCCAACCGAAAAATTACCAGTACCATCTCCAGGAAATGATTGCCATGTTCCAATCTTTCATCCTTGAAACCTAAGTGGCATGAACCACCATCATCAACACAATATTGCCTTGAAAGTTCTACTATATCTCTAGCAGCTAGGCTTGCATGTTCTGCAAACTCAATTGCTGCTTGAGCAGCAGAGGTAGCATCCTTAAATTTCATGTTCCAGTTCTGCCTGCCAACAGAAAAATTACCATTACCATCTCTAGGAAATGATTTCCCATGTTCCAATCTTTCATCCTTGAAACCTAAGTGGCATGAACCACCATCATCAACACAATATTGCCTTGAAAGTTCTACTATATCTCTGGCAGCTAGGCTTGCATGTTCTGCAAACTCAATTGCTGCTTGAGCAGCAGAGGTAGCATCCTTAAATTTCATGTTCCAGTTCTGCCTGCCAACAGAAAAATTACCACTACCATCTCCAGGAAATGATTGCCCATGTTCCAACCTTTCATCCTTGAACCCTAAGTGGCATGAATGACCATCATCAACACAATATTGCCTTGAAAGTTCTACAACAGTTCTGGCAACTAGGCTTGCATGTTCTGCAAACTCAGTCGCTGCTTGAGCAGCAGAGGTAGCATCCTTAAATTTCATGTTCCAATTCTGCCTGCCAACAGAAAAATTACCATTAACATCTCTAGGAAATGATTGCCCATGTTCCAACGTTTCATCCTTGAAACCTAAGTGGCATGAACCACCATCATCAACACAATATTGCCTTGAAATTTCTACAACAGCTCTGGCAGCTAGGCTTGTATGTTCTGCAAACTCAGCCGCTGTTTGAGCAGCAGAAGTAGCATCCTTAAATTTCATGTTCCAATTCTGCCTGCCAACCGAAAAATTACCAGTACCATCTCCAGGAAATGATTGCCCATGTTCCAACCTTTCATCCTTGAAACCTAAGTGGCATGAACCACCATCATCAACACACTATTGCCTTGAAAGTTCTACAAAACCTCTGGTAGCTAGGCTTGTATGTTCTGCAAACTCAGCCGCTGCTTGAGCAGCAGAGGTAGCATCCTTAAATTTCATGTTTCAATTCTGCCTGCCAACAGAAAAATTACCATTACCATCTCTATGAAATGATTGCCCATGTTCCAATCTTTCATCCTTGAAACCTAAGTGGCATGAACCACCATCATCAACACAATATTGCCTTGAAAGTTCTACTATATCTCTGGCAGCTAGGCTTGCATGTTCTGCAAACTCAATTGCTGCTTGAGCAGCAGAGGTAGCATCCTTAAAATTCATGTTCCAATTCTGCCTGCCAACAGAAAAATTACCATTAACATCTCTAGGAAATGACTGCCCATGTTCCAACGTTTCATCCTTGAAACCTAAGTGGCATGAAACACCATCATCAACACAATATTGCCTTGAAATTTCTACAACAGCTCTGGCAGATAGGCTTGCATGTTTTGCAAACTCAGCCGCTGTTTGAGCAGCAGAAGTAGCATCCTTAAATTTCATGTTCCAATTCTGCCTGCCAACCGAAAAATTACCAGTACCATCTCTAGGAAATGATTGCCCATGTTCCAATCTTTCATCCTTGAAACCTAAGTGGCATGAACCACCATCATCAACACAATATTGCCTTGAAAGTTCTACTATATCTCTGGCAGCTAGGCTTGCATGTTCTGCAAACTCAATTGCAGCTTGAGCAATAGAGGTAGCATCCTTAAATTTCATGTTTCAATTCTGCCTGCCAACTGAAAAATTACCATTACCATCTCTAGGAAATGATTGCCCATGTTCCAATCTTTCATCCTTGAAACCTAAGTGGCTTGAACCACCTTCATCAACACAATATTGCCTTGAAAGTTCTACTATATCTCTGGCAGCTAGGCTTGCATGTTCTGCAAACTCAATTGCTGCTTGAGCAGCAGAGGTAGCATCCTTAAAATTCATGTTCCAATTCTGCCTGCCAACAGAAAAATTACCATTAACATCTCTAGGAAATGACTGCCCATGTTCCAACGTTTCATCCTTGAAACCTAAGTGGCATGAAATACCATCGTCAACACAATATTGCCTTGAAATTTCTACAACAGCTCTGGCAGCTAGGCTTGCATGTTCTGCAAACTCAGCCGCTGTTTGAGCAGCAGAAGTAGCATCCTTAAATTTCATGTTCCAATTCTGCCTGCTAACCGAAAAATTACCATTACCATCTCCAGGAAATGATTGCCCATGTTCTAACCTTTCATCCTTGAAACCTAAGTGGCATGAACCAACATCATCAACACACTATTGCCTTGAAAGTTCTACAAAAGCTCTGGTAACTAGGCTTGTATGTTCTGCAAACTCAGCCGCTGCTTGAGCAGCAGAGGTAGCATCCTTAAATTTCATGTTTCAATTCTGCCTGCCAACAGAAAAATTACCATTACCATCTCTAGGAAATGATTGCCCATGTTCCAATCTTTCATCCTTGAAACCTAAGTGGCTTGAACCACCATCATCAACACAATATTGCCTTGAAAGTTCTACTATATCTCTGGCAGCTAGGCTTGCATGTTCTGCAAATTCAATTGCTGCTTGAGCAGCAGAGGTAGCATCCTTAAATTTCATGTTCCAATTCTGCCTGCCAACAGAAAAATTACCATTAACATCTCTAGGAAATGACTGCCCATGTTCCAACGTTTCATCCTCGAAACCTAAGTGGCATGAACCACCATCATCAACACAATATTGCCTTGAAATTTCTACAACAGCTCTGGCAGCTAGGCTTGCATGTTCTGCAAATTCAGCCGCTGCTTAAGCAGCAGAAGTAGCATCCTTAAATTTCATGTTCCAATTCTGCCTGCCAACCAAAAAATTACCATTACCATCTCCAAGAAATGATTGCCCATGTTCCAACCTTTCATCCTTGAAACCTAAGTGGCATGAACCACCATTATCAACACACTATTGCCTTGAAAGTTCTATAAAAGCTCTAGTAGCTAGGCTTGTATGTTCTGCAAACTCAGCCGCTGCTTGAGCAGCAGAGGTAGCATCCTTAAATTTCATGTTTCAATTCTGCCTGCCAACAGAAAAATTACCATTACCATCTCTATGAAATGATTGCCCATGTTCCAATCTTTCATCCTTGAAACCTAAGTGGCATGAACCACCATCATCAACACAATATTGCCTTGAAAGTTCTACTATATCTCTGGCAGCTAGGCTTGCATGTTCTGCAAACTCAATTGCAGCTTGAGCAGCAGAGGTAGCATCCTTAAATTTCATGTTCCAATTCTGCCTGCCAACAGAAAAATTACGACTACCATCTCCAGGAAATGATTGCCCATGTTCCAACCTTTCATCCTTGAAACCTAAGTGGCATGAATGACCATCATCAACACAATATTGCCTTGAAAGTTCTACAACAGCTCTGGCAGCTAGGCTTGCATGTTCTGCAAACTCAGTCGCTGCTTGAGCAGTAGAGGTAGCATCCTTAAATTTCATGTTCCAATTCTGCCTGCCAACAGAAAAATTACCATTAACATCTCTAGGAAATGATTGCCCATGTTCCAACGTTTCATCCTTGAAACCTAAGTGGCATGAACCACCATCATCAACACAATATTGCCTTGAAATTTCTACAATAGCTCTGGCAGCTAGGCTTGCATGTTCTGCAAACTCAGCTGTTGTTTGAGCAGCAGAAGTAGCATCCTTAAATTTCATGTTCCAATTCTGCCTGCCAACCGAAAAATTACCAGTACCATCTCCAGGAAATGATTGGCCATGTTCCAACCTTTGATCCTTGAAACCTAAGTGGCATGAACCACCATCATCAACACACTATTGCCTTGAAAGTTCTACAAAAGCTCTGGTAGCAAGGTTTGTATGTTCTGCAAACTCAGCCGCTGCTTGAGCAGCAGAGGTAGCATCCTTAAATTTCATGTTTCAATTCTGCCTGCCAACAGAAAAATTACCATTACCATCTCTAGGAAATGATTGCCCATGTTCCAATCTTTCATCCTTCAAACCTAAGTGGCTTGAACCACCATCATCAACACAATATTGCCTTGAAAGTTCTACTATATCTCTGGCAGCTAGGCTTGCATGTTTTGCAAACTCAATTGCTGCTTGAGCAGCAGAGGTAGCATCCTTAAATTTCATGTTCCAATTCTGCCTGCCAACAGAAAAATTACCATTAACATCTCTAGGAAATGACTGCCCATGTTCCAACGTTTCATCCTCGAAACCTAAGTGGCATGAACCACCATCATCAACACAATATTACCTTGAAATTTCTACAACAGCTCTGGCAGCTAGGCTTGCATGTTCTGCAAACTCAGCCGCTGCTTAAGCAGCAGAAGTAGCATCCTTAAATTTCATGTTCCAATTCTGCCTGCCAACCAAAAAATTACCATTACCATCTCCAAGAAATGATTGCCCATGTTCCAACCTTTCATCCTTGAAACCTAAGTGGCATGAACCACCATCATCAACACACTATTGCCTTGAAAGTTCTACAAAAGCTCTGGTAACTAGGCTTGTATGTTCTGCAAACTCAGCCGCTGCTTGAGCAGCAGAGGTAGCATCCTTAAATTTCATGTTTCAATTCTGCCTGCCAACAGAAAAATTACCATTACCATCTCTAGGAAATGATTGCCCATGTTCCAATCTTTCATCCTTCAAACCTAAGTGGCTTGAACCACCATCATCAACACAATATTGCCTTGAAAGTTCTACTATATCTCTGGCAGCTAGGCTTGCATGTTTTGCAAACTCAATTGCTGCTTGAGCAGCAGAGGTAGCATCCTTAAATTTCATGTTCCAATTCTGCCTGCCAACAGAAAAATTACCATTAACATCTCTAGGAAATGACTGCCCATGTTCCAACGTTTCATCCTCGAAACCTAAGTGGCATGAACCACCATCATCAACACAATATTACCTTGAAATTTCTACAACAGCTCTGGCAGCTAGGCTTGCATGTTCTGCAAACTCAGCCGCTGCTTAAGCAGCAGAAGTAGCATCCTTAAATTTCATGTTCCAATTCTGCCTGCCAACCAAACAATTACCATTACCATCTCCAAGAAATGATTGCCCATGTTCCAATCTTTCATCCTTCAAACCTAAGTGGCTTGAACCACCATCATCAACACAATATTGCCTTGAAAGTTCTACTATATCTCTGGCAGCTAGGCTTGCATGTTTTGCAAACTCAATTGCTGCTTGAGCAGCAGAGGTAGCATCCTTAAATTTCATGTTCCAATTCTGCCTGCCAACAGAAAAATTACCATTAACATCTCTAGGAAATGACTGCCCATGTTCCAACGTTTCATCCTCGAAACCTAAGTGGCATGAACCACCATCATCAACACAATATTACCTTGAAATTTCTACAACAGCTCTGGCAGCTAGGCTTGCATGTTCTGCAAACTCAGCCGCTGCTTAAGCAGCAGAAGTAGCATCCTTAAATTTCATGTTCCAATTCTGCCTGCCAACCAAAAAATTACCATTACCATCTCCAAGAAATGATTGCCCATGTTCCAACCTTTCATCCTTGAAACCTAAGTGGCATGAACCACCATCATCAACACACTATTGCCTTGAAAGTTCTACAAAAGCTCTGGTAACTAGGCTTGTATGTTCTGCAAACTCAGCCGCTACTTGAGCAGCAGAGGTAGCATCCTTAAATTTCATGTTTCCATTCTGCCTGCCAACAGAAAAATTACCATTAACATCTCTAGGAAATGACTGCCCATGTTCCAACGTTTCATCCTCGAAACCTAAGTGGCATGAACCACCATCATCAACACAATATTGCCTTGAAATTTCTACAACAGCTCTGGCAGCTAGGCTTGCATGTTCTGCAAACTCAGCCGCTGCTTAAGCAGCAGAAGTAGCATCCTTAAATTTCATGTTCCAATTCTGCCTGCCAACCAAAAAATTACCATTACCATCTCCAAGAAATGATTGCCCATGTTCCAACCTTTCATCCTTGAAACCTAAGTGGCATGAACCACCATCATCAACACACTATTGCCTTGAAAGTTCTACAAAAGCTCTGGTAACTAGGCTTGTATGTTCTGCAAACTCAGCCGTTGTTTGAGCAGCAGAGGTAGCATCCTTAAATTTCATGTTTCAATTCTGCCTGCCAACAGAAAAATTACCATTACCATCTCTAGGAAATGATTGCCCATGTTCCAATCTTTCATCCTTCAAACCTAAGTGGCTTGAACCACCATCATCAACACAATATTGCCTTGAAAGTTCTACTATATCTCTGGCAGCTAGGCTTGCATGTTTTGCAAACTCAATTGCTGCTTGAGCAGCAGAGGTAGCATCCTTAAATTTCATGTTCCAATTCTGCCTGCCAACAGAAAAATTACCATTAACATCTCTAGGAAATGACTGCCCATGTTCCAACGTTTCATCCTCGAAACCTAAGTGGCATGAACCACCATCATCAACACAATATTACCTTGAAATTTCTACAACAGCTCTGGCAGCTAGGCTTGCATGTTCTGCAAACTCAGCCGCTGCTTAAGCAGCAGAAGTAGCATCCTTAAATTTCATGTTCCAATTCTGCCTGCCAACCAAAAAATTACCATTACCATCTCCAAGAAATGATTGCCCATGTTCCAACCTTTCATCCTTGAAACCTAAGTGGCATGAACCACCATCATCAACACACTATTGCCTTGAAAGTTCTACAAAAGCTCTGGTAACTAGGCTTGTATGTTCTGCAAACTCAGCCGCTGCTTGAGCAGCAGAGGTAGCATCCTTAAATTTCATGTTTCAATTCTGCCTGCCAACAGAAAAATTACCATTACCATCTCTAGGAAATGATTGCCCATGTTCCAATCTTTCATCCTTCAAACCTAAGTGGCTTGAACCACCATCATCAACACAATATTGCCTTGAAAGTTCTACTATATCTCTGGCAGCTAGGCTTGCATGTTTTGCAAACTCAATTGCTGCTTGAGCAGCAGAGGTAGCATCCTTAAATTTCATGTTCCAATTCTGCCTGCCAACAGAAAAATTACCATTAACATCTCTAGGAAATGACTGCCCATGTTCCAACGTTTCATCCTCGAAACCTAAGTGGCATGAACCACCATCATCAACACAATATTACCTTGAAATTTCTACAACAGCTCTGGCAGCTAGGCTTGCATGTTCTGCAAACTCAGCCGCTGCTTAAGCAGCAGAAGTAGCATCCTTAAATTTCATGTTCCAATTCTGCCTGCCAACCAAACAATTACCATTACCATCTCCAAGAAATGATTGCCCATGTTCCAACCTTTCATCCTTGAAACCTAAGTGGCATGAACCACCATCATCAACACACTATTGCCTTGAAAATCTACAAAAGCTCTGGTAACTAGGCTTGTATGTTCTGCAAACTCAGCCGCTGCTTGAGCAGCAGAGGTAGCATCCTTAAATTTCATGTTTCAATTCTGCCTGCCAACAGAAAAATTACCATTACCATCTCTAGGAAATGATTGCCCATGTCCCAATCTTTCATCCTTGAAACCTAAGTGGCTTGAACCACCATCATCAACACAATATTGCCTTGAAAGTTCTACTATATCTCTGGCAGCTAGGCTTGCATGTTCTGCAAACTCAATTGCTGCTTGAGCAGCAGAGGTAGCATCCTTAAATTTCATGTTCCAATTCTGCCTGCCAACAGAAAAATTACCATTAACATCTCTAGGAAATGACTGCCCATGTTCCAACGTTTCATCCTCGAAACCTAAGTGGCATGAACCACCATCATCAACACAATATTGCCTTGAAATTTCTACAACAGCTCTGGCAGCTAGGCTTGCATGTTCTGCAAACTCAGCCGCTGCTTAAGCAGCAGAAGTAGCATCCTTAAATTTCATGTTCCAATTCTGCCTGCCAACCAAAAAATTACCATTACCATCTCCAAGAAATGATTGCCCATGTTCCAACCTTTCATCCTTGAAACCTAAGTGGCATGAACCACCATCATCAACACACTATTGCCTTGAAAGTTCTACAAAAGCTCTGGTAACTAGGCTTGTATGTTCTGCAAACTCAGCCGTTGTTTGAGCAGCAGAGGTAGCATCCTTAAATTTCATGTTTCAATTCTGCCTGCCAACAGAAAAATTACCATTACCATCTCTAGGAAATGATTGCCCATGTTCCAACGTTTCATCCTAGAAACCTAAGTGGCATGAACGACCATCATCAACACAATATTGCCTTGAAATTTCTACAACAGCTCTGGTAGATAGGCTTGTATAATCTGCAAACTCAGCCGCTGCTTGAGCAGCAGAGGTAGCATCCTTAAATTTCATGTTCCAATTCTACCTGCCAACAGAAAAATTACCATTACCATCTCTAGGAAATGATTGCACATGTTCCAATCTTTCACCCTTGAAACCTAAGTGGCATGAACCACCATCATCAACACAATATTGCCTTGAAAGTTCTACAACAGCTCTGGCAGCTAGGCTTGCATGTTCAACAAACTCAGTCGCTACTTGAGTAGCATAGGTAGCATCCTTAAAATTCATGTTCCACTTCTGCCTGCCTTCAGAATAATTACCATTCCCATCTCCAGGAAATGACTGCCCATGTTCCAACCTTTCATCCTTGAAACCAAAGTGGCATGAACGACCATCATCAACACAATATTTCCTTGAAAGTTCTACAACAGCTATGGCAGCTAGGCTTGCATGTTCTGCAAACTCAGTCGCTGCTTGAGCAGCAGAGGTAGCATCCTTAAATTTCATGTTCCAATTCTGCCTTCCAAGAGAAAAAGTACCATTACCATCTCCAAGAAATGATTGCCCATGTTCCAACCTTTCATCCTTGAAAACTAAGTGGCATGAACCACCATCATCAACACAATATTTCCTTGAAAGTTCTACAACAGCTCTGGCAGCTAGGCTTGCATGTTCTGCAAACTCAGTCGCTGCTTGAGCAGCAGAGGTAGCATCCTTAAATTTCATGTTTCAATTCTGCCTTCCAAGAGAAAAAGTACCATTACCATCTCCAAGAAATAATTGCCCATGTTCCAACCTTTTATCCTTGAAAACTAAGTGGCATGAACCACCATCATCAATATAATATTGCCTTGAAAGTTCTACAAAAGCTCTGGTAGCTAGGCTTCTATGTTCTGCAAACTCAGCCGCTGCTTGAGCAGCAGAAGTAGCATCCTTAAATTTCATGTTCCAATTCTGCCTGCCAACCGAAAAATTACCAGTACCATCTCCAGGAAATAATTGCCATGTTCCAACCTTTCATCCTTGAAACCTAAGTGGCATGAACCACCATCATCAACACACTATTGCCTTGAAAGTTCTACAAAAGCTCTGGTAGCTAGGCTTGTATGTTATGCAAACTCAGCCACTGCTTGAGCAGCAGAGGTAGCATCCTTAAATTTCATGTTTCAATTCTGCCTGCCAACAGAAAAATTACCATTACCATCTCTAGGAAATGATTGCCCATGTTCCAATCTTTCATCCTAGAAACCTAAGTGGCATGAACGACCATCATCAACACAATATTGCCTTGAAATTTCTACAACAGCTCTGGTAGATAGGCTTGTATAATCTGCAAACTCAGCCGCTGCTTGAGCAGCAGAGGTAGCATCCTTAAATTTCATGTTCCAATTCTACCTGCCAACAGAAAAATTACCATTACCATCTCTAGGAAATGATTGCACATGTTCCAATCTTTCATCCTTGAAACCTAAGTGGCATGAACCACCATCATCAACACAATATTGCCTTGAAAGTTCTACAACAGCTCTGGCAGCTAGGCTTGCATGTTCAACAAACTCAGTCTCTACTTGAGTAGCAGAGGTAGCATCCTTAAAATTCATGTTCCACTTCTGCCTGCCTACAGAATAATTACCATTCCCATCTCCAGGAAATGACTGCCCATGTTCCAACCTTTCATCCTTGAAACCAAAGTGGCATGAACGACCATCATCAACACAATATTGCCTTGAAAGTTCTACAACAGCTATGGCAGCTAGGCTTGCATGTTCTGAAAACTCAGTCGCTGCTTGAGCAGCAGAGGTAGCATCCTTAAATTTCATGTTCCAATTCTGCCTTCCAAGAGAAAAAGTACCATTACCATCTCCAAGAAATGATTGCCCATGTTCCAACCTTTCATCCTTGAAAACTAAGTGGCATGAACCACCATCATCAACACAATATTTCCTTGAAAGTTCTACAACAGCTCTGGCAGCTAGGCTTGCATGTTCTGCAAACTCAGTCGCTGCTTGAGCAGCAGAGGTAGCATCCTTAAATTTCATGTTTCAATTCTGCCTTCCAAGAGAAAAAGTACCATTACCATCTCCAAGAAATAATTGCCCATGTTCCAACCTTTTATCCTTGAAAACTAAGTGGCATGAACCACCATCATCAATATAATATTGCCTTGAAAGTTCTACAAAAGCTCTGGTAGCTAGGCTTCTATGTTCTGCAAACTCAGCCGCTGCTTGAGCAGCAGAAGTAGCATCCTTAAATTTCATGTTCCAATTCTGCCTGCCAACCGAAAAATTACCAGTACCATCTCCAGGAAATAATTGCCATGTTCCAACCTTTCATCCTTGAAACCTAAGGGGCATGAACCACCATCATCAACACACTATTGCCTTGAAAGTTCTACAAAAGCTCTGGTAGCTAGGCTTGTATGTTATGCAAACTCAGCCGCTGCTTGAGCAGCAGAGGTAGCATCCTTAAATTTCATGTTTCAATTCTGCCTGCCAACAGAAAAATTACCATTACCATCTCTAGGAAATGATTGCCCATGTTCCAATCTTTCATCCTTGAAACCTAAGTGGCATGAACCACCATCATCAACACAATATTGCCTTCAAAGTTCTACTATTTCTCCGGCAGCTAGGCTTGCATGTTCTGCAAACTCAGTTGCTGCTTGAGCAGCAGAGGTAGCATCCTTAAATTTCATGTTCCAATTCTGCCTTCCAAGAGAAAAAGTACCATTACCATCTCCAAGAAATGATTGCCCATGTTCCAACCTTTCATCCTTGAAAACTAAGTGGCATGAACCACCATCATCAACACAATATTGCCTTGAAAGTTCACCTATATCTCTGGCAACTAGTCTAGCATGTTCTGCAAACTCTTTAGCTGCTTGAGCAGTAGATGTAGCATCCTTAAATTTCATATTCCAATTCTGCCCGCCAACAGAAAAATTACCATTAACATCTCTAGGAAATGATTGCCCATGTTCCAACGTTTCTTCCTTGAAACCTAAGTGGCATAAACCACCATCATCAACAGAATATTGCCTTGAAATTTCTACAAAAGCTCTGGCAGCTAGGCTTGCATGTTCTGCAAACTCAGCCGCTGCTTGAGCAGCAGAGGTAGCATCCTTAAATTTCATGTTCCAATTCTGCCTACCAACCGAAAAATTACCATTACCATCTCCAGGAAATGATTGCCCATGTTCCAACCTTTCATCCTTGAAACCTAACTGGCATGAACCACCATCATCAACACACTATTGCCTTGAAAGTTCTACAAAAGTTCTGGCAGCTAGACTTCTATGTTCTACAAACTCTGCCGCTACTTGAGCAGCAGAGGTAGCATCCTTAAATTTCATGTTCCAATTCTGCCTGCCAACAGAAAAATTACCATTACCATCTCTAGGAAATGATTGCCCATGTTCCAATCTTTCATCCTTGAAACCTAAGTGGCATGAACCACCATCATCAACACAATATTGCCTTGAAAGTTCTACAACAGCTCTGGCAGCTAGACTTGCATGTTCTACAAACTCAGTCGCTTCTTGAGCAGCAAATGTAGCATCCTTAAAATTCATGTTCCACTTCTGCCTACCAACAGAATAATTACCATTCCCATCTCCAGGAAATGATTGCCCATTTTCGAACCTTTCATCCTTGAAACCTAAGTGGCATGAACGACCATCATCAACACAATATTGCCTTGAAAGTTCTACAACAGCTCAGGCAGCTAGGCTTGCATATTCTGCAAACTCAGTCGCTGCTTGAGCAGCAGAGGTAGCATTCTTAAATTTCATGTTCCAATTCTGCCTGCCAAGAGAAAAAGTATCATTACCATCTCTAGGAAATGATTGCCCATGTTCCAACCTTTCATCCTTGAAACCTAAGTGGCATGAACCACCATCATCAACACAATATTGCCTTGAAATTTCTACAACAGCTCTGGCAGCTAGGCTTGCATGTTCAACAAACTCAGTCTCTACTTGAGTAGCAGAGGTAGCATCCTTAAAATTCATGTTCCACTTCTGCCTGCCTACAGAATAATTACCATTCCCATCTCCAGGAAATGACTGCCCATGTTCCAACCTTTCATCCTTGAAACCAAAGTGGCATGAACGACCATCATCAACACAATATTGCCTTGAAAGTTCTACAACAGCTATGGCAGCTAGGCTTGCATGTTCTGAAAACTCAGTCGCTGCTTGAGCAGCAGAGGTAGCATCCTTAAATTTCATGTTCCAATTCTGCCTTCCAAGAGAAAAAGTACCATTACCATCTCCAAGAAATGATTGCCCATGTTCCAACCTTTCATCCTTGAAAACTAAGTGGCATGAACCACCATCATCAACACAATATTTCCTTGAAAGTTCTACAACAGCTCTGGCAGCTAGGCTTGCATGTTCTGCAAACTCAGTCGCTGCTTGAGCAGCAGAGGTAGCATCCTTAAATTTCATGTTTCAATTCTGCCTTCCAAGAGAAAAAGTACCATTACCATCTCCAAGAAATAATTGCCCATGTTCCAACCTTTTATCCTTGAAAACTAAGTGGCATGAACCACCATCATCAATATAATATTGCCTTGAAAGTTCTACAAAAGCTCTGGTAGCTAGGCTTCTATGTTCTGCAAACTCAGCCGCTGCTTGAGCAGCAGAAGTAGCATCCTTAAATTTCATGTTCCAATTCTGCCTGCCAACCGAAAAATTACCAGTACCATCTCCAGGAAATAATTGCCATGTTCCAACCTTTCATCCTTGAAACCTAAGGGGCATGAACCACCATCATCAACACACTATTGCCTTGAAAGTTCTACAAAAGCTCTGGTAGCTAGGCTTGTATGTTATGCAAACTCAGCCGCTGCTTGAGCAGCAGAGGTAGCATCCTTAAATTTCATGTTTCAATTCTGCCTGCCAACAGAAAAATTACCATTACCATCTCTAGGAAATGATTGCCCATGTTCCAATCTTTCATCCTTGAAACCTAAGTGGCATGAACCACCATCATCAACACAATATTGCCTTCAAAGTTCTACTATTTCTCCGGCAGCTAGGCTTGCATGTTCTGCAAACTCAGTCGCTGCTTGAGCAGCAGAGGTAGCATCCTTAAATTTCATGTTCCAATTCTGCCTTCCAAGAGAAAAAGTACCATTACCATCTCCAAGAAATGATTGCCCATGTTCCAACCTTTCATCCTTGAAAACTAAGTGGCATGAACCACCATCATCAACACAATATTGCCTTGAAAGTTCACCTATATCTCTGGCAACTAGTCTAGCATGTTCTGCAAACTCTTTAGCTGCTTGAGCAGTAGATGTAGCATCCTTAAATTTCATATTCCAATTCTGCCCGCCAACAGAAAAATTACCATTAACATCTCTAGGAAATGATTGCCCATGTTCCAACGTTTCTTCCTTGAAACCTAAGTGGCATAAACCACCATCATCAACACAATATTGCCTTGAAATTTCTACAAAAGCTCTGGCAGCTAGGCTTGCATGTTCTGCAAACTCAGCCGCTGCTTGAGCAGCAGAGGTAGCATCCTTAAATTTCATGTTCCAATTCTGCCTACCAACCGAAAAATTACCATTACCATCTCCAGGAAATGATTGCCCATGTTCCAACCTTTCATCCTTGAAACCTAACTGGCATGAACCACCATCATCAACACACTATTGCCTTGAAAGTTCTACAAAAGTTCTGGCAGCTAGACTTCTATGTTCTACAAACTCTGCCGCTACTTGAGCAGCAGAGGTAGCATCCTTAAATTTCATGTTCCAATTCTGCCTGCCAACAGAAAAATTACCATTACCATCTCTAGGAAATGATTGCCCATGTTCCAATCTTTCATCCTTGAAACCTAAGTGGCATGAACCACCATCATCAACACAATATTGCCTTGAAAGTTCTACAACAGCTCTGGCAGCTAGACTTGCATGTTCTACAAACTCAGTCGCTTCTTGAGCAGCAAATGTAGCATCCTTAAAATTCATGTTCCACTTCTGCCTACCAACAGAATAATTACCATTCCCATCTCCAGGAAATGATTGCCCATTTTCGAACCTTTCATCCTTGAAACCTAAGTGGCATGAACGACCATCATCAACACAATATTGCCTTGAAAGTTCTACAACAGCTCAGGCAGCTAGGCTTGCATATTCTGCAAACTCAGTCGCTGCTTGAGCAGCAGAGGTAGCATTCTTAAATTTCATGTTCCAATTCTGCCTGCCAAGAGAAAAAGTATCATTACCATCTCTAGGAAATGATTGCCCATGTTCCAACCTTTCATCCTTGAAACCTAAGTGGCATGAACCACCATCATCAACACAATATTGCCTTGAAATTTCTACAACAGCTCTGGCAGCTAGGCTTGCATGTTCTGCAAACTTAGCCGCTGCTTGTGCAGCAGAAGTAGCATCCTTAAATTTCATGTTCTAATTCTGCCTGCCAACCAAAAAATTACCATTACCTTCTCCAGGAAATGATTGCCCATGTCCCAACCTTTCGTCCTTGAAACCTAAGTGGCATGAACAACCATCATCAACACACTATTGCCTTGAAAGTTCTACAAAAGCTCTGGTAGCTAGGCTTGTATGTTCTGCAAACTCAACCGCTGCTTGAGCAGCAGAGGTAGCATCCTTAAATTTCATGTTCCAATTCTGCCTGCCAACAGAAAAATTACCATTCCCATCTCCTGGAAATGATTGCCCATGTTCCAACCTTTCATCCTTGAAACCTAAGTGGCATGAACCACTATCATCAACACACTATTGCCTTGAAAGTTCTACAACAGCTCTGGCAGCTAGGCTTGCATGTTCTGCAAACTCAGTCGCTGCTTGAGTAGCAGAGGTAGCATCCTTAAATTTCATGTTCCAATTCTGCCTTCCAAGAGAAAAAGTACCATTACCATCTCCAAGAAATGATTGCCCATGTTCCAACCTTTCATCCTTGAAAACTAAATGGCATGAACCACCATCATCAACACAATATTGCCTTGAAAGTTCACCTATATCTCTGGCAGCTAGTCTAGCATGTTCTGCAAACTCTGTCGCTGCTTGAGCAGTAGAGGTAGCATCCTTAAATTTCATATTCCAATTCTGCCCGCCAACAGAAAAATTACCATTAACATCTCTAGGAAATGATTACCCATGTTCCAACGTTTAATCCTTGAAACCTAAGTGGCATGAACCACCATCATCAACACAATATTGCCTTGAAATTTCTACAACAGCTCTGGCAGCTAGGCTTGCATGTTCTGCAAACTCAGCCGCTGCTTGAGCAGCAGAGGTAGCATCCTTAAATTTCATGTTCCAATTCTGCCTACCAACCGAAAAATTACCATTACCATCTCCAGGAAATGATTGCCCATGTTCCAACCTTTCATCCTTTAAACCTAAGTGGCATTAACCACCATCATCAACACACTATTGCCTTGAAAGTTCTACAAAAGTTCTGGCAGCTAGGCTTCTATGTTCTGCAAACTCTGCTGCTACATGAGCAGCAGAGGTAGCATCCTTAAATTTCATGTTCCAATTCTGCCTGCCAACAGAAAAATTACCATTACCATCTCTAGGAAATGATTGCCCATGTTCCAATCTTTCATCCTTGAAACCTAAGCGGCATGAACCACCATCATCAACACAATATTGCCTTGAAAGTTCTACAACAGCTCTGGCAGCTAGACTTGCATGTTCTACAAACTCAGTCGCTTCTTGAGCAGCATATGTAGCATCCTTAAAATTCATGTTCCACTTCTGCCTGCCAACAGAATAATTACCATTCCCATCTCCAGGAAATGATTGCCCATGTTCGAACCTTTCATCATTGAAACCTAAGTGGCATGAACGACCATCATCAACACAATATTGCCTTGAAAGTTCTACAACAGCTCAGGCAGCTAGGCTTGAATATTCTGCAAACTCAGTCGCTGCTTGAGCAGCAGAGGTAGCATTCTTAAATTTCATGTTCCAATTCTGCCTGCCAAGAGAAAAAGTACCATTACCATCTCTAGGAAATGATTGCCCATGTTCCAACCTTTCATCCTTGAAAACTAAGTGGCATGAACCACCATCATCAGCACAATATTGCCTTGAAAGTTCTACAACAGCTCTGGCAGCTAGGCTTGCATGTTCTGAAAACTCAGCCGCAGCTTGAGCAGCAGAGGTAGCATCCTTAAATTTCATGTTCCAATTCTGCCTTCCAAGGGAAAAAGTACCATTACCATCTCCAAGAAATGATTGCCCATGTTCCAACCTTTCATCCTTGAAAACTAAGTGGCATGAACCACCATCATCAACACAATATTGCCTTGAAAGTTCTACAACAGCTCAGGCAGCTAGGCTTGAATATTCTGCAAACTCAGTCGCTGCTTGAGCAGTAGAGGTAGCATCCTTAAATTTCATATTCCAATTCTGCCCGCCAACAGAAAAATTACCATTAGCATCTCTAGGAAATGATTGCCCATGTTCCAATCTTTTATCCTTGAAACCTAAGTGGCATGAACCACCATCATCAACACAATATTGCCTTGAAAGTTCTACAACAGCTCTGGCAACTAGACTTGCATGTTCTACAAACTCAGACGCTTCTTGAGCAGCAGATGTAGCATCCTTAAAATTCATGTTCCATTTCTGCCTGCCAATAGAATAATTACCATTCCCATCTCCAGGAAATGATTGCCCATGTTCCAACCTTTCATCCTTGAAACCTAAGTGGCATGAACGACCATCATCAACACAATATTGCCTTGAAAGTTCTACAACAGCTCAGGCAGCTAGGCTTGCATATTCTGCAAACTCAGTCCGCTGCTTCAGCAGCAGAGGTAGCATTCTTAAATTTCATGTTCCTATTCTGCCTGCCAAGAGAAAAAGTACCATTACCATCTCTAGGAAATGATTGCCCATGTTCCAACCTTTCATCCTTGAAAACTAAGTGGCATGAACCACCATCATCAACACAATATTGCCTTTAAATTTCTAGAACAGCTCTGGCAGCTAGGCTTGCATGTTCTGCAAACTCAGCCGCTGCTTGATCAGCAGAAGTAGCATCCTTAAATTTCATGTTCCAATTCTGCCTGCCAACCAAAAAATTACCATTACCATCTCTAGGAAATAATTGCCCATGTTCCAATCTTTCATCCTTGAAACCTAAGTGGCATGAACGACCATCATCAACATAATATTGCCTTGAAAGTTCTACAACTGCTCAGGCAGCTAGGCTTGCATATTCTGCAAACTCAGTCGCTGCTTGAGCAGCAGAGGTAGCATTCTTAAATTTCATGTTGCAATTCTGCCTCCCAAGAGAAAAAGTACAATTACCATCTCTAGGAAATGATTGCCCATGTTCCAACCTTTCATCCTTGAAAACTAAGTGGCATGAACCACCATCATCAACACACTATTGCCTTGAAAGTTCTACAATAGCTCAGGCAGCTAGGCTTGCATATTCTGGAAGCTTAGTTGCTGCTTGAGCAGCAGAGGTAGAATTCTTAAATTTCATATTCCAATTCTGCCTGCCAAGAGAAAAAGTACCATTACCATCTCTAGGAAATGATTGCCCATGTTCCAACCTTTCATCCTTGAAAACTAAGTGGCATCAACCACCATCATCAACACAATATTGCCCTGAAATTTCTACAACAGCTCTGGCAGCTAGGCTTGCATGTTCTGCAAACTCAGCCGCAGCTTGAGCAGCAGAAGTAGCATCCTTAAATTTCATGTTACAATTCTGCCTGCCAACCAAAAAATTACCATTACCATCTCTAGGAAATAATTACCCATGTTCCAATCTTTCATCCTTGAAACCTAAGTGGCATGAACGACCATCATCAACATAATATTGCCTTGAAAGTTCTACAATAGCTTAGGCAGCTAGGCTTGCATATTCTGCAAACTCAGTCGCTGCTTGAGCAGCGGAGGTAGCATT
This sequence comes from Nicotiana tomentosiformis, assembly GCF_000390325.3. Lineage (NCBI taxonomy): Eukaryota > Viridiplantae > Streptophyta > Magnoliopsida > Solanales > Solanaceae > Nicotiana > Nicotiana tomentosiformis. The sequence goes on from NW_027174560.1 coordinate 90,449, forward strand.
CTTAAATTTCATGTTCCAATTCTGCCTGCCAAGAGAAAAAGTACCATTACCATCTCTAGGAAATGATTGCCCATGTTCCAACCTTTCATCCTTGAAAACTAAGTGGCATGAACCACCATCATCAACACAATATTGCCTTGAAATTTCTAGAACAGCTCTGGCAGCTAGGCTTGCATGTTTTGCAAACTCAGCCGTTGCTTGAGCAGCAAAAGTAGCATCCTTAAATTTCATGTTCCAATTCTGCCTGTCAACCAAAAAATTACCATTACCATCTCCAGGAAATGATTGCCCATGTTCCAACCTTTCATCCTTGAAACCTAAGTGGCATGAACGACCATCATAACCACAATATTGCCTTGAAAGTTCTACAACAGCTCAGGCAGCTAGGCTTGCATATTCTGCAAACTGAGTCGCTGCTTGAGCAGCAGAGGTAGCATTCTTAAATTTCATGTTCCAATTCTGCCTGCCAAGAGAAAAAGTACCATTACCATCTCTAGGAAATGATTGCCCATGTTCCAACCTTTCATCCTTCAAAACTAAGTGGCATGAACCACCATCATCAACACAATAATACCTTGAAATTTCTAGAACAGCTCTGGCAGCTAGACTTGCATGTTCTGCAAACTCAACCGCTGCTTGAGCAGCAGAAGTAGCATCCTTAAATTTCATGTTCCAATTCTGCCTGCCAACCAAAAAATTACCATTACCATCTCCAGGAAATGATTGCCCATGTTCCAACCTTTTCATCCTTGAAACCTAAGTGGCATGAACCACCATCATCAACACAATATTGCCTTGAAAGTTCTATAACAGCTCTGGCAGCTAGACTTGCATGTTCTACAAACTCAGTCACTTCTTGAGCAGCAGAGGTAGCATTCTTAAATTTCACATTCCAATTCTGCCTGCCAAGAGAAAAAGTACCATTTCCATCTCTAGGAAATGATTGCCCATATTCCAACCTTTCATCCTTGAAACCTAAGTGGCATGAACCACCATCATCAACACACTATTGCCTTGAAAGTTCTACAAAAGCTCTGGCAGCTAGGCTTCTATGTTCTGCAAACTCAGCCGCTGCTTGAGCAGCAGAGGTAGCATCTTTAAATTTCATGTTCCAAATCTGCCTGCCAACAGAAAAATTACCATTACCATCTCTAGGAAATAATTGCCCATGTTCCAATCTTTCATCCTTTAAACCTAAGTGGCATGAACCACCATCATCAACACAATATTGCCTTGAAAGTTCTACAACAGCTCTGGCAGCTAGACTTGCATGTTCTAAAAACTCAGTCACTTCTTGAGCAGCCGATGTAGCATCCTTAAAATTCATGTTCCACTTCTGCCTGACAACAGAATAATTACCATTCCCATCTCCAGGAAATGATTGCCCATGTTCCAACCTTTCATCCTTGAAACCTAAGTGGCATGAACGACCATCATCAACACAATATTGCCTTGAAAGTTCTACAACAACTCAGGCAGCTAGGCTTGCATATTCTGCAAACTCAGTCGCTGCTTGAGCAGCAGAGGTAGCATTCTTAAATTTCATGTTCCAATTCTGCCTGCCAAGAGAAAAAGTGCCATTACCATCTCTTGTAAATGATTGCCCATGTTCCAACATTTCATCCTTGAAAACTAAGTGGCATGAACCACCATCATCAACATAATATTGTCTTGAAATTTCAACAATAGCTCTGGCAGCTAGGCTTGCATGTTCTGCAAACTCAGCCGCTGCTTGAGCAGTAGAGGTAGCATCCTTAAATTTCATGTTCCAATTCTGCCTGCCATGAGAAAAAGTACCATTACAAATCTCCAGGATATAATTGCCCATGTTCCAACCTTTCATCCTTGAAACCTAAGTTGCTTGAACCATCATCATCAACACACTATTGCCTTGAAAGTTCTACAAAAGATCTGGTAGCTAGGCTTGCATGTTCTGCAAACTCAGCCGCTGCTTGAGCACCAGAGGTCGCATTCTTAAATTTCATGTTCCAATTTTGCCTGCCAACAGAACAATTACCATTACCATCTCTAGGAAATGATTGCCCATGTTCCAATCTTTCATCCTTGAAACCTAAGTGGCATGAACCACCATCATCAACACAATATTGCCTTGAAAGTTCTACAACAGCTCTGGCAGCTAGACTTGCATGTTCTACAAAATCAGTCGCTGCTTGAGCAGCAGAGGTAGCATCCTTAAAATTCATGTTCGACTTCTACCTGCCAAAAGAATAATTACCATTCCCATCTCCTGGAAATGATTGCCCATGTTCCGACCTTTAATCCTTGAAACCTAAGTGGCATGAACGACCATCATCAACACAATATTCCCTTGAAATTTCTACAGCAGCTCTAGCAGCTAGGCTTGCATGTTCTGCAAACTCAGCCGCTGCTTGAGCAGCAGAGGTAGCATCCTTAAATTTCATGTTCCAATTCTGCATGCCAACAGAAATATTACCATTCCCATCTCCTGGAAATGATTGCCCATGTTCCAACCTTTCATCCTTGAAACCTAAGTGGCATGAACGACCATCATCAACACAATATTCCCTAGAAAGTTCTACTATATCTCTGGCAGCTAGGATTGCATGTTCTGCAAACTCAGCCGCTGCTTGAGCAGCAAAGGTAGCATCCTTAAATTTCATGTTCCAATTCTGCCTGCCATGAGAAAAAGTACCATTACAAATCTCCAGGAAATAATTGCCCATGTTCCAACATTTCATCCTTGAAACCAAAGTGGCATGAACCACCATCATCAACACGATATTGCCTTGAAAGTTCTATAACAGCTCTGGCAGCTAGGCTTGCATGTTCTGCAAACTCAGCCGCAGCTTGAGCAGCAGAGGTAGCATTCTTAAATTTCATGTTCCAATTCTGCCTGCCAAGAGAAAAAGTACCATTACCATCTCCAAGAAATGATTGCCCATGTTCCAACCTTTCATCCTTGAAATCTATGTGGCATGAATTACTATCATCAACACAATATTGCCTTGAAAGTTCTACTATATCTCTGGCAGCTAGTCTGGCATGTTCTACAAACTCAGTCGCTGCTTAAGCAGCAGAGGTAGCATCCTTAAATTTCATGTTCCAATTCTTCCCGCCAACAGAAAAATTACCATTAACATCTCTAGGAAATGATTGCCCATGTTCCAACGTTTCATCCTTGAAACCTAAGTGGCATGAACCACCATCATCAACACAATATTGCCTTGAAATTTTTACAATAGCTCTGGCAGCTAGGCTCAGCCGCTGCTTGAGCAGTAGAGGTAGCATCCTTATATTTCATGTTCCAATTCTGCCTGCCAACAGAAATATTACCATTACCATCTCTAGGAAATGATTGCCCATGTTCCATCTTATTATACTTGAAACCGAAGTGGCATGAACCACCATCATCAACACAATATTGCCTTGAAAGTTCTACTATATCTCTGGCATCTAGGCTTGCATGTTCTGCAAACTCAATTGCTGCTTGAGCAGCAGAGGTAGCATCCTTAAATTTCATGTTCCAATTCTGCCCGCCAACAGAAAAATTACCATTAACATCTCTAGGAAATGATTGCCCATGTTCCAACGTTTCATCCTTGAAACCTAAGTGGCATGAACCACCATCATCAACACAATATTGCCTTGAAATATTTACAACAGCTTTGGCAGCTAGGCTCAACCGCTGCTTGAGCAGTAGAGGTAGCATCCTTATATTTCATGTTCCAATTCTGCCTGCCAACAGAAAAATTACCATTACCAATTCTAGGAAATGATTGCCCATGTTCCAACGTTTCATCCTTGAAACCTAAGTGGCATGAACGTCCATCATCAACACAATATTCCCTTGAAATTTCTACAGCAGCTCTAGCAGCTAGGCTTGCATGTTCTGCAAACTCAGCCGCTGCTTGAGCAGCAGAGGTAGCATCCTTAAATTTCATGTTCCAATTCTGCATGCCAACAGAAAAATTACCATTCCCATCTCCTGGAAATGATTGCCCATGTTCCAACCTATCATCCTTGAAACCTAAGTGGCATGAACGACCATCATCAACACAATATTCCCTAGAAAGTTCTACTATATCTCTGGCAGCTAGGATTGCATGTTCTGCAAACTCAGCCGCTGCTTGAGCAGCAAAGGTAGCATCCTTAAATTTCATGTTCCAATTCTGCCTGCCATGAGAAAAAGTACCATTACAAATCTCCAGGATATAATTGCCCATGTTCCAACATTTCATCCTTGAAACCAAAGTGGCATGAACCACCATCATCAACACGATATTGCCTTGAAAGTTCTATAACAGCTCTGGCAGCTAGGCTTGCATGTTCTGCAAACTCAGCCGCAGCTTGAGCAGCAGAGGTAGCATCCTTAAATTTCATGTTCCAATTCTGCCTTCCAAGGGAAAGAGTACCATTACCATCTCCAAGAAATGATTGCCCATGTTCCAACCTTTCATCCTTGAAAACTAAGTGGCATGAACCACCATCATCAACACAATATTGCCTTGAAAGTTCTACAACAGCTCAGGCAGCTAGGCTTGAATATTCTGCAAACTCAGTCGCTGCTTGAGCAGTAGAGGTAGCATCCTTAAATTTCATATTCCAATTCTGCCCGCCAACAGAAAAATTACCATTAGCATCTCTAGGAAATGATTGCCCATGTTCCAATCTTTCATCCTTGAAACCTAAGTGGCATGAACCACCATCATCAACACAATATTGCCTTCAAAGTTCTACAACAGCTCTGGCAACTAGACTTGCATGTTCTACAAACTCAGACGCTTCTTGAGCAGCAGATGTAGCATCCTTAAAATTCATGTTCCACTTCTGCCTGCCAATAGAATAATTACCTTTCCCATCTCCAGGAAATGATTGCCCATGTTCCAACCTTTCATCCTTGAAACCTAAGTGGCATGAACGACCATCATCAACACAATATTGCCTTGAAAGTTCTACTACAGCTCAGGCAGCTAGGCTTGCATATTCTGCAAACTCAGTCGCTGCTTCAGCAGCAGAGGTAGCATTCTTAAATTTCATGTTCCTATTCTACCTGCCAAGAGAAAAAGTACCATTACCATCTCTAGGAAATGATTGACCATGTTCCAACCTTTCATCGTTGAAAACTAAGTGGCATGAACCACCATCATCAACACAATATTGCCTTGAAATTTCTAGAACAGCTCTGGCAGCTAGGCTTGCATGTTCTGCAAACTCAGCCGCTGCTTGATCAGCAGAAGTAGCATCCTTAAATTTCATGTTCCAATTCTGCCTGCCAACCAAAAAATTACCATTACCATCTCTAGGAAATAATATCCCATGTTCCAATCTTTCATCCTTGAAACCTAAGTGGCATGAACGACCATCATCAACATAATATTGCCTTGAAAGTTCTACAACAGCTCAGGCAGCTAGGCTTGCATATTCTGCAAACTCAGTCGCTGCTTGAGCAGCAGAGGTAGCATTCTTAAATTTCATGCTCCAATTCTGCCTGCCAAGAGAAAAAGTACCATTACCATCTCTAGGAAATGATTGCCCATGTTCCAACCTTTCATCCTTGAAAACTAAGTGGCATGAACCACCATCATCAACACACTATTGCCTTGAAAGTTCTACAATAGCTCAGGCAGCTAGGCTTGCATATTCTGGAAGCTCAGTCGCTGCTTGAGCAGCAGAGGTAGCATTCTTAAATTTCATATTCTAATTCTGCCTGCCAAGAGAAAAAGTACCATTACCATCTCTAGGAAATGATTGCCCATGTTCCAACCTTTCATCCTTGAAAACTAAGTGGCATCAACCACCATCATCAACACAATATTGCCCTGAAATTTCTACAACAGCTCTGGCAGCTAGGCTTGCATGTTCTGCAAGCTCAGCCGCAGCTTGAGCAGCAGAAGAAGCATCCTTAAATTTCATGTTCCAATTCTACCTGCCAACCAAAAAATTACCATTACCATCTCTAGGAAATAATTGCCCATGTTCCAATCTTTCATCCTTGAAACCTAAGTGGCATGAACGACCATCATCAACATAATATTGCCTTGAAAGTTCTACAACAGCTCAGGCAGCTAGGCTTGCATATTCTGCAAACTCAGTCACTGCTTGAGCAGCAGAGGTAGCATTCTTAAATTTCATGTTCCAATTCTGCCTGCCAAGAAAAAAAGTACCATTACCATCTCTAGGAAATGATTGCCCATGTTCCAACCTTTCATCCTTGAAAACTAAGTGGCATGAACCACCATCATCAACACAATATTGCCTTGAAATTTCTAGAACAGCTCTGGCAGCTAGGCTTGCATGTTCTGCAAACTCAGCCGTTGCTTGAGCAGCAAAAGTAGCATCCTTAAATTTCATGTTCCAATTCTGCCTGTCAACCAAAAAATTACCATTACCATCTCCAGGAAATGATTGCCCATGTTCCAACCTTTCATCCTTGAAACTTAAGTGGCATGAACGACCATCATAACCACAATATTGCCTTGAAAGTTCTACAACAGCTCAGGCAGCTAGGCTTGCATATTCTGCAAACTGAGTCGCTGCTTGAGCAGCAGAGGTAGCATTCTTAAATTTCATGTTCCAATTCTGCCTGCCAAGAGAAAAAGTACCATTACCATCTCTAGGAAATGATTGCCCATGTTCCAACCTTTCATCCTTGAAAACTAAGTGGCATGAACCAACATCATCAACACAATATTGCCTTGAAATTTCTAGAACAACTCTGGCAGCTAGGCTTGCATGTTCTGCAAACTCAGCCGCTGCTTGAGCAGCAGAAGTAGCATCCTTAAATTTCATGTTCCAATTCTGCCTGCCAACCAAAAAAATTACCATTACCATCTCCACGAAATGATTGCCCATGTTCCAACCTTTCATCCTTGAAACCTAAGTGGCATGAACCACCATCATCAACACAATATTGCCTTGAAAGTTCTATAACAGCTCTGGCAGCTAGACTTGCATGTTCTACAAACTCAGTCGCTTCTTGAGCAGCAGAGGTAGCATTATTAAATTTCATATTCCAATTCTGCCTGCCAAGAGAAAAAGTACCATTACCATCTCTAGGAAATGATTGCCCATATTCCAACCTTTCATCCTTGAAACCTAAGTGGCATGAACCACCATCATCAACACACTATTGCCTTGAAAGTTCTACAAAAGCTCTGGCAGCTAGGCTTCTATGTTCTGCAAACTCAGCCGCTGCTTGAGCAGCAGAGGTAGCATCTTTAAATTTCATGTTCCAAATCTGCCTGCCAACAGAAAAATTACCATTACCTTCTCTAGGAAATAATTGCCCATGTTCCAATCTTTCATCCTTGAAACCTAAGTGGCATGAACCACCATCATCAACACAATATTGCCTTGAAAGTTCTGCAACAGCTCTGGCAGCTAGACTTGCATGTTCTACAAACTCAGTCGCTTCTTGAGCAGCAGATGTAGCATCCTTAAAATTCATGTTCCACTTCTGCCTGACAACAGAATAATTACCATTCCCATCTCCAGGAAATGATTGCCCATGTTCCAACCTTTCATCCTTGAAACCTAAGTGGCATGAACGACCATCATCAACACAATATTGCCTTGAAAGTTCTACAACAACTCAGGCAGCTAGGCTTGCATATTCTGCAAACTCAGTCGCTGCTTGAGCAGCAGAGGTAGCATTCTTAAATTTCATGTTCCAATTCTGCCTGCCAAGAGAAAAAGTACCATTACCATCTCTTGTAAATGATTGCCCATGTTCCAACTTTTCATCCTTGAAAACTAAGTGGCATGAACCACCATCATCAACATAATATTGTCTTGAAATTTCAACAACAGCTCTGGCAGCTAGGCTTGCATGTTCTGCAAACTCAGCCGCAGCTTGAGCAGCAGAGGTAGCATTATTAAATTTCATATTCCAATTCTGCCTGCCAAGAGAAAAAGTACCATTACCATCTCTAGGAAATGATTGCCCATGTTCCAACCTTTCATCCTTGAAACCTAAGTTGCTTGAACCATCATCATCAACACACTATTGCCTTGAAAGTTCTACAAAAGCTCTGGTAGCTAGGCTTGCATGTTCTGCAAACTCAGCCGCTGCTTGAGCACCAGAGGTCGCATTCTTAAATTTCATGTTCCAATTTTGCCTGCCAACAGAAAAATTACCATTACCATCTCTAGGAAATGATTGCCCATGTTCCAATCTTTCATCCTTGAAACCTAAGTGGCATGAACCACCATCATCAACACAATATTCCCTTGAAAGTTCTACAACAGCTCTGGCAGCTAGACTTGCATGTTCTACAAAATCAGTCGCTGCTTGAGCAGCAGAGGTAGCATCCTTAAATTTCATGTTCCAATTCTGCATGCCAACAGAAAAATTACCATTCCCATCTCCTGGAAATGATTGCCCATGTTCCAACCTTTCATCCTTGAAACCTAAGTGGCATGAACGACCATCATCAATACAATATTCCCTAGAAAGTTCTACTATATCTCTGGCAGCTAGGCTTGCCTGTTCTGCAAACACAGTAACTGCTTGAGCAGCAGAGGTAGCATCCTTAAATTTCATGTTCCAATTCTGCCTGCCAACAGAAAAATTAACATTCCCATCTCCTGGAAATGATTGCCCATGTTCCAACCTTTCATCCTTGAAATCTAAGTGGCATGAACGACCATCATCAACACAATATTCCCTTGAAAGTTCTACAACAGCTCTGGCTCCTAGGCTTGTATATTCTGCAAACTCAGTCGCTGCTTGAGCAGCATAGGTAGCATTCTTAAATTTCATGTTCCAATTCTGCCTGCCAAGAGAAAAAGTACCATTACCATCTCCAAGAAATGATTGCCCATGTTCCAACCTTTCATCCTTGAAATCTAAGTGGCATGAACCACTATCATCAACACAATATTGCCTTGAAAGTTCTACTATATCTCTGGCAGCTAGTCTGGCATGTTCTACAAACTCAGTCGCTGCTTAAGCAGTAGAGGTAGCATCCTTAAATTTCATGTTCCAATTCTGCCCGCCAACAGAAAAATTACCACTAACATCTCTAGGAAATGATTGCCCATGTTCCAACGTTTCATCCTTGAAACCTAAGTGGCATGAACCACCATCATCAACACAATATTGCCTTGAAATTTTTACAATAGCTCTGGCAGCTAGGCTCAGCCGCTGCTTGAGCAGTAGAGGTAGCATCCTTATATTTCATGTTCCAATTCTGCCTGCCAACAGAAATATTACCATTACCATCTCTAGGAAATGATTGCCCATGTTCCATCTTATTATCCTTGAAACCGAAGTGGCATGAACCACCATCATCAACACAATATTGCCTTGAAAGTTCTACTATATCTCTGGCAGCTAAGCTTGCATGTTCTGCAAACTCAATTGCTGCTTGAGCAGCAGAGGTAGCATCCTTAAATTTCATGTTCCAATTCTGCCCGCCAACAGAAAAATTACCATTAACATCTCTAGGAAATGATTGCCCATGTTCCAACGTTTCATCCTTGAAACCTAAGTGGCATGAACCACCATCATCAACACAATATTGCCTTGAAATTTTTACAACAGCTTTGGCAGCTAGGCTTAATCGCTGCTTGAGCAGTAGAGGTAGCATCCTTATATTTCATGTTCCAATTCTGCCTGCCAACAGAAAAATTACCATTACCATCTCTAGGAAATGATTGCCCATGTTGCAATCTTTTATCCTTGAAACCTAAGTGGCATGAACCACCATCATCAACACAATATTGCCTTGAAAGTTCTACAACAGCTCTGGCAGCTAGACTTGAATGTTCTGCAAACACAGTCGCTGCGTGAGCAGCAGAGGTAGCATCCTTAAATTCCATGTTCCAATTCTGCCTGCCAACAGAAAAATTACCATTACCATCTCCAGGAAATGATTGCCCATGTTCCAACCTTTCATCCTTGTAACCGAAGTGGCATGAACCACCATCATCATCACAATATTGCCTTGAAAGTTCTATAACTGCTTTGGCAGCTAGGCTTGCATGTTCTGCAAAATCAGCCGCTGCTTGAGCAGCAGAGGTAGCATCCTTAAATTTCATGTTCCAATTCTGCCTGCCATGAGAAAAAGTACCATTACAAATCTCCAGGAAATAATTGCCCATGTTCCAACATTTCATCCTTGAAACCAAAGTGGCATGAACCACCATCATCAACACGATATTGCCTTGAAAGTTCTATAACAGCTCTGGCAACTAGGCTTGCATGTTCTGCAAACTCAGCCGCTGCTTGAGCAGGAGAGATAGCATCCTTAAATTTCATGCTCCAATTCTGCCTGCCATGAGAAAAACAACCATTACAAATCTCCAGGAAATGATTGCCCATGTTCCAAATTTACATCCTTGAAAGTTCTACTATATCTCTGGCAGCTAGGCTTGCATGTTCTGCAAACTCAATCGTTGCTTGAGCAGCATAGGTAGCATCCTTAAATTTCATGTTCCATTTCTGCTTGCCAAAAGAAAAATTACCATTACCATCTCTAGGAAATGATTACCCATGCTCCAATGTTTCATCCTTGAAACCTAAGTGGCATGAACCACCATCATCTACACAATATTGCCTTGAAAGTTCTACAACAGCTCTGGCAGCTAGGTTTGCATGTTCTGCAAACTCAGCCGCTGCTTGAGTAGCAGAGGTAGCATGCTTAAATTTCATGTTCCAATTCTGCCTGCCAACCGAAAAATGATCATTACCATCTCCAGGAAATGATTGCCCATGTTCCAACCTTTCATCCTTGAAACCTAAGTGGCATGAACCACCATCATCAACACAATATTGCCTTGAAAGTTCTACAACAGCTCTGGCAGCTAGGCTTGCATGTTCTGCAAACTCAGCCGTTGCTTGAGCAGCAGAGGTAGCATCCTTAAATTTCATGTTCCAATTCTGCCTGCCATGAGAAAAAGTACCATTACAAATCTCCAGGAAATGATTGCCCATGTTACAACCTTTCATCCTTGTAACCTAAGTGGCATAAACCACCATCATCAACACAATATTGCCTTGAAAGTTCTACAACAGCTCTGGCAGCTAGGCTTGCATGTTCTGCAAACTCAGCCGATGCTTGAGCAGCAGAGGTAGCATCCTTAAATTTCATGTTCCAATTCTGCCTGCCATGAGAAAAAGTACCATTGCAAATCTCTAGGAAATGATTGCCCATGTTCCAACCTTTCATCCTTGAAAACTAAGTGGCATGAACCAGCATCATCAACACAATATTGCCTTAAAAGTTCTACTATATCTCTGGCAGCTAGGCTTGCATGTTCTGCAAACTGAATCGTTGCGTGAGCAGCAGAGGTAGCATCCTTAAATTTCATGTTCCAATTCTGCTTGCCAACAGAAAAATTACCATTACCATCTCTAGGAAATGATTACCCATGTTCCAACGTTTCGTCCTTGAAACCTAAGTGGCATGAACCACCATCATCAACACAATATTGCCTTGAAAGTTCTACAATAGCTCTGCCAGCTAGGTTTGCATGTTCTGCAAACTCAGCCGCTGCTTGAGTAGCAGAGGTAGCATCCTTAAATTTCATGTTCCAATTCTGCCTGCCAACCGAAAAATAACCATTACCATCTCCAGGAAATGATTGCCCATGTTCCAACCTTTCATCCTTGAAACCTAAGTGGCATGAACCACCATCATCAACACAATATTGTTTTGAAAGTTCAACAAAAGATCTAGCAGCTAGGCTTGCATGTTCTACAAACTCAGCCGCTGCTTGAGCAGTAGAGGTAGCATCCTTAAATTTCATGTTCCAATTCTGCCTGCCAACAGAAATATTACCATTACCATCTCTAGGAAATGATTGCCCATGTTCCAACCTTTCATCCTTGAAACCTAAGTGGCATGAACCACCATCATCAACACAATATTGCCTTGAAAGTTCTACAACAGCTCTGGCAGCTAGACTTGGATATTCTGCAAACTCAGTCGCTGCATGAGCAGCAGAGGTAGCATCCTTAAATTTCATGTTCCAATTCTGCCTGCCAACAGAAAAATTACCATTACCATCTCCAAGAAATGGTTGCCCATGTTCCAACCTTTCATCCTTGAAAACTAAGTGGCATGAACCACCATCATCAACACAATATTGGCTTGAAAATTCTACAACAGCTCTGGCAGCTAGGTTTGTATATTCTGCAAACTCAGCCGCTGCTTGAGTAGCAGAGGTAGCATCCTTAAATTTTGTGTTCCAATTCTGCCTACCAACCGAAAAATAACCATTACCATCTCCAGGAAATGATTGCCCATGTTCCAACCTTTCATCCTTGAAACCTAAGTGGCATGAACGACCATCATCAACACAATATTATTTTGAAAGTTCAACAAAAGATCTAGCAGCTAGGCTTGCATGTTCTTCAAACTCAGCCGCTGCTTGAGCAGTAGAGGTAGCATCCTTAAATTTCATGTTCCAATTCTGCCTGCCAACAGAAATATTACCATTACCATCTCTAGGAAATGATTGCCCATGTTCCAACCTTTCATCCTTGAAACCTAACTGGCATGAACCACCATCATCAACACAATATTGCCTTGAAAGTTCTACAACAGCTCTGGCAGCTAGACTTGGATATTCTGCAAACTCAGTCGCTGCATGAGCAGCAGAGGTAGCATCCTTAAATTTCATGTTCCAATTCTGCCTGCCAATAGAAAAATTACCATTACCATCTCCAGGAAATGGTTGCCCATGTTCCAACCTTTCATCCTTGAAAACTAAGTGGCATGAACCACCATCATCAACACAATATCGCCTTGAAAGTTCTACTATATCTCTGGCAGCTAGTCTGGCATGTTCTACAAACTCAGTCGCTGCATAAGCAGTAGAGGTAGCATCCTTAAATTTCATGTTCCAATTCTGCCCGCCAACAGAAAAATTACCATTAACATCTCTAGGAAATGATTGCCCATTTTCCAACGTTTCATCCTTGAAACCTAAGTGGCATGAACCACCATCATCAACACAATATTGCCTTGAAATTTTTACAACAGCTCTGGCAGCTAGGCTCAGCTGCTACTTGAGCAGTAGAGGTAGCATCCTTATATTTCATGTTCCAATTCTGCCTGCCAACAGAAATATTACCATTACCATCTCTAGGAAATGATTGCCCATGTTCCAACTTATTATCCTTGAAACCGAAGTGGCATGAACCACCATCATCAACACAATATTGCCTTGAAAGTTCTACTATATCTCTGGCAGCTAGGCTTGCATGTTCTGCAAACTCAATTGCTGCTTGAGCAGCAGAGGTAGCATCCTTAAATTTCATGTTCCAATTCTGCCCGCCAACAGAAAAATTACCATTAACATCTCTAGGAAATGATTGCCCATGTTCCAACGTTTCATCCTTGAAACCTAAGTGGCATGAACCAACATCATCAACACAATATTGCCTTGAAATTTTTACAACAGCTCTGGTAGCTAGGCTCAGCCGCTGCTTGAGCAGTAGAGGTAGCATCCTTATATTTCATGTTCCAATTCTGCCTGCCAACAGAAAAATTACCATTACCATCTCTAGGAAATGATTGCTCATGTTGCAATCTTTCATCCTTGAAACCTAAGTGGCATGAACCACCATCATCAACACAATATTGCCTTGAAAGTTCTACAACAGCTCTGGCAGCTAGACTTGAATGTTCTGCAAACACAGTCGCTGCGTGAGCAGCAGAGGTAGCATCCTTAAATTCCATGTTCCAATTCTGCCTGCCAACAGAAAAATTACCATTACCATCTCCCGGAAATGATTGCCCATGTTCGAACCTTTCATCCTTGTAACCGAAGTGGCATGAACAACCATCATCAACACAATATTGCCTTGAAAGTTCTATAACAGCTCTGGCAGCTAGGCTTGAATGTTCTGCAAACTCAGCCGCTGCTTGAGCAGCAGAGGTAGCATCCTTAAATTTCATATTCCAATTCTGCCTGCCATGAGAAAAAGTACCATTACAAATCTCCAGGAAATAATTGCCCATGTTCCAACATTTCATCCTTGAAACCTAAGTGGCATGAACCACCATCATGAACACGATATTGCCTTGAAACTTCTATAACAGCTCTGGCAACTAGGCTTGCATGTTCTGCAAACTCAGCCGCTGCTTGAGCAGGAGAGATAGCATCCTTAAATTTCATGCTCCAATTCTGCCTGCCATGAGAAAAACAACCATTACAAATCTCTAGGAAATGATTGCCCATGTTCCAAACTTACATCCTTGAAAGTTCTAATATATCTCTGGCAGCTAGGCTTGCATGTTCTGCAAACTCAATCGTTGCTTGAGCAGCATAGGTAGCATCCTTAAATTTCATGTTCCATTTCCGCTTGCCAACAGAAAAAATACCATTACCATCTCTAGGAAATGATTACCCATGCTCCAATGTTTCATCCTTGAAACCTAAGTGGCATGAACCACCATCATCTACACAATATTGCCTTGAAAGTTCTACAACAGCTCTGGCAGCTAGGTTTGCATGTTCTGCAAACTCAGCCGCTGCTTGAGTAGCAGAGGTAGCATCCTTAAATTTCATGTTCCAATTCTGCCTGCCAACCGAAAAATAACCATTACCATCTCCAGGAAATGATTGCCCATGTTCCAACCTTTCATCCTTGAAACCTAAGTGGCATGAACTACCATCATAAACACAATATTGCCTTGAAAGTTCTACAACAGCTCTGGCAGCTAGGCTTGCATGTTCTGCAAACTCGGCCGCTGCTTGAGCAGCAGAGGTAGCATCCTTAAATTTCATGCTCCAATTCTGCCTGCCATGAGAAAAAGTACCATTACAAATCTCCAGGAAATGATTGCCCATGTTACAACCTTTCATCCTTGTAACCTATGTGGCATGAACCACCATCATCAACACAATATTGCCTTGAAAGTTCTACAACAGCTCTGGCAGCTAGGCTTGCATGTTCTGCAAACACAGCCGCTGCTTGAGCAGCAGAGGTAGCATCCTTAAATTTCATGTTCCAATTCTGCCTGCCATGAGAAAAAGTACCATTACAAATCTCTAGGAAATGATTGCCCATGTTCCAACCTTTCATCCTTGAAAACTAAGTGGCATGAACCACCATCATCAACACAATATTGCCTTAAAAGTTCTACTATAACTCTGGCAGCTAGGCTTGCATGTTCTGCAAACTGAATCGTTGCGTGAGCAGCAGAGGTAACATCCTTAAATTTCATGTTCCAATTCTGCTTGCCAAGAGAAAAATTACCATTACCATCTCTAGGAAATGATTACCCATGTTCCAACGTTTCGTCCTTGAAACCTAAGTGGCATGAACCACCATCATCAACACAATATTGCCTTGAAAGTTCTACAACAGCTCTGGCAGCTAGGTTTGCATATTCTGCAAACTCAGCCGCTGCTTGAGTAGCAGAGGTAGCATCCTTAAATTTCATGTTCCAATTCTGCCTGCCAACCGAAAAATAACCTTTACCATCTCCAGGAAATGATTGCCCATGTTCCAACCTTTCATCCTTGAAACCTAAGTGGCATGAACCACCATCATCAACACAATATTGTTTTGAAAGTTCAATAAAAGATCTAGCAGCTAGGCTTGCATGTTCTACAAACTCAACCGCTGCTTGAGCAGTAGAGGTAGCATCCTTAAATTTCATGTTCCAATTCTGCCTGCCAACAGAAATATTACCATTACCATCTCTAGGAAATGATTGCCCATGTTCCAACCTTTCATCCTTGAAACCTAACTGGCATGAACCACCATCATCAACACAATATTGCCTTGAAAGTTCTACAACAGCTCTGGCAGCTAGACTTGGATATTCTTCAAACTCAGTCGCTGCATGAGCAGCAGAGGTAGCATCCTTAAATTTCATGTTCCAATTCTGCCTGCCAATAGAAAAATTACCATTACCATCTCCAGGAAATGGTTGCCCATGTTCCAACCTTTCATCCTTGAAAACTAAGTGGCATGAACCACCATCATCAACACAATATCGCCTTGAAAGTTCTACTATATCTCTGGCAGCTAGTCTGGCATGTTCTACAAACTCAGTCGCTGCTTAAGCAGTAGAGGTAGCATCCTTAAATTTCATGTTCCAATTCTGCCCTCCAACAGAAAAATTACCATTAACATCTCTAGGAAATGATTCCCATTTTCCAACGTTTCATCCTTGAAACCTAAGTGGCATGAACCACCATCATCAACACAATATTGCCTTGAAATTTTTACAACAGCTCTGGCAGCTAGGCTCAGCCGCTACTTGAGCAGTAGAGGTAGCATCCTTATATTTCATGTTCCAATTCTGCCTGCCAACAGAAATATTACCATTACCATCTCTAGGAAATGATTGCCCATGTTCCAACTTATTATCCTTGAAACCGAAGTGGCATGAACCACCATCATCAACACAATATTGCCTTGAAAGTTCTACTATATCTCTGGCAGCTAGGCTTGCATGTTCTGCAAACTCAATTGCTGCTTGAGCAGCAGAGGTAGCATCCTTAAATTTCATGTTCCAATTCTGCCCGCCAACAGAAAAATTACCATTAACATCTCTAGGAAATGATTGCCCATGTTCCAACGTTTCATCCTTGAAACCTAAGTGGCATGAACCAACATCATCAACACAATATTGCCTTGAAATTTTTACAACAGCTCTGGTAGCTAGGCTCAGCCGCTGCTTGAGCAGTAGAGGTAGCATCCTTATATTTCATGTTCCAATTCTGCCTGCCAACAGAAAAATTACCATTACCATCTCTAGGAAATGATTGCTCATGTTGCAATCTTTCATCCTTGAAACCTAAGTGGCATGAACCACCATCATCAACACAATATTGCCTTGAAAGTTCTACAACAGCTCTGGCAGCTAGACTTGAATGTTCTGCAAACACAGTCGCTGCGTGAGCAGCAGAGGTAGCATCCTTAAATTCCATGTTCCAATTCTGCCTGCCAACAGAAAAATTACCATTACCATCTCCAGGAAATGATTACCCATGTTCCAACCTTTCATCCTTGTAACCGAAGTGGCATGAACAACCATCATCAACACAATATTGCCTTGAAAGTTCTATAACAGCTCTGGCAGCTAGGCTTGCATGTTCTGCAAACTCAGCCGCTGCTTGAGCAGCAGAGGTAGCATCCTTAAATTTCATATTCCAATTCTGCCTGCCATGAGAAAAAGTACCATTACAAATCTCCAGGAAATAATTGCCCATGTTCCAACATTTCATCCTTGAAACCTAAGTGGCATGAACCACCATCATGAACACGATATTGCCTTGAAAGTTCTATAACAGCTCTGGCAACTAGGCTTGCATGTTCTGCAAACTCAGCCGCTGCTTGAGTAGGAGAGATAGCATCCTTAAATTTCATGCTCCAATTCTGCCTGCCATGAGAAAAACAACCATTACAAATCTCTAGGAAATGATTGCCCATGTTCCAAACTTACATCCTTGAAAGTTCTAATATATGTCTGGCAGCTAGGCTTGCATGTTCTGCAAACTCAATCGTTGCTTGAGCAGCATAGGTAGCATCCTTAAATTTCATGTTCCATTTCTGCTTGCCAACAGAAAAAATACCATTACCATCTCTAGGAAATGATTACCCATGCTCCAATGTTTCATCCTTGAAACCTAAGTGGCATGAACCACCATCATCTACACAATATTGCCTTGAAAGTTCTACAACAGCTCTGGCAGCTAGGTTTGCATGTTCTGCAAACTCAGCCGCTGCATGAGTAGCAGAGGTAGCATCCTTAAATTTCATGTTCCAATTCTGCCTGCCAACCGAAAAATAACCATTACCATCTCCAGGAAATGATTGCCCATGTTCCAACTTTCATCCTTGAAAACTAAGTGGCATGAACCACCATCATCAATACAATATTGCTTTAAAAGTTCTACAACAGCTTTGGCACCTAGGATTGCATGCTCTGCAAAGTCAGTCGCTTCTTGAGCAACAGAGGTAGCATCCTTAAATTTCAAGTTCCAATTATGCCTGCCAACAGAAAAATTACCATTACTATCTCCAGCAAAATGATTGCCCTTGTTCTAACATTTCATCCTTGAAACCTAAGTGGCATGAACCACCATCATCAACACAATATTGCCTTGAAAGTTCTACAACAGCTCTGGCAGCTAGGCTTGCATGTTCTGCAAACTCGGCCGCTGCTTGAGCAGCAGAGGTAGCATCCTTAAATTTCATGTTCCAAATCTGCCTGCCATGAGAAAAAGTACCATTACAAATCTCCAGGAAATGATTGCCCATGTTACAACCTTTCATCCTTGTAACCTAAGTGGCATGAACCACCATCATCAACACAATATTGCCTTAAAAGTTCTACTATATCTCTGGCAGCTAGGCTTGCATGTTCTGCAAACTGAATCGTTGCGTGAGTAGCAGAGGTAGCATCCTTAAATTTCATGTTCCAATTCTGCTTGCCAAGAGAAAAATTACCATTACCATCTCTAGGAAATGATTACCCATGTTCCAACGTTTCGTCCTTGAAACCTAAGTGGCATGACCCACCATCATCAACACAATATTGCCTTGAAAGTTCTACAACAGCTCTGGCAGCTAGGTTTGCATATTCTGCAAACTCAGCCGCTGCTTGAGTAGCAGAGGTAGCATCCTTAAATTTCATGTTCCAATTCTGCCTGCCAACCGAAAAATAACCTTTACCATCTCCAGGAAATGATTGCCCATGTTCCAACCTTTCATCCTTGAAACCTAAGTGGCATGAACCACCATCATCAACACAATATTGTTTTGAAAGTTCAATAAAAGATCTAGTAGCTAGGCTTGCATGTTCTACAAACTCAACCGCTGCTTGAGCAGTAGAGGTAGCATCCTTAAATTTCATGTTCCAATTCTGCCTGCCAACAGAAATATTACCATTACCATCTCTAGGAAATGATTGCCCATGTTCCAACCTTTCATCCTTGAAACCTAAGTGGCATGAACCACCATCATCAACACAATATTGCCTTGAAAGTTCTACAACAGCTCTGGCAGCTAGACTTGGATATTCTGCAAACTCAGTCGCTGCATGAGCAGCAGAGGTAGCATCCTTAAATTTCATATTCCAATTCTGCCTGCCAACAGAATAATTACCATTACCATCTCCAGGAAATGGTTGCCCATGTTCCAACCTTTCATCCTTGAAAACTAAGTGGCATGAACCACCATCATCAACACAATATTGTCTTGAAAATTCTACAACAGCTCTGGCAGCTAGGTTTGCATATTCTGCAAACTCAGCCGCTTCTTGAGTAGCAGAGGTAGCATCCTTAAATTTCATGTTCCAATTCTGCCTGCCAACCGAAAAATAACCATTACCATCTCCAGGAAATGATTGCCCATGTTCCAACCTTTCATCCTTGAAACCTAAGTGGCATGAACCACCATCATCAACACAATATTGTTTTGAAAGTTCAACAAAAGATCTAGCAGCTAGGCTTGCATGTTCTACAAACTCAACCGCTGCTTGAGCAGTAGAGGTAGCATCCTTAAATTTCATGTTCCAATTCTGACTGCCAATAGAAATATTACCATTACCATCTCTAGGAAATGATTGCCCATGTTCCAACCTTTCATCCTTGAAACCTAAGTGGCATGAACCACCAGCATCAACACAATATTGCCTTGAAAGTTCTACAACAGCTCTGGCAGCTAGACTTGGATATTCTGCAAACTCAGTCGCTGCATGAGCAGCAGAGGTAGCATCCTTAAATTTCATGTTCCAATTCTGCCTGCCAATAGAAAAATTACCATTACCATCTCCAGGAAATGGTTGCCCATGTTCCAACCTTTCATCCTTGAAAACTAAGTGGCATGAACCACCATCATCAACACAATATTGCCTTGAAAGTTCTACTATATCTCTGGCAGCTAGTCTGGCATGTTCTACAAACTCAGTCGCTGCTTAAGCAGTAGAGGTAGCATCCTTAAATTTCATGTTCCAATTCTGCCTGCCAACCGAAAAATAACCATTACCATCTCCAGGAAATGATTGCCCATGTTCCAACCTTTCATCCTTGAAACCTAAGTGGCATGAACCACCATCATCAACACAATATTGTTTTGAAAGTTCAACAAAAGATCTAGCAGCTAGGCTTGCATGTTCTACAAACTCAACCGCTGCTTGAGCAGTAGAGGTAGCTTCCTTAAATTTCATGTTCCAATTCTGCCTGCCAACAGTAATATTACCATTACCATCTCTAGGAAATGATTTCCCATGTTCCAACCTTTCATCCTTGAAACCTAAGTGGCATGAACCACCATCATCAACACAATATTGCCTTGAAAGTTCTACAACAGCTCTGGCAGCTAGACTTGGATATTCTGCAAACTCAGTCGCTGCATGAGCAGCAGAGGTAGCATCCTTAAATTTCATGTTCCAATTCTGCCTGCCAACAGAAAAATTACCATTACCATCTCCAGGAAATGGTTGCCCATGTTCCAACCTTTCATCCTTGAAAACTAAGTGGCATGAACCACCATCATCAACACAATATTGTCTTGAAAATTCTACAACAGCTCTGGCAGCTAGACTTGGATATTCTGCAAACTCAGTCGCTGCTTAAGCAGTAGAGGTAGCATCCTTAAATTTCATGTTCCAATTCTGCCTGCCAATAGAAAAATTACCATTACCATCTCCAGGAAATGGTTGCCCATGTTCCAACCTTTCATCCTTGAAAACTAAGTGGCATGAACCACCATCATCAACACAATATTGCCTTGAAAGTTCTACTATATCTCTGGCAGCTAGTCTGGCATGTTCTACAAACTCAGTCGCTGCTTAAGCAGTAGAGGTAGCATCCTTAAATTTCATGTTCCAATTCTGCCTGCCAACCGAAAAATAACCTTTACCATCTCCAGGAAATGATTGCCCATGTTCCAACCTTTCATCCTTGAAACCTAAGTGGCATGAACCACCATCATCAACACAATATTGTTTTGAAAGTTCAATAAAAGATCTAGTAGCTAGGCTTGCATGTTCTACAAACTCAACCGCTGCTTGAGCAGTAGAGGTAGCATCCTTAAATTTCATGTTCCAATTCTGCCTGCCAACAGAAATATTACCATTACCATCTCTAGGAAATGATTGCCCATGTTCCAACCTTTCATCCTTGAAACCTAAGTGGCATGAACCACCATCATCAACACAATATTGCCTTGAAAGTTCTACAACAGCTCTGGCAGCTAGACTTGGATATTCTGCAAACTCAGTCGCTGCATGAGCAGCAGAGGTAGCATCCTTAAATTTCATATTCCAATTCTGCCTGCCAACAGAATAATTACCATTACCATCTCCAGGAAATGGTTGCCCATGTTCCAACCTTTCATCCTTGAAAACTAAGTGGCATGAACCACCATCATCAACACAATATTGTCTTGAAAATTCTACAACAGCTCTGGCAGCTAGGTTTGCATATTCTGCAAACTCAGCCGCTTCTTGAGTAGCAGAGGTAGCATCCTTAAATTTCATGTTCCAATTCTGCCTGCCAACCGAAAAATAACCATTACCATCTCCAGGAAATGATTGCCCATGTTCCAACCTTTCATCCTTGAAACCTAAGTGGCATGAACCACCATCATCAACACAATATTGTTTTGAAAGTTCAACAAAAGATCTAGCAGCTAGGCTTGCATGTTCTACAAACTCAACCGCTGCTTGAGCAGTAGAGGTAGCATCCTTAAATTTCATGTTCCAATTCTGACTGCCAATAGAAATATTACCATTACCATCTCTAGGAAATGATTGCCCATGTTCCAACCTTTCATCCTTGAAACCTAAGTGGCATGAACCACCAGCATCAACACAATATTGCCTTGAAAGTTCTACAACAGCTCTGGCAGCTAGACTTGGATATTCTGCAAACTCAGTCGCTGCATGAGCAGCAGAGGTAGCATCCTTAAATTTCATGTTCCAATTCTGCCTGCCAATAGAAAAATTACCATTACCATCTCCAGGAAATGGTTGCCCATGTTCCAACCTTTCATCCTTGAAAACTAAGTGGCATGAACCACCATCATCAACACAATATTGCCTTGAAAGTTCTACTATATCTCTGGCAGCTAGTCTGGCATGTTCTACAAACTCAGTCGCTGCTTAAGCAGTAGAGGTAGCATCCTTAAATTTCATGTTCCAATTCTGCCTGCCAACCGAAAAATAACCATTACCATCTCCAGGAAATGATTGCCCATGTTCCAACCTTTCATCCTTGAAACCTAAGTGGCATGAACCACCATCATCAACACAATATTGTTTTGAAAGTTCAACAAAAGATCTAGCAGCTAGGCTTGCATGTTCTACAAACTCAACCGCTGCTTGAGCAGTAGAGGTAGCTTCCTTAAATTTCATGTTCCAATTCTGCCTGCCAACAGTAATATTACCATTACCATCTCTAGGAAATGATTTCCCATGTTCCAACCTTTCATCCTTGAAACCTAAGTGGCATGAACCACCATCATCAACACAATATTGCCTTGAAAGTTCTACAACAGCTCTGGCAGCTAGACTTGGATATTCTGCAAACTCAGTCGCTGCATGAGCAGCAGAGGTAGCATCCTTAAATTTCATGTTCCAATTCTGCCTGCCAACCGAAAAATAACCATTACCATCTCCAGGAAATGATTGCCCATGTTCCAACCTTTCATCCTTGAAACCTAAGTGGCATGAACCACCATCATCAACACAATATTATTTTGAAAGTTCAACAAAAGATCTAGCAGCTAGGCTTGCATGTTCTGCAAACTCAGCCGCTGCTTGAGCAGCAGAGGTAGCATCCTTAAATTTCATATTCCAATTCTGCCTGCCATGAGAAAAAGTACCATTACAAATCTCCAGGAAATAATTGCCCATGTTCCAACATTTCATCCTTGAAACCTAAGTGGCATGAACCACCATCATGAACACGATATTGCCTTGAAAGTTCTATAACAGCTCTGGCAACTAGGCTTGCATGATCTGCAAACTCAGCCGCTGCTTGAGTAGGAGAGATAGCATCCTTAAATTTCATGCTCCAATTCTGCCTGCCATGAGAAAAACAACCATTACAAATCTCTAGGAAATGATTGCCCATGTTCCAAACTTACATCCTTGAAAGTTCTAATATATCTCTGGCAGCTAGGCTTGCATGTTCTGCAAACTCAATCGTTGCTTGAGCAGCATAGGTAGCATCCTTAAATTTCATGTTCCATTTCTGCTTGCCAACAGAAAAAATACCATTACCATCTCTAGGAAATGATTACCCATGCTCCAATGTTTCATCCTTGAAACCTAAGTGGCATGAACCACCATCATCTACACAATATTGCCTTGAAAGTTCTACAACAGCTCTGGCAGCTAGGTTTGCATGTTCTGCAAACTCAGCCGCTGCTTGAGTAGCAGAGGTAGCATCCTTAAATTTCATGTTCCAATTCTGCCTGCCAACCGAAAAATAACCATTACCATCTCCAGTAAATGATTGCCCATGTTCCAACTTTCATCCTTGAAAACTAAGTGGCATGAACCACCATCATCAATACAATATTGCTTTAAAAGTTCTACAACAGCTTTGGCACCTAGGATTGCATGCTCTGCAAAGTCAGTCGCTTCTTGAGCAACAGAGGTAGCATCCTTAAATTTCAAGTTCCAATTATGCCTGCCAACAGAAAGATTACCATTACTATCTCCAGGAAATGATTGCCCTTGTTCTAACATTTCATCCTTGAAACCTAAGTGGCATGAACCACCATCATCAACACAATATTGCCTTGAAAGTTCTACAACAGCTCTGGCAGCTAGGCTTGCATGTTCTGCAAACTCGGCCGCTGGCTTGAGCAGCAGAGGTAGCATCCTTAAATTTCATGTTCCAAATCTGCCTGCCATGAGAAAAAGTACCATTACAAATCTCCAGGAAATGATTGCCCATGTTACAACCTTTCATCCTTGTAACCTAAGTGGCATGAACCACCATCATCAACACAATATTGCCTTAAAAGTTCTACTATATCTCTGGCAGCTAGGCTTGCATGTTCTGCAAACTGAATCATTGCGTGAGCAGCAGAGGTAGCATCCTTAAATTTCATGTTCCAATTCTGCTTGCCAAGAGAAAAATTACCATTACCATCTCTAGGAAATGATTACCCATGTTCCAACGTTTCGTCCTTGAAACCTAAGTGGCATGAACCACCATCATCAACACAATATTGCCTTGAAAGTTCTACAACAGCTCTGGAAGCTAGGTTTGCATATTCTGCAAACTCAGCCGCTGCTTGAGTAGCAGAGGTAGCATCCTTAAATTTCATGTTCCAATTCTGCCTGCCAACCGAAAAATAACCTTTACCATCTCCAGGAAATGATTGCCCATGTTCCAACCTTTCATCCTTGAAACCTAAGTGGCATGAACCACCATCATCAACACAATATTGTTTTGAAAGTTCAATAAAAGATCTAGTAGCTAGGCTTGCATGTTCTACAAACTCAACCGCTGCTTGAGCAATAGAGGTAGCATCCTTAAATTTCATGTTCCAATTCTGCCTGCCAACAGAAATATTACCATTACCATCTCTAGGAAATGATTGCCCATGTTCCAACCTTTCATCCTTGAAACCTAAGTGGCATGAACCACCATCATCAACACAATATTGCCTTGAAAGTTCTACAACAGCTCTGGCAGCTAGACTTGGATATTCTGCAAACTCAGTCGCTGCATGAGCAGCAGAGGTAGCATCCTTAAATTTCATATTCCAATTCTGCCTGCCAACAGAATAATTACCATTACCATCTCCAGGAAATGGTTGCCCATGTTCCAACCTTTCATCCTTGAAAACTAAGTGGCATGAACCACCATCATCAACACAATATTGTCTTGAAAATTCTACAACAGCTCTGGCAGCTAGGTTTGCATATTCTGCAAACTCAGCCGCTGCTTGAGTAGCAGAGGTAGCATCCTTAAATTTCATGTTCCAATTCTGCCTGCCAACCGAAAAATAACCATTACCATCTCCAGGAAATGATTGCCCATGTTCCAACCTTTCATCCTTGAAACCTAAGTGGCATGAACCACCATCATCAACACAATATTGTTTTGAAAGTTCAACAAAAGATCTAGCAGCTAGGCTTGCATGTTCTACAAACTCAACCGCTGCTTGAGCAGTAGAGGTAGCATCCTTAAATTTCATGTTCCAATTCTGCCTGCCAATAGAAATATTACCATTACCATCTCTAGGAAATGATTGCCCATGTTCCAACCTTTCATCCTTGAAACCTAAGTGGCATGAACCACCAGCATCAACACAATATTGCCTTGAAAGTTCTACAACAGCTCTGGCAGCAAGACTTGGATATTCTGCAAACTCAGTCGCTGCATGAGCAGCAGAGGTAGCATCCTTAAATTTCATGTTCCAATTCTGCCTGCCAATAGAAAAATTACCATTACCATCTCCAGGAAATGGTTGCCCATGTTCCAACCTTTCATCCTTGAAAACTAAGTGGCATGAACCACCATCATCAACACAATATTGCCTTGAAAGTTCTACTATATCTCTGGCAGCTAGTCTGGCATGTTCTACAAACTCAGTCGCTGCTTAAGCAGTAGAGGTAGCATCCTTAAATTTCATGTTCCAATTCTGCCTGCCAACCGAAAAATAACCATTACCATCTCCAGGAAATGATTGCCCATGTTCCAACCTTTCATCCTTGAAACCTAAGTGGCATGAACCACCATCATCAACACAATATTGTTTTGAAAGTTCAACAAAAGATCTAGCAGCTAGGCTTGCATGTTCTACAAACTCAACCGCTGCTTGAGCAGTAGAGGTAGCTTCCTTAAATTTCATGTTCCAATTCTGCCTGCCAACAGTAATATTACCATTACCATCTCTAGGAAATGATTTCCCATGTTCCAACCTTTCATCCTTGAAACCTAAGTGGCATGAACCACCATCATCAACACAATATTGCCTTGAAAGTTCTACAACAGCTCTGGCAGCTAGACTTGGATATTCTGCAAACTCAGTCGCTGCATGAGCAGCAGAGGTAGCATCCTTAAATTTCATGTTCCAATTCTGCCTGCCAACAGAAAAATTACCATTACCATCTCCAGGAAATGGTTGCCCATGTTCCAACCTTTCATCCTTGAAAACTAAGTGGCATGAACCACCATCATCAACACAATATTGTCTTGAAAATTCTACATCAGCTCTGGCATCTAGGTTTGCATATTCTGCAAACTCAGCCGTTGCTTGAGTAGCAGAGGTAGCATCCTTAAATTTCATGTTCCAATTCTGCCTGCCAACCGAAAAATAACCATTACCATCTGCAGGAAATGATTGCCCATGTTCCAACCTTTCATCCTTGAAACCTAAGTGGCATGAACCACCATCATCAACACAATATTGTTTTGAAAGTTCAACAAAAGATCTAGCAGCTAGGCTTGCATGCTCTTCAAACTCAGCCGCTGCTTGAGCAGTAGAGGTAGCATCCTTAAATTTCATGTTCCAATTCTGCCTGCCAACAGAAATATTACCATTACCATCTCTAGGAAATGATTGCCCATGTTCCAACCTTTCATCCTTGAAACCTAAGTGGCATGAACCACCATCATCAACACAATATTGCCTTGAAAGTTCTACAACAGCTCTGGCAGCTAGACTTGGATATTCTGCAAACTCAGTCGCTGCATGAGCAGCAGAGGTAGCATCCTTAAATTTCATGTTCCAATTCTGCCTGCCAATAGAAAAATTACCATTACCATCTCCAGGAAATGGTTGCCCATGTTCCAACCTTTCATCCTTGAAAACTAAGTGGCATGAACCACCATCATCAACACAATATTGTCTTGAAAATTCTACAACAGCTCTGGCAGCTAGACTTGGATATTCTGCAAACTCAGTCGCTGCTTAAGCAGTAGAGGTAGCATCCTTAAATTTCATGTTCCAATTCTGCCCGCCAACAGAAAAATTACCATTAATATCTCTAGGAAATGATTGCCCATTTTCCAACGTTTCATCCTTGAAACCTAAGTGGCATGAATCACCATCATCAACACAATATTGCCTTGAAATTTTTACAACAGCTCTGGCAGCTAGGCTCAGCCGCTGCTTGAGCAGTAGAGGTAGCATCCTTATATTTCATGTTCCAATTCTGCCTGCCAACAGAAAAATTACCATTACCATCTCTAGGAAATGATTGCCCATGTTCCAACCTTTCATCCTTGTAACCGAAGTGGCATGAACCACCATCATCAACACAATATTGCCTTGAAAGTTCTATAACAGCTCTAGCAGCTAGGCTTGCATGTTCTGCAAACTCAGCCGCTGCTTGAGCAGCAGAGGTAGCATCCTTAAATTTCATGTTCCAATTCTGCCTGCCATGAGAAAAAGTACCATTACAAATCTTCAGGAAATAATTGCCCATGTTCCAACATTTCATCCTTGAAACCTAAGTGGCATGAACCACCATCATCAACACGATATTGCCTTGAAAGTTCTATAACAGCTCTGGCAACTAGGCTTGCATGTTCTTCAAACTCAGCCGCTGCTTGAGCAGGAGAGATAGCATCCTTAAATTTCATGCTCCAATTCTGCCTGCCATGAGAAAAACAACCATTACAAATCTCCAGGAAATGATTGCCCATGTTCCAAACTTACATCCTTGAAAGTTCTAATATATCTCTGGCAGCTAGGCTTGCATGTTCTGCAAACTCAATCGTTGCTTGAGCAGCATAGGTAGCATCCTTAAATTTCATGTTCCATTTCTGCTTGCCAACAGAAAAATTACCATTACCATCTCTAGGAAATGATTACCCATGCTCCAATGTTTCATCCTTGAAACCTAAGTGGCATGAACCACCATCATCTACACAATATTGCCTTGAAAGTTCTACAACAGCTCTGGCAGCTAGGTTTGCATGTTCTGCAAACTCAGCCGCTGCTTGAGTAGCAGAGGTAGCATCCTTAAATTTCATGTTCCAATTCTGCCTGCCAACCGAAAAATAACCATTACCATCTCCAGGAAATGATTGCCCATGTTCCAACCTTTCATCCTTGAAACCTAAGTGGCATGAACCACCATCATCAACACAATATTACCTTGAAAGTTCTACAACAGCTCTGGCAGCTAGGCTTGCATGTTCTGTAAACTCGGCCGCTGCTTGAGCAGCAGAGGTAGCATCCTTAAATTTCATGTTCCAAATATGCCTGCCATGAGAAAAAGTACCATTACAAATCTCCAGGAAATGATTGCCCATGTTACAACCTTTCATCCTTGTAACCTAAGTGGCATGAACCACCATCATCAACACAATATTGCCTTGAAAGTTCTACAACAGCTCTGGCAGCTAGGCTTGCATGTTCTGCAAACTGAATCGTTGCGTGAGCAGCAGAGGTAGCATCCTTAAATTTCATGTTCCAATTCTGCTTGCCAAGAGAAAAATTACCATTACCATCTCTAGGAAATGATTACCCATGTTCCAACGTTTCGTCCTTGAAACCTAAGTGGCATGAACCACCATCATCAACACAATATTGCCTTGAAAGTTCTACAACAGCTCTGGCAGCTAGGCTTGCATGTTCTGCAAACACAGCCGCTGCTTGAGCAGCAGAGGTAGCATCCTTAAATTTCATGTTCCAATTCTGCCTGCCATGAGAAAAAGTAGCATTACAAATCTCTAGGAAATGATTGCCCATGTTCCAACCTTTCATCCTTGAAAACTAAGTGGCATGAACCACCATCATCAACATAATATTGCCTTAAAAGTTCTACTATATCTCTGGCAGCTAGGCTTACATGTTCTGCAAACTGAATCGTTGCGTGAGCAGCAGAGGTAGCATCCTTAAATTTCATGTTCCAATTCTGCTTGCCAAGAGAAAAATTACCATTACCATCTCTAGGAAATGATTACCCATGTTCCAACGTTTCGTCCTTGAAACCTAAGTGGCATGAACCACCATCATCAACACAATATTGCCTTGAAAGTTCTACAACAGCTCTGGCAGCTAGGTTTGCATATTCTGCAAACTCAGCCGCTGCTTGAGTAGCAGAGGTAGCATCCTTAAATTTCATGTTCCAATTCTCCCTGCCAACCGAAAAATAACCTTTAGCATCTCCAGGAAATGATTGCCCATGTTCCAACCTTTCATCCTTGAAACCTAAGTGGCATGAACCACCATCATCAACACAATATTGTTTTGAAAGTTCAACAAAAGATCTAGCAGCTAGGCTTGCATGTTCTACAAACTCAACCGCTGCTTGAGCAGTAGAGGTAGCATCCTTAAATTTCATGTTCCAATTCTGCCTGCCAACAGAAATATTACCATTACCATCTCTAGGAAATGATTGCCCATGTTCCAACCTTTCATCCTTGAAACCTAAGTGGCATGAACCACCATCATCAACACAATATTGCCTTGAAAGTTCTACAACAGCTCTGGCAGCTAGACTTGGATATTCTGCAAACTCAGTCGCTGCATGAGCAGCAGAGGTAGCATCCTTAAATTTCATGTTCCAATTCTGCCTGCCAACAGAAAAATTACCATTACCATCTCCAGGAAATGGTTGCCCATGTTCCAACCTTTCATCCTTGAAAACTAAGTGGCATGAACCACCATCATCAACACAATATTGTCTTGAAAATTCTACAACAGCTCTGGCAGCTAGGTTTGCATATTCTGCAAACTCAGCCGCTGCTTGAGTAGCATAGGTAGCATCCTTAAATTTCATGTTCCAATTCTGCCTGCCAACCGAAAAATAACCATTACCATCTCCAGGAAATGATTGCCCATGTTCCAACCTTTCATCCTTGAAACCTAAGTGGCATGAAACACCATCATCAACACAATATTGTTTTGAAAGTTCAACAAAAGATCTAGCAGCTAGGCTTGCATGTTCTTCAAACTCAGCCGCTGCTTGAGCAGTAGAGGTAGCATCCTTAAATTTCATGTTCCAATTCTGCCTGCCAACAGAAATATTACCATTACCATCTCTAGGAAATGATTGCCCATGTTCCAACCTTTCATCCTTGAAACCTAAGTGGCATGAACCACCATCATCAACACAATATTGCCTTGAAAGTTCTACAACAGCTCTGGCAGCTAGACTTGGATATTCTGCAAACTCAGTCGCTGCATGAGCAGCAGAGGTAGCATCCTTAAATTTCATGTTCCAATTCTGCCTGCCAATAGAAAAATTACCATTACCATCTCCAGGAAATGGTTGCCCATGTTCCAACCTTTCATCCTTGAAAACTAAGTGGCATGAACCACCATCATCAACACAATATTGCCTTGATAGTTCTACTATATCTCTGGCAGCTAGTCTGGCATGTTCTACAAACTCAGTCGCTGCTTAAGCAGTAGAGGTAGCATCCTTAAATTTCATGTTCCAATTCTGCCTGCCAACCGAAAAATAACCATTACCATCTCCAGGAAATGATTGCCCATGTTCCAACCTTTCATCCTTGAAACCTAAGTGGCATAAACCACCATCATCAACACAATATTGTTTTGAAAGTTCAACAAAAGATCTAGCAGCTAGGCTTGCATGTTCTACAAACTCAACCGCTGCTTGAGCAGTAGAGGTAGCATCCTTAAATTTCATGTTCCAATTCTGCCTGCCAACAGAAATATTACCATTACCATCTCTAGGAAATGATTGCCCATGTTCCAACCTTTCATCCTTGAAACCTAAGTGGCATGAACCACCATCATCAACACAATATTGCCTTGAAAGTTCTACAACAGCTCTGGCAGCTAGACTTGGATATTCTGCAAACTCAGTCGCTGCATGAGCAGCAGAGGTAGCATCCTTAAATTTCATGTTCCAATTCTGCCTGCCAACAGAAAAATTACCATTACCATCTCCAGGAAATGGTTGCCCATGTTCCAACCTTTCATCCTTGAAAACTAAGTGGCATGAACCACCATCATCAACACAATATTGTCTTGAAAATTCTACATCAGCTCTGGCAGCTAGGTTTGCATATTCTGCAAACTCAGCCGTTGCTTGAGTAGCAGAGGTAGCATCCTTAAATTTCATGTACCAATTCTGCCTGCCAACCGAAAAATAACCATTACCATCTGCAGGAAATGATTGCCCATGTTCCAACCTTTCATCCTTGAAACCTAAGTGGCATGAACCACCATCATCAACACAATATTGTTTTGAAAGTTCAACAAAAGATCTAGCAGCTAGGCTTGCATGCTCTTCAAACTCAGCCGCTGCTTGAGCAGTAGAGGTAGCATCCTTAAATTTCATGTTCCAATTCTGCCTGCCAACAGAAATATTACCATTACCATCTCTAGGAAATGATTGCCCATGTTCCAACCTTTCATCCTTGAAACCTAAGTGGCATGAACCACCATCATCAACACAATATTGCCTTGAAAGTTCTACAACAGCTCTGGCAGCTAGACTTGGATATTCTGCAAACTCAGTCGCTGCATGAGCAGCAGAGGTAGCATCCTTAAATTTCATGTTCCAATTCTGCCTGCCAATAGAAAAATTACCATTACCATCTCCAGGAAATGGTTGCCCATGTTCCAACCTTTCATCCTTGAAAACTAAGTGGCATGAACCACCATCATCAACACAATATTGTCTTGAAAATTCTACAACAGCTCTGGCAGCTAGGTTTGCATATTCTGCAAACTCAGCCGCTGCTTGAGTAGCAGAGGTAGCATCCTTAAATTTCATGTTCCAATTCTGCCTGCCAACCAAAAAATAACCATTACCATCTCCAGGAAATGATTGCCCATGTTCCAACCTTTCATCCTTGAAACCTAAGTGGCATGAATCACCATCATCAACACAATATTGTTTTGAAAGTTCAACAAAAGATCTAGCCGCTAGGCTTGCATGTTCTTCAAACTCAGACGCTGCTTGAGCAGTAGAGGTAGCATCCTTAAATTTCATGTTCCAATTCTGCCTGCCAACAGAAATATTACCATTATCATCTCTAGGAAATGATTGCCCATGTTCCAACCTTTCATCCTTGAAACCTAAGTGGCATGAACCACCATCATCAACACAATATTGCCTTGAAAGTTCTACAACAGCTCTGGCAGCTAGACTTGGATATTCTGCAAACTCAGTCGCTGCATGAGCAGCAGAGGTAGCATCCTTAAATTTCATGTTCCAATTCTGCCTGCCAATAGAAAAATTACCATTACCATCTCCAGGAAATGGTTGCCCATGTTCCAACCTTTCATCCTTGAAAACTAAGTGGCATGAACCACCATCATCAACACAATATTGCCTTGAAAGTTCTACTATATCTCTGGCAGCTAGTCTGGCATGTTCTACAAACTCAGTCGCTGCTTAAGCAGTAGAGGTAGCATCCTTAAATTTCATGTTCCAATTCTGCCCGCCAACAGAAAAATTACCATTAACATCTCTAGGAAATGATTACCCATTTTCCAATGTTTCATCCTTGAAACCTAAGTGGCATGAACCACCATCATCAACACAATATTGCCTTGAAATTTTTACAACAGCTCTGGCAGCTAGGCTCAGTCGCTACTTGAGCAGTAGAGGTAGCATCCTTATATTTCATGTTCCAATTCTGCCTGCCAACAGAAATATTACCATTACCATCTCTAGGAAATGATTGCCCATGTTCCAACTTATTATCCTTGAAACCGAAGTGGCATGAACCACCATCATCAACATAATATTGCCTTTAAAGTTCTACTATATCTCTGGCAGCTAGGCTTGCATGTTCTGCAAACTCAATTGCTGCTTGAGCAGCAGAGGTAGCATCCTTAAATTTCATGTTCCAATTCTGCCCGCCAACAGAAAAATTACCATTAACATCTCTAGGAAATGATTGCCCATGTTCCAACGTTTCATCCTTGAAACCTAAGTGGCATGAACCACCATCATCAACACAATATTGCCTTGAAATTTTTACAACAGCTCTGGCAGCTAGGCTCAGCCGCTGCTTGAGCAGTAGAGGTAGCATCCTTATATTTCATGTTCCAATTCTGCCTGCCAACAGAAAAATTACCATTACCATCTCTAGGAAATGATTGCCCATGTTGCAATCTTTCATCCTAGAAACCTAAGTGGCATGAACCACCATCATCAACACAATATTGCCTTGAAAGTTCTACAACAGCTCTGGCAGCTAGACTTGAATGTTCTGCAAACACAGTCGCTACGTGAGCAGCAGAGGTAGCATCCTTAAATTCCATGTTCCAATTCTGCCTGCCAACAGAAAAATTACCATTACCATCTCCAGGAAATGACTGCCCATGTTCCAACCTTTCATCCTTGTAACCGAAGTGGCATGAACCACCATCATCAACACAATATTGCCTTGAAAGTTCTATAACAGCTCTGGCAGCTAGGCTTGCATGTTCTGCAAACTCAGCCGCTGCTTGAGCAGCAGAGGTAGCATCCTTAAATTTCATGTTCCAATTCTGCCTGCCATGAGAAAAAGTACCATTACAAATCTCCAGGAAATAATTGCCCATGTTCCAACATTTCATCCTTGAAACCTAAGTGGCATGAACCACCATCATCAACACGATATTGCCTTGAAAGTTCTATAACAGCTCTGGCAACTAGGCTTGCATGTTCTGCAAACTCAGCCGCTGCTTGAGCAGGAGAGATAGCATCCTTAAATTTCATGCTCCAATTCTGCCTGCCATGAGAAAAACAACCATTACAAATCTCCAGGAAATGATTGCCCATGTTCCAAACTTACATCCTTGAAAGTTCTAATATATCTCTGGCAGCTAGGCTTGCATGTTCTGCAAACTCAATCGTTGCTTGAGCAGCATAGGTAGCATCCTTAAATTTCATGTTCCATTTCTGCTTGCTAACAGAAAAATTACCATTACCATCTCTAGGAAATGATTACCCATGCTCCAATGTTTCATCCTTGAAACCTAAGTGGCATGAACCACCATCATCTACACAATATTGCCTTGAAAGTTCTACAACAGCTCTGGCAGCTAGGTTTGCATATTCTGCAAACTCAGCCGCTGCTTGAGTAGCAGAGGTAGCATCCTTAAATTTCATGTTCCAATTCTGCCTGCCAACCAAAAAATAACCATTACCATCTCCAGGAAATGATTGCCCATGTTCCAGCCTTTCATCCTTGAAACCTAAGTGGCATGAACCACCATCATCAACACAATATTACCTTGAAAGTTCTACAACAGCTCTGGCAGCTAGGCTTGCATGTTCTGCAAACTCGGCCGCTGCTTGAGCAGCAGAGGTAGCATCCTTAAATTTCATGTTCCAAATCTGCCTGCCATGAGAAAAAGTACCATTACAAATCTCCAGGAAATGATTGCCCATGTTACAACCTTTCATCCTTGTAACCTAAGTGGCATGAACCACCATCATCAACACAATATTGCCTTGAAAGTTCTACAACAGCTCTGGCAGCTAGGCTTGCATGTTCTGCAAACTGAATCGTTGCGTGAGCAGCAGAGGTAGCATCCTTAAATTTCATGTTCCAATTCTGCTTGCCAAGAGAAAAATTACCATTACCATCTCTAGGAAATGATTACCCATGTTCCAACATTTCGTCCTTGAAACCTAAGTGGCATGAACCACCATCATCAACACAATAATGCCTTAAAAGTTCTACAACAGCTCTGGCAGCTAGGCTTGCATGTTCTGCAAACTCAGCCGCTGCTTGAGTAGCAGAGGTAGCATCCTTAAATTTCATTTTCCAATTCTGCCTGCCAACCGAAAAATAACCATTACCATCTCCAGGAAATGATTGCCCATGTTCCAACCTTTCATCCTTGAAACCTAAGTGGCATGAACCACCATCATCAACACAATATTACCTTGAAAGTTCTACAACAGCTCTGGCAGCTAGGCTTGGATATTCTGCAAACACAGTCGCTGCATGAGCAGCAGAGGTAGCATCCTTAAATTTCATGTTCCAATTCTGCCTGCCAACAGAAAAATTACCATTACCATCTCCAGGAAATGGTTGCCCATGTTCCAACCTTTCATCCTTGAAAACTAAGTGGCATGAACCACCATCATCAACACAATATTGTCTTGAAAATTCTACAACAGCTCTGGCAGCTAGGTTTGCATATTCTGCAAACTCAGCCGCTGCTTGAGTAGCATAGGTAGCATCCTTAAATTTCATGTTCCAATTCTTCCTGCCAACCGAAAAATAACCATTACCATCTCCAGGAAATGATTGCCCATGTTCCAACCTTTCATCCTTGAAACCTAAGTGGCATGAAACACCATCATCAACACAATATTGTTTTGAAAGTTCAACAAAAGATCTAGCAGCTAGGCTTGCATGTTCTACAAACTCAACCGCTGCTTGAGCAGTAGAGGTAGCATCCTTAAATTTCATGTTCCAATTCTGCCTGCCAACAGAAATATTACCATTACCATCTCTAGGAAATGATTGCCCATGTTCCAACCTTTCATCCTTGAAACCTAAGTGGCATGAACCACCATCATCAACACAATATTGTCTTGAAAATTCTACAACAGCTCTGGCAGCTAGGTTTGCATATTCTGCAAACTCAGCCGCTGCTTGAGTAGCATAGGTAGCATCCTTAAATTTCATGTTCCAATTCTGCCTACCAACAGAAATATTACCATTACCATCTCTAGGAAATGATTGCCCATGTTCCAACCTTTCATCCTTGAAACCTAAGTGGCATGAACCACCATCATCAACACAATATTGCCTTGAAAGTTCTACAACAGCTCTGGCAGCTAGGCTCAGTCGCTACTTGAGCAGTAGAGGTAGCATCCTTATATTTCATGTTCCAATTCTGCCTGCCAACAGAAATATTACCATTACCATCTCTAGGAAATGATTGCCCATGTTCCAACTTATTATCCTTGAAACCGAAGTGGCATGAACCACCATCATCAACATAATATTGCCTTTAAAGTTCTACTATATCTCTGGCAGCTAGGCTTGCATGTTCTGCAAACTCAATTGCTGCTTGAGCAGCAGAGGTAGCATTCTTAAATTTCATGTTCCAATTCTGCCCGCCAACAGAAAAATTACCATTAACATCTCTAGGAAATGATTGCCCATGTTCCAACGTTTCATCCTTGAAACCTAAGTGGCATGAACCACCATCATCAACACAATATTGCCTTGAAATTTTTACAACAGCTCTGGCAGCTAGGCTCAGCCGCTGCTTGAGCAGTAGAGGTAGCATCCTTATATTTCATGTTCCAATTCTGCCTGCCAACAGAAAAATTACCATTACCATCTCTAGGAAATGATTGCCCATGTTGCAATCTTTCATCCTAGAAACCTAAGTGGCATGAACCACCATCATCAACACAATATTGCCTTGAAAGTTCTACAACAGCTCTGGCAGCTAGACTTGAATGTTCTGCAAACACAGTCGCTACGTGAGCAGCAGAGGTAGCATCCTTAAATTCCATGTTCCAATTCTGCCTGCCAACAGAAAAATTACCATTACCATCTCCAGGAAATGACTGCCCATGTTCCAACCTTTCATCCTTGTAACCGAAGTGGCATGAACCACCATCATCAACACAATATTGCCTTGAAAGTTCTATAACAGCTCTGGCAGCTAGGCTTGCATGTTCTGCAAATTCAGCCGCTGCTTGAGCAGCAGAGGTAGCATCCTTAAATTTCATGTTCCAATTCTGCCTGCCATGAGAAAAAGTACCATTACAAATCTCCAGGAAATAATTGCCCATGTTCCAACATTTCATCCTTGAAACCTAAGTGGCATGAACCACCATCATCAACACGATATTGCCTTGAAAGTTCTATA
Organism: Nicotiana tomentosiformis; assembly: GCF_000390325.3. Taxonomy (NCBI): domain Eukaryota; kingdom Viridiplantae; phylum Streptophyta; class Magnoliopsida; order Solanales; family Solanaceae; genus Nicotiana; species Nicotiana tomentosiformis. The sequence continues at coordinate 127,140 of NW_027174560.1, forward strand.
ACAGCTCTGGCAACTAGGCTTGCATGTTCTGCAAACTCAGCCGCTGCTTGAGCAGGAGAGATAGCATCCTTAAATTTCATGCTCCAATTCTGCCTGCCATGAGAAAAACAACCATTACAAATCTCCAGGAAATGATTGCCCATGTTCCAAACTTACATCCTTGAAAGTTCTAATATATCTCTGGCAGCTAGGCTTGCATGTTCTGCAAACTCAATCGTTGCTTGAGCAGCATAGGTAGCATCCTTAAATTTCATGTTCCATTTCTGCTTGCTAACAGAAAAATTACCATTACCATCTCTAGGAAATGATTACCCATGCTCCAATGTTTCATCCTTGAAACCTAAGTGGCATGAACCACCATCATCTACACAATATTGCCTTGAAAGTTCTACAACAGCTCTGGCAGCTAGGTTTGCATATTCTGCAAACTCAGCCGCTGCTTGAGTAGCAGAGGTAGCATCCTTAAATTTCATGTTCCAATTCTGCCTGCCAACCGAAAAATAACCATTACCATCTCCAGGAAATGATTGCCCATGTTCCAGCCTTTCATCCTTGAAACCTAAGTGGCATGAACCACCATCATCAACACAATATTACCTTGAAAGTTCTACAACAGCTCTGGCAGCTAGGCTTGCATGTTCTGCAAACTCGGCCGCTGCTTGAGCAGCAGAGGTAGCATCCTTAAATTTCATGTTCCAAATCTGCCTGCCATGAGAAAAAGTACCATTACAAATCTCCAGGAAATGATTGCCCATGTTACAACCTTTCATCCTTGTAACCTAAGTGGCATGAACCACCATCATCAACACAATATTGCCTAGAAAGTTCTACAACAGCTCTGGCAGCTAGGCTTGCATGTTCTGCAAACTGAATCGTTGCGTGAGCAGCAGAGGTAGCATCCTTAAATTTCATGTTCCAATTCTGCTTGCCAAGAGAAAAATTACCATTACCATCTCTAGGAAATGATTACCCATGTTCCAACGTTTCGTCCTTGAAACCTAAGTGGCATGAACCACCATCATCAACACAATATTGCCTTAAAAGTTCTACAACAGCTCTGGCAGCTAGGCTTGCATGTTCTGCAAACTCAGCCGCTGCTTGAGTAGCAGAGGTAGCATCCTTAAATTTCATTTTCCAATTCTGCCTGCCAACCGAAAAATAACCATTACCATCTCCAGGAAATGATTGCCCATGTTCCAACCTTTCATCCTTGAAACCTAAGTGGCATGAACCACCATCATCAACACAATATTGTTTTGAAAGTTCAACAAAAGATCTAGCAGCTAGGCTTGCATGTTCTACAAACTCAACCGCTGCTTGAGCAGTAGAGGTAGCATCCTTAAATTTCATGTTCCAATTCTGCCTGCCAACAGAAATATTACCATTACCATCTCTAGTAAATGATTGCCCATGTTCCAACCTTTCATCCTTGAAACCTAAGTGGCATGAACCACCATCATCAACACAATATTGCCTTGAAAGTTCTACAACAGCTCTGGCAGCTAGACTTGGATATTCTGCAAACTCAGTCGCTGCATGAGCAGCAGAGGTAGCATCCTTAAATTTCATGTTCCAATTCTGCCTGCCAATAGAAAAATTACCATTACCATCTCCAGGAAATGGTTGCCCATGTTCCAACCTTTCATCCTTAAAAACTAAGTGGCATGAACCACCATCATCAACACAATATTGCCTTGAAAGTTCTACTATATCTCTGGCAGCTAGTCTGGCATGTTCTACAAACTCAGTCGCTGCTTAAGCAGTAGAGGTAGCATCCTTAAATTTCATGTTCCAATTCTGCCCGCCAACAGAAAAATTACCATTAACATCTCTAGGAAATGATTGCCCATTTTCCAACGTTTCATCCTTGAAACCTAAGTGGCATGAACCACCATCATCAACACAATATTGCCTTGAAATTTTTACAACAGCTCTGGCAGCTAGGCTCAGCCGCTACTTGAGCAGTAGAGGTAGCATCCTTATATTTCATGTTCCAATTCTGCCTGCCAACAGAAATATTACCATTACCATCTCTAGGAAATGATTGCCCATGTTCCAACCTTTCATCCTTGAAACCTAAGTGGCATGAACCACCATCATCAACACAATATTGCCTTGAAAGTTCTACAACAGCTCTGGCAGCTAGACTTGGATATTCTGCAAACTCAGTCGCTGCATGAGCAGCAGAGGTAGCATCCTTAAATTTCATTTTCCAATTCTGCCTGCCAATAGAAAAATTACCATTACCATCTCCAGGAAATGGTTGCCCATGTTCCAACCTTTCATCCTTGAAAACTAAGTGGCATGAACCACCATCATCAACACAATATTGCCTTCAAAGTTCTACTATATCTCTGGCAGCTAGGCTTGCATGTTCTGCAAACTGAATCATTGCTTGAGCAGCAGAGGTAGCATCCTTAAATTTCATGTTCCAATTCTGCCTGCCAACAGAAATATTTCCATTACCATCTCTAGGAAATGATTGCCCATGTTCCAACCTTTCATCCTTGAAACCTAAGTGGCATGAACCAACATCGTCAACACAATATTGCCTTGAAAGTTCTACAACAGCTCTGGCAGCTAGACTTGGATATTCTGCAAACTCAGTCGCTGCATGAGCAGCAGAGGTAGCATCCTTAAATTTCATGTTCCAATTCTGCCTACCAAGAGAAAAAGTACCATTACCATCTCTTGGAAATGATTGCCCATGTTCCAACCTTTCATCCTTGAAAACTAAGTGGCATGAACCACCATCATCAACACAATATTGTTTTGAAAGTTCAACAAAAGATCTAGCAGCTAGGCTTGCATGTTCTACAAACTCAACCGCTGCTTGAGCAGTAGAGGTAGCATCCTTAAATTTCATGTTCCAATTCTGCCTGCCAACAGAAATATTACCATTACCATCTCTAGTAAATGATTGCCCATGTTCCAACCTTTCATCCTTGAAACCTAAGTGGCATGAACCACCATCATCAACACAATATTGCCTTGAAAGTTCTACAACAGCTCTGGCAGCTAGACTTGGATATTCTGCAAACTCAGTCGCTGCATGAGCAGCAGAGGTAGCATCCTTAAATTTCATGTTCCAATTCTGCCTGCCAATAGAAAAATTACCATTACCATCTCCAGGAAATGGTTGCCCATGTTCCAACCTTTCATCCTTAAAAACTAAGTGGCATGAACCACCATCATCAACACAATATTGCCTTGAAAGTTCTACTATATCTCTGGCAGCTAGTCTGGCATGTTCTACAAACTCAGTCGCTGCTTAAGCAGTAGAGGTAGCATCCTTAAATTTCATGTTCCAATTCTGCCCGCCAACAGAAAAATTACCATTAACATCTCTAGGAAATGATTGCCCATTTTCCAACGTTTCATCCTTGAAACCTAAGTGGCATGAACCACCATCATCAACACAATATTGCCTTGAAATTTTTACAACAGCTCTGGCAGCTAGGCTCAGCCGCTACTTGAGCAGTAGAGGTAGCATCCTTATATTTCATGTTCCAATTCTGCCTGCCAACAGAAATATTACCATTACCATCTCTAGGAAATGATTGCCCATGTTCCAACCTTTCATCCTTGAAACCTAAGTGGCATGAACCACCATCATCAACACAATATTGCCTTGAAAGTTCTACAACAGCTCTGGCAGCTAGACTTGGATATTCTGCAAACTCAGTCGCTGCATGAGCAGCAGAGGTAGCATCCTTAAATTTCATTTTCCAATTCTGCCTGCCAATAGAAAAATTACCATTACCATCTCCAGGAAATGGTTGCCCATGTTCCAACCTTTCATCCTTGAAAACTAAGTGGCATGAACCACCATCATCAACACAATATTGCCTTCAAAGTTCTACTATATCTCTGGCAGCTAGGCTTGCATGTTCTGCAAACTGAATCATTGCTTGAGCAGCAGAGGTAGCATCCTTAAATTTCATGTTCCAATTCTGCCTGCCAACAGAAATATTTCCATTACCATCTCTAGGAAATGATTGCCCATGTTCCAACCTTTCATCCTTGAAACCTAAGTGGCATGAACCAACATCGTCAACACAATATTGCCTTGAAAGTTCTACAACAGCTCTGGCAGCTAGACTTGGATATTCTGCAAACTCAGTCGCTGCATGAGCAGCAGAGGTAGCATCCTTAAATTTCATGTTCCAATTCTGCCTACCAAGAGAAAAAGTACCATTACCATCTCTTGGAAATGATTGCCCATGTTCCAACCTTTCATCCTTGAAAACTAAGTGGCATGAACCACCATCATCAACACAATATTGCCTTGAAAGTTCTACAACAGCTCTGGCAGCTAGGTTTGCATATTTTGCAAACTCAGCCGCTGCTTGAGTAGCAGAGGTAGCATCCTTAAATTTCATGTTCCAATTCTGCCTGCCAATCGAAAAATAACCATTACCATCTCCAGGAAATGATTGCCCATGTTCCAACCTTTCATCCTTGAAACCTAAGTGGCATGAACCACCATTATCAACACAATATTGTTTTGAAAGTTCAACAAAAGATCTAGCAGCTAGGCTTGCATGTTCTTCAAACTCAGCCGCTGCTTGAGCATTAGAGGTAGCATCCTTAAATTTCATGTTCCAATTCTGCCTGCCAACAGAAATATTACCATTACCATCTCTAGGAATTGATTGCCATGTTCCAACCTTTCATCCTTGAAACCTAAGTGGCATGAACCACCATCATCAACACAATATTGCCTTGAAAGTTCTACAACAGCTCTGGCAGCTAGACTTGGATATTCTGCAAACTCAGTCGCTGCATGAGCAGCAGAGGTAGCATCCTTAAATTTCTTGTTCCAATTCTGCCTGCCAACAGAAAAATTACCATTCCCATCTCCAAGAAATGGTTGCCCATGTTCCAACCTTTCATCCTTGAAAACTAAGTGGCATGAACCACCATCATCAACACAATATTGCCTTGAAAGTTCTACTATATCTCTGGCAGCTAGGCTTGCATGTTCTGCAAACTGAATCGTTGCGTGAGCAGCAGAGGTAGCTTCCTTAAATTTCATGTTCCAATTCTGCTTGCCAACAGAAAAATTACCATTACCATCTCTAGGAAATGATTACCCATGTTCCAACGTTTCGTCCTTGAAACCTAAGTGGCATGAACCACCATCATCAACACAATATTGCCTTGAAAGTTCTACAACAGCTCTGGCAGCTAGGTTTGCATATTCTGCAAACTCAGCCGCTGCTTGAGTAGCAGAGGTAGCATACTTAAATTTCATGTTCCAATTCTGCCTGCCAACCGAAAAATAACCATTACCATCTCCAGGAAATGATTGCCCATGTTCCAACCTTTCATCCTTGAAACCTAAGTGGCATGAACCACCATCATCAACACAATATTGTTTTGAAAGTTCAACAACAGCTCTAGCAGCTAGGCTTGCATGTTCTACAAACTCAGCCGATGCTTGAGCAGTAGAGGTAGCATCCTTGAATTTCATGTTCCAATTATGCCTGCCAACAGAAATATTACCATTACCATCTCTAGGAAATGATTGCCCATGTTCCAACCTTTCAACCTTGAAACCTAAGTGGCATGAACCACCATCATCAACACAATATTGCCTTGAAACTTCTACAACAGCTCTGGCAGCTAGACTTGCATGTTCTGCAAACTCAGTCGCTGCGTGAGCAGCAGAGGTAGCATCCTTAAATTCATGTTCCAATTCTGCCTGCCAACAGAAAAATTACCATTACCATCTCCAGCAAATGATTGCCCATGTTCCAATCTTTCATCCTTGAAACCTAAGTGGCATGAACCACCATCATCAACACAATATTGCCTTGAATGTTCTACAATAGCTCTGGCAGCTAGGTTTGCATGTTCTGCAAACTTAGCCGCTACTTGAGTAGCAGAGGTAGCATCCTTAAATTTCATGTGCCAATTCTGCCTGCCAATGGAAAAAAAACCATTACCATCTACAGGAAATGATTGCCCATGTTCCAACCTTTCATCCATTAAACCTAAGTTGCATGAACCACCATCATCAACACAATATTGTCTTGAAAGTTCAACAACAGCTCTAGCAGCTAGGCTTGCATGTTCTACAAACTCAGCCGATTCTTGAGCAGTAGAGGTAGCATCCTTGAATTTCATGTTCCAATTATGCCTGCCAACAAAAATATTACCATTACCATCTCTAGGAAATGATTGCCCATGTTCCAACCTTTCAACCTTGAAACCTAAGTGGCATGAACCACCATCATCAACACAATATTGCCTTGAAACTTCTACAACAGCTCTGGCAGCTAGACTTGCATGTTCTGCAAACTCAGTCGTTGCGTGAGCAGCAGAGGTAGCATCCTTAAATTCATGTTCCAATTCTGCCTGCAAACAGAAAAATTACCATTACCATCTCCAGGAAATGATTGCCATGTTCCAACCTTTCATCCTTGTAACCTAAGTGGCATGAACCACCATCATCAACAAAATATGGCCTTGAAAGCTCTACATCAGCTCTGGCAGCTAGGCTTGCATGTTCTACAAACTCAGCCGCTGCTTGAGCAGCAGAGGTAGCATCCTTAAATTTCATGTTCCAATTCTGCCTGCCATTAAAAAAAGTACCATTACAAATCTCCAGGTAATGATTTCCCATGTTCCAACCTTTCATCCTTGTAACCGAAGTGGCATGAACCACCATCATCAACACAATATTGCCTTGAAAGTTCTATAACTGCTCTGGCAGCTAGGCTTGCATGTTCTACAAACTCAGCCGCTGCTTGAGCAGCAGAGGTAGCATCCTTAAATTTCATGTTCCAATTCTGCCTGCCATTACAAAAAGTACCATTACAAATCTCCAGGAAATAATTGCCCATGTTCCAACATTTCATCCTTGAAACCTAAGTGGCATGAACCACCATCATCAACACAATATTGCCTTGAAAGTTCTACTATATCTCTGGCAGCTAGGCTTGCATGTTCTGCAAACTCAATCGTTGCATGAGCCACAAAGGTAATGAACGACCATCATCAACACGATATTGCCTTGAAAGTTCTACTATATCTCTAGCATCTAGGCTTGCATGTTCTGCAAACTCAATCGTTGCTTGAGCAACAGAGGTAGCATCCTTAAATTTCATGTTCCAATTCTGCTTGCCAACAGAAAAATTACCATTACCTTCAGTAGGAAATGATTGCCCATGTTCCACCCTATCATCCTTGAAACCTAAGTGGCATGAACCACCATCATCAACACAATATTGCTTTGAAAGTTCTATAACAACTATGGCAGCTAGGATTGCATGTTCTGCAAACTCAGCCACTGCTTGAGTAGTAGAGGTAGCATCCTTAAATTTCAGGTTCAGTTTCTGCCTGCCAACAGAAAAATTACCGATACCATCTCTAGGAAATGATTGCCAATGTTCCAACCTTTCATCCTTGAAACCTAAGTGGCATGAACCACTATCATCATTATAATATTGCCTTGAAAGTTTTAGAACAGCTCTGGCACCTAGGCTTGCATGTTCTGCAAACTCACCCGCTGCTTAAGCAGCAGAGGTAGCATCCTTAAATTTCAAGTTCCAATTCTTCCTGCCATTACAAAAAGTACCATTACAAATTTCCAGGAAATGATTTCCCATGTTCCAACCTTTCATCCTTGAAAACTAAGTGGCATGAACCACCATCATCAACACAATATTGCCTTGAAAGTTCTACTATATCTCTGGCAGCTAGGCTTGCATGTTCTGCAAACTCAATCGTTGCTTGAGCAGCAAAGGTAATGAACGACCATCATCAACACGATATTTCCTTGAAAGTTCTACTATATCTCAAGCATCTAGGCTTGCATGTTCTGCAAACTCAATCGTTGCTTGAGCAACAGAGGTAGCATCCTTAAATTTCATGTTCCAATTCTGCTTGCCAACAGAAAAATTACCATTACCTTCAGTAGGAAATGATTTCCCATGTTCCAACCTATCATCCTTGAAACCTAAGTGGCATGAACCACCATCATCAACACAATATTGCTTTGAAAGTTCTATAACAACTATGGCAGCTAGGATTGCATGTTCTGCAAACTCAGCCGCTGCTTGAGTAGTAGAGGTAGCATCCTTAAATTTCAGGTTCAGTTTCTGCCTGCCAACAGAAAAATTACCGATACCATCTCTAGGAAATGATTGCCAATGTTCCAACCTTTCATCCTTGAAACCTAAGTGGCATGAACCACTATCATCATTATAATATTGCCTTGAAAGTTTTAGAACAGCTCTGGCACCTAGGCTTGCATGTTCTGCAAACTCACCCGCTGCTTGAGCAGCAGAGGTAGCATCCTTAAATTTCATGTTCCAATTCTGCCTGCCATGAGAAAAAGTACCATTACAAATCTCCAGGAAATGATTGCCCATGTTCCAACCTTTCATCCTTGAAAACTAAGTGGCATGAACCACCATCATCAACACAATATTGCCTTGAAAGTTCTACTATATCTCTGGCAGCTAGGCTTGCATGTTCTGCAAACTCAATCGTTGCTTGAGAAGCAAAGGTAATGAACGACCATCATCAACACGATATTTCCTTGAAAGTTCTACTATATCTCAAGCATCTAGGCTTGCATGTTCTGCAAACTCAATCGTTGCTTGAGCAACAGAGGTAGCATCCTTAAATTTCATGTTCCAATTCTGCTTGCCAACAGAAAAATTACCATTACCTTCAGTAGGAAATGATTGCCCATGTTCCAACCTATCATCCTTGAAACCTAAGTGGCATGAACCACCATCATCAACACAATATTGCTTTGAAAGTTCTATAACAACTATGGCAGCTAGGATTGCATGTTCTGCAAACTCAGCCGCTGCTTGAGTAGTAGAGGTAGCATCCTTAAATTTCAGGTTCAGTTTCTGCCTGCCAACAGAAAAATTACCGATACCATCTCTAGGAAATGATTGCCAATGTTCCAACCTTTCATCCTTGAAACCTAAGTGGCATGAACCACTATCATCATTATAATATTGCCTTGAAAATTTTAGAACAGCTCTGGCACCTAGGCTTGCATGTTCTGCAAACTCACCCGCTGCTTAAGCAGCAAAGGTAGCATCCTTAAATTTCATGTTCCAATTCTGCCTGCCATGAGAAAAAGTACCATTACAAATCTCCAGGAAATGATTGCCCATGTTCCAACCTTTAATCCTTGAAACCTAAGTGGCATGAACCACCATCATCAACACAATATTGCCTTGAAAATTCAACATCAGATCTCGCAGCTAGGCTTGCATGTTCTACAAACTCAACCGCTGCTTGAGCAGTAGAGGTAGCATCCTAAAATTTCATGTTCCAATTCTTCCTGCCAACAAAAATATTACCATTACCATCTCTAGGAAATGATTGCCCATGTTCCAACCTTTCATCCTTGAAACCTAAGTGGCATGAACCACCATCATCAACACCATATTGTCTTGAAAGTTCAACATCAGATCTAGCAGCTAGGCTTGCATATTCTACAAACTGAGCCGCTGCTTGAGCAGTAGAGGTAGCATCCTTAAATTTCATGTTCCAATTCTGCCTGCCAACAGAAATATTACCATTACCATCTCTAGGAAATGATTGCCCATGTTCCAACCTTTAATCCTTGAAACCTAAGTGGCATGAACCACCATCATCAACACAATATTGCCTTGAAAGTTCTACAACAGCTCTGGCAGCTAGGCTTGCATGTTCTGCAAAATCAGCCGCTGCTTGAGCAGCAGAGGTAGCATCCTTAAATTTCATGTTCCAATTCTGCATGCCATGAGAAAAAGTACCATTACCATCTCCAGGAAATGATTGCCCATGTTCCAACCTTTCATCCTTGAAACCTAAGTGGCATGAACCATCATCATCAACACAATATTGTCTTGAAAGTTCAACAAAAGATCTAGCAGCTAGGCTTGCATGTTCTACAAACTCAGTCGCTGCTTGAGCAGTAGAGGTAGCATCCTTAAATTTCATGTTCCAATTCTGCCTGCCAACAGAAATATTACCATTACCATCTCTAGGAAATGATTGCCCATGTTCCAACCTTTCATCCTTGAAACCTAAGTGACATGAACCACCATCATCAACACAATATTGCCTTGAAAGTTCTACAACAGCTCTGGCAGCTAGACTTGAATGTTCTGCAAACTCAGTCGCTGCGTGAGCAGCAGAGGTAGCATCCTTAAATTTCATGTTCCAATTCTGCCTGCCAACAGAAAAATTACCATTACCATCTCCAGGAAATGATTGCCCATGTTACAACCTTTCATCCTTGTAACCGAAGTGGCATGAACCACAATCATCAACATAATATTGCCTTGAAAGTTCTACAACAGCTCTGGCAGCTAGGCTTGCATGTTCTGCAAACTCAGCCGCTGCTTGAGCAGCAGAGGTTGCATCCTTAAATTTCATGTTCCAATTCTGCCTGCCATGAGAAAAAGTACCATTACAAATCTCCAGGAAATGATTGCCCATGTTCCAACCTTTCATCCTTGAAAACTAAGTGGCATGAACCACCATTATCAACACAATATTGCCTTGAAAGTTCTACTATATCTCTGGTAGCTAGGCTTGCATGTTCTGCAAACTCAGCCGCTGCTTGAGCAGCAGAGGTAGCATCCTTAAATTTCATGTTCCAATTCTGCCTGCCAACAAAACAATTACCATTACCTTCACCAGGAAATGATTTCCCATGTTCTAACCTATCATCCTTGAAACCTAAGTGGCATGAACCACCATCATCAACACAATATTTCATTGAAAGTTCTATAATAGCTCCGGCAGCTAGGCTTGCATGTTCTGCAAACTCAACCGCTTCTTGAGCAGCAGAGGTAGCATCCTTAAATTTCATGTTCCAATTCTGCATGCCATGAGAAAAAGTACCATTACCATCTCCAGGAAATGATTGCCCATGTTCCAACCTTTCATCCTTGAAACCTAAGTGGCATGAACCATCATCATCAACACAATATTGTCTTGAAAGTTCAACAAAAGATCTAGCAGCTAGGCTTGCATGTTCTACAAACTCAGTCGCTGCTTGAGCAGTAGAGGTAGCATCCTTAAATTTCATGTTCCAATTCTGCCTGCCAACAGAAATATTACCATTACCATCTCTAGGAAATGATTGCCCATGTTCCAACCTTTCATCCTTGAAACCTAAGTGACATGAACCACCATCATCAACACAATATTGCCTTGAAAGTTCTACAACAGCTCTGGCAGCTAGACTTGAATGTTCTGCAAACTCAGTCGCTGCGTGAGCAGCAGAGGTAGCATCCTTAAATTTCATGTTCCAATTCTGCCTGCCAACAGAAAAATTACCATTACCATCTCCAGGAAATGATTGCCCATGTTACAACCTTTCATCCTTGTAACCGAAGTGGCATGAACCACAATCATCAACATAATATTGCCTTGAAAGTTCTACAACAGCTCTGGCAGCTAGGCTTGCATGTTCTGCAAACTCAGCCGCTGCTTGAGCAGCAGAGGTTGCATCCTTAAATTTCATGTTCCAATTCTGCCTGCCATGAGAAAAAGTACCATTACAAATCTCCAGGAAATGATTGCCCATGTTCCAACCTTTCATCCTTGAAAACTAAGTGGCATGAACCACCATTATCAACACAATATTGCCTTGAAAGTTCTACTATATCTCTGGTAGCTAGGCTTGCATGTTCTGCAAACTCAGCCGCTGCTTGAGCAGCAGAGGTAGCATCCTTAAATTTCATGTTCCAATTCTGCCTGCCAACAAAACAATTACCATTACCTTCACCAGGAAATGATTTCCCATGTTCTAACCTATCATCCTTGAAACCTAAGTGGCATGAACCACCATCATCAACACAATATTTCATTGAAAGTTCTATAATAGCTCCGGCAGCTAGGCTTGCATGTTCTGCAAACTCAACCGCTTCTTGAGCAGCAGAGGTAGCATCCTTAAATTTCATGTTCAGTTTCTGCCTGCTAACGGAAAAATTACTATTACCATCTCTAGGAAATGATTGCCCGTGTTCCAACCTTTCATCCTTGAACCCTAAGTGGCATGAACCACCATCATCAACACAATATTGCCTTGAAAGTTCTACAACAACTCTCGCAGCTAGACTTGCATATTCTGCAAACTCAGTCACTGCGTGAGCAGCAGAGGTAGCATCCTTAAATTTCATGTTCCAATTCTGCCTGCCAACAGAAAAATTACCATTACCATCTCCAGGAAATGATTGCCCATGTTACAACCTTTCATCCTTGTAACCTATGTGGCATGAACCACCATCATCAACATAATATTGCCTTGAAAGTTTTACAACAGCTCTGGCAGCTAGGCTTGCATGTTCTGCAAACTCAGCCGCTGCTTGAGCAGCAGAGGTTGTATCCTTAAATTTCATGTTCCAATTCTGCCTGCCATGAGAAAAAGTACCATTACAAATCTCCAGGAAATGATTGCCCATGTTCCAACCTTTCATCCTTGAAAACTAAGTGGCATGAACCACCATTATCAACACAATATTGCCTTGAAAGTTCTACTATATCTCTGGTAGCTAGGCTTGCATGTTCTGCAAACTCAGCCGCTGCTTGAGCAGCAGAGGTAGCATCCTTAAATTTCATGTTCCAATTCTGCCTGCCAACAAAACAATTACCATTACCTTCACCAGGAAATGATTTCCCATGTTCTAACCTATCATCCTTGAAACCTAAGTGGCATGAACCACCATCATCAACACAATATTTCATTGAAAGTTCTATAATAGCTCTGGCAGCTAGGCTTGCATGTTCTGCAAACTCAGCCGCTTCTTGAGCAGCAGAGGTAGCATCCTTAAATTTCATGTTCAGTTTCTGCCTGCTAACGGAAAAATTACTATTACCATCTCTAGGAAATGATTGCCCGTGTTCCAACCTTTCATCCTTGAACCCTAAGTGGCATGAACCACCATCATCAACACAATATTGCCTTGAAAGTTCTACAACAACTCTCGCAGCTAGACTTGCATGTTCTGCAAACTCAGTCACTGCGTGAGCAGCAGAGGTAGCATCCTTAAATTTCATGTTCCAATTCTGCCTGCCAACAGAAAAATTACCATTACCATCTCCAGGAAATGATTGCCCATGTTACAACCTTTCATCCTTGTAACCTATGTGGCATGAACCACCATCATCAACATAATATTGCCTTGAAAGTTCTACAACAGCTCTGGCAGCTAGGATTGCATGTTCTGCAAACTCAGCCACTGCTTGAGCAGCAGAGGTAGCATCCTTAAATTTCATGTTCCAATTCTGCCTGCCATGAGAAAGAGTACCATTACAAATCTCCAGGAAATGATTGCCCATGTTCCAACCTTTTATTCTTGAAAACTAAGTGGCATGAACCACCATCATCAACACAATATTGCCTTGAAAGTTCTACTATATCTCTGGCAGATAGGCTTGCAAGTTCTGCAAACTCAATCGTTGCTTGAGCAGCAGAGGTAGCATCCTTAAATTTCATGTTCCAATTCTGCTTGCCAACATAAAAATTACTATTACCATCTCTAGGAAATGATTACCCATGTTCCAACGTTTCATCCTTGAAACCTAAGTGGCATGAACCACAATCATCAACACAATATTGCCTTGAAAGTTCTACAACAGCTCTGGCAGCTAGGTTTGCATGTTTTGCAAACTCAGCCGCTGCTTGAGTAGAAGAGGTAGCATCCTTAAATTTCATGATCCAATTCTACCTGCCAACCGAAAAATAACCATTACCATCTCTAGGAAATGATTGCCCATGTTCCAACCTTTCATCCTTGAAACCTAAGTTGCATGAACCACCATCATCAACACAATATTATCTTGAAAGTTCAACAAAAGATCTAGCAGCTAGGCTTGCATGTTCTACAAACTCAGCCGCTGCTTGAGCAGTAGAGGTTGCATCCTTAAATTTCATGTTCCAATTCTGCCTGCTACAGAAATATTACCATTACTATCTCTAGGAAATGATTGCCCATGTTCCAACCTATCATCCTTGAAACCTAAGAGGCATGACCCACCATCATCAACACAATATTGCCTTGAAAGTTCTACAACAGCTTTGGTAGCTAAGCTTGCATGTTCTGCAAACTCAGCCGCTGCTTGAGCAGCAAAGGTAGCATCCTTAAATTCATGTTCAAATTCTGCCTGCCAACAGAAAAATTACCAACACCATCTCCCGGAAATGATTGCCCGTGTTCCAACCTTTCATCCTTGTAACCTAAGTGGCATGAACCACCATAATCAAAACAATATTGCCTTGAAAGTTCTACATCAGCTCTGGAAGCTTGGCTTACATGTTCTGCAAACTCAGCCGCTGCTTGAGCAGCAAAGGTAACATCCTTAAATTTCATGTTCCAATTCTGCCTGCCATGAGAAAAAGTACCCTTACAAATCTCCAGGAAATGATTGCCCATGTTCCAACCTTTCATCCTTGATAACTAAGTGGCATGAACCACCATCATCAACACAATATTGCCTTGAAAGTTCTACTATATATCTGGTAGCTAGGCTTGCATGTTCTGCATACTTAGCTGCTGCTTGAGCAGTAGAGGTAGCATCCTTAAATTTCATGTTCCAATTCTGCCTGCCAACAAAACAATTACCATTACCTTCACTAGGAAATGATTTCCCATGTTCCAACCTATCATCCTTGAAACCTAAGTGGCATGAACCACCATCATCAACACAATATTTCATTGAAAGTTCTATAATAGCTCTGGCAGCTAGGCTTGCATGTTCTGCAAACTCAGCCGCTTCTTGAGCAGCAGAGGTAGCATCCTTAAATTTCATGTTCAGTTTCTGCCTGCCAACGGAAAAATTACTATTACCATCTCTAGGAAATGATTGCCCGTGTTCCAACCTTTCATCCTTGAACCCTAAGTGGCATGAACCACCATTATCAACACAATATTGCCTTGAAAGTTCTACAACAACTCTCGCAGCTAGACTTGCATGTTCTGCAAACTCAGTCACTGCGTGAGCAGCAGAGGTAGCATCCTTAAATTTCAAGTTCCAATTCTGCCTGCCAACAGAAACATTACTATTACCATCTCCAGGAAATGATTGCCCATGTTACAACCTTTCATCCTTGTAACCTAAGTGGCATGAACCACCATCATAACCACAATATTGCCTTAAAAGTTCTACAACTGCTCTGGCAGCTAGGCTTGCATTTTCTGCAAACTCAGCCACTGCTTGAGCAGCAGAGGTAGCATCTTTAAATTTCATGTCCCAATTCTGCCTGCCATGAGAAAAAGAACCATTACAAATCTCTAGGAAATGATTGCCCATGTTCCAAACTTTCATCCTTGAAAACTAAGTGGCATGAACCACCATCATCAACACAATATTGCCTTGAAAGTTCTACTCTATCTCTGGCAGCTAGGCTTGTATGTTCTGCAAACTGAATCATTGTTTGAGCAGCAGAGGTAGCATCCTTAAATTTCATGTTCCAATTCTGCTTGCCAATAGAAAAATTACCATTACCATCTCCAGGAAATGATTGCCCATGTTACATCCTTTCATCCTTGTAACCTTAGTGGCATGAACCACCATCATCAACACAATATTGCCTTGAAAGTTCTACAACAGCTCTGGCAGCTAGGCTTGCATGTTCTGCAAACTTAGCCGCTGCTTGAGCAGCAGAGGTAGCATCCTTATATTTCATGTTCCAATTCTGCCTGCCATGAAAAAATTTACAATTACCATCTCTAGGAAATGATTGCCCACGTTCCAATCTTTCATCCTTGAAACCTAAGTGGCATGAACCACCATCATCAACACAATATTGCCTTGAAAGTTCTACTATATCTCTGGCAGCTAGGCTTGCATGTTCTACAAACTGAATCATTGCTTGAGCAGCAGAGGTAGCATCCTTAAATTTCATGTTCCAATTCTGCTTGCCAACAGAAAAATTACCATTCCCATCTCTAGGAAATGATTACCAATGTTCCAACGTTTCATCCTTGAAACCTAAGTGGCATGAACCACCATCATCAACACAACATTGCCTTGAAAGTTCTACAACAGCTCTGGCAGCTAGGTTTGCATGTTCTGCAAACTCAGCCGCTGCTTGAGTAGCAGAGGTAGCATCCTTAAATTTCATATTCCAATTCTGCCTGCCAACTAAAAAATAACCATTACCTTCTCCAGTAAATGATTTCCCATGTTACAACCTTTCATCCTTGTAACCTAAGTGGCATGAACTACCATCATCAACACAATATTGCCTTGAAAGTTCTATAACAACTTTGGCAGCTAGGCTTGCATGTTTTGCAAACTCAGCCGCTGCTTGAGCAGTAGAGGTAGCATCCTTAAATTTCATGTTCCAATTCTGCCTGCCATGACAAAAAGTACCATTACAAATCTCTAGGAAATGATTGCCCATGTTCCAACCTTTCATCCTTGAAAACTAATTGGCATGAACCACCATCATCAACACAATATTGCCTTGAAAGTTCTACTATATCTCTGACAGCTAGGCTTGCATGTGCTGCAAACTCAATCGTTGCTTAAGCAGCAGAGGTAATGAACCACCATCATCAACAGAATATTGCCATGAAAGTTCTACTACATCTCTGGCAGCTAGGCTTGCATGTTCTGCAAACTCAATCATTGCTTGAGCAACAGAGGTAGCATTCTTAAATTTCATGTTCCAATTCTGCTTGCCAACAGAAAAATTACCATTACCTTTACTAGGAAATGATTGCCCATGTTCCAACCTATCATCCTTGAAACCTAAGTGGCATGAACCACCATCATCAACACAATATTGCCTTGAAAGTTCTATAACAGCTATGGCAGCTAGGCTTGCATGTTCTGCGAACTCAGCCGCTGCTTGAGCAGTAGAGGTAGCATCCTTAAATTTCATGTTCAGTTTCTGCGTGCCAACAGAAAAATTACCGATACCATCTCTAGGAAATGATTGCCCATGTTCCAACATTTCATCCTTGAAACCTAAGTGGCATGAACCACTATCATCAACATAATATTGCCTTGAAAGTTCTACAACAGCTCTGGCAGCTAGGCTTGCATGTTCCGCAAACTCAGCCGCTGCTTGAGCAGCAGAGGTAGCATCCTTAAATTTCATGTTCCAATTCTGCCTGCCATGAGAAAAAGTACCATTACAAATCTCCTGGAAATGATTGCCCATGTTCCAACCTTTCATCCTTGAAACCTAAGTGGCATGAACCACCATCATCAACACAATATTGCCTTGAAAGTTCTACAATAGCTCTGGCAGCGAGTCTTGCATATTATGCAAACTCAGCCGTTGCTTGAGCAGCAGGGGTAGCATCCTTAAATTTCATGTTCCAATTCTGCCTGCCAACAGAAAAATTACCATTACCATCTCCAGGAAATGATTGCCCATGTTCCAACCTTTCATCCTTGTAACCTAAGTGGCATGAACCACCATCATCAACACAATATTGCCTTGAAATTTCTACAACAGCTCTGGCAGCTAGGCTTGCATGTTCTGCAAACTTAGCCGCTGCATGAGCAGCAGAGGTAGCATCCTTAAATTTCATGTTCCAATTCTGCCTGCCACCAAAATAATTACCATTACCTTCACCAGGAAATGATTGCCCATGTTCCAACCTATCATCCTTGAAACCTAAGTGGCATGAACCACCATCATCAACACAATATTGCCTTGAAAGTTCTACAACAGCTCTGGCAGCTAAGCTTGTATGTTCTGCAAACTCAGCCGCTGCTTGAGAAGAAGAGGTAGTATCCTTAAATTTCATGTTCCAATTCTGCCTGCCACCCGAAAAATTACCATTACCATCTCCAGGAAATGATTTCCCATGTTCCAACCTTTCATCCTTGAAACCTAAGTGTCATGAACCACCATCATAAACACAATATTGTCCTGAAAGTTCAACAATAGCTCTGGCAGCTAGGCTTGCATGTTCTGCAAACTTAGCCATTGCTTGAGCAGCAGAGGTAGCATCCTTAAATTTCATGTTCCAATTCTGCCTGCCAACAAAAAAATTACCATTAACTTCACCAGGAAATGATTGCCCATGCTCCAACCTATCATCCTTAAAACCTAAGTGGCATGAACCACCATCATCAACACAATATTGCCTTGAAAGTTCTATAACAGCTCTGGCAACTAGGCTTGCATGTTCTACAAACTCAGCCGTTGCTTGAGGAGCAGAAGTAGCATCCTTAAATTTCATGTTCAGTTTCTGCCTGCCAATAGAAAAATTACCATTACCATCTCTAGGAAATGATTGCCCATGTTCCAACCTTTCATCCTTGAAACCTAAGTGGCCTGAACCACTATCATCAACACAATATTGCCTTGAAATTTCTACAATAGCTCTGGCAGCTAGGCTTGCATGTTCTGCAAACTTATCCGCTGCATGAGCAGTAGAGGTAGCATCCTTAAATTTCATGTTCCAATTTTGCCTGCCAACAAAAAAATTAGCATTACCATCTCCAGGAAATGATTGCCCATGTTCCAACCTATCATCCTTGAAACCTAAGTGGCATGAACCACCATCATCAACACAATATTGCCTTAAAAGTTATACAACAGCTCTGGCACCTAGGCTTGCATGTTCTACTAACTCAGCCGCTGCTTGAGCAGTAGAGGTAGCATCCTTAAATTTCATGTTCCAATTCTTCCTGCCAACAGAAATATTACCATTACCATCTCTAGGAAATGATTGCCCATGTTCCAACCTTTCATACTTGAAACCTAAGTGGCAAGAACCACCATCATCAACACAATATTGCCTTGAAAGTTCTACAACAGCTCTGGCACCTAGACCTGCATGTTCTGCAAACTCAGTCGCTGTTTGGGCAGCAAAGGTAGCATCCTTAAAATTCATGTTCCAATTTTTCCTACCAATAGAAAAATTACCATTACCATCTAAAGGAAATGATTGCCCACGTTCCAACCTTTTATCCTTGTAACCTAAGTGGCATGAACCACCATCATCAACACAATATTGCCTTGAAAGTTCTACAACAGCTCTGGCAGGTAGGCTTGCATGTTCTGCAATCTCAGCCACTGATTGAGCAGCAGAGGTAGCATCCTAAAATTTCATGTTCCAATTCTGCCTGCCATGAGAAAAAGTACCATTACAAATCTCCAGGAAATGATTGCCCAGGTTCCAACCTTTCATCCTTGAGAACTAAGTGGCATGAACCACCATCATTAACACAATATTGCCTTGAAAGTTTTACTATATCTCTGGCAGCTAGGCTTGCATGTTTTGCAAACTTAGCCGCTGCTTGAGCAGCAGGGGTAGCATCCTTAAATTTCATGTTCCAATTCTGCCTGCCAATAGAAAAATTACCATTACCATCTCAAGGAAATGATTGCCCATGTTCCAACCTTTTATTCTTGTAACCTAAGTGGCATGAACCTCCATCATCAACACAATATTACCTTGAAAGTTCTACAACAGCTCTGGCAGCTAGGTTTGCATGTTCTGCAAAGTTAGCCGCTGCTTGAGTAGAAGAAGTAGCATCATTAAATTTCATGTTCCAATTATGCCTGCCAACAGAAAAATTACCATTACCATCTCCAGGAAATGATTGCCGAGGTTCCAACCTTTATCCTTGAAACCTAAGTGGCATGAACCACCATCATCAACACAATATTTCCTTGAAAGTTCTACAATAGTTCTGGCAGCTAGGCTTGAATGTTCTACAAACTCAGCCGCTGCTTGAGCAGTAGAGGAAGAATCCTTAAATTTCATGTTTCAATTCTGCCTGCCAACCGAAATAATACCATTACCATCTCCAGGAAATGATTGCCCATGTTCCAACCTGTCATCCTTGAAACCTAAGTGGCATGAACCACCATCATCAACAAAATATTGCCTTGAAAGTTCTACAACAGCTCTGGAAGCTAGGCTTGCATGTTCTGCAAACTCAACCGCTTCTTGAGCAGTAGAGGTAGCATCCTTAAATTTCATGTTCCAATTCTACTTTCCAATAGAAAATTTACCATCTCCAGGAAATGATTGCCCATGTTCCAACCTTTCATCCTTGAAACCTAAGTGGAATGAACCACCATTATCAACACAATATTTCCTTGAAAGTTATACAACATTTCTGACAGCTAGGCTTGCATGTTCAGCAAACTCAGCCGCTACTTGAGCTGCACAGGAAGCATCCTTAAATTTCCTGTTCTAATTCTGACTGCCAAGCGAAATATTACCATTACCATATCCAGGAAATGATTGCCCATGTTCCAACCTTTCATCCTTGAAACCTAAGTGGCATGAAACACTATCATCAACACAATATTGCCTTGAAAATTCTACAACGGCTCTGGCAGCTAGGATTGCATATTCTGCAAACTCAGCCGCTGCTTGAGCAGCAAAGGAAGCATCCTTAAAATTCATATTCCAATTCTGCCTGCCAACAGAAAAATTTCCATTACCATCTCTAGGAAATGATTGTCCATGTTCCAACCTTTCATCCTTGAAACTTAAGTTCAACACAATATTGCCTTGAAAGTTCTACAACAGCTCTGGTAGCTAGGCTTGCATGTTATGCAAACTTAGCCGTTGCTTGAGTAGCAGAAGTAGCATCATTAAATTTCATGTTCCAATTATGCCTGCCAACAGAAAAATTACCATTACCATCTCCAGGAAATGATTGCCCAGGTTCCAACCTTTATCCATGAAACCTAAGTGGCATGAACCACCATCATCAACACAATATTTCCTTGAAAGTTCTACAACAGCTCTGGCAGCTAGGCTTGAATGTTCTTCAAACTCAACCGCTGCTTGAGCAGGAGAGGTAGCATCCTTAAATTTCATGTTCCAATTCTGCCTTCGAACCGAAATATTACCATTTCCGTCTCCTGGAAATGATTGCCCATGTTTCAGCCTTTCATCCTTGAAACCTAAGTGGTATGAACTAACATCATCAACACAATATTGCCTTGAAAGTTCTACAACAGCTTTGGCAGTTAGGCTTGCATGTTCTGCAAACTCAGCCGCTGCTTGAGGAGCAGAGGTAGCATCCTTAAATTTCATGTTCCAATTCTGCCTGCCAATAGAAAATTTATCATCTCCAGGAAATGATTGCCCATGGTCCAACCTTTTATCCTTGAAACTTAAGTGGCAAGAACCACCATCATCAACACAATATTGCCTTGAAAGTTCTACAACAACTCTGGCAGTTAGGCTTGCATATTCTATAAACTCATCCCCTGCTTGAGCAGCAGAGGTAGCATCCTTAAATTTCATGTTCCAATTCTGCCTGCGAACAGAAGAATTACCATTACCATCTCAAGGAAATGATTGCCCATGTTCCAACCATTCATCCTTAAAAACTAAGTAGCATGAACCACCATCATCAACACAATATTGCCTTGAAAGTTCTACTATATCTCCGGCAGCTAGGCTTGCATGTTCTGCAAACTCAGCCGCTGCTTTAGCAGCAGAGGTAGCATCCTTAAATTTCATGTTCTAATTCTGCCTGCCAAGCGAAATATTACCATTACCATCTCGAGGAAATAATTGCCCATGTTCCAACCTTTCATCATTAAAACCTAAGTGGCATGAACCACCATCATCAACACACTATTGCCTTGAAGTTCTACAAAAGCTCTGGAGGCTAGGCTTGCATGTTCTGCAAACTCAGCCGTTGCTTAAGCAGCAGAGGTAGCATCCTTAAATTTCATGTTCCAATTCTGCTTGCCAACAGAAAAATTGCTATTACCATCTATAGGAAATGATTGCCCATGTTCCAACCTTTCATCCTTGAAACCTAAGTGGCATGAACCACCATCATCAACACAATATTGCCTTTAAAGTTCTACAAGAGCTCTGGCTGCTAGGCTTGAATGTTCTGCAAACTCAGCCGCTGCTTGAGCAGCAGAGGTAGCATCCTTAAATTTCATGTTCCAATTCTACCTGCCAACCGAAAAATTACCATTACCATCTCTAGGAAATGATTGCCCATGTTCCAACCTTTCATCCTTGAAATCTTAGTGGCATGAACCACCGTCATTAACACAATATTGCCTTTAAAGTTCTACAATTGCTATGGCAGCTAGGCTTGCATGTTCAGCAAACTAAGCCGCTGCTTGAGCAGCAGAGAAAGCATCCTTAAATTTCATGTTCCAATTCTACCTGCCAACAGAAAAATTACCATTACCATCTCCAGGAAATGATAGCCCATGTTCCAACCTTTCATACTTGAAACCTAAGTGGCATGAACCACCATCATCCACACAATATTGCGCTTGAATGTTCTGTAAACTCAGCCGCTGCTTGAGCAGCAGAGGTGGCATCCTTAAATTTCATGATCCAATCTGCATGCCAACCGAAAAATTACCATTACCATCTCCATGAAAAGATTACCCATGTTCCAACCTTTCATCCTTGAAATCAAAGTGGCATGAACCACCATCATCAATACAATATTGCCTTTAAAGTTCTACAATAGCTATGGTAGCTAGGCTTGCATGTTCTGCAAACTCAGCCGCTGCTTGAGCAGCAGAGGTAGCATCCTTAAATTTCATGTTCCAATTCTACCTGCCAACAGAAAAATTACCATTACCATCTCCAGGAAATGATTGCCAATGTTCCAACCTTTCATACTTGAAACCTAAGTGGCATGAACCACCATCATCCACACAATATTGCGCTTGAATGTTCTGCAAATTAGCCGCTGCTTGAGCAGCTGAGGTTGCATCCTTAAATTTCATATTCCAATTCTGCATGCCAACCAAACAATTACCATTACCATCTCCAGGAAATTATTGCCCATGTCCCAACCTTTCATACTTGAAACCTAAGTGGCATGAAACACCATCATCAACACAATATTGCATTAAAAGTTCTAAAACCGCTCTGGCACCTAGGTTTGCATCTTCTGCAAACTCAGTCGCTGCTTGAGCAGCAGAGGTTGCATCCTTAAATTTCATGTTCCAATTCTGCATGCCAACCAAATAATTACCATTACCATCTCTAGGAAATTATTGCCCATGTTCCAACCTTTCATCCTTGAAACCTAAGTGGCACGAACCACCATCATCAACCCAATATTGCCTTGAAAGTTCTACAACAGGTCTGGCAGCTAGGCTTGCATATTCTACAAACTCATCCCCTTCTTGAGCAGCAGAGGTAGAATCCTTAAATTTCATGTTCCAATTCTGCCTGCCAACAGAAAAATTACCATTACCATCTCAAGGAAATGATTGCCCATGTTCCAACCTTTCATCCTTGAAATCTAAGTGGCATGAACCACCATTATCAATACAATATTGCCTTTAAAGTTCTACTATATCTCTGGCAGCTAGGCTTGCATGTTCTGCAAACTCAGCCGCTGCTTGAGCAGCAGAGGTAGCATCCTTAAATTTCATGTTCCAATTCTGCTTGAAAACCAAAAAATTACCATTACCATCTCGAGGGAATGATTGCCCATGTTCCAACCTTTCATCGTTGAAACCTAAGTGGCATGAACCACCATCATCAACACACTATTGCCTTGAAAGTTCTGCAAAAGCTCTGGCGGCTAGGCTTGCATGTTCTGCAAACTCAGCCGCTGCTTGAGCAGCAGAGGTAGCATCCTTAAATTTCATGTTCCAATTCTGCTTGCCAACCGAAAAATTACCATTACCATCTCGAGGAAATGATTGCCCATGTTCCAACCTTTCATCGTTGAAATCTAAGTGGCATGAACCACCATCATCAACACACTATTGCCTTGAAAGTTCTGCAAAAGCTCTGGCGGCTAGGCTTGCATGTTCTGCAAACTCAGCCGCTGCTTGAGCAGCAGAGGTAGCATCCTTAAATTTCATGTTCCAATTCTGCATGCCAACCGAAAATTTACCATTACCATCTCCAGGAAATGATTTCCCATGTTCCAACCTTTCATCCTTGAAATCTAAGTGGCATGAACCACCATTATCAATACAATATTGCCTTTAAAGTTCTACAATAGCTATGGTAGCTAGGCTTGCATGTTCTGCAAACTCAGCCGCTGCTTGAGCAGCAGAGGTAGCATCCTTAAATTTCATGTTCCAATTCTACCTGCCAACAGAAAAATTACCATTACCATCTCCAGGAAATGATTGCCAATGTTCCAACCTTTCATACTTGAAACCTAAGTGGCATGAACCACCATCATCCACACAATATTGTGCTTGAATGTTCTGCAAACTCAGCCGCTGCTTGAGCAGCAGAGGTTGCATCCTTAGATTTCATGTTCTAATTCTGCATGCCAACCAAATAATTACCATTACCATCTCCAGGAAATTATTGCCCATGTTCCAACCTTTCATCCTTGAAACCTAAGTGGCACGAACCACCAACATCAACCCAATATTGCCTTGAAAGTTCTACAACAGGTCTGGCAGCTAGGCTTGCATATTCTAGAAACTCATTCCCTTCTTGAGCAGCAGAGGTAGAATCCTTAAATTTCATGTTCCAATTCTTCCTGCCAACAGAAAAATTACCATTACCATCTCAAGGAAATGATTGCCCATATTCCAACCTTTCATCCTTGAAAACTAAGTAGCATGAACCACCATCATCAACACACTATTACCTTGAAAGTTCTACAAAATCTCTGGCGGCTAGGCTTGCATGTTCTGCAAACTCAGCCGTTGCTTAAGCAGCAGAGGTAGCATCCTTAAATTTCATGTTCCAATTCTGCTTGCTAACAGAAAAATTACCATTACCATCTCTAGGAAATGATTGCCCATGTTCCAACCTTTCATCCTTGAAACCTAAGTGGCATGAACCACCATCATCAACACAATATTTCCTTTAAAGTTCTACAACAGCTCTGGAAGCTAGGCTTGAATGTTCTGTAAACTCAGCCGCTGCTTGAGCAGCAGAGGTAGCATCCTTAAATTTCATGTTCCAATTCTACCTGCCAACCGAAAAATTACCATTACCATCTCCAGGAAATGTTTGCCCATGTTCCAACCTTTCATCCTTGAAATCTAAGTGGCATGAACCACCATCATCAACACAATATTGCCTTTAAAGTTCTACAATAGCTATGGCAGCTAGGCTTGCATGTTCTGCAAACTCAGCCGTTGCTTGAGCAGCAGAGGAAGCATCCTTAAATTTCATGTTCCAATTCTGCCTGCCAACAAAAAAATTACCATTACCATCTCCAGGAAATGATTGCCCATGTTCCAACCTTTCATGCTTGAAACCTAAGTGGCATGAACCACCATCATCCACACAATATTAAGCTTGAATGTTCTGCAAACTCAGCCGCTGCTTGAGCAGCAGAGGTAACATCCTTAAATTTCATGTTCCAATTCTGCATGCCAACCAAAACATTACCATTACCATCTCCAGGAAATGATTGCCCATGTTCCAACCTTTTATACTTGAAACCTAAGTGGCATGAACCACCATCATCCACACAATATTGCGCTTGAATGTTCTGCAAACTCAACCGCTGCTTGAGCAGCAGAGGTAGCATTCTTAAATTTCATGTTCCAATTCTGCATGCCAACCAAACAATTACCATTACCATCTCCAGGAAATGATTGCCCATGTTCCAACCTTTCATACTTGAAACTTAAGTGGCATGTAACACCATCATCAACACAATATTGCATTAAAAGTTCTACAACTGCTCTGGCACCTAGGTTTGCATGCTCTGCAAAGTCAGTCGCTGCTTGAGCAACAGAGGTAGCATCCTTAAATTTCATGTTCCAATTATGCCTGCCAACAGAAAAATTACAATTACCATCTCACGGAAATGATTGCCCATGTTCCAACCTTTCATCCTTGAAAACCAAGTGGCTTGAACCACCATCATCAACACAATATTGCCTTGAAAGTTCTACAATAGCTATGGCAGCTAGGCTTGAATGTTCTTCAAACTCAGCCGGTGCTTGAGCAGCAGAGGTAGCATCCTTAAATTTCATGTTCCAATTCTGCTTGCCAACCGAAAAATTACCATTACCATCTCGAGGAAATGATTGCCCATGTTCCAACCTTTCATCGTTGAAACCTAAGTGGCATGAACCACCATAATCACACACTAATGCCTTGAAAGTTCTACAAAAGCTCTGGCGGCTAGGCTTGCATGTTTTGCAAACTCAGCCGCTGCTTGAGCAGCAGAGGTAGCATCCTTAAATTTCATGTTCCAATTCTACATGCCAATAGAAAAATTTCCATTACCATCTCCAGGAAATGATTGCCAATGTTCCAACCTTTCATACTCGAAACCTAAGTGGCATGAACCACCATCATCCACACAATATTGTGCTTGAATGTTCTGCAAACTCAGCCGCTGCTTGAGCAGCAGAGGTTCCCCCATAAATTTCATGTTCCAATTCTACCTGCCAATAGAAAAATTACCATTACCGTCTCCAGGAAATGATTGCCAATGTTCCAACCTTTCATACTTGAAACCTAAGTGGCATGAACCACCATCATCCACACAATATTGCGCTTGAATGGTCTGCAAACTCAGCCGCTGCTTGAGCAACAAAGGTAGCACCCTTAAATTTCATGTTCCAATTATGCCTGCGAACAAAAAAAATACCATTACCATCTCCAGGAAATGATTGACCATGTTCCAACATTTCATCCTTGAAACCTAAGTGGCATGAACCACCATCATCAACACAATATTGCCTTTAAAGTTCTACAACAGCTCTGGCAGTTAGGCTTTAATGTTCTACAAACTCAGCCGCTGCTTGACCAGCAGAGGTAGCATCCTTAAATTTCATGTTCCAATTCTGCCTGCCAACCGAAATATTACCATTACCATCTCCAGGAAATGATTGCCCATGTTCCAACCTTTCATCCTTGAAATCTAAGTGGTATGAACCACCATCATCAACACAATATTGCCTTTAAAGTTCTACAATAGCTATGGCAGCTAGGCTTGCATGTTCTGCAAACTCAGTTGTTGCTTGAGCAACAGCGGAAGCATCCTTAAATTTCATGTTCCAATTCTGCCTGCCAACAGAAAAATTACCATTACCATCTCCAGGAAATGATTGCCCATGTTCCAACCTTTCATACTTGAAACCTAAGTGGCATGAACCACCATCATCCACACAATATTGCGCTTGAATGGTCAGCAAACTCAGCCGCTGCTTGAGAGTAGAGGTAGCATCCTTAAATTTCATGTTCCAATTCTGCATGCCAACCAAACAATTACCATTACCATCTCCAGGAAATGATTGCCCATGTTCCAACCTTTCATACTTGAAACCTAAGTGCCTTGAACCACCATCATCAACACAATATTTCCTTGAAAGTTCTACAATAGCTATGGCAGCTAGGCTTGAATGTTCTGCAAACTCAGCCACTGCATGAGCATCAGAGGTTGCATCCTTAAATTTCATGTTCCAATTTTTCCTACCAACAGAAAAATTACCATAACCATCTCTAGGAAATGATTGCCCATGTTTCAACCTTTCATTCTTGAAACCTAAGTGGCATGAACCACCATCATCAGCACAATATTGCCTTTAAATTTCTACAACAGCTCTGGCAGCTAGACTTGAATGTTCTGCAAACTTAGTCGCTGCTTGAGCAACAGAGGTAGCATCCTTAAATTTCATGTTCCAATTCTGCCTGCCAACCGAAAAATTACCATTACCATCTCCAGGATATGTTTTCCCATGTTCCAACCTTTCATCCTTGAAATCTAAGTGGCATGAACCACCATTATCAACACAATATTGCCTTCAAAGTTCTACAATAGCTATGGCAGCTAGGCTTGCATGTTCTACAAACTCAGTCGTTGCTTGAGCATCAGAGGAAGCATCCTTAAATTTCATGTTCCAATTCTGCCTGCCAACAGAAAAATTACCATTACCATCTCCAGGAAATGATTGCCCATGTTCCAACCTTTCATACTTGAAACCTAAGTGGCATGAACCACAATCATCCACACAATATTGCGCTTGTATGTTCTGCAAACTCAGCCGCTGCTTGAGCTGCTGAGGTAGCATCCTTAAATTTCATGTTCCAATTCTGCATGCCAACCAAAAAATTACCATTACCATCTCCAGCAAATGATTGCCCATGTTCCAACCTTTCATACTTGAAACCTAAGTGCCTTGAACCACCATCATCAACACAATATTTCCTTGAAAGTTCTACAATAGCTATGGCAGCTAGGCTTGAATGTTCTGCAAACTCAGCCACTGCATGAGCATCAGAGGTTGCATCCTTAAATTTCATGTTCCAATTTTTCCTACCAACAGAAAAATTACCATAACCATCTCTAGGAAATGGTTGCCCATGTTCCAACCTTTCATTCTTGAAACCTAAGTGGCATGAACCACCATCATCAGCACAATATTGCCTTTAAAGTTCTACAAAAGCTCTGGCAGCTAGACTTGAATGTTCTGCAAACTCAGTCGCTGCTTGAGCAACAGAGGTAGCATCCTTAAATTTCATGTTCCAATTCTGCCTGCCAACCGAAAAATTACCATTACCATCTCCAGGATATGTTTGCCCATGTTCCAACCTTTCATCCTTGAAATCTAAGTGGCATGAACCACCATTATCAACACAATATTGCCTTCAAAGTTCTACAATAGCTATGGCAGCTAGGCTTGCATGTTCTACAAACTCAGTCGTTGCTTGAGCAGCAGAGGAAGCATCCTTAAATTTCATGTTCCAATTCTGCCTGCCAACAGAAAAATTACCATTACCATCTCCAGGAAATGATTGCCCATGTTCCAACCTTTCATACTTGAAACCTAAGTGGCATGAACCACAATCATCCACACAATATTGCGCTTGAATGGTCTGCAAACTCAGCCGCTGCTTGAGCAGTAGAGGTAGCTTCCTTAAATTTCATGTTCCAATTCTGCATGCCAACCAAACAATTACCATTACCATCTCCAGGAAATGATTGCCCATGTTCCAACCTTTCATACTTGAAACCTAAGGGGAATGAACCACCATCATCAACACAATATTGCATTAAAAGTTCTACAACAGCTCTGGCACCTAGGTTTGCATGCTGTGCAAAGTCAGTCGCTTCTTGAGCAATAGAGGTAGCATCATTAAATTTCAAGTTCCAATTATGCCTGCCAACAGAAAAATTACCATTACTATCTCCAGGAAATGATTGCCCTTGTTCGAACATTTCATCCTTGAAACCTAAGTGGCGTGAACCACCATCATCAACACAATATTGCCTTGAAAGTTCTACAACAGCTATGGCAGCTAGGCTTGAATGTTCTTCAAATTCAGCCGCTGCTTGAGTAGCAGAGGTAGCATCCTTAAATTTCATGTTCCAATTTTGCCTGCCAACCGAAAAATTACCATTACCATCTCGAGGAAATGATTGCCCATGTTCCAACCTTTCATCATTGAAACCCAAGTGGCATAAAGCACCATCATCAACACACTATTGCCTTGAAAGTCCTACAAAAGCTCTGGCGGCTAGGCTTGCATGTTCTGCAAAGTTAGCCGTTGCTTAAGTAGCAGAGGTAGCATCCTTAAATTTCATGTTCCAAATCTGCCTGCCAACAGAAAAATTACCATTACCATCTCTAGGAAATGATTGCCCATGCTCCAAACTTTCATCCTTGAAACCTAAGTGGCATGAACCACCATCATCAACACAATATTGCCTTTAAAGTTCTACAACAGCTCTGGCAGCTAGGCTTGAATGTTCTGCAAACTCAGCCGCTGCTTGAGCAGCAGAGGTAGCATCTTTAAATTTCATGTTCCAATTCTGCCTGCCAACCGAACAATTACCATTACCATCTCCTGTAAATGATTGCCCATGTTCCAACCTTTCATCCTTGAAACCTAAGTGGCATGAACCACCATCATCCACACAATATTACGCTTGAATGTTCTGCAAACTCAGCCGCTGCTTGAGCAGCAGAGGTAGCATCCTTAAATTTCATGTTCCAATTCTGCATGCCAACCAAAACTTTACCATTACCATCTCCAGGAAATGATTGCCCATGTTCCAACCTTTTATAGTTGAAACCTAAGTGGCATGAACCACCATCATCCACACAATATTACGCTTGAATGTTCTGCAAACTCAACCGCTGCTTGAGCAGCAGAGGTAGCATCCTTAAATTTCATGTTCTAATTCTGCATGCCAACCAAAAAATTACCATTACCATCTCAAGGAAATGATTGCCCATGTTCCAACCTTTCATACTTGAAACCTAAGTGGCATGAACCACAATCATCAACACAATTTTGCATTAAAAGTTCTACAATAGCTCTGGCACCTAGGTTTGCATGCTCTGCAAAGTCAGTCACTGCTTGAGCAGCAGAGGTAGCATCCTTAAATTTCATGTTCCAATTTTACCTGCCAACAGAAAAATTACCATTACCATCTCCAGGAAATGATTGCCAATGTTCCAACCTTTCATACTTGAAACCTAAGTGGCATGAACCACCATCATCCACACAATATTGCGCTTGAATGTTCTGCAAACTCAGCCGCTGCTTGAGCAGCAGAAGTAGCATCCTTAAATTTCATGTTCTAATTCTACATGCCAACAGAAAAATTACCATTACCATCTCCAGGAAATGATTGCCCATGTTCCAGCCTTTCATACTTGAAACCTAAGTGGCATGAACCACCATCATCCACACAATATTGCGCTTGAATGTTCTGCAAACTCAGCCGCTGCTTGAGCAGCAGAGGTTGCATCCTTAAATTTCATGTTCCAATTCTGCATGCCAACCAAACAATTACCATTACCATCTCTAGGAAATGATTGCCCATGTTCCAACCTTTCATACTTGAAACCTAAGTGGCATGAAACACCATCATCAACACAATATTGCATTAAAAGTTCTACAACTGCTCTGGCACCTAGGTTTGCATGCTCTGCAAAGTCAGTCGCTGCTTGAGCAACAGAGGTAGCATCCTTAAATTTCATGTTCCAATTATGCCTGCCAACAGAAAAATTACAATTACCATCTCACGGAAATGATTGCCCATGTTCCAACATTTCATCCTTGAAACCTAAGTGCCATGAACCACCATCATCAACACAATATTGCCTTGAAAGTTCTACAACAGCTATGGCAGCTAGGCTTGAATGTTCTTCAAACTCAGCCGCTGCTTGAGCAGTAGAGGTAGCATCCTTAAATTTCATGTTCCAATTCTGCTTGCCAACCGAAAAATTACCATTACCATCTCGAGGAAATAATTTCCCATGTTCCAACCTTTCATCGTTGAAACCTAAGTGGCATGAACCACCATAATCACACACTACTGCCTTGAAAGTTCTACAAAAGCTCTGGCGGCTAGGCTTGCATGTTCTGCAAACTCAGCCGCTTCTTGAGCAGCAGAGGTAGCATCCTTAAATTTCATGTTCCAATTCTGCCTGCCAACTGAAAAATTACCATTACCATCTCCAGGAAATGATTGCCCATGTTTCAACCTTTCATCCTTGAAATCTAAGTGGCATGAACCACCATCATCAACACAATATTGCCTTTAAAGTTCTACAATAGCTATGGCAGCTAGGCTTGCATGTTCTGCAAACTCAGTCGCTGCTTGAGCAACAGAGGTAGCATCCTTAAATTTCATGTTCCAATTC
The DNA here is from genome assembly GCF_000390325.3 of Nicotiana tomentosiformis. Classification (NCBI taxonomy): domain Eukaryota; kingdom Viridiplantae; phylum Streptophyta; class Magnoliopsida; order Solanales; family Solanaceae; genus Nicotiana; species Nicotiana tomentosiformis. The sequence goes on from NW_027174560.1 coordinate 158,638, forward strand.
TACATGCCAATAGAAAAATTACCATTACCATCTCCAGGAAATGATTGCCAATGTTCCAACCTTTCATACTTGAAACCTAAGTGGCATGAACCACCATCATCCACACAATATTGCGCTTGAATGTCTGCAAACTCAGCCGCTGCTTGAGCAGCAGAGGTTCCCCCTTAAATTTCATGTTCCAATTCTACCTGCCAATAGAAAAATTACCATTACCGTCTCCAGGAAATGATTGCCAATGTTCCAACCTTTCATACTTGAAACCTAAGTGGCATGAACCACCATCATCCACACAATATTGCTCTTGAATGGTCTGCAAACTCAGCCGCTGCTTGAGCAACAGAGGTAGCACCCTTAAATTTCATGTTCCAATTATGCCTGCCAACAGAAAAAATACCATTACCATCTCCAAGAAATGATTGACCATGTTCCAACATTTCATCCTTGAAACCTAAGTGGCATGAACCACCATCATCAACACAATATTACCTTGAAAGCTCTACAACAGCTATGGCAGCTAGGGTTGAATGTTCTTTAAACTCAGCCGCTGCTTGAGCAGCACAGGTAGCATCCTTAAATTTCATGTTCCAATTCTGCCTGCCAACAGAACAATTACCATTACCATCTCTAGCAAATGATTGCCCATGCTCCAACCTTTCATCCTTGAAACCTAAGTGGCATGAACCACCATCATCAACACAAAATTGCCTTTAAAGTTCTACAACAGCTCTGGCAGTTAGGCTTGAATGTTCTACAAACTCAGCCGTTGCTTGAGCAGCAGAGGTAGCATCCTTAAATTTCATGTTCCAATTCTGCCTGCCAACCGAAATATTACCATTACCATCTCCAGGAAATGATTGTCCATGTTCCAACCTTTCATCCTTGAAATCTAAGTGGTATGAACCACCATCATCAACACTATATTGCCTTTAAAGTTCTACAATAGCTATGGAAGCTACGCTTGCATGTTTTGCAAACTCAATCGCTGCTTGAGCAGCAGAGGAAGCATCCTTAAATTTCATGTTCCAATTCTGCCTGCCAACAGAAAAATTACCATTACCATCTCCAGGAAATGATTGCCCATGTTCCAACCTTTCATACTTGAAACCTAAGTGGCATGAACCACCATCATCCACACAATATTGCGCTTGAATGTTTTGCAAACTCAGCCGCTGCTTGAGCTGCTGAGGTAGCATCCTTAAATTTCATGTTCCAATTCTGCATGCCAACCAAAAAATTAACATTACCATCTCCAGCAAATGATAGCCCATGTTCCAACCTTTCATACTTGAAACCTAAGTGCCTTGAACTACCATCATCAACACAATATTTCCTTGAAAGTTCTACAACAGCTATGGCAGCTAGGCTTGAATGTTCTGAAAACTCAGCCACTGCATGAGCATCAGAGGTTGCATCCTTAAATTTCATGTTCCAATTTTTCCTACCAACAGAAAAATTACCATAACCATCTCTAGGAAATGATTGCCCATGTTCCAACCTTTCATTCTTGAAACCTAAGTGGCATGAACCACCATCATCAACACAATATTGCCTTTAAAGTTCTACAACAGCTCTGGCAGCTAGACTTGAATGTTCTGCAAACTCAGTCGCTGCTTGAGCAACAGAGGTAGCATCCTTAAATTTCATGTTTCAATTCTGCCTGCCAACCGAAAAATTACCATTACCATCTCCAGGATATGTTTGCCCATGTTCCAACCTTTCATCCTTGAAATCTAAGTGGCATGAACCACCATCATCAACACAATATTGCCTTCAAAGTTCTACAATAGCTATGGCAGCTAGGCTTGCATGTTATGCAAACTCAGTTGTTGCTTGAGCAGCAGCGGAAGCATCCTTAAATTTCATGTTCCAATTCTGCCTGCCAACAAAAAAATTACCATTACCATCTCCAGGAAATGATTGCCCATGTTCCAACCTTTCATACTTGAAACCTAAGTGGCATGAACCACCATCATCCACACAATATTGCGCTTGAATGGTCTGCAAACTCAGCCGCTGCTTGAGAGTAGAGGTAGCATCCTTAAATTTCATGTTCCAATTCTGCATGCCAACCAAACAATTACCATTACCATCTCCAGGAAATGATTGCCCATGTTCCAACCTTTCATACTTGAAACCTAAGTGGCATGAACCACCATCATCAACACAATATTGCATTAAAAGTTCTACAACAGCTCTGGCACCTAGGTTTGCATGCTCTGCAAAGTCAGTCGCTTCTTGAGCAACAGAGGTAGCATCATTAAATTTCAAGTTCCAATTATGCCGGCCAACAGAAAAATTACCATTACTATCTCCAGGAAATGATTGCCCTTGTTCTAACATTTCATCCTTGAAACCTAAGTGGCGTGAACCACCATCATCAACACAATATGGCCTTGAAAGTTCTACAACAGCTATGGTAGCTAGGCTTGAATGTTCTTCAAACTCAGCCGCTGCTTGAGTAGCAGAGGTAGCATCCTTAAATTTCATGTTCCAATTTTGCCTGCCAACCGAAAAATTACCATTACCATCTCGAGGAAATGATTGCCAATGTTCCAACGTTTCATCATTGAAACCTAAGTGGCATGAACCACCATCATCAACACACTATTGCCTTGAAAGTTCTACAAAAGCTTTGGCGGCTAGGCTTGCATGTTCTGCAAACTCAGCCGTTGCTTAAGTAGCAGAGGTAGCATCCTTAAATTTCATGTTCCAATTCTGCCTGCCAATAGAAAAATTACCATTACCATATCTAGGAAATGATTGCCCATGCTCCAACCTTTCATCCTTGAAACCTAAGTGGCATGAACCACCATCATCAACACAATATTGCCTTTAAAGTTCTACAACAGCTCTGGCAGCTAGACTTGAATGTTCTGCAAACTCAGTCGCTGCTTGAGCAACAGAGGTAGCATCCTTAAATTTCATGTTCCAATTCTGCCTGCCAACCGAAAAATTACCATTACCATCTCCAGGATATGTTTGCCCATGTTCCAACCTTTCATCCTTGAAATCTAAGTGGCATGAACCACCATCATCAACACAATATTGCCTTCAAAGTTCTACAATAGCTATGGCAGCTAGGCTTGCATGTTCTGCAAACTCAGTTGTTGCTTGAGCAGCAGCGGAAGCATCCTTAAATTTCATGTTCCAATTCTGCCTGCCAACAGAAAAATTACCATTACCATCTCCAGGAAATGATTGCCCATGTTCCAACCTTTCATACTTGAAACCTAAGTGGCATGAACCACCATCATCCACACAATATTGCGCTTGAATGGTCAGCAAACTCAGCCGCTGCTTGAGAGTAGAGGTAGCATCCTTAAATTTCATGTTCCAATTCTGCATGCCAACCAAACAATTACCATTACCATCTCCAGGAAATGATTGCCCATGTTCCAACCTTTCATACTTGAAACCTAAGTGGCATGAACCACCATCATCAACACAATATTGCATTAAAAGTTCTACAACAGCTCTGGCACCTAGGTTTGCATGCTCTGCAAAGTCAGTCGCTTCTTGAGCAACAGAGGTAGCATCATTAAATTTCAAGTTCCAATTATGCCTGCCAACAGAAAAATTACCATTACTATCTCCAAGAAATGATTGCCCTTGTTCTAACATTTCATCCTTGAAACCTAAGTGGCGTGAACCACCATCATCAACACAATATGGCCTTGAAAGTTCTGCAACAGCTGTGGTAGCTAGGCTTGAATGTTCTTCAAACTCAGCCGCTGCTTGAGTAGCAGAGGTAGCATCCTTAAATTTCATGTTCCAATTTTGCCTGCCAACCGAAAAATTACCATTACCATCTCGAGGAAATGATTGCCAATGTTCTAACGTTTCATCATTGAAACCTAAGTGGCATGAACCACCATCATCAACACACTATTGCCTTGAAAGTTCTACAAAAGCTTTGGCGGCTAGGCTTGCATGTTCTGCAAACTCAGCCGTTGCTTAAGTAGCAGAGGTAGCATCCTTAAATTTCATGTTCCAATTCTGCCTGCCAATAGAAAAATTACCATTACCATATCTAGGAAATGATTGACCATGCTCCAACCTTTCATCCTTGAAACCTAAGTGGCATGAACCACCATCATCAATACAATATTGCCTTTAAAGTTCTACAACAGCTCTGGCAGCTAGGCTTGAATGTTCTGCAAACTCAGCCGCTGCTTGAGCAGCAGAGGTAGCATCCTTAAATTTCATGTTCCAATTCTGCCTGCCAACCGAACAATTACCATTACCATCTCCTGGAAATGATTGCCCATGTTCCAACCTTTCATCCTTGAAACCTAAGTGGCATGAACCGCCATCATCCACACAATATTGCGCTTGAATGTTCTGCAAACTCAGCCGCTGCTTGAGAAGCTGAGGTAGCATCCTTAAATTTCATGTTCCAATTCTGCAGGCCAACCAAAAAATTACCATTACCCTTGCAGGAAATGATTGCCCATGTTCCAACCTTTCATACTTGAAACCTAAGTGGCTTGATCCACCATCATCAACACATTATTTCCTTGAAAGTTCTACAACAGCTATGGCAGCTAGGCTTGAATGTTCTGCAAACTCAGCCACTGCTTTAGCATCAGAGGTAGCATCCTTAAATTTCATGTTCCAATTTTGCCTACCAACAGAAAAATTACCATAACCATCTCTAGGAAATGATTGCCCATGTTCCAACCTTTGATTCTTGAAACCTAAGTGGCATGAACCACCATCATCAAAACAATATTGCCTTTAAAGTTCTACAACAGCTATGGCAGCTAGGCTTGAATGTTCTGCAAACTCAGCCGCTGCTTGAGCAGCAGAGGTAGCCTCCTTTAATTTCATGTTCCAATTCTGCCTGCCAACAGAAACATTACCATCACCATCTCCAGGAAATGATTGCCCATGTTCCAACCTTTCATCCTTTAAACCTAAGTGGCATGAACCACCATCTTCCACACAATATTGTGCTTGAATGTTCTGCAAACTCAGCCGCTACTTGCGCAGCAGAGGTAGTATGCTTAAATTTCATGTTCCAATTCTGCATGCCAACCAAATAATTACCATTACCATCTACAGGAAATGATTTCCTATGTTCCAACCTTTCATACTTGAAACTTAAGTGGGATGAACCACCATCATCAACACAATATTGCATTAAAAGTTCTACAACAACTTTGGCACCTAGGTTTGCATGCTCTGCAAAGTCAGTCGCTCCTTGACAACAGAGGTAGAATCCTTACCTTTCATGTTCCAATTATGCGTGCCAACAGAAAAATTACCATTACCATCTCCAGAAAATGATTGCCCATGTTCCAACATTTCATCCTTGAAACCTAAGTGGCATGAACCACCATCATCAACACAATATTGCCTTGAAAGTTCTACAACACCTATGGCACCTAGGCTTGAATGTTCTACAAACTCAGCCGCTGCTTGAGCAGCAGAGGTAGGATCCTTAAATTTCATGTTCCAATTCCGCCTGCCAACCAAAAAATTACCATTACCATCTCGAGGAATTGATTTCCCATGTTCCAACCTTTAATCATTGAAACATAAGTGGCATGAACCACCATCATCAACACACTATTGCCTTGAAAGTTCTATAAAAGCTCTGGCGGATAGGCTTGCATGCACTGCAAACTCAGCCGTTGCTTAAGCAGCAGAGGTAGCATCCTTAAATTTCATGTTCCAATTCTGACTGCCAACAGAAAAATTACCTTTACCATCTCTAGGAAATGATTGCCCATGCTCCAACCTTTCATCCTTGAAACTTAAGTGGCATGAACCACCATCATTAACAAAATATTGCCTTTAAAGTTATACAGCAGCTCTGACAGCTAGGCTTGAATGTTCTGCAAACTCAGCCGCTGCTTGAGCAGCAGAGGTAGCATCCTTAAATTTCATGTTCCAATTCTGCCTGCCAACCGAAAAATTACCATTACCATCTCCAGGAAATGATTGCCCATGTTCCAACCTTTCATCCTTGAAATCTAAGTGGCATAAACCACCATCATCAACACAATATTGCCTTTAAAGTTCTACAATAGCTATGGCAGCTAGGCTTGCATGTTCTGCAAACTCAGCCGCTACTTGAGCAGCAGAGGAAGCATCCTTAAATTTCATGTTCCAATTCTGCCTGCCAACAGAAAAATTACCATTATCATCTACAGGAAATGATTGCCCATGTTCCAAACTTTCATACTTGAAACCTAAGTAGCATGAACCACCATCATCCACAGAATATTGCGCTTGAATGTTCTGCAAACTCAGCCGTTGCTTGAGCTGCTGAGGTAGCATCCTTAAATTTCATGTGTCCAATTCTGCATGCCAACCAAAAAATTATCATTACCATCTCTAGCAAATGATTGCCCATGTTTCAAACTTTCATACATGAAACCTAAGTGGCTCAAACCACCATCATCAACACAATATTTCCTTGAAAGTTCTACAAGAGCTATGGCAGCTAGGCTTGAATGTTCTGCAAACTCAGCTGCTGCTTGAGCATCAGAGGTAGTATACTAAAATTTCATGTTCCAATTTTGCCTACCAACAGAAAAATTACCATAACCATCTCTAGGAAATGATTGCCCATGTTCCAACCTTTCATTCTTGAAACCTAAGTGGCATGAACCACCATCATCAACGCAATATTGCCTTTAAAGTTCTACAACAGCTCTGGCAGCTAGGCTTGAATGTTCTGCAAACTCAGTCGCTGCTTGAGCAACAGAGGTAGCATCCTTAAATTTCATGTTCCAATTCTGCCTGCCAACCAAAAAATTACCATTACCATCTCCAGGAAATGTTTGCCCATGTTCCAACCTTTCATCCTTGAAATCTAAGTGGCATGAACCACCATCATCAACACAATATTGCCTTTAAAGTTCTACAATAGCTATGGCAGCTAGGCTTGCATGTTCTGCAAACTCAGCCGCTGCTTGAGTAGCAGAGGAAGCATCCTTAAATTTCATGTTCCAATTCTGCCTGCCAACAGAAAAATTACCATTACCATCTCCAGGAAATGATTGCCCATTTTCCAACCTTTCATACTTGAAACCTAAGTGGCATGAACCACCATCATCCACACAATATTGCGCTTGAATGGTCTGCAAACTCAGCCGCTGCTTGAGCTGCTGAGGTAGCATCCTTAAATTTCATGTTCCAGTTCTGCATGCCACCCAAACAATTATCATTACCATCTCCAGCAAATGATTGCCCATGTTTCAACCTTTCATACTTGAAACCTAAGTGGCTTGAACCACCATCATCAACACAATATTTCCTTGAAAGTTCTACAACAGCTTTGGCAGCTAGGCTTGAATGTTCTGCAAACTCAGCCACTGCATGAGCATCAGAGGTTGCATCCTTAAATTTCATGTTCCAATTTTGCCTACCAACAGAAAAATTACCATAACCATCTCTAGGAAATGATTGCCCATGTTCCAACCTTTCATTCTTGAAACCTAAGTGGCATGAACCACCATCATCAACACAATATTGACTTTAAAATTCTACAACAGCTCTGGCAGCTAGGCTTGAATGTTCTGCAAACTGAGTCGCTGCTTGAGCAACAGAGGTAGCATCCTTAAATTTCATGTTCCAATTCTGCCTGCCAACCAAAAAATTACCATTACCATCTCCAGAAAATGTTTGCCCATGTTCCAACCTTTCATCCTTGAAATCTAAGTGGCATGAACCACCATCATCAACACAATATTGCCTTCAAAGTTCTACAATAGCTATGGCAGCTAGGCTTGCATGTTCTGCAAACTCAGTCGTTGCTTGAGCAGCAGAGGAAGCATCCTTAAATTTCATGTTCTAATTCTGCCTGCCTACAGAAAAATTACCATTACCATCTCCAGGAAATGATTGCCCATGTTCCAACCTTTCATACTTGAAACCTAAGTGGCATGAACCACCATCATCCACACAATATTGCGCTTGAATGGTCTGCAAACTCAGCCGCTGCTTGAGCAGAAGAGGTAGCATCCTTAAATTTCATGTTCCAATTCTGCTTGCCAACAGAAAAATTAACATTACCATCTCCAGGAAATGCTTGCCCATTTTCCAACCTTTCATACTTGAAACCTAAGTGGCATGAACCACCATCATCAATACAATATTGCTTTAAAAGTTCTACAACAGCTTTGGCACCTAGGTTTGCATGCTCTGCAAAGTCAGTCGCTTCTTGAGCAACAGAGGTAGCATCCTTAAATTTCAAGTTCCAATTATGCCTGCCAACAGAAAAATTACCATTACTATCTCCAGGAAATGATTGCCCTTGTTCTAACATTTCATCCTTGAAACCTAAGTGGCGTGAACCACCATCATAAACACAATATTGCCTTGAAAGTTCTACAACAGCTATGGCAGCTAGGCTTGAATGTTCTTCAAACTCAGCCGCTGCTTGAGTAGCAGAGGTAGCATCCTTAAATTTCATGTTCCAATTTTGCCTGCCAATCGAAAAATTACCATTACCATCTCGAGGAAATGATTGCCCATGTTCCAACTTTTCATCATTGAAACCTATATGGCATGAACCACCATCATCAACACACTATTGCCTTGAAAGTTCTACAAAAGCTCTGGCGTCTAGGCTTGCATGTTCTGCAAACTCAGCCGATGCTTGAGCAGCAGAAGTAGCATCCTTAAATTTCATGTTCCAATTCTGCATGCCAACCAAAAAATTACCATTACCATCTCCAGGAAATGATTGCCCATGTTCCAACCTTTCATACTTGAACCCTAAGTGGCATGAACCACCATCATCAACACAATATTGCGTTAAAAGTTCTACAACAGCTCTGGCACTTGGGTTTGCATGCTCTGCAAAGTCAGTCGCTGCTTGAGCAGCAGAGGTAGCATCCTTAAATTTCATGTTCCAATTTTGCCTAGCAACAGAAAAATTACCATAACCATCTCGAGGAAATGATTGCCCATGTTCCAACCTTTCATCCTTGAAGCCTAAGTGGCATGAACCACCATCATCCACACAATATTGCGCTTGAATGTTCTGCAAACTCAGCCGCTGATTGAGAAGTTGAGGTAGCATCCTTAAATTTCATGTTCCAATTCTGCAGGCCAACCAAAAAATTACCATTACCCTCTCCAGGAAATGATTGCCCATGTTCCAACCTTTCATACTTGAAACCTAAGTGGCTTGAACCACCATCATCAACACAATATTTCCTTGAATGTTCTACAACAGCTATGGCAGCTAGGCTTGAATGTTCTGCAAACTCAGCCACTGCTTGAGCATCAGTGGTAGCATCCTTAAATTTCATGTTCCAATTTTGCCTACCAACAGAAAAATTACCATAACCATCTCTAGGAAATGATTGCCCATGTTCCAACCTTTGATTCTTGAAACCTAAATGGCATGAACCACCATCATCAACACAATATTGCCTTTAAAGTTCTACAACACCTCTGGCAGCTAGGCATGAATATTCTGCAAACTCAGCCGCTGCTTGAGCAGCAGAGGTAGCATCCTTAAATTTCATGTTCCAATTCTGCATGCCAACAGAAAAATTACCATTACCATCTCCAGGAAATGATTTCCCATGTTCCAACCTTTCATACTTGAAACCTAAGTGGCATGAACCACCATCATCCACACAATATTGCGCTTGAATGTTCTGCAAACTCAGCCGCTACTTGAGCAGCAGAGGTAGCATGCTTAAATTTCATGTTCCAATTCTGCATGCCAACCAAACAATTACCATTACCATCTCCAGGAAATGATTTTCCATGTTCCAACCTTTCATACTTGAAACTTAAGTGGCATGAACCACCATCATCAACACAATATTGCATTAAAAGTTCTACAACAGCTTTGGTACCTAGGTTTGCATGCTCTGCAAAGTTAGTCGCTGCTTGAGCAACAGAGGTAGCATCCTTACATTTCATGTTCCAATTATGCCTGCCAACAGAAAAATTACCATTACCATCTCCAGAAAATGATTGCCCATGTTCCAACATTTCATCCTTGAAACCTAAGTGGCATGAACCACCATCATCAACACAATATTGCCTTGAAAGTTCTACAACAGCTATGGCAGCTAGGCTTGAATGTTCTTCAAACTCAGCCGCTGCTTAAGCAGCAGAGGTAGGATCCTTAAATTTCATGTTCCAATTTCGCCTGCCAATCGAAAAATTACCATTACCATCTCGAGGAATTGATTTCCCATGTTCCAACCTTTCATCATTGAAACCTAAGTGGCATGAACCACCATCATCTACACACTATTGCCTTGAAAGATCTACAAAAGCTCTGGCGTCTAGGCTTGCATGTTCTGCAAACTCAGCCGCTGCTTGAGTAGCAGAGGAAGCATCCTTAAATTTCATGTTCCAATTCTGCCTGCCAACAGAAAAATTACCATTACCATCTCCAGGAAATGATTGCCCATTTTCCAACCTTTCATACTTGAAACCTAAGTGGCATGAACCACCATCATCCACACAATATTGCGCTTGAATGGTCTGCAAACTCAGCCGCTGCTTGAGCTGCTGAGGTAGTATACTAAAATTTCATGTTCCAATTTTGCCTACCAACAGAAAAATTACCATAACCATCTCTAGGAAATGATTGCCCATGTTCCAACCTTTCATTCTTGAAACCTAAGTGGCATGAACCACCATCATCAACGCAATATTGCCTTTAAAGTTCTACAACAGCTCTGGCAGCTAGGCTTGAATGTTCTGCAAACTCAGTCGCTGCTTGAGCAACAGAGGTAGCATCCTTAAATTTCATGTTCCAATTCTGCCTGCCAACCAAAAAATTACCATTACCATCTCCAGGAAATGTTTGCCCATGTTCCAACCTTTCATCCTTGAAATCTAAGTGGCATGAACCACCATCATCAACACAATATTGCCTTTAAAGTTCTACAATAGCTATGGCAGCTAGGCTTGCATGTTCTGCAAACTCAGCCGCTGCTTGAGTAGCAGAGGAAGCATCCTTAAATTTCATGTTCCAATTCTGCCTGCCAACAGAAAAATTACCATTACCATCTCCAGGAAATGATTGCCCATTTTCTAACCTTTCATACTTGAAACCTAAGTGGCATGAACCACCATCATCCACACAATATTGCGCTTGAATGGTCTGCAAACTCAGCCGCTGCTTGAGCTGCTGAGGTAGCATCCTTAAATTTCATGTTCCAGTTCTGCATGCCACCCAAACAATTATCATTACCATCTCCAGCAAATGATTGCCCATGTTTCAACCTTTCATACTTGAAACCTAAGTGGCTTGAACCACCATCATCAACACAATATTTCCTTGAAAGTTCTACAACAGCTTTGGCAGCTAGGCTTGAATGTTCTGCAAACTCAGCCACTGCATGAGCATCAGAGGTTGCATCCTTAAATTTCATGTTCCAATTTTGCCTACCAACAGAAAAATTACCATAACCATCTCTAGGAAATGATTGCCCATGTTCCAACCTTTCATTCTTGAAACCTAAGTGGCATGAACCACCATCATCAACACAATATTGACTTTAAAATTCTACAACAGCTCTGGCAGCTAGGCTTGAATGTTCTGCAAACTGAGTCGCTGCTTGAGCAACAGAGGTAGCATCCTTAAATTTCATGTTCCAATTCTGCCTGCCAACCAAAAAATTACCATTACCATCTCCAGAAAATGTTTGCCCATGTTCCAACCTTTCATCCTTGAAATCTAAGTGGCATGAACCACCATCATCAACACAATATTGCCTTCAAAGTTCTACAATAGCTATGGCAGCTAGGCTTGCATGTTCTGCAAACTCAGTCGTTGCTTGAGCAGCAGAGGAAGCATCCTTAAATTTCATGTTCTAATTCTGCCTGCCTACAGAAAAATTACCATTACCATCTCCAGGAAATGATTGCGCATGTTCCAACCTTTCATACTTGAAACCTAAGTGGAATGAACCACCATCATCCACACAATATTGCGCTTGAATGGTCTGCAAACTCAGCCGCTGCTTGAGCAGAAGAGGTAGCATCCTTAAATTTCATGTTCCAATTCTGCTTGCCAACAGAAAAATTAACATTACCATCTCCAGGAAATGCTTGCCCATTTTCCAACCTTTCATACTTGAAACCTAAGTGGCATGAACCACCATCATCAATACAATATTGCTTTAAAAGTTCTACAACAGCTTTGGCACCTAGGTTTGCATGCTCTGCAAAGTCAGTCGCTTCTTGAGCAACAGAGGTAGCATCCTTAAATTTCAAGTTCCAATTATGCCTGCCAACAGAAAAATTACCATTACTATCTCCAGGAAATGATTGCCCTTGTTCTAACATTTCATCCTTGAAACCTAAGTGGCGTGAACCACCATCATAAACACAATATTGCCTTGAAAGTTCTACAACAGCTATGGCAGCTAGGCTTGAATGTTCTTCAAACTCAGCCGCTGCTTGAGTAGCAGAGGTAGCATCCTTAAATTTCATGTTCCAATTTTGCCTGCCAATCGAAAAATTACCATTACCATCTCGAGGAAATGATTGCCCATGTTCCAACTTTTCATCATTGAAACCTATGTGGCATGAACCACCATCATCAACACACTATTGCCTTGAAAGTTCTACAAAAGCTCTGGCGTCTAGGCTTGCATGTTCTGCAAACTCAGCCGATGCTTGAGCAGCAGAAGTAGCATCCTTAAATTTCATGTTCCAATTCTGCATGCCAACCAAAAAATTACCATTACCATCTCCAGGAAATGATTGCCCATGTTCCAACCTTTCATACTTGAACCCTAAGTGGCATGAACCACCATCATCAACACAATATTGCGTTAAAAGTTCTACAACAGCTCTGGCACTTGGGTTTGCATGCTCTGCAAAGTCAGTCGCTGCTTGAGCAGCAGAGGTAGCATCCTTAAATTTCATGTTCCAATTTTGCCTAGCAACAGAAAAATTACCATAACCATCTCGAGGAAATGATTGCCCATGTTCCAACCTTTCATCCTTGAAGCCTAAGTGGCATGAACCACCATCATCCACACAATATTGCGCTTGAATGTTCTGCAAACTCAGCCGCTGATTGAGAAGTTGAGGTAGCATCCTTAAATTTCATGTTCCAATTCTGCAGGCCAACCAAAAAATTACCATTACCCTCTCCAGGAAATGATTGCCCATGTTCCAACCTTTCATACTTGAAACCTAAGTGGCTTGAACCACCATCATCAACACAATATTTCCTTGAATGTTCTACAACAGCTATGGCAGCTAGGCTTGAATGTTCTGCAAACTCAGCCACTGCTTGAGCATCAGTGGTAGCATCCTTAAATTTCATGTTCCAATTTTGCCTACCAACAGAAAAATTACCATAACCATCTCTAGGAAATGCTTGCCCATGTTCCAACCTTTGATTCTTGAAACCTAAGTGGCATGAACCACCATCATCAACACAATATTGCCTTTAAAGTTCTACAACACCTCTGGCAGCTAGGCTTGAATATTCTGCAAACTCAGCCGCTGCTTGAGCAGCAGAGGTAGCATCCTTAATTTCATGTTCCAATTCTGCATGCCAACAGAAAAATTACCATTACCATCTCCAGGAAATGATTTCCCATGTTCCAACCTTTCATACTTGAAACCTAAGTGACATGAACCACCATCATCCACACAATATTGCGCTTGAATGTTCTGCAAACTCAGCCGCTACTTGAGCAGCAGAGGTAGCATGCTTAAATTTCATGTTCCAATTCTGCATGCCAACCAAACAATTACCATTACCATCTCCAGGAAATGATTTTCCATGTTACAACCTTTCATACTTGAAACTTAAGTGGCATGAACCACCATCATCAACACAATATTGCATTAAAAGTTCTACAACAGCTTTGGTACCTAGGTTTGCATGCTCTGCAAAGTCAGTCGCTGCTTGAGCAACAGAGGTAGCATCCTTACATTTCATGTTCCAATTATGCCTGCCAACAGAAAAATTACCATTACCATCTCCAGAAAATGATTGCCCATGTTCCAACATTTCATCCTTGAAACCTAAGTGGCATGAACCACCATCATCAACACAATATTGCCTTGAAAGTTCTACAACAGCTATGGCAGCTAGGCTTGAATGTTCTTCAAACTCAGCCGCTGCTTAAGCAGCAGAGGTAGGATCCTTAAATTTCATGTTCCAATTCCGCCTGCCAATCGAAAAATTACCATTACCATCTCGAGGAATTGATTTCCCATGTTCCAACCTTTCATCATTGAAACCTAAGTGGCATGAACCACCATCATCTACACACTATTGCCTTGAAAGTTCTACAAAAGCTCTGGCGTCTAGGCTTGCATGTTCTGCAAACTCAGCCGTTGCTTAAGCAGCAGTGGTAGCATCCTTAAATTTCATGTTCCAATTTTGCCTGCCAACAGAAAAATTACCATTACCATCTCCAGGAAATGATTGCCCATGTTCCAACCTTTCATACTTGAAACCTAAGTGGCATGAACCACCATCATCCACACAATATTTCCTCAAAAGTTCTACAACAACTCTGGCAGCTAGGCTTGCATGTTCTGCAAACTCAGCCGTTGCTTGAGACGTAGAGGTAGCATCCTTAAATTTCGTGTTCCAATACTGCCTGCAAACAGAAAAATTACCATTACCATCTCAAGGAAATGATTGCCCATGTTCCAACCTTTCATCCTTGAAAACTAAGTGGCATGAACAACCATCATCAACATAATATTTCCTTGAAAGTTCTACAACAGCTCTGGCAGCTAGGCTTGAATGTTCTGCAAACTCAGCCGCTACTTGAGCAGCAGAGGTAGCATCCTTAAATTTCATGTTCCAATTCTTCCTGCCAACCGAACAATTACCATTACCATCTCCAGGAAATGATTGCCCATGTTCCAACCTTTCATCCTTGAAATCTAAGTGGCATGAACCACCATCATCAACACAATATTGCCTTTAAAGTTCTACAATAGCTATGGCAGCTAGGCTTGCATGTTTTGTAAACTCAGCCGCTGCTTGAGCATCAGAGGAAGCATCCTTAAATTTCATGTTCCAATTCTGCATGCCAACAGAAAAATTACCATTACCATCTCTAGGAAATGATTGCCCATGTTCCAACCTTTCATACTTGAAACCTAAGTGGCATGAACCACCATCATCCACACAATATTGCGCTTGAATGGTCTGCAAACTCAGCCGCTGCTTGAGCAGCAGAGGTAGCATCCTTAAATTTCATGTTCCAATTCTGCATGCCAAACAAACAATTACCATTACAATCTCCAGGAAATGATTGCCCATGTTCCAACCTTTCATACTTGAAACCTAAGTGGCTTGAACCACCATCATCAACACAATATTTCCTTGTAATTTCTACAACAGCTATGGCAGCTAGGCTTGAATGTTCTGCAAACTCAGCCGTTGCTTGAGCAGCAGAGGTAGCATCCTTAAATTTCATGTTCCAATTCTGCATGCCAAACAAACAATTACCATTACAATCTCCAGGAAATGATTGCCCATGTTCCAACCTTTCATACTTGAAACCTAAGTGGCTTGAACCACCATCATCAACACAATATTTCCTTTTAATTTCTACAACAGCTATGGCAGCTAGGCTTGAATGTTCTGCAAACTCAGCCGCTGCTTGAGCATCAGAGGTAGCATCCTTAAATTTCATGTTCCAATTTTACCTACCAATAGAAAAATTACCATTACCATCTCCAGGAAATAATTGCCCATGTTCCAACCTTTCATACTTGAAACCTAAGTGGCTTGATCCACCATCATCAACACAATATTTCCTTGAAAGTTCTACAATAGCTATGGCAGTTAGGCTTGAATGTTCTGCAAATTCAGTCGCTGCTTGAGCATCAGAGGTAGCATCCTTTAATTTCATGTTCCAATTCTGCCTGCCAACAGAAAAATTACCATTACCATCTCTAGGAAATGATTGCCCATGTTCCAACCTTTGATTCTTGAAACCTAAGTGGCATGAACCACCATCATCAACACAATATTGCCTTTAAAGTTCTACAACACCTCTGGCAGCTAGGCTTGAATATTCTGCAAACTCAGCCGCTGCTTGAGCAGCAGAGGTAGCATCCTTAAATTTCATGTTCCAATTCTGCATGCCAACAGAAAAATTACCATTACCATCTCTAGGAAATGATTGCCCATGTTCCAACCTTTGATTCTTGAAACCTAAGTGGCATGAACCACCATCATCAACACAATATTGCCTTTAAAGTTCTACAACACCTCTGGCAGCTAGGCTTGAATATTCTGCAAACTCAGCCGCTGCTTGAGCAGCAGAGGTAGCATCCTTAAATTTCATGTTCCAATTCTGCATGCCAACAGAAAAATTACCATTACCATCTCCAGGAAATGATTTCCCATGTTCAAACCTTTCATACTTGAAACCTAAGTGGCATGAACCACCATCATCCACACAATATTGCGCTTGAATGTTCTGCAAACTCAGCCGCTACTTGAGCAGCAGAGGTAGCATGCTTAAATTTCATGTTCCAATTCTGCATGCCAACCAAACAATTACCATTACCATCTCTAGGAAATGATTTTCCATGTGCCAACCTTTCATACTTGAAACTTAAGTGGCATGAACCACCATCATCAACACAATATTGCATTAAAAGTTCTACAACAGCTTTGGTACCTAGGTTTGCATGCTCTGCAAAGTCAGTCGCTGCTTGAGCAACAGAGGTAGCATCCTTACATTTCATGTTCCAATTATGCCTGCCATCAGAAAAATTACCATTACCATCTCCAGAAAATGATTGCCCATGTTCCAACCTTTCATACTTGAAACCTAAGTGGCTTGATCCACCATCATCAACACAATATTTCCTTGAAAGTTCTACAATAGCTATGGCAGTTAGGCTTGAATGTTCTGCAAATTCAGTCGCTGCTTGAGCATCAGAGGTAGCATCCTTTAATTTCATATTCCAATTCTGCCTGCCAACAGAAAAATTACCATTACCATCTCTAGGAAATGATTGCCCATGTTCCAACCTTTGATTCTTGAAACCTAAGTGGCATGAACCACCATCATCAACACAATATTGCCTTTAAAGTTCTACAACACCTCTGGCAGCTAGGCTTGAATATTCTGCAAACTCAGCCGCTGCTTGAGCAGCAGAGGTAGCATCCTTAAATTTCATGTTCCAATTCTGCATGCCAACAGAAAAATTACCATTACCATCTCTAGGAAATGATTGCCCATGTTCCAACCTTTGATTCTTGAAACCTAAGTGGCATGAACCACCATCATCAACACAATATTGCCTTTAAAGTTCTACAACACCTCTGGCAGCTAGGCTTGAATATTCTGCAAACTCAGCCGCTGCTTGAGCAGCAGAGGTAGCATCCTTAAATTTCATGTTCCAATTCTGCATGCCAACAGAAAAATTACCATTACCATCTCCAGGAAATGATTTCCCATGTTCAAACCTTTCATACTTGAAACCTAAGTGGCATGAACCACCATCATCCACACAATATTGCGCTTGAATGTTCTGCAAACTCAGCCGCTACTTGAGCAGCAGAGGTAGCATGCTTAAATTTCATGTTCCAATTCTGCATGCCAACCAAACAATTACCATTACCATCTCTAGGAAATGATTTTCCATGTGCCAACCTTTCATACTTGAAACTTAAGTGGCATGAACCACCATCATCAACACAATATTGCATTAAAAGTTCTACAACAGCTTTGGTACCTAGGTTTGCATGCTCTGCAAAGTCAGTCGCTGCTTGAGCAACAGAGGTAGCATCCTTACATTTCATGTTCCAATTATGCCTGCCATCAGAAAAATTACCATTACCATCTCCAGAAAATGATTGCCCATGTTCCAACATTTCATCCTTGAAACCTAAGTGGCATGAACCACCATCATCAACACAATATTGCCTTGAAAGTTCTACAACAGCTATGGCAGCTAGGCTTGAATGTTCTTCAAACTCAGCCGCTGCTTAAGCAGCAGAGGTAGGATCCTTAAATTTCATGTTCCAATTCCGCCTGCCAATCGAAAAATTACCATTACCATCTCGAGGAATTGATTTCCCATGTTCCAACCTTTCATCATTGAAACCTAAGTGGCATGAACCACCATCATCTACACACTATTGCCTTGAAAGTTCTACAAAAGCTCTGGCGTCTAGGCTTGCATGTTCTGCAAACTCAGCCGTTGCTTAAGCAGCAGAGGTAGCATCCTTAAATTTCATGTTCCAATTTTGCCTGCCAACAGAAAAATTACCATTACCATCTCTAGGAAATCATTGCCCATGCTACAACCTTTCATCCTTGAAACTTAAGTGGCATGAACCACCATCATCAACACAATATTGCCTTTAAAGTTCTTCAACAGCTCTGACAGCTAGGCTTGAATGTTCTGCAAACTCAGCCGCTACTTGAGCAGCAGAGGTAGCATCCTTAAATTTCATGTTCCAATTCTGCCTGCCAACCGAACAATTACCATTACCATCTCCAGGAAATGATTGCCCATGTTCCAACCTTTCATACTTGAAACCTAAGTGGCATGAACCACCATCATCCACACAATATTGCGCTTGAATGGTCTGCAAACTCAGCCGCTGCTTGAGCAGCAGAGGTAGCATCCTTAAATTTCATGTTCCAATTCTGCATGCCAAACAAACAATTACCATTACAATCTCCAGGAAATGATTGCCCATGTTCCAACCTTTCATACTTGAAACCTAAGTGGCTTGAACCACCATCATCAACACAATATTTCCTTGTAATTTCTACAACAGCTATGGCAGCTAGGCTTGAATGTTCTGCAAACTCAGCCGCTGCTTGAGCATCAGAGGTAGCATCCTTAAATTTCACGTTCCAATTTTGCCTACCAATAGAAAAATTACCATTATCATCTCAAGGAAATAATTGCCCATGTTCCAACCTTTCATACTTGAAACCTAAGTGGCTTGATCCACCATCATCAACACAATATTTCCTTGAAAGTTCTACAATAGCTATGGCAGTTAGGCTTGAATGTTCTGCAAATTCAGCCGCTGCTTGAGCATCAGAGGTAGCATCCTTTAATTTCATGTTCCAATTTTGCCTACCAATAGAAAAATTACCATAACCATCTCTAGGAAATGATTGCCCATGTTCCAACCTTTGATTCTTGAAACCTAAGTGGCATGAACCACCATCATCAACACAATATTGCCTTTAAAGTTCTACAACAGCTCTGGCAGCTAGGCTTGAATGTTCTGCAAACTCAGCCGCTGCTTGAGTAGCAGAGGTAGCATCCTTAAATTTCATGTTCCAATTATGCCTGCCAACCGAAAAATTACCATTACCATATCCAGGAAATGATTGCCCATGTTCCAACCTTTCATCCTTGAAATCTAAGTGGCATGAACCACCACCATCAACACGATATTGCCTTTAAAGTTCTACAATAGCTATGGCAGCTAGGCTTGCATGTTCTGCAAACTCTGTTGTTGCTTGAGCAGCAGAGGAAGCATCATTAAATTTCATGTTCCAATTCTGCCTGCCAACAGAAAAATTACCATTACCATCACCAGGAAATGATTGCCCATGTTCCAACCTTTCATACTTGAAACCTAAGTGGCATGAACCACCATCATCCACACAATATTGCGGTTGAATGTTCTGCAAACTCAGCCGCTGCTTGAGCAGCAGAGGTAGCATCCTTAAATTTCATGTTCCAATTCTGCATGCCAACCAAACAATTACCAATAGCATCTCCAGGAAATGATTGCCCATGTTCCAACCATTCATACTTGAAACCTAAGTGGTATGAACCACCTTCATCCACAAAATATTGCGTTTGAATATTCTGCAAACTCAGCCGCTGCTTGAGCAGCAGAAGTAGCATCCTTAAATTTTATGTTCCAATTCTGCATGCCAACCAAAAAATTACCATTACCATCTCCAGGAAATGATTGCCCATGTTCCAACCTTTCATACTTGAACCCTAAGTGGCATGAACCACCATCATCAACACAATATTGCGTTAAAAGTTCTACAACAGCTCTGGCACTTGGGTTTGCATGCTCTGCAAAGTCAGTCGCTGCTTGAGCAGCAGAGGTAGCATCCTTAAATTTCATGTTCCAATTTTGCCTAGCAACAGAAAAATTACCATAACCATCTCGAGGAAATGATTGCCCATGTTCCAACCTTTCATACTTGAAACCTAAGTGGCTTGAACCACCATCATCAACACAATATTTCCTTGAAAGTTCTACAACAGCTATGGCAGCTAGGCTTGAATGTTCGACAAACTCAGCTGCTGCTTGAGCATCAGAGGTAGCATACTAAAATTTCATGTTCCAATTTTGCCTACCAATAGAAAAATTACCATAACCATCTCTTGGAAATGAATGCCCATGTTCCAACCTTTCATTCTTGAAACCTAACTGGAATGAACCACCATAATCAATACAATATTGCCTTTAAAGTTCTACAACAGCTCTAGCAGCTAGGCTTGAATGTTCTGCAAACTAAGCCGCTGCTTGAGTAGCAGAGGTAACATCCTTAAACTTTATGTTCCAATTATGCCTGCCAACTGAAAAATTACCATTACCATCTCCAGGAAATGATTGCCCATGTTCCAACCTTTCATCCTTGAAATCTAAGTGGCATGAACCACCACCATCAACACAATATTGCCTTTAAAGTTCTACAATAGCTATGGCAGCTAGGCTTGCATGTTCTGCAAACTCAGTCGTTGCTTGAGCAGTAGAGGAAGCATCATTAAATTTCATGTTCCAATTCTGCCTGCCAACAGAAAAATTACCATTACCATCTCCAGGAAATGATTGCCCATGTTCCAACCTTTCATACTTGAAACCTAAGTGGCATGAACCACCATCATCCACACAATATTGCGGTTGAATGTTCTGCAAACTCAGCCGCTGCTTGAGCAACAAAAGTAGCATCCTTATATTTCATGTTCCAATTCTGCATGCCAACCAAACAATTACCATTAGCATCTCCAGGAAATGATTGCCCATGTTCCAACCATTCATACTTGAAACCTAAGTGGTATAAACCACCTTCATCCACAAAATATTGCGTTTGAATATTCTGCAAACTCAGCCGCTGCTTGAGCAGCAGAGGTAGCATCCTTAAATTTCATGTTCCAATTCTGCATGCCAACCAAAGAATTACCATTACCATCTCCAGGAAATGATTGCCCATGTTCCAACCTTTCATACTTGAACCCTAAGTGGCATGAACCACCCTCATCAACACAATATTGCGTTAAAAGTTCTACAACAACTCTGGCACCTAGGTTTGCATGCTCTGCAAAGTCAATCGCTGCTTGAGCAGCAGAGGTAGCATCCTTAAATTTCATGTTCCAATTTTGCCTACCAACAGAAAAATTACCATAACCATCTCCAGGAAATGATTGCCCATGTTCCAACCTTTCATACTTGAAACCTAAGTGGCTTGAACCACCATCATCAACACAATATTTCCTTGAAAGTTCTACAACAGCTATGGCAGCTAGGCTTGAATGTTCTGCAAACTCAGCCGCTGCTTGAGCAGCAGAGGTAGCATCCTTAAATTTCATGTTCCAATTCTGCCTGCCAACCGAAAAATTACCATTACCATCTCCAGGAAATGTTTGCCCATGTTCCAATCTTTCATCCTTGAAATCTAAGTGGCATGAACCACCACCATCAACACGATATTGCCTTTAAAGTTCTACAATAGCTATGGCAGCTAGGCTTGCATGTTCTGCAAACTCTGTTGTTGCTTGAGCAGCAGAGGAAGCATCATTAAATTTCATGTTCCAATTCTGCATGCCAACCAAACAATTACCAATAGCATCTCCAGGAAATGATTGCCCATGTTCCAACCTTTCATACTTGAAACCTAAGTGGCTTGAACCACCATCATCAACACAATATTGCATTAAAAGTTCTACAACAGCTTTGGCACCTAGGTTTGCATGCTCTGCAAAGTCAGCCGCTGCTTGTGAAACAGAGGTAGCATCCTTACATTTCATGTTCCAATTATGCCTGCCAACAGAAAAATTACCATTACCATCTTCAGAAAATGATTGCCCATGTTCCAACCTTTCATACTTGAAACCTAAGTGGCATGAACCACCATCATCAACACAATATTTCTTCTAAAGTTCTACAACAGCTATGGCAGCTAGACTTGAATGTTCTTCAAACTCAGCCGCTGCTTGAGCAGCAGAGGTAGGATCCTTAAATTTCATGTTCTAATTCCGCCTGCCAACCGAAAAATTACCATTACCATCTCTAGGAAATGATTAAGCATGTTCCAACCTTTCATACTTGAAACCTAAGTGGCATGAACCACCATCATCCACACAATATTGCGTTTGAATATTCTGCAAACTCAGCCGCTGCTTGAGCAGCAGAGGTAGCATCCTTAAATTTCATGTTCCAATTCTGCATGCCAACCAAAAAATTACCATTACCATCTCCAGGAAATGATTGCCCATGTTCTAACCTTTCATACTTGAACCCTAAGTGGCATGAACCACCATCATCAACACAATATTGCGTTAAAAGTTCTACAACAGCTCTGGCACCTAGATTTGCATGCTCTGCAAAGTCAGTCGCTGCTTGAGCAGCAAAGGTAGCATCCTTAAATTTCATGTTCCAATTTTGCCTACCAACAGAAAAATTACCATAACTATCTCTAGGAAATGATTGCCCATGTTCCAACCTTTCATTCATGAAACCTAAGTGGCATGAACCACCATCATCAACACAATATTGCCTTTAAAGTTCTACAACAGCTCTGGCACCTAGGCTTGAATGTTCTGCAAACTCAGCCGCTGCTTGAGCAGCGAAGGTAGCATCCTTAAATTTCATGTTCCAATTCTGCCTGCCAACCGAAAAATTACCATTACCATCTCCAGGAAATGTTTGCCCATGTTCCAACATATCATCCTTGAAATCTAAGTTTCATGAACCACCATCATCAACACACTATTGCCTTTAAAGTTCTACAATAGCTATGGCAGCTAGGCTTGCATGTTCTGCAAACTCAGCCGTTGCTTGAGAAGCTGAGGAAGCATCCTTAAATTTCATGTTCCAATTCTGCCTGCCAACAGAAGAATTACCATTACCATCTCCAGGAAATGATTGCCCATGTTCCAACCTTTCATACTTGAAACCTAAGTGGCATGAACCACCATCATCCATACAATATTGCGCTTGAATGTTCTGCAACTCAGCCGCTGCTTGAGCAGCAGAGGTAGCATCCTTAAATTTCATGTTCCAATTCTGTATGCCAACCAAACAATTACCATTACCATCTCCAGGAAATGATTGCCCATGTTCCAACCTTTCATACTTGAAACCTAAGTGGCATGAACCACCATCATCAACACAATATTGCATTAAAAGTTCTACAACAGCTTTGGCACCTTGGTTTGCATGCTCTGCAAAGTCAGTCGCTGCTTGAGCAACAGAGGTAGCATCCTTACATTTCATGTTCCAATTATGCCTGCCAACAGAAAAATTACCATTACCATCTCCAGAAAATGATTTCCCATGTTCCAACATTTCATCCTTGAAACCTAAGTGGCATGAACCACCATCATCAACACAATATTGCCTTGAAAGTTCTACAACAGCTATGGCAGCTAGGCTTGAATGTTCTTCAAACTCAGCCACTGCTTGAGCAGCAGAGGTAGGATCCTTAAATTTCATTTTCCATATCCGCCTGCCAACCGAAAAATTACCATTACCATCTCGAGGAATTGATTTCCCATGTTCCAACCGTTCATCATTGAAACCTAAGTGGCATGAACCACTATCATCAACACACTATTTCCTTGAAAGTTCTACAAAAGCTGTGGCGGCTAGGCTTGCATGTTCTGCAAACTCAGCCGCTGCTTGAGCATCAGAGGTAGCATCCTTAAATTTCGTGTTCCAATTTTGCCTACCAATAGAAAAATTACCATAACCATCTCTAGGAAATGATTGCCCATGTTCCAACCTTTCATACTTGAAATCTAAGTGGCATGAACCACCATCATCAACACAATATTGCCTTTAAAGTTCTACAATAGCTTTGGCAGCTAGGCTTGCATGTTCTGCAAACTCAGCCGCTGCTTGAGCAGCAGAGGAAGCATCCTTAAATTTCATGTTCCAATTCTGCCTGCCAACAGAAAAATTACAATTACCATCTCCAGGAAATGATTGCCCATGTTCCAACCTTTCATACTTGAAACCTAAGTGGCATGAACCACCATCATGCACATAATATTGCGCTTGAATGTTCTGCAAACTCAGCCGCTGCTTGAGCAGCAGAGGTAGCATCCTTAAATTTCATGTTCCAATTCTGCATGCCAAACAAACAATTACCATTACAATCTCCAGGAAATGATTGCCCATGTTCCAACCTTTCATACTTGAAACCTAAGTGGCTTGAACCACCATCATCAACACAATATTTCCTTGTAATTTCTACAACAGCTATGGCAGCTAGGCTTGAATGTTCTGCAAACTCAGCCGCTGCTTGAGCATCAGAGGTAGCATCCTTAAATTTCACGTTCCAATTTTGCCTACCAATAGAAAAATTACCATTATCATCTCCAGGAAATAATTGCCCATGTTCCAACCTTTCATACTTGAAACCTAAGTGGCTTGATCCACCATCATCAACACAATATTTCCTTGAAAGTTCTACAATAGCTATGGCAGTTAGGCTTGAATGTTCTGCAAATTCAGCCGCTGCTTGAGCATCAGAGGTAGCATCCTTTAATTTCATGTTCCAATTTTGCCTACCAATAGAAAAATTACCATAACCATCTCTAGGAAATGATTGCCCATGTTCCAACCTTTGATTCTTGAAACCTAAGTGGCATGAACCACCATCATCAACACAATATTGCCTTTAAAGTTCTACAACAGCTCTGGCAGCTAGGCTTGAATGTTCTGCAAACTCAGCCGCTGCTTGAGTAGCAGAGGTAGCATCCTTAAATTTCATGTTCCAATTATGCCTGCCAACCGAAAAATTACCATTACCATATCCAGGAAATGATTGCCCATGTTCCAACCTTTCATCCTTGAAATCTAAGTGGCATGAACCACCACCATCAACACGATATTGCCTTTAAAGTTCTACAATAGCTATGGCAGCTAGGCTTGCATGTTCTGCAAACTCTGTTGTTGCTTGAGCAGCAGAGGAAGCATCATTAAATTTCATGTTCCAATTCTGCCTGCCAACAGAAAAATTACCATTACCATCACCAGGAAATGATTGCCCATGTTCCAACCTTTCATACTTGAAACCTAAGTGGCATGAACCACCATCATCCACACAATATTGCGGTTGAATGTTCTGCAAACTCAGCCGCTGCTTGAGCAGCAGAGGTAGCATCCTTAAATTTCATGTTCCAATTCTGCATGCCAACCAAACAATTACCAATAGCATCTCCAGGAAATGATTGCCCATGTTCCAACCATTCATACTTGAAACCTAAGTGGTATGAACCACCTTCATCCACAAAATATTGCGTTTGAATATTCTGCAAACTCAGCCGCTGCTTGAGCAGCAGAAGTAGCATCCTTAAATTTTATGTTCCAATTCTGCATGCCAACCAAAAAATTACCATTACCATCTCCAGGAAATGATTGCCCATGTTCCAACCTTTCATACTTGAACCCTAAGTGGCATGAACCACCATCATCAACACAATATTGCGTTAAAAGTTCTACAACAGCTCTGGCACTTGGGTTTGCATGCTCTGCAAAGTCAGTCGCTGCTTGAGCAGCAGAGGTAGCATCCTTAAATTTCATGTTCCAATTTTGCCTAGCAACAGAAAAATTACCATAACCATCTCGAGGAAATGATTGCCCATGTTCCAACCTTTCATACTTGAAACCTAAGTGGCTTGAACCACCATCATCAACACAATATTTCCTTGAAAGTTCTACAACAGCTATGGCAGCTAGGCTTGAATGTTCGACAAACTCAGCTGCTGCTTGAGCATCAGAGGTAGCATACTAAAATTTCATGTTCCAATTTTGCCTACCAATAGAAAAATTACCATAACCATCTCTTGGAAATGAATGCCCATGTTCCAACCTTTCATTCTTGAAACCTAACTGGAATGAACCACCATAATCAACACAATATTGCCTTTAAAGTTCTACAACAGCTCTAGCAGCTAGGCTTGAATGTTCTGCAAACTAAGCCGCTGCTTGAGTAGCAGAGGTAACATCCTTAAACTTTATGTTCCAATTATGCCTGCCAACTGAAAAATTACCATTACCATCTCCAGGAAATGATTGCCCATGTTCCAACCTTTCATCCTTGAAATCTAAGTGGCATGAACCACCACCATCAACACAATATTGCCTTTAAAGTTCTACAATAGCTATGGCAGCTAGGCTTGCATGTTCTGCAAACTCAGTCGTTGCTTGAGCAGTAGAGGAAGCATCATTAAATTTCATGTTCCAATTCTGCCTGCCAACAGAAAAATTACCATTACCATCTCCAGGAAATGATTGCCCATGTTCCAACCTTTCATACTTGAAACCTAAGTGGCATGAACCACCATCATCCACACAATATTGCGGTTGAATGTTCTGCAAACTCAGCCGCTGCTTGAGCAACAAAAGTAGCATCCTTATATTTCATGTTCCAATTCTGCATGCCAACCAAACAATTACCATTAGCATCTCCAGGAAATGATTGCCCATGTTCCAACCATTCATACTTGAAACCTAAGTGGTATAAACCACCTTCATCCACAAAATATTGCGTTTGAATATTCTGCAAACTCAGCCGCTGCTTGAGCAGCAGAGGTAGCATCCTTAAATTTCATGTTCCAATTCTGCATGCCAACCAAAGAATTACCATTACCATCTCCAGGAAATGATTGCCCATGTTCCAACCTTTCATACTTGAACCCTAAGTGGCATGAACCACCCTCATCAACACAATATTGCGTTAAAAGTTCTACAACAACTCTGGCACCTAGGTTTGCATGCTCTGCAAAGTCAATCGCTGCTTGAGCAGCAGAGGTAGCATCCTTAAATTTCATGTTCCAATTTTGCCTACCAACAGAAAAATTACCATAACCATCTCCAGGAAATGATTGCCCATGTTCCAACCTTTCATACTTGAAACCTAAGTGGCTTGAACCACCATCATCAACACAATATTTCCTTGAAAGTTCTACAACAGCTATGGCAGCTAGGCTTGAATGTTCTGCAAACTCAGCCGCTGCTTGAGCAGCAGAGGTAGCATCCTTAAATTTCATGTTCCAATTCTGCCTGCCAACCGAAAAATTACCATTACCATCTCCAGGAAATGTTTGCCCATGTTCCAATCTTTCATCCTTGAAATCTAAGTGGCATGAACCACCACCATCAACACGATATTGCCTTTAAAGTTCTACAATAGCTATGGCAGCTAGGCTTGCATGTTCTGCAAACTCTGTTGTTGCTTGAGCAGCAGAGGAAGCATCATTAAATTTCATGTTCCAATTCTGCATGCCAACCAAACAATTACCAATAGCATCTCCAGGAAATGATTGCCCATGTTCCAACCTTTCATACTTGAAACCTAAGTGGCTTGAACCACCATCATCAACACAATATTGCATTAAAAGTTCTACAACAGCTTTGGCACCTAGGTTTGCATGCTCTGCAAAGTCAGTCGCTGCTTGTGAAACAGAGGTAGCATCCTTACATTTCATGTTCCAATTATGCCTGCCAACAGAAAAATTACCATTACCATCTCCAGAAAATGATTGCCCATGTTCCAACCTTTCATACTTGAAACCTAAGTGGCATGAACCACCATCATCAACACAATATTTCTTCTAAAGTTCTACAACAGCTATGGCAGCTAGACTTGAATGTTCTTCAAACTCAGCCGCTGCTTGAGCAGCAGAGGTAGGATCCTTAAATTTCATGTTCTAATTCCGCCTGCCAACCGAAAAATTACCATTACCATCTCTAGGAAATGATTACGCATGTTCCAACCTTTCATACTTGAAACCTAAGTGGCATGAACCACCATCATCCACACAATATTGCGTTTGAATATTCTGCAAACTCAGCCGCTGCTTGAGCAGCAGAGGTAGCATCCTTAAATTTCATGTTCCAATTCTACATGCCAACCAAAAAATTACCATTACCATCTCCAGGAAATGATTGCCCATGTTCTAACCTTTCATACTTGAACCCTAAGTGGCATGAACCACCATCATCAACACAATATTGCGTTAAAAGTTCTACAACAGCTCTGGCACCTAGATTTGCATGCTCTGCAAAGTCAGTCGCTGCTTGAGCAGCAAAGGTAGCATCCTTAAATTTCATGTTCCAATTTTGCCTACCAACAGAAAAATTACCATAACTATCTCTAGGAAATGATTGCCCATGTTCCAACCTTTCATTCATGAAACCTAAGTGGCATGAACCACCATCATCAACACAATATTGCCTTTAAAGTTCTACAACAGCTCTGGCACCTAGGCTTGAATGTTCTGCAAACTCAGCCGCTGCTTGAGCAGCGAAGGTAGCATCCTTAAATTTCATGTTCCAATTCTGCCTGCCAACCGAAAAATTACCATTACCATCTCCAGGAAATGTTTGCCCATGTTCCAACATATCATCCTTGAAATCTAAGTTTCATGAACCACCATCATCAACACACTATTGCCTTTAAAGTTCTACAATAGCTATGGCAGCTAGGCTTGCATGTTCTGCAAACTCAGCCGTTGCTTGAGAAGCTGAGGAAGCATCCTTAAATTTCATGTTCCAATTCTGCCTGCCAACAGAAGAATTACTATTACCATCTCCAGGAAATGATTGCCCATGTTCCAACCTTTCATACTTGAAACCTAAGTGGCATGAACCACCATCATCCATACAATATTGCGCTTGAATGTTCTGCAACTCAGCCGCTGCTTGAGCCGCAGAGGTAGCATCCTTAAATTTCATGTTCCAATTCTGTATGCCAACCAAACAATTACCATTACCATCTCCAGGAAATGATTGCCCATGTTCCAACCTTTCATACTTGAAACCTAAGTGGCATGAACCACCATCATCAACACAATATTGCATTAAAAGTTCTACAACAGCTTTGGCACCTTGGTTTGCATGCTCTGCAAAGTCAGTCGCTGCTTGAGCAACAGAGGTAGCATCCTTACATTTCATGTTCCAATTATGCCTGCCAACAGAAAAATTACCATTACCATCTCCAGAAAATGATTTCCCATGTTCCAACATTTCATCCTTGAAACCTAAGTGGCATGAACCACCATCATCAACACAATATTGCCTTGAAAGTTCTACAACAGCTATGGCAGCTAGGCTTGAATGTTCTTCAAACTCAGCCACTGCTTGAGCAGCAGAGGTAGGATCCTTAAATTTCATTTTCCATATCCGCCTGCCAACCGAAAAATTACCATTACCATCTCGAGGAATTGATTTCCCATGTTCCAACCGTTCATCATTGAAACCTAAGTGGCATGAACCACTATCATCAACACACTATTTCCTTGAAAGTTCTACAAAAGCTGTGGCGGCTAGGCTTGCATGTTCTGCAAACTCAGCCGCTGCTTGAGCATCAGAGGTAGCATCCTTAAATTTCGTGTTCCAATTTTGCCTACCAATAGAAAAATTACCATAACCATCTCTAGGAAATGATTGCCCATGTTCCAACCTTTCATACTTGAAATCTAAGTGGCATGAACCACCATCATCAACACAATATTGCCTTTAAAGTTCTACAATAGCTTTGGCAGCTAGGCTTGCATGTTCTGCAAACTCAGCCGCTGCTTGAGCAGCAGAGGAAGCATCCTTAAATTTCATGTTCCAATTCTGCCTGCCAACAGAAAAATTACAATTACCATCTCCAGGAAATGATTGCCCATGTTCCAACCTTTCATACTTGAAACCTAAGTGGCATGAACCACCATCATGCACATAATATTGCGCTTGAATGTTCTGCAAACTCAGCCGCTGGCTTGAGCAGCAGAGGTAGCATCCTTAAATTTCATGTTCCAATTCTGCATGCCAAACAAACAATTACCATTACAATCTCCAGGAAATGATTGCCCATGTTCCAACCTTTCATACTTGAAACCTAAGTGGCTTGAACCACCATCATCAACACAATATTTCCTTGAAATTTCTACAACAGCTATGGCAGCTAGGCTTGAATGTTCTGCAAACTTAGCCGCTGCTTGAGCAGCAGAGGTACGAACCTTAAATTGCATGTTCCAAATTCGCCTGCCAACCAAAAAATTACCATTACCATCTCGAGGAATTGATTTCCCATGTTCCAACCTTTCATCATTGAAACCTAAGTGGCATGAACCACCATCATCAACACACTATTTCCTTGAAAGTTCTACAAAAGCTCTGGCGGCTAGGCTTGCATGTTCTACAAACTCAGCCGTTGTTTAAGCAGTAGAGGTAGCATCCTTAAATTTCATGTTCCAATTCTGCCTGCCAACAGAAAAATTACCATTACCATCTCTAGAAAATGATTGCCAATGTTCCAACCTTTCATCCTTGAAATCTAAGTGGCATGAACCACCATCATCAACACAATATTGCCTTTAAAGTTCTACAATAGCTATGGCAGCTAGGCTTGAATGTTCTGCAAACTCAGCCGCTGCTTGGGCAGCGAAGGTAGCATCCTTAAATTTCATGTTCCAATTCTGCCTGCCAACCGAAAAATTACCATTACCATCTCCAGGAAATGTTTGCCCATGTTCCAACATTTCATCCTTGAAATCTAAGTTTCATGAACCACCATCATCAACACACTATTGCTTTTTGAAGTTCTACAATAGCTATGGCAGCTAGGCTTGCATGTTCTGCAAACTCAGCCGTTGCTTGAGAAGCTGAGGAAGCATCCTTAAATTTCATGTTCCAATTCTGCCTGCCAACAGAAAAATTACCATTACCATCTCCAGGAAATGATTGCCCATGCTCCAACCTTTCATCCTTAAAACTTAAGTGGCATGAACCACCATCATCAACACAATATTGCCTTTAAAGTTCTACAACAGCTCTGACAGCTAGGCTTGAATGTTCTGCAAACTCAGCCGCTGCTTGAGCATCAGAGGTAGCATCCTTAAATTTCGTGTTCCAATTTTGCCTACCAATAGAAAAATTACCATAACCATCCCTAGGAAATGATTGCCCATGTTCCAACCTTTCATACTTGAAATCTAAGTGGCATGAACCACCATCATCAACACAATATTGCCTTTAAAGTTCTACAATAGCTATGGCAGCTAGGCTTGCATGTTCTGCAAACTCAGCCGCTGCTTGAGCAGCAGAGGAAGCATCCTTAAATCTCATGTTCCAATTCTGCCTGCCAACAGAAAAATTACAATTACCATCTCCAGGAAATGATTGCCCATGTTCCAACCTTTCATACTTGAAACCTAAGTGGCATGAACCACCATCATGCACATAATATTGCGCTTGAATGTTCTGCAAACTCAGCCGCTGCTTGAGCAGCAGAGGTAGCATCCTTAAATTTCATGTTCCAATTTTGCATGCCAAACAAACAATTACCATTACAATCTCCAGGAAATGATTGCCCATGTTCCAACCTTTCATACTTGAAACCTAAGTGGCTTGAACCACCATCATCAACACAATATTTCCTTGAAATTTCTACAACAGCTATGGCAGCTAGGCTTGAATGTTCTGCAAACTTAGCCGCTGCTTGAGCAGCAGAGGTACGATCCTTAAATTGCATGTTCCAAATTCGCCTGCCAACCAAAAAATTACCATTACCATCTCGAGGAATTGATTTCCCATGTTCCAACCTTTCATAATTGAAACCTAAGTGGCATGAACCACCATCATCAACACACTATTTCCTTGAAAGTTCTACAAAATCTCTGGCGGCTAGGCTTGCATGTTCTACAAACTCAGCCGTTGTTTAAGCAGTAGAGGTAGCATCCTTAAATTTCATGTTCCAATTCTGCCTGCCAACAGAAAAATTACCATTACCATCTCTAGGAAATGATTGCCAATGTTCCAACCTTTCATCCTTGAAATCTAAGTGGCATGAACCACCATCATCAACACAATATTGCCTTTAAAGTTCTACAATAGCTATGGCAGCTAGGCTTGAATGTTCTGCAAACTCAGCCGCTGCTTGAGCAGCGAAGGTAGCATCCTTAAATTTCATGTTCCAATTATGCCTGCCAACCGAAAAATTACCATTACCATCTCCAGGAAATGTTTGCCCATGTTCCAAAATTTCATCCTTGAAATCTAAGTTTCATGAACCACCATCATCAACACACTATTGCCTTTAAAGTTCTACAATAGCTATGGCAGCTAGGCTTGCATGTTCTGCAAACTCAGCCGTTGCTTGAGAAGCTGAGGAAGCATCCTTAAATTTCATGTTCCATTTCTGCCTGCCAACAGAAAAATTACCATTACCATCTCCAGGAAATGATTGCCCATGTTCCAACCTTTCATACTTGAAACCTAAGTGGCATGAACCACCATCATCCACACAATATTGCGCTTGAATGTTCTGCAACTCAGCCGCTGCTTGAGCAGCAGAGGTAGCATCCTTAAATTTCATGTTCCAATTTTGCATGCCAACCAAACAATTACCATTACCATCTCCAGGAAATGATTGCCCATGTTCCAACCTTTCATACTTGAAACCTAAGTGGCATGAACCACCATCATCAACACAATATTGCATTAAAAGTTCTACAACAGCTTTGGCACCTAGGTTTGCATGCTCTGCAAAGTCAGTCGCTGCTTGAGCAACAGAGGTAGCATCCTTACATTTCATGTTCCAATTATGCCTGCCAACAGAAAAATTACCATTACCATCTCCAGAAAATGATTTCCCATGTTCCAACATTTCATCCTTGAAACCTAAGTGGCATGAACCACCATCATCAACACAATATTGCCTTGAAAGTTCTACAACAGCTATGGCAGCTAGGCTTGAATGTTCTTCAAACTCAGCCGCTGCTTGAGCAGCAGAGGTAGGATCCTTAAATTTCATTTTCCATATCCGCCTGCCAACCGAAAAATTACCATTACCATCTCGAGGAATTGATTTCCCATGTTCCAACCGTTCATCATTGAAACCTAAGTGGCATGAACCACCATCATCAACACACTATTTCCTTGAAAGTTCTACAAAAGCTGTGACGGCTAGGCTTGCATGTTCTGCAAACTCAGCCGTTGCTTAAGCAGCAGAGGTAGCATCCTTAACCTTCATGTTCCAATTCTGTCTGCCAACAGAAAAATTACCATTACCATCTCTAGGAAATGATTGCCCATGCTCCAACCTTTCATCCTTGAAACTTAAGTGGCATGAACCACCATCATCAACACAATATTGCCTTTAAAGTTCTACAACAGCTCTGACAGCTAGGCTTGAATGTTCTGCAAACTCAGCCGCTGCTTGAGCATCAGAGGTAGCATCCTTAAATTTCGTGTTCCAATTTTGCCTACCAATAGAAAAATTACCATAAGCATCTCTAGGAAATGATTGCCTATGTTCCAACCTTTCATACTTGAAATCTAAGTGGCATGAACCACCATCATCAACACAATATTGCCTTTAAAGTTCTACAATAGCTATGGCAGCTAGGCTTGCATGTTCTGCAAACTCAGCCGCTGCTTGAGCAGCAGAGGAAGCATCCTTAAATTTCATGTTCCAATTCTGCCTGCCAACAGAAAAATTACAATTACCATCTCCAGGAAATGATTGCCCATGTTCCAACCTTTCATACTTGAACCTAAGTGGCATGAACCACCATCATGCACATAATATTGCGCTTGAATGTTCTGCAAACTCAGCCGCTGCTTGAGCAGCAGAGGTAGCATCCTTAAATTTCATGTTCCAATTCTGCATTCCAAACAAACAATTACCATTACAATCTCCAGGAAATGATTGCCCATGTTCCAACCTTTCATACTTGAAACCTAAGTGGCTTGAACCACCATCATCAACACAATATTTCCTTGAAATTTCTACAACAGCTATGGCAGCTAGGCTTGAATGTCTGCAAACTTAGCCGCTGCTTGAGCAGCAGAGGTACGATCCTTAAATTGCATGTTCCAAATTCGCCTGCCAACCAAAAAATTACCATTACCATCTCGAGGAATTGATTTCCCATGTTCCAACCTTTCATCATTGAAAACTAAGTGGCATGAACCACCATCATCAACACACTATTTCCTTGAAAGTTCTACAAAAGCTCTGGCGACTAGGCTTGCATGTTCTACAAACTCAGCCGTTGTTTAAGCACTAGAGGTAGCATCCTTAAATTTCATGTTCCAATTCTGCCTGCCAACAGAAAAATTACCATTACCATCTCTAGGAAATGATTGCCAATGTTCCAACCTTTCATCCTTGAAATCTAAGTGGCATGAACCACCATCATCAACACAATATTGCCTTTAAAGTTCTACAATAGCTATGGCAGCTAGGCTTGCATGTTCTGCAAAATCAGCCGCTGCTTGAGCAGCAAAGGAAGCATCCTTAAATTTCATGTTCCAATTCTG
This sequence comes from Nicotiana tomentosiformis, assembly GCF_000390325.3. NCBI lineage: Eukaryota > Viridiplantae > Streptophyta > Magnoliopsida > Solanales > Solanaceae > Nicotiana > Nicotiana tomentosiformis. The sequence goes on from NW_027174560.1 coordinate 193,112, forward strand.
CCTGCCAACAGAAAAATTACAATTACCATCTCCAGGAAATGATTGCCCATGTTCCAACCTTTCATACTTGAAACCTAAGTGGCATGAACCACCATCATCCACACAATATTGCGCTTGAATGTTCTGCAAACTCAGCCGCTGCTTGAGCAGCAGAGGTAGCATCCTTAAATTTCATGTTCCAATTCTGCATGCCAAACAAACAATTACCATTACAATCTCCAGGAAATGATTGCCCATGCTCCAACCGTTCATACTTGAAACCTAAGTGGCTTGAACTACCATCATCAACACAATATTTCCTTGAAATTTCTACAACAGCTATGGCAGCTAGGCTTGAATGTTCTGCAAACTCAGCCGCTGCTTGAGCATCAGAGGTAGTATCCTTAAATTTCGTGTTCCAATTTTGCCTACCAATAGAAAAATTACCATAACCATCTCTAGGAAATGATTGCCCATGTTCCAACCTTTCATACTTGAAACCTAAGTGGCTTGAACCACCATCATCAACACAATATTTCCTTGAAAGTTCTACAACAGCTATGGCAGCTAGGCTTGAATGTTTTGCAAACTCAGCCGCTACTTGAGCATCAGAGGTAGCATCCTTAAATTACATGTTCCAATTTTGCCTACCAATAGAAAAATTACCATAACCATCTCTTGGAAATGAATGCCCATGTTCCAACCTTTTATCCTTGAAACCTAACTAGCATGAACCACCATAATCTACACAATATTGCCTTTAAAGTTCTACAACAGCTCTGGCAGCTAGGCTTGAATGTTCTGCAATCTCAGCCGCTGCTTGAGTAGCAGAGGTAGCATCCTTAAATTTCATGTTCCAATTCTGCCTGCCAATCGAAAAATTACCATTACCATCTCCAGGAAATGATTGCCCATGTTCCAACCTTTCATCCTTGAAATGTAAGTGGCATGAACCTCCACCATCAACACAATATTGCCTTTAAAGTTCTACAATAGCTATGGAAGCTAGGCTTGCATGTTCTGCAAACTCAGTCGTTACTTGAGCAGCAGAGGAAGCATCCTTAAATTTCATGTTCCAATTCTGCCTGCCAACAGAAAAATTACCATTACCATCTCCAGGAAATGATTGCCCATGTTCCAACCTTTCATACTTGAAACCTAAGTGGCATGAACCACCATCATCCACACAATATTGCGCTTGAATGTTCTGCAAACTCAGCCGCTACTTGAGCAGCAGAGGTAACATCCTTAAATTTCATGTTCCAATTCTGCATGCCAAACAAACAATTACCATTACAATCTCCAAGAAATGATTGCAATGTTCCAACCTTTCATACTTGAAACCTAAGTGACTTGAACCACCATCATCAACACAATATTTCCTTGTAATTTCTACAACAGCTATGGCAGCTAGGCTTGAATGTTCTGCAAACTCAGCCGCTGCTTGAGCATCAGAGGTAGCATCCTTAAATTTCGTGTTCCAATTTTGCCTACCAATAGAAAAAATACCATAACCATCTCTAGAAAATGATTGCCCATGTTCCAACCTTTCATACTTGAAACCTAAGTGTCTTGAACCACCATCATCAACACAATATTTCCTTGAAAGTTCTACAACAGCTATGGCAGCTAGGCTTGAATGTTCTACAAACTCAGCCGCTGCTTGAGCATCAGATGTAGCATCCTTAAATTACATGTTCCAATTTTGCCTACCAATAGAAAAATTACCATAACCATCTCTTGGAAATGAATGCCCATGTTCCAACCTTTTATCCTTGAAATCTAACTGGCATGAACCACCATAATCAACACAATATTGCCTTTAAAGTTCTACAACAGCTCTGGCAGCTAGGCTTGAATGTTCTACAATCTCAGCCGTTGCTTGAGTAGCAGAGGTAGCATCCTTAAATTTCATGTTCCAATTCTGCCTGCCAACAGAAAAAATACCATTACCATCTCCAGGAAATGATTGCCCATGTTCCAACCTTTCATACTTGAAACCTAAGTGGCATGAACCACCATCATCCACATAATATTGCGGTTGAATGTTCTGCAAACTCAGCCGCTGCTTGAGCAGCAGAGGTAGCATCCTTAAATTTCATGTTCCAATTCTGCATGCCAACCAAACAATTACCATTACCATCTCCAGGATATGATTGCCCATGTTCCAACCTTTCATACTTGAAACCTAAGTGGCATGAACCACCATCATCAACACAATATTGCATTAAAAGTTTTACAATAGCTCTGGCACCTAGGATTGCATGCTCTGCAAAGTCAGTTGCTTCTTGAGCAACAGAGGTAGCATCCTTAAATTTCATGTTCCAATTATGCCTCTCAACAGAAAAATTACCATTACCATCTCCAGGAAATGATTGCCTATGTTCCAACCTTTCATACTTGAACCCTAAGTGGCATGAACCACCATCATCAACACACTATTGCCTTAAAGTTCTACAAAAGCTCTGGCGGCTAGGCTTGCATGTTCTGCAAACTCAGCCGTTGCTTAAGCAGCAGAGGTAGCATCCTTAAATTTCATGTTCCAATTCTGCCTGCCAACAGAAAAATTAAAATTACCATCTCTAGAAAATGATTGCCCATGCTCCAATCTTTCATCCTTGAAACCTAACTAGCATGAACCACCATAATCAACACAATATTGCCTTTAAAGTTCTACAACAACTATGGCAGCTAGGCTTGAATGTTCTGCAAACTCAGCCGCTGCTTGAGCAGCAGAGGTAACATCCTTAAATTTCATGTTCCAATTCTGCTTCCCAACCGAAGAATTACCATTACCATCTCCAGGAAATGTTTGCCCATGTTCCAACCTTTCATCCTTGAAATCTAAGTGGCATGAACCACCATCATCAACACAGTATTGCCTTTAAAGTTCTACAATAGCTATGGCAGCTAGGCTTGCATGTTTTACAAACTCAGCCGTTGCTTGAGCAGCAGAGGAAGCATCCTTAAATTTCATTTTCCAATTCTGCCTGCCAACAGAAAAATTACCATTACCATCTCCAGGAAATGATTGCCCATGTTCCAACCTTTCATACTTGAAACCTAAGTGGCATGAACCACCATCATCCACAAAATATTGCGCTTGAATGTTCTGCAAACTCAGCCGCTGCTTGAGCAGCTGAGGTAGCATCCTTAAATTTCATGTTCCAATTCTGCATGCCAACCAAACAATTACCATTACCATCTCCAGGAAATGATTGCCCATGTTCCAACATTTCATACTTGAAACCTAAGTGGCATGAACCACCATCATCAACACAATATTGCATTAAAAGTTCTACAACAGCTCTGGCACCTAGGTTTGCATGCTCTACAAAGTCAGTCGCTTCTTGAGCAACAGAGGTAGCATCCTTAAATTTCACGTTCCAATTATGCCTGCCAACAGAAAAATTACCATTACCATCTCCAGGAAATGATTGCCCATGTTCTAACATTTCATCCTTGAAACCTAAGTGGCGTGAAACACCATCATCAACACAATATTGCCTTGAAAGTTCTACAACAGCTATGGCAGCTATGCTTGAATGTTCTTCAAACTCAGCCGCTGCTTGAGCAGCAGAGGTAGCATCCTTAAATTTCATGTTCCAATTTTGCCTGCCAACCAAAAAATTACCGTTACTATCTCGAGGAAATGATTGCCCATGTTGCAACCTTTCATCATTGAAACCTAAGTGGCATGAACCACCATCATCAACACACTATTGCCTTAAAGTTCTACAAAAGCTCTGGCGGCTAGGCTTGCATGTTCTGCAAACTCAGCCGTTGCTTAAGCAGCAGAGGTAGCATCCTTAAATTTCATGTTCCAATTCTGCCTGCCAACAGAAAAATTAAAATTACCATCTCTAGGAAATGATTGCCCATGCTCCAACCTTTCATCCTTGAAACCTAAGTGGCATGAACCACCATCATCAACACAATATTACCTTTAAAGTTCTACAACAGCTCTGGCAGCTAGGCTTGAATGTTCTGCAAACTCAACCGCTGCTTGAGCAGTAGAGGTAGCATCCTTAAATTTCATGTTCCAATTCTGCCTGCCAACCGAAAAATTACCATTACCATCTCCTGGAAATGATTGCCCATGTTCCAACCTTTCATCCTTGAAACCTAAGTGGCATGAACCACCATCAGCCACACAATATAGCGCTTGAATGTTCTGCAAACTCAGCCGCTGCTTGAGAAGCTGAGGTAGCATCCTTAAATTTAATGTTCCAATTCTGCATGCCAACCAAAAAATTACCATTACCCTCTCCAGGAAATGATTGCCCATGATCCAACCTTTCATACTTGAAACCTAAGTGGCTTGAACCACCATCATCAACACAATATTGCCTTGAAAGTTCTACAACAGCTATGGCAGCTAGGCTTGAATGTTTTGCAAACCCAGCCACTGCTTGAGCATCAGAGGTAGCATCCTTAAATTTCATGATCCAATTTTGCCTACCAACAGAAAAATTACCATAACCATCTCTAGGAAATGATTGCCCATGTTCCAACCTTTGATTATTGAAACCTAAGTGGCATGAACCACAATCATCAACACAATAGTGCCTTTAAAGTTCGACAACAGCTCTGGCAGCTAGGATTGAATATTCTGCAAACTCAGCCGCTGCTTGAGCAGCAGAGGTAGCATCCTTAAATTTCATGTTCCAATTCTGCCTTCCAACCAAAAAATTACCATAACCATCTCCAGGAAATGATCTCCCATGTTCCAACCTTTCATACTTGAAACCTAAGTGGCTTGAACCCCCATCATCAACACAATATTTCCTTGAAAGTTCTACAATAGCTATGGCAGCTAGGCTTGAATGTTCTGCAAACTCAGCCGCTGCTTGAGCATCAGAGGTAGCATCCTTAAATTACATGTTCCAATTTTGCCTACCAATAGAAATATTACCATAACCATCTCTTGGAAATGAATGCCCATGTTCCAATCTTTCATCCTTGAAACCTAACTAGCATGAACCACCATAATCAACACAATATTGCCTTTAAAGTTCTACAACAGCTCTGGCAGCTAGGCTTGAATGTTCTACAATCTCAGCCGCTGCTTGAGTAGCAGAGGTAGCATCCTTAAATTTCATGTTCCAATTCTACCTGCCAACCGAAAAATTACCATTACCATCTCCAGGAAATGATTGCCCATGTTCCAACCTTTCATCCTTGAAATCTAAGTGGCATGAACCACCACCATCAACACAACATTGCCTTTAAAGTTCTACAATAGCTATGGCAGCTAGGCTTGCATGTTCTGCAAACTCAGTCGTTGCTTGAACAGCAGAGGAAACATCCTTAAATTTCATGTTCCAATTCTGCCTGCCAACAGAAAGATTACCATTACCATCTCCAGTAAATGATTGCCCATGTTCCAACCTTTCATACTTGAAACCTAAGTGGCATGAACCACCATCATCCACATAATATTGCGGTTGAATATTCTGCAAACTCAGCTGCTGCTTGAGCAGCAGAGGTAGCATCCTTAAATTTCATGTTCCAATTCTGCATGCCAACCAAACAATTACCATTAGCATCTCCAGGAAATGATTGCCCAAGTTCCAACCATTCATACTTGAAACCTAAGTGGTATGAACCACCTTCATCCACAAAATATTGCGTTTGAATATTCTGCAAACTCAGCCGCTGCTTGAGCAGCAGAGGTAGCATCCTTAAATTTCATGTTCCAATTTTGCATGCCAACCAAACAATTACCATTACCATCTCCAGGAAATGATTGCCCATGTTCCAACCTTTCATACTTGAACCCTAAGTGGCATGAACCACCATCATCAACACAATATTGCGTTAAAAGTTCTACAACACCTCTGGCACCTAGGTTTGCATGCTCTGCAAAGTCAGTCGCTGCTTGAGCAGCAGAGGTAGCATCCTTAAATTTCATGTTCCAATTCTGCATGCCAACCAAACAATTACCATTACCATCTCCAGGAATTGATTGCCCATGTTTCAACATTTCATACTTGAAACCTAAGTGGCATGAACCACCATCATCAACACAATATTGCATTAAAAGTTCTACAACAGCTCTGGCACCTAGGTTTGCATGCTCTACAAAGTCAGTCGCTTCTTGAGCAACAGAGGTAGCATCCTTAAATTTCACGTTCCAATTATGCCTGCCAACAGAAAAATTACCATTACCATCTCCAGGAAATGATTGCCCATGTTCTAACATTTCATCCTTGAAACCTAAGTGGCGTGAAACACCATCATCAACACAATATTGCCTTGAAAGTTCTACAACAGCTATGGCAGCTACGCTTGAATGTTCTTCAAACTCAGCCGCTGCTTGAGCAGCAGAGGTAGCATCCTTAAATTTCATGTTTCAATTTTGCCTGCCAACCAAAAAATTACCGTTACTATCTCGAGGAAATGATTGCCCATGTTCCAACCTTTCATCATTGAAACCTAAGTGGCATGAACCACCATCATCAACACACTATTGCCTTAAAGTTCTACAAAAGCTCTGGCGGCTAGGCTTGCATGTTCTGCAAACTCAGCCGTTGCTTAAGCAGCAGAGGTAGCATCCTTAAATTTCATGTTCCAATTCTGCCTGCCAACAGAAAAATTACCATTACCATCTCTAGGAAATGATTGCCCATGCTCCAACCTTTCATCCTTGAAACCTAAGTGGCATGAACCACCATCATCAACACAATATTACCTTTAAAGATCTACAACAGCTCTGGCAGCTAGGCTTGAATGTTCTGCAAACTCAACCGCTGCTTGAGCAGTAGAGGTAGCATCCTTAAATTTCATGTTCCAATTCTGCCTGCCAACCGAAAAATTACCATTACCATCTCCTGGAAATGATTGCCCATGTTCCAACCTTTCATCCTTGAAACCTAAGTGGCATGAACCACCATCAGCCACACAATATAGCGCTTGACTGTTCTGCAAACTCAGCCGCTGCTTGAGAAGCTGAGGTAGCATCCTTAAATTTCATGTTCCAATTCTGCATGCCAACCAAACAATTACCATTACCCTCTCCAGGAAATGATTGCCCATGATCCAACCTTTCATACTTGAAACCTAAGTGGCTTGAACCACCATCATCAACACATATTTTCCTTGAAAGTTCTACAACAGCTATGGCAGCTAGGCTTGAATGTTCTGCAAACCCAGCCACTGCTTGAGCATCAGAGGTAGCATCCTTAAATTTCATGATCCAATTTTGCCTACCAACAGAAAAATTACCATAACCATCTCTAGGAAATGATTGCCCATGTTCCAACCTTTGATTCTTGAAACCTAAGTGGCATGAACCACAATCATCAACACAATAGTGCCTTTAAAGTTCGACAACAGCTCTGGCAGCTAGGCTTGAATATTCTGCAAACTCAGCCGCTGCTTGAGCAGCAGAGGTAGCATCCTTAAATTTCATGTTCCAATTCTGCCTTCCAACCAAAAAATTACCATAACCATCTCCAGGAAATGATTGCCCATGTTCCAATCTTTCATACTTGAAACCTAAGTGGCTTGAACCCCCATCATCAACACAATATTTCCTTGAAAGTTCTACAATAGCTATGGCAGCTAGGCTTGAATGTTCTGCAAACTAAGCCGCTGCTTGAGCATCAGAGGTAGCATCCTTAAATTACATGTTCCAATTTTGCCTACCAATAGAAAAATTACCATAACCATCTCTTGGAAATGAATGCCCATGTTCCAATCTTTCATCCTTGAAACCTAACTAGCATGAACCACCATAATCAACACAATATTGCCTTTAAAGTTCTACAACAGCTCTGGCAGCTAGGCTTGAATGTTCTGCAATCTCAGCCGCTGCTTGAGTAGCAGAGGTAGCATCCTTAAATTTCATGTTCCAATTCTGCCTGCCAACCGAAAAATTACCATTACCATCTCCAGGAAATGATTGCCCATGTTCCAACCTTTCATCCTTGAAATCTAAGTGGCATGAACCACCACCATCAACACAATATTGCCTTTAAAGTTCTACAATAGCTATGGCAGCTAGGCTTGCATGTTCTGCAAACTCAGTCGTTGCTTGAGCAGCAGAGGAAACATCCTTAAATTTCATGTTCCAATTCTGCCTGCCAACAGAAAGATTACCATTACCATCTCCAGGAAATGATTGCCCATGTTCCAACCTTTCATACTTGAAACCTAAGTGGCATGAACCACCATCATCCACACAATATTGCGGTTGAATATTCTGCAAACTCAGCTGCTGCTTGAGCAGCAGAGGTAGCATCCTTAAATTTCATGTTCCAATTCTGCATGCCAACCAAACAATTACCATTAGCATCTCCAGGAAATGATTGCCCAAGTTCCAACCATTCATACTTGAAACCTAAGTGGTATGAACCACCTTCATCCACAAAATATTGCGTTTGAATATTCTGCAAACTCAGCCGCTGCTTGAGCAGCAGAGGTAGCATCCTTAAATTTCATGTTCCAATTCTGCATGCCAACCAAAAACTTACCATTACCATCTCCAGGAAATGATTGCCCATGTTCCAACCTTTCATACTTAAACCCTAAGTGGCATGAACCACCATCATCAACACAATATTGCGTTAAAAGTTATACAACACCTCTGGCACCTAGGTTTGCATGCTCTGCAAAGTCAGTCGCTGCTTGAGCAGCAGAGGTAGCATCCTTAAATTTCATGTTCCAATTTTGCCTACCAACAGAAAAATTACCCTAACTATCTCTAGGAAATGATTGCCCATGTTCCAACCTTTCATTCTTGAAACCTAAGTGGCATGAACCACCATCATCAACACAATATTGCCTTTAAAGTTCTACAACAATTATGGCAGCTAGGCTTGAATGTTCTGCAAACATAGCCGCTGCTTGAGCAGCAGAGGTAGCATCCTTAAATTTCATGTTCTAATTCTGCTTGCCAACCGAAAAATTACCATTACCATCTCCAGGAAATGTTTGCCCATGTTCCAACCTTTCATCCTTGAAATCTAAGTGGGATGAACCACCATCATCAACATAATATTGCCTTTAAAGTTCTACAATAGCTATGGCAGCTAGGCTTGCATGTTCTGCAAACTCAGCCGTTGCTTGAGCAGCAGAGGAAGCATCCTTAAATTTCATGTTCCAATTCTTCCTGCCAACAGAAAAATTACCATTACCATCTCCAGGAAATGATTAACCATGTTACAACCTTTCATACTTGAAACCTAAGTGGCATGAACCACCATCATCCACACAATATTGCGCTTGAATGTTCTGCAAACTCAGCCGCTGCTTGAGCAGCAGAGGTAACATCCTTAAATTTCATGTTCCAATTCTGCATGCCAACCAAACAATTACCATTACCATCTCCAGGAAATGATTGCCCATGTTCAAACCGTTCATACTTGAAACCTAAGTGGCATGAACCACCATCATCAACACAATATTGCAATAAAAGTTCTACAACAGCTTTGGCACCTAGGTTTGCATGCTCTGCAAAGTCAGTCGCTTCTTGAGCAACAGAGGTAGCATCCTTAAATTTCATGTTCCAATTATGCCTGCCAACAGAAAAATTACCATTACCATCTCCAGGAAATGATTGCCCATGTTCTAACATTTCATCCTTGAAACCTAAGTGGCGTGAAACACCATCATCAACACAATATTGCCTTGAAAGTTCTACAACAGCTATGGCAGCTAGGCTTGAATGTTCTTCAGACTCAGCCGCTGCTTGAGCAGCAGAGGTAGCATCCTTATATTTCATGTTCCAATTTTGCCTGCCAACCGAAAAATTACCATTACTATCTCGAGGAAATGATTGCCCATGTTCCAACCTTTCATCATTGAAACCTAAGTGGCATGAACCACCATCATCAACACACTATTGCCTTGAAAGTTCTACAAAAGCTCTGGCGGCTAGGCTTGCATATTGTGCAAACTCAGCCGTTGCTTAAGCAGCAGAGGTAGCATCCTTAAATTTCATGTTCCAATTCTGCCTGCCAACAGAAGAATTACCATTACCATCTCTAGGAAATGATTTCCCATGCTCCAACCTTTCATCCTTGAAACCTAAGTGGCATGAACCACCATCACCAACACAATATTGCCTTTAAAGTTCTACAATAGCTCTGGCAGCTAGGCTTGAATGTTCTGCAAACTCAGCCGCTGCTTGAGCAGCAGAGGTAGCATCCTTAAATTTCATGTTCCAATTCTGCCTGCCAACCGAAAAATTACCATTACCATCTCCTGGAAATGATTGCCCATGTTCCAACCTTTCATCCTTGAAACCTAAGTGGCATGAACCACCATCATCCACACAATATAGCGCTTGAATGTTCTGCAAACTCAGCCGCTGCTTGAGAAGCTGAGGTAGCATCCTTAAATTTCATGTTCCAATTCTGCATGCCAACCAAAGAATTACCATTACCCTCTTCAGGAAATGATTGCCCATGATCCAACCTTTCATACTTGAAACCTAAGTGGCTTGAACCACCATCATCAACACAATATTTCCTTGAAAGTTCTACAACAGCTATGGCAGCTAGGCTTGAATGTTCTGCAAACTCAGCCAATGCTTGAGCATCAGAGGTAGCATCCGTATATTTCATGATCCAATTTTGCCTACCAACAGAAAAATTACCATAATCATCTCTAGGAAATGATTGCCCATGTTCCAACCTTTCATCCTTGAAATCTAAGTGGCATGAACCACCATCATCAACACAATATTACCTTTAAAGTTCTACAATAGCTATGGCAGCTAGGCTTGAATGTTCTGCAAACTCAGCCGTTGCTTGAGCAGCAGAGGAAGCATCCTTAAATTTCATGTTCCAATTCTGCCTGCCAACAGAAAAAATACCATTACCATCTCCAGGAAATGATTGCCCATGTTCCAACCTTTCATACTTGAAACCTAAGTGGCATGAACCACCATCATCCACACAATATTGCGCTTGCATGTTCTGCAAACTCAACCGTTGCTTGAGCAGCAGAGGTAGCATCCTTAAATTTCATGTTCCAATTCTCCATTCCAACCAAACAATTACCATTACCATCTCCAGGAAATGATTGCCCATGTTCCAACTGTTCATACTTGAAACCTAAGTGGCATGAACCACCATCATCAACACAATATTGCATTAAAAGTTCTACAACAGCTCTGGCACCTATGTTTGCATGCTCTACAAAGTCAGTCGCTTCTTGAGCAACAGAGGTAGCATCCTTAAATTTCATGTTCCAATTATGCCTGCCAACAGAAAAATTACCATTACCATCTCCAGGAAATGATTGCCCATGTTCTAACATTTCATCATTGAAACCTAAGTGGCGTGAAACACCATCATCAACACAATATTGCCTTGAAAGTTCTACAACTGCTATGGCAGCTAGGCTTGAATGTTCTTCAAACTCAGCCGCTGCTTGAGCAGCAGAGGTAGCATCCTTAAATTTCATGTTCCAATTTTGCCTGCCAACCGAAAAATTACCATTACTATCTCGAGGAAATGATTGCCCATGTTCCAACCTTTCATCATTGAAACCTAAGTGGCATGAACCACCATCATCAACACACTATTGCCTTGAAAGTTCTACAAAAGCTCTGGCGGCTAGGCTTGCATGTTCTGCAAACTCAGCCGTTGCTTAAGCAGCAGAGGTAGCATCCTTAAATTTCATGTTATAATTCTGCCTGCCAACAGAAAAATTACCATTACCATCTCTAGGAAATGATTGCCCATGCTCCAACCTTTCATCCTTGAAACCTAAGTGGCATGAACCACCATCATCAACACAATATTGCCTTTAAAGTTCTACAATAGCTCTGGCAACTAGGCTTGAATGTTCTGCAAACTCAGCCGCTGCTTGAGCAGCAGAGGTAGAATCCTTAAATTCATGTTCCAATTCTGCCTGCAAACCGAAAAATTACCATTACCATCTCCTGGAAATGATTGCCCATGTTCCAACCTTTCATCCTTGAAACCTAATTGGCATGAACCACCATCATCCACACAATATAGCGCTTGAATGTTCTGCAAATTCAGCCGCTGCTTGAGAAGCTGAGGTAGCATCCTTAAATTTCATGTTCCAATTTTGCATGCCAACCAAAAAATTACCATTACCCTCTCCAGGAAATGATTGCCCATGATCCAACCTTTCATACTTGAAACCTAAGTGGCTTGAACCACCATCATCAACACAATATTTCCTTGAAAGTTCTACAACAGCTATGGCAGCTAGGCTTGAATGTTCTGCAAACTCAGCCAATGCTTGAGCATCAGAGGTAGCATCTTTATATTTCATGATCCAATTTTGCCTACCAACAGAAAAATTACCATAACCATCTCTAGGAAATGATTGCTCATGTTCCAACCTTTGATTCTTGAAACCTAAGTGGCATGAACCACAATCATCAACACAATATTGCCTTTAAAGTTCTACAACAGCTCTGGAAGCTAGGCTTGAATGTTCTGCAAACTCAGCCGTTGCTTGAGCAGCAGAGGTAGCATCCTTAAATTTCATGTTCCAATTCTGCCTGCCAACCAAACAATTACCATTACCATCTCCAGGAAATGTTTGCCCATGTTCCAACCTTTCATCCTTGAAATCTAAGTGGCATGAACCACCATCATCAACACAATATTGCCTTTAAAGTTCTACAATAGCTATGGCAGCTAGGCTTGCATGTTCTGCAAACTCAGCCGTTGCTTGAGCAGCAGAGGAAGCATCCTTAAATTTCATGTTCCAATTTTTCCTACCAACAGAAAAATTACCATAACTATCTCTAGGAAATGATTGCCCATGTTCCAACCTTTCATTCTTGAAACCTAAGTGGCATGAACCACCATCATCAACACAATATTGCCTTTAAAGTTCTACAACAATTATGGCAGCTAGGCTTGAATGTTCTGCAAACTCAGCCGCTGCTTGAGCAGCAGAGGTAGCATCCTTAAATTTCATGTTCTAATTCTGCTTGCCAACCGAAAAATTACCATTACCATCTCCAGGAAATGTTTGCCCATGTTCCAACCTTTCATCCTTGAAATCTAAGTGGGATGAACCACCATCATCAACATAATATTGCCTTTAAAGTTCTACAATAGCTATGGCAGCTAGGCTTGCATGTTCTGCAAACTCAGCCGTTGCTTGAGCAGCAGAGGAAGCATCCTTAAATTTCATGTTCCAATTCTGCCTGCCAACAGAAAAAATACCATTACCATCTCCAGGAAATGATTAACCATGTTACAACCTTTCATACTTGAAACCTAAGTGGCATGAACCACCATCATCCACACAATATTGCGCTTGAATGTTCTGCAAACTCAGCCGCTGCTTGAGCAGCAGAGGTAGTATCCTTAAATTTTATGTTCCAATTCTGCATGCCAACCAAACAATTACCATTACCATCTCCAGGAAATGATTGCCCATGTTCCAACCGTTCATACTTGAAACCTAAGTGGCATGAACCACCATCATCAACACAATATTGCATTAAAAGTTCTACAACAGCTCTGGCACCTAGGTTTGCATGCTCTGCAAAGTCAGTCGCTTCTTGAGCAACAGAGGTAGCATCCTTAAATTTCATGTTCCAATTATGCCTGCCAACAGAAAAATTACCATTACCATCTCCAGGAAATGATTGCCCATGTTCTAACATTTCATACTTGAAACCTAAGTGGCGTGAAACACCATCATCAACACAATATTGCCTTGAAAGTTCTACAACAGCTATGGCAGCTAGGCTTGAATGTTCTTCAGACTCAGCCGCTGCTTGAGCAGCAGAGGTAGCATCCTTATATTTCATGTTCCAATTTTGCCTGCCAACCAAAAAATTACCATTACTATCTCGAGGAAATGATTGCCCATGTTCCAACCTTTCATCATTGAAACCTAAGTGGCATGAACCACCATCATCAACACACTATTGCCTTGAAAGTTCTACAAAAGCTCTGGCGGCTAGGCTTGCATATTCTGCAAACTCAGCCGTTGCTTAAGCAGTAGAGGTAGCATCCTTAAATTTCATGTTCCAATTCTGCCTACCAACAGAAAAATTACCATTACCATCTCTAGGAAATGATTTCCCATGCTCCAACCTTTCATCCTTGAAACCTAAGTGGCATGAACCACCATCACCAACACAATATTGCCTTTAAAGTTCTACAATAGCTCTGGCAGCTAGACTTGAATGTTCTGCAAACTCAGCCGCTGCTTGAGCAGCAGAGGTAGCATCCTTAAATTTCATGTTCCAATTCTGCCTGCCAACAGAAAAATTACCATTACCATCTCCTGGAAATGATTGCCCATGTTCCAACCTTTCATCCTTGAAACCTAAGTGGCATGAACCACCATCATCCACACAATATAGCGCTTGAATGTTCTGCAAACTCAGCCGCTGCTTGAGAAGCTGAGGTAGCATCCTTAAATTTCATGTTCCAACTCTGCATGCCAACCAAAAAATTACCATTACCCTCTCCAGGAAATGATTGCCCATGATCCAACCTTTCATACTTGAAACCTAAGTGGCTTGAACCACCATCATCAACACAATATTTCCTTGAAAGTTCTACAACAGCTATGGCAGCTAGGCTTGAATGTTCTGGAAACTCAGCCAATGCTTGAGCATCAGAGGTAGCATCCGTATATTTCATGATCCAATTTTGCCTACCAACAGAAAAATTACCATAATCATCTCTAGGAAATGATTGCCCATGTTCCAACCTTTGATTCTTGAAACCTAAGTGGCATGGACCACAATCATCAACACAATATTGCCTTTAAAGTTCTACAACATCTCTAGCAGCTAGGCTTGAATGTTCTACAAACTCAGCCGTTGCTTGAGCAGCAGAAGTAGCATCCTTAAATTTCATGTTCCAATTCTGCCTGCCAACCAAACAATTACCATTACCATCTCCAGGAAAAATGTTTGCCCATGTTCCAACCTTTCATCCTTGAAATCTAAGTGGCATAAACCACCATCATCAACACAATATTGCCTTTAAAGTTCTACAATAGCTATGGCAGCTAGGCTTGCATGTTCTGCAAACTCAACCGTTGCTTGAGCAGCAGAGGAAGCATCCTTAAATTTCATGTTCCAATTCTGCCTGCCAACAGAAAAAATACCATTACCATCTCCAGGAAATGATTGCCCATGTTCCAACCTTTCATACTTGAAACCTAAGTGGCATGAACCACCATCATCCACACAATATTGCGCTTGCATGTTCTGCAAACTCAACCGTTGCTTGAGCAGCAGAGGTAGCATCCTTAAATTTCATGTTCCAATTCTGCATTCCAACCAAACAATTACCATTACCATCTCCAGGAAATGATTGCCCATGTTCCAACCGTTCATACTTGAAACCTAAGTGGCATGAACCACCATCATCAACACAATATTGCATTAAAAGTTCTACAACAGCTCTGGCACCTAGGTTTGCATGCTCTGCAAAGTCAGTAGCTTCTTGAGCAACAGAGGTAGCATCCTTAAATTTCATGTTCCAATTATGCCTGCCAATAGAAAAATTACCATTACCATCTCCAGGAAATGATTGCCCATGTTCTAACATTTCATCATTGAAACCTAAGTGGCGTGAAACACCATCATCAACAGAATATTGCCTTGAAAGTTCTACAACTGCTATGGCAGCTAGGCTTGAATGTTCTTCAAACTCAGCCGCTGCTTGAGCAGCAGAGGTAGCATCCTTAAATTTCATGTTCCAATTTTGCCTGCCAACCGAAAAATTACCATTACTATCTCGAGGAAATGATTGCCCATGTTCCAACGTTTCATCATTGAAACCTAAGTGGCATGAACCACCATCATCAACACACTATTGCCTTGAAAGTTCTACAAAAGCTCTGGCGGCTAGGCTTGCATGTTCTGCAAACTCAGCCGTTGCTTAAGCAGCAGAGGTAGCATCCTTATATTTCATGTTCCAATTTTGCCTGCCAACAGAAAAATTACCATTACTATCTCGAGGAAATGATTGCCCATGTTCCAACAATTCATCATTGAAACCTAAGTGGCATGAACCACCATCATCAACACACTATTGCCTTGAAAGTTCTACAAAAGCTCTGGCGGCTAGGCTTGCATATTCTGCAAACTCAGCCGTTGCTTAAGCAGTAGAGGTAGCATCCTTAAATTTCATGTTCCAATTCTGCCTGCCAAGAGAAAAATTGCCATTACCATCTCTAGGAAATGATTGCCCATGCTCCAACCTTTCATCATTGAAACCTAAGTGGCATTAACCACCATCATCAACACAATATTGCCTTTAAAGTTCTACAACTGCTCTGGTAGCTAGGCTTGAATGTTCTGCAAACTCAGCCGCTGCTTGAGCAGCAGAGGTAGCATCCTTAAATTTCATGTTCCAATTCTGCCTGCCAACCGAAAAATTACCATTACCATCTCCAGGAAATGATTGCCCATGTTCCAACCATTCATCCTTTGCATGAACCACCATCATCCACACAATATTGCACTTAAATGTTCTGCAAACTCAGCCGCTGCTTGAGCAGGTGAGGTAGCATCCTTAAATTTCATGTTCCAATTCTGCATACCAAACAAAATATTACCATTACCATCTCCAGGAAATGATTGCCCATGTTCCAACCTTTCATACTTGAAACCTAAGTGGCTTGAACCACCATCATCAACACAATATTTCCTTGAAAGTTCTACAACAGCTATGGCAGCTAGGCTTGAATGTTCTGCAAACTCAGCCACTGCTTGAGCATCAGAGGTAGCATCCTTAAATTTCATGTTCTAATTTTGCCTACCAACAGAAAAATTACCATAACCATCTCTAGGAAATGATTGCCCATGTTCCAACCTTTGATTCTTGAAACCTAAGTGGCATGAACCACCATCATTAACACAATATTGCCTTTAAAGTTCTACAACAGCTCTGGCAGCTAGGCTTGAATGTTCTGCAAACTCAGCCGCTGCTTGAGCAGCAGAGGTATCATCCTTAAATTTCATGTTCCAATTCTGCCTGCCAACCGAAAAATTACCATTTCCATCTCCACGAAATGTTTGCCCATGTTCCAACATTTTATCCTTGAAATCTAAGTGGCATGAACCACCATCATCAACACAATATTGCCTTTAAAGTTCTACAATAGCTATGGCAGCTAGGCTTGCATGTTCTGCAAACTCAACCGTTGCTTGAGCAGCAGAGGTAGCATCCTTAAATTTCATGTTCCAATTCTGCATTCCAACCAAACAATTACCATTACCATCTCCAGGAAATGATTGCCCATGTTCCAACCGTTCATACTTGAAACCTAAGTGGCATGAACCACCATCATCAACACAATATTGCATTAAAAGTTCTACAACAGCTCTGGCACCTAGGTTTGCATGCTCTGCAAAGTCAGTAGCTTCTTGAGCGACAGAGGTAGCATCCTTAAATTTCATGTTCCAATTATGCCTGCCAATAGAAAAATTACCATTACCATCTCCAGGAAATGATTGCCCATGTTCTAACATTTCATCATTGAAACCTAAGTGGCGTGAAACACCATCATCAACACAATATTGCCTTGAAAGTTCTACAACTGCTATGGCAGCTAGGCTTGAATGTTCTTCAAACTCAGCCGCTGCTTGAGCAGCAGAGGTAGCATCCTTAAATTTCATGTTCCAATTTTGCCTGCCAACCGAAAAATTACCATTACTATCTCGAGGAAATGATTGCCCATGTTCCAACGTTTCATCATTGAAACCTAAGTGGCATGAACCACCATCATCAACACACTATTGCCTTGAAAGTTCTACAAAAGCTCTGGCGGCTAGGCTTGCATGTTCTGCAAACTCAGCCGTTGCTTAAGCAGCAGAGGTAGCATCCTTATATTTCATGTTCCAATTTTGCCTGCCAACAGAAAAATTACCATTACTATCTCGAGGAAATGATTGCCCATGTTCCAACAATTCATCATTGAAACCTAAGTGGCATGAACCACCATCATCAACACACTATTGCCTTGAAAGTTCTACAAAAGCTCTGGCGGCTAGGCTTGCATATTCTGCAAACTCAGCCGTTGCTTAAGCAGTAGAGGTAGCATCCTTAAATTTCATGTTCCAATTCTGCCTGCCAAGAGAAAAATTGCCATTACCATCTCTAGGAAATGATTGCCCATGCTCCAACCTTTCATCATTGAAACCTAAGTGGCATTAACCACCATCATCAACACAATATTGCCTTTAAAGTTCTACAACTGCTCTGGTAGCTAGGCTTGAATGTTCTGCAAACTCAGCCGCTGCTTGAGCAGCAGAGGTAGCATCCTTAAATTTCATGTTCCAATTCTGCCTGCCAACCGAAAAATTACCATTACCATCTCCAGGAAATGATTGCCCATGTTCCAACCATTCATCCTTTGCATGAACCACCATCATCCACACAATATTGCACTTAAATGTTCTGCAAACTCAGCCGCTGCTTGAGCAGGTGAGGTAGCATCCTTAAATTTCATGTTCCAATTCTGCATACCAAACAAAATATTACCATTACCATCTCCAGGAAATGATTGCCCATGTTCCAACCTTTCATACTTGAAACCTAAGTGGCTTGAACCACCATCATCAACACAATATTTCCTTGAAAGTTCTACAACAGCTATGGCAGCTAGGCTTGAATGTTCTGCAAACTCAGCCACTGCTTGAGCATCAGAGGTAGCATCCTTAAATTTCATGTTCTAATTTTGCCTACCAACAGAAAAATTACCATAACCATCTCTAGGAAATGATTGCCCATGTTCCAACCTTTGATTCTTGAAACCTAAGTGGCATGAACCACCATCATTAACACAATATTGCCTTTAAAGTTCTACAACAGCTCTGGCAGCTAGGCTTGAATGTTCTGCAAACTCAGCCGCTGCTTGAGCAGCAAAGGTATCATCCTTAAATTTCATGTTCCAATTCTGCCTGCCAACCGAAAAATTACCATTTCCATCTCCACGAAATGTTTGCCCATGTTCCAACATTTTATCCTTGAAATCTAAGTGGCATGAACCACCATCATCAACACAATATTGCCTTTAAAGTTCTACAATAGCTATGGCAGCTAGGCTTGCATGTTCTGCAAACTCAGCCGTTGCTTGAGCAGCAGAGGAAGCATCCTTAAATTTCATGTTCCAATTCTGCCTGCCAACAGAAAAATTACCATTACCATCTCCAGGAAATGATTGCCCATGTTCCAACCTTTCACACTTGAAACCTAAGTGGCATGAACCACCACCATCCACACAATATTACGCTTGAATATTCTGCAAACTCAGCCGCTGCTTGAGCAGCAGAGGTAGCATCCTTAAATTTCATGTTCCAATTCTGCATGCCAACGAAAAATTACTATTACCATCTCCAGGAAATGATTGCCCATATTCCAACCATTCATACTTAAAACCTAAGTGGCATGAACCACCTTCATCCACACAATATTGCGCTTGAATATTCTGCAAACTCAGCCGCTGCTTGAGCAGCAGAGGTAGCATCCTTAAATTTCATGTTCCAATTCTGCATGCCAACCAAAATATTACCATTACCATCTCCAGGAAATGATTACCCATGTTCTAACCTTTCATACTTGAAACCTAAGTGGCATGAACCACCATCATCAACTCAATATTGCATTAAAAGTTCTACAACAGCTTTGGCACCTAGGTTTGCATGCTCTGCAAAGTCAGTCGCTGCTTGAGCAGCAGAGGTAGCATCCTTAAATTTCATGTTCCAATTTTGCCTGCCAACAGAAAAATTACCATAACCATCTCTAGGAAATGATTGTCCATCTTCCAACCTTTCATCCATGAAACCTAAGTGGCATGAACCACCATCATCAACACAATATTGCCTTTAAAGTTCTACAACAGCTCTGGCAGATAGACTTGAATGTTCTGCAAACTCAGCCGCTGCTTGAGCAGCAGAGGTAGCATCCTTAAATTTCTTGTTCCAATTCTGCCTGCCAACCAAAAAATTTCCATTACCATCTCCAGGAAATGATTTCCCATGTTCCAACCTTTCATCCTTGAAATCTAATGTTACACCCTATATTTTCGTACATAAAAATGCTTCGTAAGCAAACTAATGTAGGACCAAAAATGAGATAATATTTAAAAGTATATAAAGTAAGTTAATAATGTTACCTCTGAGGTTACAAATATTTAAGAACATGAACAACAAGTACAAAGAGGGTTGGACAGTTCAAAAGCTAAAGCAATTGAATAAAACAATGTTTCGTCGAAAGTCGACAAGTTGGGAATGTTATAACATGTACCTTTGGGGTGAGACTAGGGTGATTAACATGATACGGAGATTATGTTATGATTTATATTAGTCGTATGACATCCGTTTGTTATGTTTTGAAGTCAAGAGAGTTGTGGAACAAAAGTCGATGAAAGTCATCACAAGTTACATTCATAAGTTTTACTGAAACTTTGGGTCAAATGTAACTGCGATTTTCTACCAATATACTTAAGGTTATGGGGTGTTCCACCCATCAAATTAAAGATCTATGAGTTCATTTGTCCAACGCATTAAACCGTTTGTCAATACGACATCGGAGTAGAGAGATATGGGCATTTTTGCAATACTGCGCAAGCTGCTAGGTGACAAGTAGGTGTGTCACCTACTTGCTTAAATGAAAGCCCAAAAATGGGCCATTTCGGGTCGTCCAAAGAGGCCTTTTAAGGGCCTATTTTCTTCATATATTAGACTTAAAATAGAGCATAATAACCAGACATAAGCTCTGCAAAGAATCCTCCCAAAAATTTCCCACAAACCCTAATTGA
This sequence comes from Nicotiana tomentosiformis, assembly GCF_000390325.3. Classification (NCBI taxonomy): domain Eukaryota; kingdom Viridiplantae; phylum Streptophyta; class Magnoliopsida; order Solanales; family Solanaceae; genus Nicotiana; species Nicotiana tomentosiformis. The sequence goes on from NW_027174560.1 coordinate 213,830, forward strand.
TTTTCTCTCCCTTTCAAGTTCCAATTGGAGGTAAAACTTAGAGTTTGAAGAACCAAGATAGGAGCTGAGTTATCCAACAAATAAGGTGAGTTTACTGCTCTCTTTCATCCATTTTTTCTGCTGTAAATTCATGGTAAGTCGTTCTATACTTGTAAGAACTCACGGGACGGTGATCGGAAGCCGTGAGTTCGAGTTATTCACTTGTAGCGGACTGTTTTGTGGACTGTTTTGTGTTGCTGTTGGGCTGCGTGTTTTACTACTATTTTGTGGAGTTTTGGAGGAGGAAGGGGGTTTATAAACACCATATAAATTTAGGGTGGTTGGCTGGTCGTTCGTCATAACATTTTCGGGTCGTTTGACACTACTACGGTGGTCGTTTTGTGTACGAAGAGATTGGGGTGTGTTGGGCTGTTTTGTAGTATTTGATGGTGTATATAGGGCTGGAAAATGATGTATATATGTTGTTATTGTTCTGTTCTTGTATTGTTGGTGTTATCTTGAATTTGGAGGAAGGGCATATTATAGGGGAGATGCTGCCCGTTTTAATACAAAATAGGTTTGTCGTTCGTTGTGCGATAGTTGTACCTTTCGTAACTTAACGATAGTATTATTATCATTCTTGTAGATTAAGGTGTGAAGAGGTGAGTTCAACTTGGTGATTGGAAAGATTGTGATAAGGTATGTTAAGGCTAAGCCTTCCTTCATTTTGGCATGATCTCGTAGCTACATGTGTTAATAATGAGACAAAAAGAGAAGTTCATATTCATGAATTTATTCACACTATTCTAGTCTCATAAGTTACAATATTATTCCTTATCGAGATTCTATATTCAATTTAGTATTGTCTTCTTCCAGTCAAGAGAGCAACAAGCCTATATATACAGTATTATAGTATTTTCATTACCATCGAGCTATAATCGATGGGCAGGCCCCTATTGGGCAACCTCTGATCAGATGGAAAGTTATATACCGAGCCTACTGTGGCCGAGCGCCTATGAGCGAGCCCAGCATGGTCGAGATACATAGCCTAGTATGGCCGAGTGCCTATGAGCGAGCCTACTATGGCAGAGCAGTTATATATACCGAGCCTTATAAGGCCGTACAATTATTTTACTTACTATATTGAAGGAGTTGAGTCAGTATCAGCAGGTAAGTATATCTCCAGATCATCTTTGACTCCCAGTTAATTTCAGTTATCATATTATCAGTTCAGTTTCAGATTTCAGTTATTTTATTGCCTTACATACTCGGTACATTATTTCGTACTGACGTCCCTTTTTTGGGGGCGCTGCATTTCATGCGTGCAGGTTCAGACAGACAGACGGGTAGACCTCCTCAGTAGGTGTTTCCCGAGTTCCGCCTGATCGGTAAGCTCCACGTCTTTCGGAGTTGCCAGGTCTAGAGTTTTGTGTACATCTTATGTATATCTGTATATATGTTATGGGTAAGTCGGGGCCCTGTTCCGATCACAGTACATCTATCAGTAGAGGCTTGTAGGCATATCCTGTTGGTTAGTGCAGTATGTTGGGTTTGTAGGCCTGGTATGTATATTTGATGGTTTGTCAGCTGTAGTAGCTATGACAGTCTTGTCGGCCTAGCTTTATATTGATGTTTAGTTAGTGCCAGTTTCCATTCAGTTTTATATTTTGCTTCGGAAATTGTCTTGCAAGGTGGCCCCATGGCCAAAGTATGACATTATGTGTTCAGAGTCCCTTAGTCGCAATTTGGTACGCCAGGTTAGGTGAGGCACCGGGTGCTTGTCTCGCTCCTAGGTTCGGGGCGTGACAAACTTGGTATCAGAGCAGTTCTGTCCTAGGGAGTCTACAAGCCGTGTCTAGTAGGGTCTTGTTTATAGATGTGTTGTGCACCACATTATATAAGCAGGGCACTACAGGGCATTTAGGAGTTGGTTACACTTCTTTGAAATCTAAATCGTGTTATAGAACTGAGTTATAGGAAATTTGAATTAAACTTATGTGTTGGTGTTTGCATGCACAGATGACGGTGACTAGGAAGACTACGGCTAGCCAGAGGAGAGATACAGTAGTAGGTGAGGGGACCAGCAGGGTACCCCCTGTAGATGGGGCCCAGTCTGAGGCTCAAGGGGAGACCCCTACTCAGCCATTACCGGCTCCTCCACCAACTACGGAGATTCCTAGGGAAACCGCACATCCAGTTCCCCCTCCACTTCCATCAGATCAGGACTTAAGGAGTGCGGTGCATTTGTTGACACAGTTGGTAGCTACCCAGCAACATGCTAGGGCATCAGCTAGTGCAGGAACTTCTGAGGGGTCTGGGAGTTCAAGGGTCCGAGAGTTTATTGCTTTGAGTCCCCCAGAGTTCACGGGGACAGATCAGAGGGAGGACCCGCAGGATTTCATAGATCAGCTTCACAGGATCTTTCGTGTTATGCATGCCACGGAGAAAGAGGCAGTTGAGCTAGCAGCTTTTCGACTCCGAGATATAGCCATCCTTTGGTATGAGGGATGGGAGAGGTCCAGGGGACGTGATACACCTCCAGCTATTTGGGAGAATTTTTCAGATGCTTTCCTTGACCAGTACTTACCGCGGGAGATCCGACAGGCTCGAGTCGATCAGTTTCTAGCCCTCAAGCAGGGTAATATGAGTGTTCGAGAGTATAGTCTCCGTTTTGACTCATTGGCCAGATATGCACCATCCATAGTTTCTACTATGCGGGACAGGATTCACAGGTTTATAGCAGGGTTAGCCCCAGAGTTAACCGAGGCATGTGCCACCGCTGCATTGCAGGATAGTATGGATATCTCCCGGATTCAGGCATTCGCCCAGAATATAGAAAGGGGTAGGCGTCGGCAGCAGGGTACAGAGAGGGCTGAGCAAGGGCAACGTAAGAGGATGAGATTTCCCAGGTCTCAGGAGCAATCTCAGGGTAGTTATAGGACCCAGTACTTCGGACGGCCACCTAGGCCTCCGCCACCTCAGTTACAGGGTTACGGGTATGACCGCTATACTCAGTCAGGACCAGGTGAGAGCTCACGGGCATCGGGTTTGCAGCGACAACGAGGTTCTGCACAGACATGGCCATTTCCTCCACGGTGTGACATCTGTGGTAGAGGACACTTGGGCCAATGCCGAGCAGGTTCTGATGCTTGTTATATATGTGGGCGTCCGGGGCATATGATGCGAGATTGCCCAAATAGAGATTCGGGTGGAATGGCACAACCAGCGAGTTCAGCAACAGGATCATCTATGTCCGTGCATCCTTCAAGGCGTGAGTCTCAGTCTTCAGCTGGTAGAGGTCGAGGTAGAGGTAGAGGTTCCAGTTCAGGTGGTAATCAGAACCGTATCTATGCTCTAGCGGGTCGACAAGACCAGGAGTCTTCACCAGACATTGTGACAGGTATATTAACCATTTGCTCTCACTATGCTTATGCTTTGATAGACCCAGGATCTACTTTATCGTATATTACCCCATTTGTCGCGAGGAAGTTTGGTATAGTGCCTGAAATACTAAGTGATCCTTTTGCGGTATCTACACCGGTCGGAGAATCGATTATTGCTAGACGGGTTTACCGAGGTTGTACGGTGACAATTTGTAGTCGTCAGACCTCAGCTGACCTAGTTGAGCTAGAGATGATGGACTTTGATGCTATCATGGGCATGGACTGGTTGGCAGCTTGCTATGCCACAGTTGATTGCCGAGCAAAGGTAGCCAAATTTCATTTTCCGGGTGAGCCAGTCCTTGAATGGGTAGGTAATACACCAACACCTAGAGGTAGGTTTATTTCCTATCTGAAGGCGAGGAAAATGATCGCAAAAGGGTGCATTTATCATATTGTGCGAGTTAGAGATGCAGATGCTGAGATACCTACACTTCAGTCTATTCCCATAGTCAAAGAGTATGCAGATGTGTTTCCAGATGAGCTTCCAGGTATTCCTCCAGAGCGAGAGATTGATTTTAGCATCGATTTGCTTCCAGGAACTCAACCAATATCCGTCCCTCCGTATAGAATGGCACCTGCCGAATTGAAGGAGTTGAAGGAGCAGTTAAAAGATTTGCTGGAGAAAGGTTACATTAGGCCCAGTACCTCACCTTGGGGTGCACCAGTACTATTTGTGCGGAAGAAAGACGGCTCGCTAAGGATGTGTATCGATTATAGGCAGCTGAACAAGGTAACTATTAGGAATAAGTATCCACTTCCAAGGATCGATGACTTGTTTGATCAGTTGCAGGGGGCTAGATGCTTTTCAAAGATAGATTTGAGGTCGAGGTACCACCAAGTCAGAGTTCGTGTAAAAGATATTCCGAAGACAGCCTTCAGGACCCGATATGGCCACTTCGAGTTCCTTGTCATGTCCTTCGGGTTGACTAATGCACCCGCTGTATTTATGGACTTGATGAATAGCCTATTCCGACCATTTTTAGATCTGTTCGTGATAGTATTTATTGATGATATTCTGGTTTATTCCCATTCAGAGGATGAGCATGCGGACCACCTGCGAGCGGTACTCCAAACCCTCCGTGATCGTAAGTTGTATGCTAAGTTTTCTAAATGTGAGTTCTGGTTGAAGTCTGTAGCATTCTTGGGGCATATTGTATCAGATGAAGGGATAAAGGTGGACACTCAGAAGATTGAGGCCGTGAAATCTTGGCCTAGACCTACCACTTCGACAGAGGTTCGTAGCTTTCTAGGCTTAGCAGGATACTATCGGAGGTTCGTAGAGGGTTTTTCTTCCCTTTCGGCACCATTAACGAAGTTGACACAGAAAGAAACTAAGTTTCAATGGACAGAGGCTTGTGAGAGGAGTTTCTAAGAGCTTAAGAACAGGTTGACCTCAGCTCCAGTTCTAACACTTCCAGAGGGTCTAGAGGGTTATGCCGTGTATTATGATGCATCAGGTGTCGGGTTAGGATGTGTCCTGATGCAACATGGGAAGGTAATTGCGTATGCTTCAAGGTAGTTGAGGAAGCACGAGAGGAATTATCCGACCCACGACCTCGAGTTAGCTGCGGTTGTCCATGCACTTAAGATATGGAGGCATTATTTATATGGTGTTCATGTTGATGTATTTAATCATCATAAAAGCCTACAATATATTTTAAAGCAGAAAGAGTTGAATTTGTGACAGAGGCGATGGCTTGAGTTATTGAAAGATTACGATGTTAACATTCTCTACCATCCAGGGAAAGCTAATGTTGTAGCAGATGCCTTAAGTCGCCGATCTATGGGTAGCTTAGCACATGTAGAGCCCGAGAAAAGACAATTAGCTAGAGAGATTCATCAATTGGCTTCATTGGGGGTTCGGTTAGTAGATTCTGAGGATGGTGGAGTTGTAATCCAAAACACTGCAAAATCATCCCTCATAGCTGAAGTCAAGGAAAGGCAGTACGAGGACCCAGAGTTGGTCGAGTTGAGAGAGCGAGTTCCACAGCAGAAGAAGCCACTGTTAGAGCTCAAGGGAGATGGGGTTCTCAAATACAGGGGTCGTTTGTGTGTTCCAGATGTAGCAGGGCTACGAGACAAGATTATGTCAGAGGCACATTATTCATGGTATTCCATCCATCCTGGATCGACGAAGATGTATCATGACATTAAGGATGTGTACTGGTGGAATGATATAAAGAAGAACATTACTGAGTTTGTCGCCCAATGTACTAGTTGCCAGCAAGTAAAGATAGAGCACCAGAAGCCTGGAGGGCTAATGCAGACTATAGAGATCCCGACATGGAAATGGGAGGCGATAAACGTGGACTTTATCACGGGTTTACCTCGTTCTAATCGTAAGTTCGATTCCATATGGGTGATAGTCGATAGGCTCATGAAATCAGCTCACTTCCTACCGGTCAGATCTACATATATAGCAGAAGATTATGCAAAGTTATATATTAAGGAGATAGTGCGGCTACACGGAGTACCAGTTTCTATTATATCTGACCGTGGGGCTCAGTTTACAACACATTTTTGGAGGTCATTTCAGAGAGGTCTAGGGACTCAGGTGAATCTCAGCACAGCTTTTCATCCACAGACTGATGGACAAGCCGAGCGCACAATTCAGACGCTCGAGGATATGTTACGAGTATGTGTGTTGGATTTTAAAAGAAGTTGGGATGAACATCTACCTCTTATCGAGTTTGCATATAATAACAGTTACCACTCCAGTATCCAGATGGCTCCGTACGAGGCTTTGTATGGGCGTAAGTGCAGATCTCCTATAGGGTGGTTTGATGTTGGAGAATCTGGGTTACATGGGCCAGACCTGGTTCAGCAGGCCATAGAGAAAGTAAAGGTTATCCGGGAGCGACTGTTGACAGCTCAGAGTCGTCAGAAGTCATATTCTGACGTGCGGCGACGAGACTTAGAGTTCAGGATTAATGACTGGGTATTCTTAAAGGTATCACCTATGAAGGGCATGATGAGGTTTGGCAAGAAAGGAAAGCTTAGCCCACGGTATATTGGGCCTTATAGGATCATTCGGAGAGTGGGCCAAGTAGCTTATGAGTTAGAGTTGCCCTCAGAATTGGAGTCTGTCCATCCGGTTTTTCACGTATCTATGCTACGGAAGTGCATTGGCGATCCTACCCGAGTGGTGCCCACGGATGATGTACAGATTACAGAGGACTTGTCATACGAGGAAATTCCAGTTGCCATCCTAGACCGACAAATCCGCAATCTACGAAATAAGGAGGTAGCTTCCGTAAAGGTTTTATGGAGGAGCAAGAATGTAGAAGAGATGACGTGGGAATCGGAGGAAGAAATGAATTCTAAATACCCCCACCTATTTCAAACTGAAGATATGGTTCGAGATGGGACGCTTTTACCTAGCAGGTCATCAGGTAAGCTTTTATTTTTCACTTTCAATATTTATGATTTACGGTCGGTGAGGCAAATTGCTGCTATTTATAAAGATTGGCCATGTGTAGCATGCATAGTATGTTTCTGGCTACGTGCAGGTTGGTTTTAACCTAGTGTACGAAGGATACTCTGGCAAAAGTTTCCAAAGTCTCTAAGAGTAAACATTCGAGGACGAATGTTTCCAAGGGGGGAATGATGTTACACCCTATATTTTCGTACATAAAAATGCTTCGTAAGCAAACTAATGTAGGACCAAAAATGAGATAATATTTAAAAGTATATAAAGTAAGTTAATAATGTTACCTCTGAGGTTACAAATATTGAAGATCATGAACAACAAGTACACAGAGGGTTGGACAGTTCAGAAGCTAAAGCAATTGAATAAAACAATGTTTCGTCGAAAGTCGACAAGTTGGGAATGTTATAACATGTACCTTTGGGGTGAGACTAGGGTGATTAACATGATAAGGAGATTATGTTATGATTTATATTAGTCGTATGACATCCGTTTGTTATGTTTTGAAGTCAAGAGAGTTGTGGAACAAAAGTCGATGAAAGTCATCACAAGTTACATTCATAAGTTTTACTGAAACTTTGGGTCAAATGTAACTGCGATTTTCTCCCAATATACTTAGGGTTATGGGGTGTTCCACCCATCAAATTAAATATATATGAGTCTATTTTCCAACTCATTAAACCGTTTGTCAATACGACATCGGAGTAGAGAGATATGGGCATTTTTACAATACTGCGCAAGCTGCTAGGTGACAAGTAGGTGTGTCAAAACTGGGCCATTTCGGGTCGTCCAAAGAGGCCTTTTAAGGGCCTATTTTCTTCATATATTAGACTTAAAATAGAGCATAATAACCAGACATAAGCTCTGCAAAGAATCCTCCCAAAAATTTCCCACAAACCCTAATTGATTTTCTCTCCCTTTCAAGTTCCAATTGGAGGTAAAACTTAGAGTTTGAAGAACCAAGATAGGAGCTGAGTTATCCAACAAATAAGGTGAGTTTACTGCTCTCTTTCATCCATTTTTTCTGCTGTAAATTCATGGTAAGTCGTTCTATACTTGTAAGAACTCACGGGACGGTGATCGGAAGCCGTGAGTTCGAGTTATTCACTTGTAGCGGACTGTTTTGTGGACTGTTTTGTGTTGCTGTTGGGCTGCGTGTTTTACTACTATTTTGTGGAGTTTTGGAGGAGGAAGGGGGTTTATAAACACCATATAAATTTAGGGTGGTTGGCTGGTCGTTCGTCATAACATTTTCGGATCGTTTGACACTACTACGGTGGTCGTTTTGTGTACGAAGAGATTGGGGTGTGTTGGGCTGTTTTGTAGTATTTGATGGTGTATATAGGGCTGGAAAATGATGTATATATGTTGTTATTGTTCTGTTCTTGTATTGTTGGTGTTATCTTGAATTTGGAGGAAGGGCATATTATAGGGGAGATGCTGCCCGTTTTAATACAAAATAGGTTTGTCGTTCGTTGTGCGATAGTTGTACCTTTCGTAACTTAACGATAGTATTATTATCATTCTTGTAGATTAAGGTGTGAAGAGGTGAGTTCAACTTGGTGATTGGAAAGATTGTGATAAGGTATGTTAAGGCTAAGCCTTCCTTCATTTTGGCATGATCTCGTAGCTACATGTGTTAATAATGAGACAAAAAGAGAAGTTCATATTCATGAATTTATTCACACTATTCTAGTCTCATAAGTTACAATATTATTCCTTATCGAGATTCTATATTCAATTTAGTATTGTCTTCTTCCAGTCAAGAGAGCAACAAGCCTATATATACAGTATTACAGTATTTTCATTACCATCGTGCTATAATCGATGGGCAGACCCCTATTGGGCAACCTCTGATCAGATGGAAAATTATATACCGAGCCTACTGTGGCTGAGCGCCTATGAGCGAGCCCAGCATGGTCGAGATACATAGCCTAGTATGGCAGAGCGCCTATGAGCGAGCCTACTATGGCAGAGCAGTTATATATACCGAGCCTTATAAGGCCGTACAATTATTTTACTTACTATATTGAAGGAGTTGAGTCAGTATCAGCAAGTAAGTATATCTCCAGATCATCTTTGACTCCCAGTTAATTTCAGTTATCATATTATCAGTTCAGTTTCAGATTTCAGTTATTTTATTGCCTTACATACTCGGTACATTATTTCGTACTGACGTCCCTTTTTTGGGGGTGCTGCATTTCATGCGTGCAGGTTCAGACAGACAGACGGGTAGACCTCCTCAGTAGGTGTTTCCCGAGTTCCGCCTGATCGGTAAGCTCCACATCTTTCGGAGTTGCCAGGTTTAGAGTTTTGTGTACATCTTATGTATTTCTGTATATATGTTATGGGTAGGTCGGGGCCCTGTTCCGATAACAGTACATCTATCAGTAGAGGCTTGTAGGCATATCCTGTTGGTTAGTGCAGTATGTTGGGTTTGTAGGCCTGGTATGTATATTTGATGGTTTGTCAGCTGTAGTAGCTATGACAGTCTTGTCGGCCTAGCTTTATATTGATGTTTAGTTAGCGCCAGTTTCCATTCAGTTTTATATTTTGCTTTGCAAATTGTCTTGCAAGGTGGCCCCATGGCCAAAGTATGACATTATGTGTTCGGAGTCCCTTAGTCGCAATTTGGTACGCCATGTTAAGTGAGGCACCGGGTGCTTGTCTCGCTCCTAGGTTCGGGGCGTGACATCTAAGTGGCATGAACCACCATCATCAACACAATATTGCCTTTAAAGTTCTACAATAGCTATGGCAGCTAGGCTTGCATGTTCTGCAAACTCAGCCGCTGCATGAGCAACAGAGGTAGCATCCTTAAATTTCATGTTCCAATTCTACCTGCCAACAGGAAAGTTACCATTACCATCTCCAGGAAATGATTGACCATGTTCCAACCTTTCATACTTGAAACCTAAGTAGCATGAACCACCATCATCCACACAATATTGCGCTTGAATGTTCTGCTAACTCAGCCGCTGCTTGAGCAGCAGAGGTAGCATCCTTAAAATTCAAGTTCCAATTCTGCATGCCAACCAAACAATTACCATTACCATCTCCAGGAAATGATTGCCTATGTTCTAACCTTTCATACTTGAAACCTAAGTGGCATGAACCACCACCATCAACACAATATTGCATTAAAAGTTCTACAACAGCTCTGGCACCTAGGTTTGCATGCTCTGCAAAGTCAGTCGCTGCTTGAGCAACAGAGGTAGCATCCTTAAATTTCATGTTCCAATTATGCCTGCCAACAGAAAAATTACCATTACCATCTCCAGGAAATGATTGCCCATGTTCCAACATTTCATCCTTGAAACCTAAGTGGCATGAACCACCATCATCAACACAATATTGCCTTTAAAGTTCTACAATAGCTATGGCAGCTAGGCTTGCATGTTCTGCAAACTCAACCGCTGCATGAGCAGCAGAGGTAGCATCCTTAAATTTCATGTTCCAATTCTACATGCCAACAGGAAAGTTACCATTACCATCTCCAGGAAATGATTGACCATGTTCCAACCTTTCATACTTGAAACCTAAGTAGCATGAACCACCATCATCCACACAATATTGCACTTGAATGTTCTGCAAACTCAGCCGCTGCTTGAGCAGCAGAGGTTGCATCCTTAAATTTCATGATCCAATTCTGCCTGCCAACCGAACAATTACCATTACCATCTCCAGGAAATGATTGCCCATGTTCCAACCTTTCATCCTTGAAATCTAAGTGGCATGAACCACCATCATCAACACAATATTGCCTTTAAAGTTCTACAATAGCTATGACAGCTAGGCTTGCATGTTCTCCAAACTCAGCCGCTGCATGAGCAACAGAGGTAGCATCCATTAATTTCATGTTCCAATTCTACCTGCCAACAGGAAAGTTACCATTACCATCTCCAAGAAATGATTGACCATGTTCCAACCTTTCATACTTGAAACCTAAGTAGCATGAACCACCATCATCCACACAATATTGCGCTTGAATGTTCTCCTCAAACTCAGCCGCTGCTTGAGCAGCAGAGGTAGCATCCTTAAATTTCATGTTCCAATTCTGCATGCCAACCAAACAATTACCATTACCATCTCCAGGAAATGATTGCCCATGTTCCAACCTTTCATACTTGAAACCTAAGTGGCATGAACCACCATCATCAACACAATATTGCATTAAAAGTTCAACAACAGCTCTGGCACCTAGGTTTGCATGCTCTGCAAAGTCAGTCGCTGCTTGAGCAACAGAGGTAGCATCCTTAAATTTCATGTTCCAATTATTCCTGCCAACAGAAAAATTACCATTACCATCTCCAGGAAAAGATTGCCCATGTTCCAACATTTCATCCTTGAAACCTAAGTGGCATGAACCACCATCATCAACACAATATTGCCTTGAAAGTTCTACAACAGCTATGGCGGCTAGGCTTGAATGTTCTTCAAACTCAGCCGCTGCTTGAGCAGCAGAGGTAGCATCCTTAAATTTCATGTTCCAATTCTGCCTGCCAAACGAAAAATTACCATTACCATCTCGAGGAAATGATTGCCCATGTTCCAACCTTTCATCATTGAAACCTAAGTGGCATGAACCACCATCATTAACACACTATTGCCTTGATAGTTCTACAAAAGCTCTAGCGGCTAGGCTTGCATGTTCTGCAAAGTCAGCCGCTGATTGAGCAGCAGAGGAAGCATCCATAAATTTCATGTTCCAATTCTGCCTGCCAACAGAAAAATTACCATTACCATCTCCACGAAATGATTGCCCATGTTCCAACCTTTCATAATTGAAACCTAAGTGGCATGAACCACCATCATCTACACAATATTGCCTTGAAAGTTCTACAAAAGCTTTGGCGACTAGGCTTGCATGTTATGCAAACTCATCCGCTGCTTGAGCAGCAGAGGTGGCATCCTTAAATTTCATGTCCCAATTCTGCCTGCCAACAGAAAAATTACCATTACCATCTCCAGCAAATGATTGCCCATGTTCCAATCTTTCTTCCTTGAAACCTAAGTGGCATGAACCACCATCATCAACACAATATTGCCTTGAAAGTTCTACAAAAGCTCTGGCGGCTAGGCTTGCATGTTCTGCAAACTCGCCGCTGCTTGAGAAGCAGAGATAGCATCCTTAAATTTCATGTTCCAATTCTGCATGCCAACCAAAAAATTACCATTACCATCTCCAGCAAATGATTGCCCATATTCCAATATTTCATCCTTGAAACCTAAGTGGCATGAACCACCATCATCAACACATTATTGCCTTGAAAGTTCTACAAAAGCTCTGGCGGCTAGGCTTGCATGTTCTGCAAACTCAGCCGCTGCTTGAGCAGGAGAGGTAGCATCCTTAAATTTCATGTTCCAATTCTGCCTGCCAACAGAAAAATTACCATTACCATCTTTAGGAAATGATTGCCCATGTTCCAACCTTTCATACTTGAAACCTAAGTGGCATGAACCACCATTATCAACACAATATTGCATTAAAAGTTCTACAACAGCTCTGGCAGCTGGGCTTGCATGTTCTGCAAACTCAGTCGCTGCTTGAGCAGTAGAGGTAGCATCCTTAAATTTCATGATCTAATTCTTCCTGCCAAAAAAATATTTACCATTTCCATCTCCAAGAAATGATTGCCCATGTTCTAGCCTTTCATACTTGAAACCTAAGTGGCATGAACCACCATCATCAACACAATATTGCCTTGAAAGTTCTACAAAAGCTCTGGCGGCTAGGCTTGCATGTTCTGCAAACTCAGCCGCTGCTTGAGCAGCAGAGGTAGCATCCTTAAATTTCATGTTCATATTATGTCTGCCAACAGAAAAATTTCCATTACCATCTCCAGGAAATGATTGCCCATGTTCCAACCTTTCATCCTTGAAAACTAAGTGGCTTGAACCACCATCATCAACACACTATTGCCTTTAAAGTTCTACAAAAGCTCTGGCGGCTAGGCTTGCATGTAATACTAACTCAGCCGCTTCTTGAGCAGCAGAGGTAGCATCTTTAAATTTCATGTTCCAATTCTACCTGCCAACAAAAATATTACCATTACCATCTCCAGGAAATGATTGCCCATGTTCCAACCTTTCATAATTGAAACCTAAGTGGCATGAACCACCATCATCTACACAATATTGCCTTGAAAGTTCTACAAAAGCTTTGGCGGCTAGGCGTGCATGTTATGCAAACTCATCCGCTGCTTGAGCAGCAGAGGTGGCATCCTTAAATTTCATGTTCCAATTCTGCCTGCCAACAGAAAAATTACCATTACCATCTCAAGCAAATGATTGCCCATGTTCCAATCTTTCTTCCTTGAAACCTAAGTGGCATGAACCACCATCATCAACACAATATTGCCTTGAAAGTTCTACAAAAGCTCTGGCGGCTAGGCTTGCATGTTCAGCAAACTCGCCGCTGCTTGAGAAGCAGAGATAGCATCCTTAAATTTCATGTTCCAATTCTGTATGCCAACCAAAAAATTACCATTACCATCTCCAGCAAATGATTGCCCATATTCCAATCTTTCATCCTTGAAACCTAAGTGGCATGAACCACCATCATCAACACATTATTGCCTTGAAAGTTCTACAAAAGCTCTGGCGGCTAGGCTTGCATGTTCTGCAAACTCAGCCGCTGCTTGAGCAGGAGAGGTAGCATCCTTAAATTTCATGTTCCAATTCTGCCTGCCAGCAGAAAAATTACAATTACCATCTTTAGGAAATGATTGCCCATGTTCCAACCTTTCATACTTGAAACCTAAGTGGCATGAACCACCATTATCAACACAATATTGCATTAAAAGTTCTACAACAGCTCTGGCAGCTGGGCTTGCATGTTCTGCAAACTCAGTCGCTGCTTGAGCAGTAGAGGTAGCATCCTTAAATTTCATGATCTAATTCTTCCTGCCAAAAAAATATTTACCATTTCCATCTCCAAGAAATGATTGCCCATGTTCTAGCCTTTCATACTTGAAACCTAAGTGGCATGAACCACCATCATCAACACAATATTGCCTTGAAAGTTCTACAAAAGCTCTGGCGGCTAGGCTTGCATGTTCTGCAAACTCAGCCGCTGCTTGAGCAGCAGAGGTAGCATCCTTAAATTTCATGTTCATATTATGTCTGCCAACAGAAAAATTACCATTACCATCTCCAGGAAATGATTGCCCATGTTCCAACCTTTCATCCTTGAAAACTAAGTGGCTTGAACCACCATCATCAACACACTATTGCCTTTAAAGTTCTACAAAAGCTCTGGCGGCTAGGCTTGCATGTAATACTAACTCAGCCGCTTCTTGAGCAGCAGAGGTAGCATCTTTAAATTTCATGTTCCAATTCTACCTGCCAACAAAAATATTACCATTACCATCTTTAGGAAATGATTGCCCATGTTCCAGCCTTTCATACTCGAAACCTAAGTGGCATGAACCACCATCATCAACACAATATTGCCTTTAAAGTTCTACATTAGCTATGGCAGATAGGCTTGCATGTTTTGCAAACTCAGCCGCTGCTTGAGCAGCAGAGGAAGCATCCTTAAATTTCATGTTCCAATTCTGCCTGCCAACAGAAAAATTACCATTATTATCTCTAAGAAATGATTTCCCATATTCCAACCTTTCATCCTTGAAACCTAAGTGGCATGAACCACCATCATCAACACAATATTGCCTTTAAAGTTCTACAATAGCTATGGTAGCTAGGCGTGCATGTTCTGCAAACTCAGCCGCTGCTTGAGCAGTAGAGGTAGCATCCTTAAATTTCATGTTCCAATTCTGCCTGCCAACAGAAAAAATACCATTACCATCTCCAAGAAATGATTGCCCATGTTCCAACCTTTCATACTTGAAACCTAAGTGGCATGAACCACCATCATCCACACAATATTGCGCTTGAATGTTCTGCAAACTCAGCCGCTGCTTGAGCAGCAGAGGTATCATCCTTAAATTTCATGTTCCAATTCTGCATGCCAACCAAAAAATTACCATAACCATCTCCAGGAAATGATTGTCCATGTTCCAATCTTTCATACTTGAAACCTAAGTGGCTTGAACCACCATCATTAACACAATATTTCCTTAAACGTTCTACAACAGCTATAGCAGCTAGGCTTGAATGTTCTGCAAACTCAGCCGCTGCTTGAGCAGCAGAGATAGCATCCTTAAATTTCATGTTCCGGTTCTACCTGCCAACAGAAGAATTACAATTACCATATCTAGGAAATGATTGCCCATGTTCCAACCTTTCATCCTTGAAACCTAAGTGGCATGAACCACCATCATCAACACAATATTGCCTTTAAACTTCTACAACAGCTCTGGCAGCTAGGATTGAATGTTTTGCAAACTCAGCCGCTGCTTGAGCAGCAGAGGTAGCATCCTTAAATTTCATGTTCCAATTCTACCTGCCAACAGAAAAATTACCATTACCATCTCCAGGAAATGATAGCCCATGTTCCAACCTTTCATCTTTGAAATCTAAGTGGCATGAACCACCATCATCAACACAATATTGCCTTTAAAGTTCTACAATAGCTATGGCAGCTAGGCTTCCATGTTCTGCAAACTCAGCCACTGCTTGTGCAGCAGAGGAAGCATCCTTTAATTTCATGTTCCAATTCTGCCTGCCAACAGAAAAATTACCATTACCATCTCCAGCAAATGATTGCCCATGTTCCAATCTTTCTTCCTTGAAACCTAAGTGGCATGAACCACCATCATCAACACAATATTGCCTTGAAAGTTCTACAAAAGCTCTGGCGGCTAGGCTTGCATGTTCTGCAAATTCAGCCGCTGCTTGAGCAGCAGAGGTAGCATCCTTAAATTTCATGTTCCAATTCTGCCTGCCAACAGAAAAATTACCATTACCATCTTTAGGAAATGATTGCCCATGTTCCAACCTTTCATACTTGAAACTTAAGTGGCATGAACCACCATTATCAACAAAATATTGCATTAAAAGTTCTACAACAGCTCTGGCGGCTGGGCTTGCATGTTCTGCAAACTCAATCGCTGCTTGAGCAGTAGAGGTAGCATCCTTAAATTTCATGATCTAATTCTTCCTGCCAAAAAAATATTTACCATTTCCATCTCCAAGAAATGATTGCCCATGTTCCAATCTTTCATCCATGAAACCTAAGTGGCATGAACCACTATCATCAACACATTATTGCCTTTAAAGTTCAACAAAATCTCTGGCGGCTAGGCTTGCATGTTCTGCAAACTCAGCCGCTGCTTGAGCAGTAGAGGTAGCATCCTTAAATTTCATGTTCCAATTCTGCATGCCAACCAAAAAATTACCATTACCATATCTAGCAAATGATTGCCCATGTTCCAATCTTTCATCCTTGAAACCTAAGTGGCATGAACCACCATCATCAACACATTATTGCCTTGAAAGTTCTACAAAAGCTCTGGCGGCTAGGCTTGCATGTTCTGCAAACTCAGCCGCTGCTTGAGCAGCAGAGGTAGCATCCTTAAATTTCATGTTCCAATTCTGCCTGCCAACAGAAAAATTTCCATTACCATCTTTAGGAAATGATTGCCCATGTTCCAACCTTTCATACTTGAAACCTAAGTGGCATGAACCACCATCATCAACACAATATTGCATTAAAAGTTCTACAACAGCTCTGGCAGCTGGGCTTGCATGTTCTGCAAACTCAGTCGCTGCTTGAGCAGTATAGGTAGCATCCTTCAATTTCATGATCTAATTCTTTCTGCCAAAAAAATATTTACCATTTCCATCTACAGGAAATGATTGCCCATGTTCTAGCCTTTCATACTTGAAACCTAAGTGGCATGAACCACCATCAACAACACAATATTGCCTAGAAAGTTCTACAAAAGCTCTGGCGGCTAGGCTTGCATGTTCTGCAAACTCAGCCGCTACTTGAGCAGCAGAGATAGCATCCTTAAATTTCATGTTCCAATTCTGCATGCCAACCGAAAAATTACCATTACCATCTCCAGCAAATGATTGCCCATGTTCCAATCTTTCATCCGTGAAACCTAAGTGGCATGAACCACCATCATCAACATATTATTGCCTTGAAAGTTCTACAAAATCTCTGGCGGCTAGGCTTGCATGTTCTGCAAACTCAGCCGCTGCTTGAGCAGCAGAGGTAGCAACCTTAAATTTCATGTTCCAATTCTGCCTGCCAATAGAAAAATTACCATTACCATCTTTAGGAAATGATTGCCTATGTTCCAACATTTCATACTTGAAACCTAAGTGGCATGAACAACCATCATCAACACAATATTTCCTTGAAAGTTCTACAAAAGCTCTGGCGGCTAAGCTTGCATGTTCTGCAAACTCAGCCACTGCTTGAGCAGCAGAGGTAGCATCCTGAAATTTCATGTTCATATTATGTCTGCCAATAGAAAAATTACCATTACCATCTTTAGGAAATGATTGCCCATGTTCCAACCTTTCATCCTAGAAAACTAAGTGGCATGAACCACCATTATCAACACAATATTGCCTTGAAAGTTCTACAAAAGCTCTGGCGGCTAGGCTTGCATGTTCTGCAAACTCAGCCGCTGCTTGAGCAGCAGAGGTAGCATCCTTAAATTTCATGTTCCAATTCTGCCTGCCAATAGAAAAATTACCATTACCATCTCCAGCAAATGATTGCCCATGTTCCAATCTTTCATCCTTGAAACCTAAGTGGCATGAACCACCATCATCAACACAATATTGCCTTGAAAGTTCTACAAAAGCTCTGGCGGCTAGGCTTGCATGTTCTGCAAACTCAGCCGCTGCTTGAGCAGCGGAGGTAGCATCCTTAAATTTCATGTTCATATTACGTCTGCCAATAGAAAAATTACTATTACCATCTCCAGGAAATGATTGCCCATGTTCCAACCTTTCATCCTTGAAAACTAAGTGGCATGGACCACCATCATCAACACACTATTGCCTTGAAAGTTCTACAAAAGCTCTGACGGCAAGGCTTGCATGTTGTGCAAACTCAGCCGCTGCTTGAGCAGCAGAGGTAGCATCCTTAAATTTCATGTTCCAATTATGCCTGCCAACCGAAAAATTAGCATTACCATCTCTAGCAAATGATTGCCCATGTTCCAATCTTTCATCCTTGAAACCTATGTGGCATGAACCACCATCATCAACACAATATTGCCTTGAAAGTTCTACAAAAGCTCCGGCGGCTAAGCTTGCATGTTCTGCAAACTCAGTCGCTGCTTGAGCAACAGAGGTAGCATCCTTAAATTTCATGTTCCATTTCTGCCTTCCAATAGAAAAATTACCATTACCATCTCCAGGAAATGAATACCAAAGTTCCAACATTTCATACTTGAAACCTAAGTGGCATGAAACACCGTCATCAACACAATATTTCCTTGAAAGTTCTACCAAAGCTCTGGCGGCTAGGCTTGCATGTTCTACAAACTCAGCCGCTGCTTGAGCAGCAAAGGTAGCAACCTTAAATTTCATGTTCCAATTCTGTCTGCCAACAGAAAAATTACCATTACCATCTCCAGGAAATGATTGCCCATGTTCCAACCTTTCATCCTAGAAAACTAAGTGGCATGAATCACCATTATCAACACAATATTGCCTTGAAAGTTCTACAAAAGCTCTGGCGGCTAGGCTTGTATGTTCTGCAAACTCAGCCGCTGCTTGAGCAGCAGAGGTAGCATCCTTAAATTTCATGTTCCAATTCTGCATGCCAACCAAAAAATTACCATTACCATATCCAGCAAATGATTGCCCATGTTCTAATCTTTCATCCTTGAAACCTAAGTGGCATGAACCACCATCATCAACACATTATTGCCTTGAAAGTTCTACAAAAGCTCTGGCGGCTAGGCTTGCATGTTCTGCAAACTCAGCCGCTGCTTGAGCAGCAAAGGTATCATCCTTAAATTTCATGTTCCAATTCTGCCTGCCAATAGAAAATTTTCCATTACCATCTTTAGGAAATGATTGCCCATGTTCCAACCTTTCATACTTGAAACCTAAGTGGCATGAACCACCATCATCAACACTATATTGCATTAAAAGTTCTACAACAGCTCTGGCAGCTGGGCTTGCATGTTCTGCAAACTCAGTCGCTGCTTGAGCAGTAGAGGTAGCATCCTTAAATTTCATGATCTAATTCTTTCTGCCAAAAAAATATTTACCATTTCCATCTCCAGGAAATGATTGCCCTTGTTCTAGCCTTTCATACTTGAAACCTAAGTGGCATGAACCACCATCATCAACACAATATTGCCTTGAAAGTTCTACAAAATCTCTGGGGGCTAGGCTTGCTTGTTCTGCAAACTCAGCCGCTACTTGAGCAGCAGAGATAGCATCCTTAAATTTCATGTTCCAATTCTGCATGCCAACCGAATAATTACTATTACTATCTCCAGCAAATGATTGCCCATGTTCCAATCTTTCATCCTTGAAACCTAAGTGGCATGAACCACCATCATCAACATATTATTGCCTTGAAAGTTCTACCAAAGCTCTGGCGGCTAGGCTTGCATGTTCTGCAAACTCAGCCGCTGCTTGAGCAGCAGAGGTAGCAACCTTAAATTTCATGTTCCAATTCTGCCTCCCAATAGAAAAATTACCATTACCATCTTTAGGAAATGATTGCCTATGTTCCAACATTTCATACTTGAAACCTAAGTGGCATGAACCACCACCATCAACACAATATTTCCTTGAAAGTTCTACAAAAGCTCTGGCGGCTAAGCTTGCATGTTCTGCAAACTCAGCCACTGCTTGAGCAGCAGAGGTAGCATCCTTTAATTTTATGTTCCAATTCTGCCTGCAAACAGAAAAATTATCATTACCATCTTTAGGAAATGATTGCCTATGTTCAAACATTTCATACTTGAAACCTAAGTGGCATGAACCACCATCATAAACACAATATTGCCTTGAAAGTTCTACAAAAGCTTTGGCAGCTAGGCTTGCATGTTATGCAAACTCATCCGCTGCTTGACCAGCAGAGGTAGCATCCTTAAATTTCATGTTCCAATTCTGCCTGCCAATAGAAAAATTACCATTACCATCTCCAGCAAATGATTGCCCATGTTCCAATCTTTCATCCTTGAAACCTAAGTGGCATGAACCACCATCATCAACACAATATTGCCTTGAAAGTTCTACAAAAGCTCTGGCGGCTAGGCTTGCATGTTATGCAAACTCAGCGGCTGCTTGAGCAGCAGAGGTAGCATCCTTAAATTTCATGTTCATATTACGTCTGCCAATAGAAAAATTACTATTACCATCTCCAAGAAATGATTGCCCATGTTCCAACCTTTCATCCTTGAAAACTAAGTGGCATGAACCACCATCATCAACACACTATTGCCTTGAAAGTTCTACAAAAGCTCTGACGGCAAGGCTTGCATGTTGTGCAAACTCAGCCGCTGCTTGAGCAGCAGAGGTAGCATCCTTAAATTTCATGTTCCAATTCTGCTTGCCAACCGAAAAATTAGCATTACCATCTCTAGCAAATGATTGCCCATGTTCCAATCTTTCATCCTTGAAACCTATGTGGCATGAACCACCATCATCAACACAATATTGCCTTGAAAGTTCTACAAAAGCTCTGGCGACTAGGCTTGCATGTTCTGGAAACTCAGCGGCTGCTTGAGCAGCAGAGGTAGCATCCTTAAATTTCATGTTCCAATTCTGCCTGCCAATAGAAAAATTACTATTACCATATCCAGGAAATGATTGCCCATGTTCCAACCTTTCATCCTTGAAAACTAAGTGGCATGAACCACCATCATCAACACACTATTGCCTTGAAAGTTCTACAAAAGCTCTGACGGCAAGGCTTGCATGTTGTGCAAACTCAGCCGCTGCTTGAGCAGCAGAGGTAGCATCCTTAAATTTCATGTTCCAATTATGCCTGCCAACCGAAAAATTAGCATTACCATCTCTAGCAAATGATTGCCCATGTTCCAATCTTTCATCCTTGAAACCTAAGTGACATGAACCACCATCATCAACACAATATTGCCTTGAAAGTTCTACAAAAGCTCTAGCGGCTAGGCTTGCATGTTCTGCAAACTCAGTCGTTGCTTGAGCAGTAGAGGTAGAATCCTTAAATTTCATGTTCCAATTCTGCCTGCCAACAGAAAAATTACCATTACCATTTTTCGGAAATGATTGCCCATGTTCCAACCTTTCATACTTGAAACCTAAGTGGCATGAACCACCATCATCAACACAATATTGCATTAAAAGTCCTACAACAGCTCTGGCAGCTAGGCTTGCATGTTCTGCAAACTCAGTCGCTCCTTGAGCAGTAGAGGTAGCATCCTTAAATTTCATGTTCTAATTCTTCCTGCCAAAAAAAATATTTACTATTACCATCTCCAGGAAATGATTGCCCATGTTCTAGCCTTTCATACTTGAAACCTAAGTGGCATGAACCACCATCATCAGCACAATATTCCCATGAAAGTTCTACAAGAGCTCTGGCAGCTAGACGTGTTATGTAAACTCAGCCGCTGCTTGAGCAGCAGAGGTAGCATCCTGAAATTTCATGTTCATATTATGTCTGCCAACAGAAAAATTACCATTACCATCTCCAGGAAATGATTGCCCATGTTCCAACCTTTCATCCTAGAAAACTAAGTGGCATGAATCACCATTATCAACACAATATTGCCTTGAAAGTTCTACAAAAGCTCTGGCGGCTAGGCTTGCATGTTCTGCAAACTCAGCCGCTGCTTGAGCAGCAGAGGTAGCATCCTTAAATTTCATGTTCCAATTCTGCCTGCCAACAGAAAAATTACCATTACCATCTCCAGCAAATAATTGCCTATGTTCCAATCTTTCATCCTTGAAACCTATGTGGCATGAACCACCATCATCAACAAAATATTGCCTTGAAAGTTCTACAAAAGCTCTGGCGGCTAGGCTTGCATGTTCTGCGAACTCAGCCGCTGCTTGAGCAGCAGAGGTAGCATCCTTAAATTTCATGTTTCAATTCTGCCTGCCAACAGAAAAATTACCATTACCATCTTTAGGAAATGATTGCCCATGTTCCAACCTTTCATACTTGAAACCTAAGTGGCATGAACCTCCATCATCAACACACTATTGCCTTGAAAGTTCTACAAAAGCTCTGGCGGCTAGGCTTGCATGTTCTGCAAACTCAGCCGCTACTTGAGGAGCAGAGGTAGCATCCTTAAATTTCATGTTCCTATTATGTCTGCCAACATAAAAATTACCATTACCATCTCCAGGAAATGATTTCCCATGTTCCAACCTTTCATCCTTGAAAACTAAGTGTCAATGAACCTCCATCATCAACACACTATTGCCTTGAAAGTTCTACAAAAGCTCTGGCGGATAGGCTTGCATGTTCTGCAAACTCAGCCGCTGCTTGAGCAGCAGAGGTAGCATCCTTAAATTTCATGTTCCAATTCTGCCTGCCAACAGAAAAATTACCATTACCATCTCCAAGAAATGAATACCAAAGTTCCAACATTTCATACTTGAAACCTAAGTGGCATGAACCACCATCATCAACACAATATTTCCTTGAAAGTTCTACAACAGTTCAGGCAGCTAGGCTTGAATGTTCTGCAAACTCAGCCGCTGCTTGAGCAGCAGAGGTAGCATCCTTAAATTTCATGTTCCAATTCCGCCTGCCAACCGAAAAATTACCATTACCATCTCCAGCAAATGATTGCCCAAGTTCCAATCTTTCATCCTTGAAACCTAAGTAGCATGAACCACCATCATCAACAAAATATTGCCTTGAAAGTTATACAAAAGCTCTGGCGGCTAAGCTTGAATGTTCTGCAAACTCAGCCACTGCTTGAGCAGTAGAGGTAGCATCCTTAAATTTCATGTTCATATTATGTCTGCCAACAGAAAAATTACCATTACCATCTCCATGAAATGATTGCCCATGTTCCAACCTTTCATCCTTGAAAACTAAGTGGCATGAACCTCCATCATCAACACACTATTGCCTTGAAAGTTCTAAAAAAGCTCTGGCGGCTAGGCTTGCATGTTCTGCAAACTCAGCCGCTGCTTGAGCAGCAGAGGTAGCATCCTTAAATTTCATGTTCCAATTCTGCCTGCCAACAGAAAAATTACCATTACCATCTTTAGGAAATTATTGCCTATGTTCCAACATTTCATACTTGAAACCTAAGTGGCATGAACCACCATCATCAACACAATATTGCCTTGAAAGTTCTACAAAAGCTTTGGCGGCTAGGCTTGCATGTTATGCAAACTCATACGCTGCTTGATCAGCAGAGGTAGCATCCTTAAATTTAATGTTCCAATTCTGCCTGCCAACAGAAAAATTACCATTACCATCTTTAGGAAATTATTTCCTATGTTCCAACATTTCATACTTGAAACCTAAGTGGCATGAACCACCATCATCAACACAATATTGCCTTGAAAGTTCTACAAAAGCTTTGGCGGCTAGGCTTGCATGTTATGCAAACTCATACGCTGCTTGAGAAGCAGAGGTAGCATCCTTAAATTTCATGTTCATATTATGTGTGCCAACATAAAAATTACCATTACCATCTCCAGGAAATGATTGCCCATGTTCCAACCTTTCATCCTTGAAACCTAAGTGGCATGAACCACCATCATCAACACAATATTGCCTTGAAAATTCTACAAAAGCTCTGGCGGCTAGGCTTGCATGTTCTGCGAACTCAGCCGCTGCTTGAGCAGCAGAGGTAGCATCCTTAAATTTCATGTTTCAATTCTGCCTGCCAACAGAAAAATTACCATTACCATCTTTAGGAAATGATTGCCCATGTTCCAACCTTTCATACTTGAAACCTAAGTGGCATGAACCTCCATCATCAACACACTATTGCCTTGAAAGTTCTACAAAAGCTCTGGCGGCTAGGCTTGCATGTTCTGCAAACTCAGCCGCTGCTTGAGGAGCAGAGGTAGCATCCTTAAATTTCATGTTCCTATTATGTCTGCCAACATAAAAATTACCATTACCATCTCCAGGAAATGATTTCCCATGTTCCAACCTTTCATCCTTGAAAACTAAGTGTCAATGAACCTCCATCATCAACACACTATTGCCTTGAAAGTTCTACAAAAGCTCTGGCGGCTAGGCTTGCATGTTCTGCAAACTCAGCCGCTGCTTGAGCAGCAGAGGTAGCATCCTTAAATTTCATGTTCCAATTCTGCCTGCCAACAGAAAAATTACCATTACCATCTCCAAGAAATGAATACCAAAGTTCCAACATTTCATACTTGAAACCTAAGTGGCATGAACCACCATCATCAACACAATATTTCCTTGAAAGTTCTACAACAGTTCAGGCAGCTAGGCTTGAATGTTCTGCAAACTCAGCTGCTGCTTGAGCAGCAGAGGTAGCATCCTTAAATTTCATGTTCCAATTCTGCCTGCCAACCGAAAAATTACCATTACCATCTCCAGCAAATGATTGCCCAACTTCCAATCTTTCATCCTTGAAACCTAAGTAGCATGAACCACCATCATCAACAAAATATTGCCTTGAAAGTTATACAAAAGCTCTGGCGGCTAAGCTTGAATGTTCTGCAAACTCAGCCGCTGCTTGAGAAGTAGAGGTAGCATCCTTAAATTTAATGTTCCAATTCTGCCTGCCAACAGTAAAATTACCATTACCATATTTAGGAAATGATTGCCCATGTTCCAACATTTCATACTTGAAACCTAAGTGGCATGATCCACCATCATCAACACAGTATTGCATTAAAAGTTCTACAACAGCTCTGGCATCTAGGCTTGCATGTTCTGCAAACTCAGTCGCTGCTTGAGCACTAGAGGTAGCATCCTTAAATTTCATGTTCATATTATGTCTGCCAACAGAAAAATTACCATTACCATCTCCATGAAATGATTGCCCATGTTCCAACCTTTCATCCTTGAAAACTAAGTGGCATGAACCTCCATCATCAACACACTATTGCCTTGAAAGTTCTAAAAAAGCTCTGGCGGCTAGGCTTGCATGTTCTGCAAACTCAGCCGCTGCTTGAGCAGCAGAGGTAGCATCCTTAAATTTCATGTTCCAATTCTGCCTGCCAACAGAAAAATTACCATTACCATCTTTAGGAAATTATTGCCTATGTTCCAACATTTCATACTTGAAACCTAAGTGGCATGAACCACCATCATCAACACAATATTGCCTTGAAAGTTCTACAAAAGCTTTGGCGGCTAGGCTTGCATGTTATGCAAACTCATACGCTGCTTGAGAAGCAGAGGTAGCATCCTTAAATTTCATGTTCATATTATGTCTGCCAACATAAAAATTACCATTACCATCTCCAGGAAATGATTGCCCATGTTCCAACCTTTCATCCTTGAAAACTAAGTGGCATAAACCTCCATCATCAACACACTATTGCCTTGAAAGTTCTACAAAAGCTCTGGTGGCTAGGCTTGCATGTTCTGCAAACTCAGCCGCTGCTTGAGCAGCAGAGGTAGCATCCTTAAATTTCATGTTCCAATTCTGCCTGCCAACAGAAAAATTACCATTACCATCTCTAGGAAATGATTGCCCATGTTCCAACCTTTCATCCTTGAAACCTAAGTGGCATGAACCACCATCATCAACACAATATTGCCTTGAAAGTTCTACAACAGTTCAGGCAGCTAGGCTTGAATGTTCTGCAAACTCAAGCGCTGCTTGAGCAGCAGAGGTAGCATCCTTAAATTTCATGTTCCAATTCTGCCTGCCAACCAAAAAATTACCATTACCATCTCCAGCAAATGATTGCCCATGTTCCAATCTTTCATCTTTGAAACCTAAGTGGCATGAACCACCATCATCAACAAAATATTGCCTTGAAAGTTCTACAAAAGCTCTGGCGGCTATGCTTGCATGTTATGCAAACTCAGCCGCTGCTTGAGCAGCAGAGGTAGCATCCTTAAATTTCATGTTCATATTATGTCTGCCAACAGAAAAATTACCATTACCATCTCCAGGAAATGATTGCCCATGTTCCAACCTTTCCTCCTTGAAAACTAAGTGGCATGAACCTCCATCATCAACACACTATTGCCTTGAAAGTTCTACAAAAGCTCTGGCGGCTAGGCTTGCATGTTCTGCAAACTCAGCCGCTGCTTGAGCAGCAGAGGTAGCATCCTTAAATTTCATGTTCCAAATCTGCCTGCCAACAGAAAAATTACCATTACCATCTTTAGGAAATTATTGCCTATGTTCCAACATTTCATACTTGAAACCTAATGGGCATGAACCACCATCATCAACACAATATTGCCTTGAAAGTTCTACAAAAGCTTTGGCGGCTAGGCTTGCATGTTCTGCAAACTCAGCCGCTGCTTGAAGCAGCAGAGGTAGCATCCTTAAATTTCATGTTCATATTATGTCTGCCAACAGAAAAATTACCATTACCATCTCCAGGAAATGATTGCCCATGTTCCAACCTTTCCTCCTTGAAAACTAAGTGGCATGAACCTCCATCATCAACACACTATTGCCTTGAAAGTTCTACAAAAGCTCTGGCGGCTAGGCTTGCATGTTCTGCAAACTCAGCCGCTGCTTGAGCAGCAGAGGTAGCATCCTTAAATTTCATGTTCCAAATCTGCCTGCCAACAGAAAAATTACCATTACCATCTTTAGGAAATTATTGCCTATGTTCCAACATTTCATACTTGAAACCTAATGGGCATGAACCACCATCATCAACACAATATTGCCTTGAAAGTTCTACAAAAGCTTTGGCGGCTAGGCTTGCATGTTCTGCAAACTCAGCCGCTGCTTGAGCAGCAGAGGTAGCATCCTTAAATTTCATGTTCATATTATGTCTGCCAACAGAAAAATTACCATTACCATCTCCAGGAAATGATTGCCCATGTTCCAACCTTTCCTCCTTGAAAACTAAGTGGCATGAACCTCCATCATCAACACACTATTGCCTTGAAAGTTCTACAAAAGCTCTGGCGGCTAGGCTTGCATGTTCTGCAAACTCAGCCGCTGCTTGAGCAGCAGAGGTAGCATCCTTAAATTTCATGTTCCAAATCTGCCTGCCAACAGAAAAATTACCATTATCATCTCTAGGAAATGATTGCCCATGTTCCAACCTTTCATCCTTGAAACCTAAGTGGCATGAACCACCATCATCAACACAATATTGCCTTGAAAGTTCTACAACAGTTCTGGTAGCTAGGCTTGAATGTTCTGCAAACTCAGCCGCTGCTTGAGCAGCAGAGGTAGCATCCTTTAATTTCATGTTCCAATTCTGCCTGCCAACCGAAACATTACCATTACCATCTCCAGCAAATGATTGACCATGTTCCAATCTTTCATCCTTGAAACCTAACTGGCATGAACCACCATCATCAACAAAATATTGCCTTGAAAGTTCTACAAAAGCTCTGGTGGCTAAGCTTGAATGTTCTGCAAACTCAGCCGCTGCTTGAGCAGCAGAGGTAGCATCTTTAAATTTTGTGTTCCAATTCTGCCTGCCAACAGAAAAATTACCATTACCATCTTTAGGAAATGATTGCCTATGTTCCAACATTTCATACTTGAAACCCAAGTGGCATGAACCACCATCATCAACACAATATTTCCATGAAAGTTCTACAAGAGCTCTGGCAGCTAGGCTTGCATGTTCTGCAAACTCAGTCGTTGCTTGAGCAGTAGAGGTAGCATCCTTAAATTTCATGTTCTAATTCTTCCTGCCAAAAAAATATTTACCATTACCATATCTAGGAAATGATTGCCCATGTTCTAGCCTTTCATACTTGAAACCTAAGTGGCATGAACCACCATCATCAACACAATATTTCCATGAAAGTTCTACAAGAGCTCTGGCAGCTAGGCTTGCATGTTCTGCAAACTCAGCCGCTGCTTGAGCAGCAGAGGTAGCATCCTTAAATTTCATGTTCATATTATGTCTGCCAACATAAAAATTACCATTACCATCTCCAGGAAATGATTGCCCATGTTCCAACCTTTCATCCTTGAAAACTAAGTGGCATGAACCTCCATCATCGACACACTATTGCCTTGAAAGTTCTACAAAAGCTCTGGAGGCTAGGCTTGCATGTTCAGCAAACTCAGCCGCTGCTTGAGCAGTAGAGGTAGCATCCTTAAATTTCATGTTCCAATTCTGCCTGCCAACAGAAAAATTACCATTACCATCTCTAGGAAATGATTGCCCATGTTCCAACCTTTCATCCTTGAAACCTAAGTGGCATGAACCACCATCTTCAACACAATATTGCCTTGAAAGTTCTACAACAGTTCTGGTAGCTAGGCTTGAATGTTCTGCAAACTCAGCTGCTGCTTGAGCAGAAGAGGTAGCATCCTTTAATTTCATGTTCCAATTTTGCCTGCCAACCGAAACATTACCATTACCATCTCTAGCAAATGATTGCCCATGTTGCAATCTTTCATCCTTGAAACCTAAGTAGCATGAACCACCATCATCAACAAAATATTGCCTTGAAAGTTCTACAAAAGCTCTGGTGGCTAAGCTTGAATGTTCTGCAAACTCAGCCGCTGCTTGAGCAGCAGAGGTAGCATCCTTAAATTTTGTGTTCCAATTCTTTCTGCCAACAGAAAAATTACCATTACCATCTTTAAGAAATGATTGCCTATGTTCCAATATTTCATACTTGAAACCTAAGTGGCATGAACCACCATCATCAACACAATATTGCCATGAAAGTTCTACAAGAGCTCTGGCAGCTAGGCTTGCATGTTCTGCAAACTCAGTCGCTGCTTGAGCAGTAGAGGTAGCATCCTTAAATTTCATGTTCTAATTCTTCCTGCCAAAAAAATATTTACCATTACCATCTCCAAGAAATGATTGCCCATGTTCTAGCCATTCATACTTGAAACCTAAGTGGCATGAACCACCATCATCAACACAATATTGCCATGAAAGTTCTACAAGAGCTCTAGCAGCTAGGCTTGCATGTTCTGCAAACTCAGCCGCTGCTTGAGCAGCAGAGGTAGCATCCTTAAATTTCATGTTCATATTATGTCTGCCAACATAAAAATTACCATTACCATCTCCAGGAAATGATTGCCCATGTTCCAACCTTTCATCCTTGAAAACTAAGTGGCATGAACCTCCATCATCAACACACTATTGCCTTGAAAGTTCTACAAAAGCTCTGGCGGCTAGGCTTGCATGTTCTGCAAACTCAGCCGCTGCTTGAGCAGCAGAGGTAGCATCCTTAAATTTCATGTTCCAATTCTGCCTGCCAACAGAAAAATTACCATTATCATCTCTACGAAATGATTGCCCATGTTCCAACCTTTCATCCTTGAAACCTAAGTGGCATGAACCACCATCATCAACACAATATTGCCTTGAAAGTTCTACAACAGTTCAGGCAGCTAGGCTTGAATGTTCTGCAAACTCAGCCGCTGCTTGAGCAGCAGAGGTAGCATCCTTAAATTTCATGTTCCAATTCTGCCTGCCAACCGAAAAATTACCATTACCATCTCCAGCAAATGATTGCCCATGTTCCAATCTTTCATCCTTGAAACCTAAGTGGCATGAACCACCATCATCAACAAAATATTGCCTTGAAAGTTCTACAAAAGCTCTGGCGGCTAAGCTTGCATGTTTTGCAAACTCAGCCGCTGCTTGAGCAGCAGAGGTAGCATCCTTAAATTTTATGTTCCAATTCTGCCTGCCAACAGAAAAATTACCATTACCATCTTTAGGAAATTATTGCCCATGTTCCAATCTTTCATCCTTGAAACCTAAGTGGCATGAACCACCTTCATCAACACAATATTGCCTTGAAAGTTCTACAAAAGCTCTGGCGGCTAGGCTTGCATGTTCTGCAAACTCAGCCGCTGCTTGAGCAGCAGAGGTAGCATCCTTAAATTTCATGTTCATATTATGTCTGCCAACATAAAAATTAACATTACCATCTCCAGGAAATGATTGCCCATGTTCCAACCTTTCATCCTTGAAAACTAAGTGGCATGAACCTCCATCATCAACACACTATTGCCTTGAAAGTTCTACAAAAGCTCTGGCGGCTAGGCTTGCATGTTCTGCAAATTCAGCCGCTGCTTGAGCAGCAGAGGTAGCATCCTTAAATTTCATGTTCCAATTCTGCCTGCCAACAGAAAAATTATCATTACCATCTCTAGGAAATGATTGTCCATGTTCCAACCTTTCATCCTTGAAACCTAAGTGGCATGAACCACCATCATCAACACAATATTGCCTTGAAAGTTCTACAACAGTTCTGGCAGCTAGGCTTGAATGTTCTGCAAACTCAGCCGCTGCTTGAGCAGCAGAGGTAGCATCCTTAAATTTCATGTTCCAATTCTGCCTGCCAACCGAAAAATTACCATTACCATCTCTAGCAAATGATTGCCCATGTTCCAATCTTTCATCCTTGAAACCTAAGTGGCATGAACCACCATCATCAACAAAATATTGCCTTGAAAGTTCTACAAAAGCTCTGGCGGCTAAGCTTGCATGTTCTGCAAACTCAGCCGCTGCTTGAGCAGCAGAGGTAGCATCCTTAAATTTTATGTTCCAATTCTGCCTGCCAACAGAAAAATTACCATTACCATCTTTAGGAAATGATTGCCTATATTCCAACATTTCAAAATTGAAACCTAAGTGGCATGAACCACCATAATCAACACAATATTGCCTTGAAAGTTCTACAAAAGATTTGGCGGCTAGGCTTGCATGTTATGCAAACTCATACGCTGCTTGAGCAGTAGAGGTAGCATCCTTAAATTTCATTTTCCAATTCTGCCTGCCAACAGAAAAATTACCATTACCATCTCCAGCAAATGATTGCCCATGTTCCAATCTTTCATCCTTGAAACCTAAGTGGCATGAACCTCCATCATCAACACACTATTGCCTTGAAAGTTCTACAAAAGCTCTGGCGGCTAGGCTTGCATGTTCTGCAAATTCAGCCGCTGCTTGAGCAGCAGAGGTAGCATCCTTAAATTTCATGTTCCAATTCTGCCTGCCAACAGAAAAATTATCATTACCATCTCTAGGAAATGATTGCCCATGTTCCAACATTTCATACTTGAAACCTAAGTGGCATGAACCACCATCATCAACACAATATTGCCATGAAAGTTCTACAAGAGCTCTGGCAGCTAGGCTTGCATGTTCTGCAAACTCAGTCGCTGCTTGAGCAGTAGAGGTAGCATCCTTAAATTTCATGTTCTAATTCTTCCTGCCAAAAAAATATTTACCATTACCATCTCCAGGAAATGATTGCCCATGTTCTAGCCTTTCATACTTGAAACCTAAGTGGCATGAACCACCATCATCAACACAATATTGCCATGAAAGTTCTACAAGAGCTCTGGCAGCTAGGCTTGCATGTTCTGCAAACTCAGCCGCTGCTTGAGCAGCAGAGGTAGCATCCTTAAATTTCATGTTCATATTATGTCTGCCAACATAAAAATTAACATTACCATCTCCAGGAAATGATTGCCCATGTTCCAACCTTTCATCCTTGAAAACTAAGTGGCATGAACCTCCATCATCAACACACTATTGCCTTGAAAGTTCTACAAAAGCTCTGGCGGCTAGGCTTGCATGTTCTGCAAATTCAGCCGCTGCTTGAGCAGCAGAGGTAGCATCCTTAAATTTCATGTTCCAATTCTGCTTGCCAACAGAAAAATTATCATTACCATCTCTAGGAAATGATTGGCCATGTTCCAACCTTGCATCCTTGAAACCTAAGTGGCATGAACCACCATCATCAACACAATATTGCCTTGAAAGTTCTACAACAGTTCTGGCAGCTAGGCTTGAA
The DNA here is from genome assembly GCF_000390325.3 of Nicotiana tomentosiformis. Lineage (NCBI taxonomy): Eukaryota > Viridiplantae > Streptophyta > Magnoliopsida > Solanales > Solanaceae > Nicotiana > Nicotiana tomentosiformis. Next base: position 245,442 of record NW_027174560.1, read on the forward strand.
TGTTCTGCAAACTCAGCCGCTGCTTGAGCAGCAGAGGTAGCATCCTTAAATTTCATGTTCCAATTCTGCCTGCCAACCGAAAAATTACCATTACCATCTCCAGCAAATGATTGCCCATGTTCCAATCTTTCATCCTTGAAACCTAAGTGGCATGAATCACCATCATCAACAAAATATTGCCTTGAAAGTTCTACAAAAGCTCTGGCGGCTAAGCTTGCATGTTCTGCAATCTCAGCCGCTGCTTAAGCAGCAGAGGTAGCATCCTTAAATTTTATGTTCCAATTTTGCCTGCCAACAGAAAAATTACCATTACCATCTTTAGGAAATGATTGCCTATGTTCCAACATTTCATACTTGAAACCTAAGTGGCATGAATCACCATCATCAACAAAATATTGCCTTGAAAGTTCTACAAAAGCTCTGGCGGCTAGGCTTGCATGTTATGCAAACTCAGCCGCTGCTTGAGCAACAGAGGTAGCATCCTTAAATTTCATGTTCCAATTCTGCCTGCCAACAGAAAAATTACCATTACCATCTCTAGGAAATGATTGCCCATGTTTCAACCTTTCATCCTTGAAACCTAAGTGGCATGAACCACCATCATCAAAACAATATTGCCTTGAAAGTTCTACAACAGTTCTGGCAGCTAGGCTTGAATGTTCTGCGAACTCAGCCGCTGCTTGAGCAGTAGAGGTAGCATCCTTAAATTTCATGTTCTAATTCTTCCTGCCAATCGAAAAATTACCATTACCATCTCAAGGAAATGATTTCCCATGTTCAAACCTTTCATCCTTGAAAACTAAGTGGCATGAACCTCCATCATCAACACACTATTGCCTTGAAAGTTCTACAAAAGGTCTGGCGGCTAGGCTTGCATGTTCTGCAAACTCAGCCACTGCTTGAGCAGCAGAGGTAGCATCCTTAAATTTCATGTTCCAATTCTGCCTGCCAATAGAAAAATTACCATTACCATCTCCAGCAAATGATTGCCCATGTTCCAATCTTTCATCCTTGAAACCTAAGTGGCATGAACCACCATCATCAACACAATATTGCCTTGAAATTCTACAAAAGCTCTAGCGGCTAGGCTTGCATATTCTTCAAACTCAGCTGCTTCTAGAGCTGAAGAGGTAGCATCCTTAAATTACATGTTCATATTATGTCTGCCAACAGAAAAATTACCATTACCATCTCCAGGAAATGATTGCCCATGTTCCAACATTTCATCCTTGAAACCTAAGTGGCATGAACCACCATCATCAACACAATATTGCCTTGAAAGTTCTACAATAGCTCTGGCAGCTAGGCTTGAATGTTCTGCAAACTCAGCCGCTGCTTGAGCAGCAGTGGTAGCATCCTTAAATTTCTTGTTCTTATTATGTCTGCCAACAGAAAAATTACCATTACCATCTCTAGGAAAAGATTGCCCGTGTTCCTATCTTTCATCCTTGAAACCTAAGTGGCATGAACCACCATCAACAACAAAATATTGCCTTGAAAGTTCTACAACAGCTCTAGCAGCTAGGCTTGAATATTCTGCAAACTCAGTCGCTGCTTGAGCAGCAGAGGTAGCATCCTTAAATTTCATGTTCCAATTCTTCCTGCCAACCAAAAAATTATGATTACCATCTCCAGCAAATGATTGCCCATGTTCCAATCTTTCATCATTAAAACCTAAGTGGCATGAACCACCATCATCAACACAATATTGCCTGGAAGTTCTACAACAGCTCTGGCAGCTAGGCCACCATGTTCTGCAAACTCAGCCGCTGCTTGAGCAGCAGAGGTAGCATCCTTAAATTTCATGTTCTAATTCTGCCTGCCAATAGAAAATTTACCATCTCCAGGAAATGATTGCCCATGTTCCAACCTTTCATCCTTGAAACCTAAATGGCATGAACAACCATCATCAATACAATATTGCCTTGAAAGTTCTACAAGAGCCCTGGCACGAAGACTTGCATGTTATGCAAACTCAGCCGCTACTTGAGCAGCAGTGGTAGCATCCTTAAATTTCATGTTCATATAATGTCTGCCAACAGAAAAATTACCATTACCATCTCCAAGAAATGATTGCCCATATTCCAACCTTTCATCCTTGAAAACTAAGTGGCATGAACCACCATTATCAACACACTATTGCCTTGAAAGTTCTACAAAAGCTCTAGCGGCTAGGCTAGCTTCTTCTGCAAACTCAGCCGCTGCTTGAGCAGTAGAAGTAGCATCCTTAAATTTCATGTTCCAATTCTGCCTGCCAACAGAAAATTTACCATTACCATCTCGAGGAAATGATTGCCCATGTTCCAACCTTTCATCATTGAAACCTAAGTGGCATGAACCACCATCATCGACACAATATTGCCTTTAAAGTTCTACAATAGTTCTGGCACCCAGGATTGAATGCTCTGCAAAGTCAGCCGCTGCTTGAGCAGCAGAGGTAGCATCCTTAAATTTCATGTTCTAATTCTTCCTGCCAAACAAAAATTTACCATTACCATCTCCAGGAAATGATTGCCCATGTTCTAGCCTTTCATCCTTGAAACCTAAGTGCCATGAACCACCATCATTAACACAATATTGCCTTGAAATTTCTACAACAGCCCTGGCAGCTAGACTTGCATGTTATGCAAACTTAGTCGCTGCTTGAGCAGCAGAGGTAGCATCCTTAAATTTCATGTTCATATTATGACTGCCAACAGAAAAATTACCATTACTATCTCCAGGAAATGATTGCCCATGTTCCAACCTTTCATCCTTTCAACCTAAGTGGCACGAACCACCATCATCAAAATATTGCCTTGAAAGTTCTACAACAGCTATGGCATCTAGGCTTGCATGCTCTACAAACTCATCCTCTGCTTGAGCAGCAGAGGTAGCATCCTTAATTTTCATGTTCCAATTCTGCCGGCCAACAGAAGATTTACAATTACCATCTTCAGGAAATGATTGCCCATGTTCCAACCTTTCATCCTTGAAACCTAAGTGGCATGAACCTCCATCATTAACACAATATTGCCTTGAAAGTTCTACAACAGCTCTGGCAGCTAGGCTTGCATGTTCTGCAAACTCAATCGCTGCTTGAGCAGCAGAGGTAGTACCTTAAATTTCATGTTCCAATTCTGCCTTCCAACAGAAAAATTACCATTACCATCTCAAGGAAATGATTGCCCATGTTCCAACCTTTCATCCTTGAAACCTAAGTGGCATGAACCACCATCATCAACACAATATTGCCTTGAAAGTTCTACAACAGCTATGACATCTAGGCCTGCATGTTCTGCAAACTTAGCAGCTGCTTGAGCAGCAGAGGTTGCATCCTTAAATCTCATGTTCCAATTCTGCCTGCCAATAGAAAAATTTCCATTACCATCTCCAGGAAATGATTGCCCATGTTCCAAGATTTCATCCTTGTAACCTAAGTGGCATGAACCACCATCATCAACACAATATTGCCTTCAAAGTTCTACAACAGCTACGGCAGCTAGGCTTGAATGTTCTTCAAACTCAGCCGCTGCTTGAGCAGCAGAGGTAGCATCCTTAAATTACATGTTCCAATTCTACCTGCCAACAGAAAAATTACCATCTCTAGGAAATGATTGCCTATGTTCCAACCTTTCATTTTAGAAAACTAAGTGGCATGAACCACCATCATCAACACAATATTGCCTTGAAAGTTCTACAGTAGTTATGGCAGCTAGGCCTGCATGTTCTGCAAACTTAGCCGCTGCTTGAGCAGCAGAGGTAGCATCCTTAAATTTCATGTTCCAATTCTGCCTGGCAACATAAAAATTACCATTACCATCTCTAAGAAATGATTGCCCATGTTCCAACCTTTCATCCAAGAAACCTATGTGGCATGAACCACCATCATCAATACAATATTGCCTTGAAATTTCTACAATAGCTCTGGCATCTAGGCTTGAATATTCTACAAAATCAGCTGGTGCTTGAGCAGCAGAGGTAGCATCCTTAAATTCATGTTCCAATTCTGCCTGCCAACCGAAAAATTACCATTACCATCACCAGAAAATGGTGGCACATGTTCCAACCTTTCATTCTTGAAACCTAAGTGGCATGAACCACCATCATCAACACAATATTGCCTTGAAAGTTCTACAACAGCTCTGGCAGGTAGGCTTGCATGTTGTGCAAACTCAGCTGATGCTTGAGCAGCAGAGGTAGCATCCTTAAATTTCATGTTCCAATTCTGCCTACCAACAGAAAATTTACCATTACCGTCTCCAGGAAATGATTGCCCATGTTCCAGCTTTTTATCCTTGAAACCTAAGTGCCATGAACCACCATCATCAACACAATATTGCCTGGAAGTTCTACAACAGCTCTGGCAGCTAGGCTTGCATGCTCTGTAAACTCCGCTGTTGCTTGAGCAGCAGAGGTAGCATCCTTAAATTTCATGTTCCAATTCTATCTGCCAACAGAAAAATTACCATTACCATCTATGGGAATTGATTGCCCATGTTCCAACCTTTCATCCTTGAAACCTAAATGGCATGAACCACCATCATCAATACAATATTGCCTTGAAATTTCTACAACAGCTCTGGCAGCTAGGCTTGCATGTTCTGCAAACTCATCCGCTGCTTGAGCAGCAGAGGTAGCATCCTTAATTTTCATGTTCCAACTCTGCCGGCCAACAGAAAATTTACAATTACCATCTTCAGGAAATGATTGCCCATGTTCCAACCTTTCATCCTTGAAACCTAAGTGGCATGAACCTCCATCATTAACACCATATTGCGTTGAAAGTTCTACAACAGCTCTGGCAGCTAGGCTTGCATGTTCTGCAAACGCAGCCGCTGCTTGAGCAGTAGAGGTAGTACCTTAAATTTCATGTTCCTATTTTGCCTGCCAAAAGAAAAATTACCATTACCATCTCCAGGAAATGATTGCCCATGTTCCAGCCTTTCATCCTTGAAACCTAAGTGGCATTAACCACCATCATCAATACAATATTGACTTGAAAGTTCTAGAATAGCTCTGGCATCTAGGCTTGAATATTCTACAAACTCAGCCGGTGCTTGAGCAGCAAAGGTAGCATACTTAAATTTCATGTTCCAATTCTGCCTGCCAACCGAAATATTTCCATTACCATCTCCAGGAAATGATTGCCCATGTTCCAACCTTTCATCCTTGAAACCTAAGTGGCATGAACCACCATCATCAACAAAATATTGCCTTGAAAGTTCTAAAACAGCTCTGGCAGCTAGGCCTGTAAGTTCTTCAAACTAAGCCGCTGCTTGAGCAACAGATGTAGCATCCTTAAATTTCATGTTCCAATTCTGCTTGCCAACAGAAACATTACCATCACCATCTCCAGGAAATGATTGCCCAAATTCCAACCTTTCATCCTTGAAACCATAGTGGCATCAACCACCATCATCAACACAATATTGCCTTAAAAGTTATAAAATAGCTCTGGCAGCTAGGCCTGCATGTTCTTCAAACTCAGCCGCTGCTTGACCAACAGAGGTAGCTTCCTTAAATTACATGTTCCAATTCTACCTGCCAACAGAAAAATTACCATCTCTAGGAAATGATTGCCTATGTTCCAACCTTTCATTTTAGAAAACTAAGTGGCATGAACCACCATCATCAACACAATATTGCCTTGAAAGTTCTACAGTAGTTATGGAAGCTAGGCCTGCATGTTCTGCAAACTTAGCCGCTGCTTGAGCAGCAGAGGTAGCATCCTTAAATTTCATGTTCCAATTCTGCCTGCCAACAGAAAAATTACCATTACCATCTCTAAGAAATGATTGCCCATGTTCCAACCTTTCATCCGTGAAACCTAAGTGGCATGAACCACCATCATCAATACAATATTGCCTTGAAATTTCTACAATAGCTCTGGCATCTAGGCTTGAATAATCTACAAACTCAGCCGGTGATTGAGCAGCAGAGGTAGCATACTTAAATTGCATGTTCCAATTCTGCCTGCCAACCGAAATATTACCATTACCATCTCTAGGAAATGATTGCCCATGTTCCAACCTTTCATCCTTGAAACATAAGTGGCATTAACCACTATCATCAACACAATATTGCTTTGAAAGTTCTAAAACAGATCTGGCAGCTAGGCCTGCATGTTCTTCAAACTCAGCCGCTGCTTGAGCAACAGAGGTAGCATCCTTAAATTTCATGTTCCAATTCTGCTTGCCAACAGAAACATTACCATCACCATATCCAGGAAATGATTGCCCAAGTTGTAACATTTTATCCTTGAAACCTTAGTGGCATCAACCACCATCATCAACACAATATTGCCTTGAAAGTTATAAAACAGCTCTGGCAGATAGGCCTGCATGTTCTTCAAACTCAGCCGTTGCTTGAGCAATAGAGGTAGCTTCCTTAAATTACATGTTTCAATTCTACCTGCCAACAGAAAAATTACCATCTCCAGGAAATGATTGCCTATGTTCCAACCTTTCATTTTAGAAAACTAAGTGGCATGAACTACCATCATCAACACAAAATTGCCTTGAAAGTTCTATAGTAGTTATGGCAGCTAGGCCTGCATGTTCTGCAAACTTAGCCGCTGCTTGAGCAGCAGAGGTAGCATCCTTAAATTTCATGTTCCAATTCTGCCTGCCAACAGAAATATTACCATTACCATCTTTAGGAAATGATTGTCCATGTTCCAACCTTTCATCCTTGAAACCTAAGTAGCATGAACCACCATCATCAACACAATATTGCCTTTAAAGTTCTATAATAGCTCTGGCAACTTGGCTTGCATGTTCTGCAAACGCATCCGCTACCTGAGCAGCACAGGTAGCGTTCTTAAATTTCATATTCCAATTCTTCCGGCCAACAGAAACTTTACCATTACCATCTTCAAGAAATGATTGCCCATGTTCCAACCTTTCATCCTTGAAACCTAAGTGGCATGAACCTCCATCATCAACACAATATTGCCTTGAAAGTTGTACAACAGCTCTGGCAGCTAGGCTTGAATGTTCTGCAAACTCAGCCGCTGCTTGAGAAGCAGAGGTAGCATCCTTAAATTTTATGTTTCAATTCTGCCTGCCAACAGAAAAATTACCATTACCATCTTCAGGAAATGATTGCCCATGTTCCAACCTTTCTTCCTTGAAACCTAAGTGGTTTTAACCACCATCATCAACACAATATTGCCTTGAAAGTTCTACAATAGCTCTGGCAGCTAGGCTTGTATGTTCTGCAAACTCAGTTGCTGCTTGAGCAGCAGAGGTAGCATCCTTAAATTTCATGTTCCAATTCTGCTTGCCAACAGAACAATTACCATTACCTTCTCTAGGAAATGATTGCCCATGTTCCAACCTTTCATCCTTGAAACCTAAGTGGCATGATCCACCATCATCAACACAATATTGCCTTGAAAGTTCTACAACAGCTCTAGGGGCTAGGCCTGCATGTTCTGCAAACTCAGCCGCTGCTTGAGCAACAGACGTAGCATCCTTAAATTTCATGTTCCAATTCTGCCGGCCAACAGAAAATTTACCATCACCATCTTCAGGAAATGATTGCCCATGTTCCAACCTTTCATCCTTGAAACCTAAGTGGTATGAACCTCCATCATCAACACAATATTGCCTTGAAAGTTCTGCAACAGCTCTGGCAGCTAGGCTTGCATGTTCTGCAAACTCAGTCGTTGCTTGAGGAGCAGAGGTAGCATCCTTAAATTTCATGTTCCTATTCTGCCTGCCTACAGAAAAATTACCATTACCATCTCTAGGAAATGATTGCTCATATTCCAGCCTTTCATCCTTGAAACCTAAGTGGCATGAACCACCATCATCAACACAATATTGCCTTGTAAGTTTTAGAATAACTCTGGCAGCTAGGCTTACATGTTCTGCAAACTCATCCGCTGCTTGAGTAGCAGAGGTAGAATCCTTAAATTTTATGTTCCAATTCTACCGGCCAACTGAAAATTTACCATTACCATCTCTAGGAAATGATTGTCCATGTTCCAACCTTTCATCCTTGAAACCTAAGTGTCATGAACCACCATCATCAACACAATATTGCCTTTAAAGTTCTACAATAGCTTTGGCAGCTAGGCTTGCATGTTCTGCAAACTCATCCGCTGCTTGAGCAGCAGAGGTAGCATCCTTAAATTTCATGTTCCAATTCCGCCGGCCAACAGAAAATTTACCATTACCATCTTCAGGAAATGATTGCCCATGTTCCAACCTTTCATCCTTGAAACCTAAGTGGCATGAACCTCCATTATCAACACAATATTACCTTGAAAGTTCTGCAACAGCTCTGGCAGCTAGGCTTGCATGTTCTGCAAACTCAGTCGTTGCTTGAGCAGCAGAGGTAGCATCCTTAAATTACATGTTCCTATTCTGCCTGCCAACAGAAAAATTACCATTACCATCTCCAGGAAATGATTTCTCATGTTCCAGCCTTTCATCCTTGAAACCTAAGTGGCATGCACCACAATCATCAACACAATATTTCCTTTAAAGTTCTAGAATAACTCTGGCAGCTAGGCTTGCATGTTCTGCAAACTCATCCGCTGCTTGAGCAGCAGAGGTAGCATCCTTAAATTTCATGTTCCAATTCTGCCGGCCAACTGAAAATTTACCATTACCATCTCTAGGAAATGATTGTCCATGTTCCAACCTTTCATCCTTGAAACCTAAGTGTCATGAACCACCATCATCAACACAATATTGCCTTGAAAGTTCTACAACAGCTCTGGCAACTAGGTTTGAATGTTCTGCAAACTCAGCCGTTGCTTTAGCAGCAGAGGTAGCATCCTTAAATTTCATGTTCCAATTCTACATGCCAACAGAAACATTACCATCACCATCTCCATAAAATGATTGCCCATGATCCAACCTTTCATCCTTGAAACCTAAGTGGCATGAACCACCATCATCAACACAATATTGCCTTGAAAGTTCTAAAATAGCTCAGGCAACTAGGCATGCATGTTCTGCCAACTCAGCAGCTGCTTGAGCAGCAGAGGTAGCATCCTTAAATTTTATGTTCCAATTCTACGTACCAACAGCTAAATTACCATTTCCAGGAAATGATTGCCTATGTTCCAACCTTTCATCCTTCAAACTTAAGTGGCATGAACCACCATCATCAACATAATATTTCCTTAAAAGTTCTACAACAGCTCTGGTATATAGGCTTGCATGTTCTGCAAATTCAGCCGCTGCTTGAGTAGCAGAGGTAGCATCCTTAAATTTCATGTTCCAATTCTGCTTGCCACCAGAAAAATTACCATCTCCAAGAAATGATTGCCTATGTTCCAACATTTCTGTCTTGAAACCTAAGTGGCTTGAACCACCATCATCAACACAATATTGTGTTGAAAGTTCTACAACTGCTCTGGCAGCTAGGCCTGCATGTTCTGCAAACTCAGCCGCTACTTGAGCAGCAGAAGTAGCATCCTTAAATTTCATGTTCCAATTCTACCTGCCAACAGAAAAATTACAATTACCATCTCCAGGAAATGATTGCCCATGTTCCAACCTTTCATCTATGAAATCTAAGTGGCATGAACCACCATCATCAATACAATATTGCCTTGAAAGTTCTACAACAACTCTGGCAGCTATACTTGCTTGTTCTGCCAAATCAGCCGCTACTTGAGCAACAGAGGTAGCATCCTTAAATTTCATGTTCCAATTCTGCCTGCCAACAGAAAAATTACTACTACCACCTCCAGGAAATAATTTCCCATGTTCCAACCTTTCATCCTTGAAACCGAAGTGGCATGAACTACCATTATCAACATAATATTGCCTTGAAAGTTTTACAATAGCTCTGGCAACTAGGCTTGCATGTTCTGCAAACTCAGTTGCCAGTTGAGCAGCAGAGGTAGCATCCTTATATTTCATGTTCCAATTCTACCTGCCAACAGAAAAATTACCATTACCTTCTCTAGGAAATGATTGCCCATGTTCCAACCTTTCATCCTTGAAACCTAAGTGGCATGATCCACCATCATCAACACAATATTGCCTTGAAAGTTCTACAACAGCTCTGGCAGCTAGGCCTGCATGTTCTGCAAACTCAGCCGCTGCTTGAGCAACAGAGGTAGCATCCTTAAATTTCATGTTCCAATTCTGCCGGCCAACAGAAAATTTACCATCACCATCTTCAGGAAATGATTGCCCATGTTCCAACCTTTCATCCTTGAAACCTAAGTGGTATGAACCTCCATCATCAACACAATATTGCCTTGAAAGTTCTGCAACAGCTCTGGCAGCTAGGCTTACATGTTCTGCAAACTCAATCGTTGCTTGAGGAGCAGATGTAGCATCCTTAAATTTCATGTTCCTATTCTGCCTGCCTACAGAAAAATTACCATTACCATCTCCAGGAAATGATTGCTCATATTCCAGCCTTTCATCCTTGAAACCTAAGTGGCATGAACCACCATCATCAACACAATATTGCCTTGTAAGTTTTAGAATAACTCTGGCAGCTAGGCTTGTATGTTCTGCAAACTCATCCGCTGCTTGAGCAGCAGAGGTAGCATCCTTAAATTTCATGTTCCAATTCTGCCGGCCAACTGAAAAATTACCATTACCATCTCTAGGAAATGATTGTCCATGTTCCAACCTTTCATCCTTGAAACCTATGTGTCATGAACCACCATCATCAACACAATATTGCATTTAAAGTTCTACAATAGCTCTGGCAGCTAGGCTTGCATGTTCTGCAAACTCATCCGCTGCTTGAGCAGCAGAGGTAGCATCCTTAAATTTCATGTTCCAATTCTGCCGGCCAACAGAAAATTTACCATTACCATCTTCAGGAAATGATTGCCCATGTTCCAACCTTTCATCCTTGAAACCTAAGTGGCATGAACCTCCATCATCTACACAATATTGCCTTGAAAGTTCTGCAACAGCTCTAGCAGCTAGGCTTGCATGTTCTGTAAACTCAGTCGTTGCTTGAGCAGCAGAGGTGGCATCCTTAAATTTCATGTTCCTATTCTGCCTGCCAACAGAAAAATTACCATTACCATCTCCAGGAAATGATTTCTCATGTTCCAGCCTTTCATCCTTGAAACCTAAGTGGCATGAACCACAATCATCAACACAATATTTCCTTTAAAGTTCTAGAATAACTCTGGCAGCTAGGCTTGCATGTTCTACAAACTCAGTCGCTGCTTGAGCAGTAGAGGTAGCATCCTTAAATTTCATGTTCCAATTCTGCCTGCCAATAGAAAAATTACCATTACCATCTCCAAGAAATGATTACCCATGTTCCAGCCTTTCATCCTTGAAACCTAAGTGGCATGAACCACCATAATCAACACAATATTGCCTTGAAAGTTCTACAAAAGTTCTAGCAGCTTGGCTTGCATGCTTTGCAAACTCAGCCACTGCTTGACAAGCAGAGGTTGCATCCTTGAATTTTATGTTCCAATTCTACCTGCAAATTGAAAAATTACCATTACCATCTCTAGGAAATAATTTCCCATGTTCCAACTTTTCATCCTGGAAACCTAAGTGGCATGAACCACCATCATCAACACAATATTGCCTTGAAAGTTCTGCAACAGCTCTGGCAACTAGGTTTGAATGTTCTGCAAACTCAGCCGATGTTTGAGCAGCAGAGGTAGCATCCTTAAATTTCATGCTCCAATTCTGCCTGCCAACATAAACATTACCTTCACCATCTCTAGGAAATGATTGCCCATGTTCCAACCTTTCATCTTTGAAACCTAAGTGGCATGAACCACCATCATCAACACAATATTGCCTTTAAAGTTCTACAATAGCTCTGGCAGCTAGGCTTGCATGTTCTGCAAACTCATCCGCTGCTTGAGCAGCAGAGGTAGCATCCTTAAATTTCATGTTCCAATTCTGCCGGCCAACAGAAAATTTACCATTACCATCTTCAGGAAATGATTGCCCATGTTCCAACCTTTCATCCTTGAAACCTAAGTGGCATGAACCTCCATTATCAACACAATATTACCTTGAAAGTTCTGCAACAGCTCTGGCAGCTAGGCTTGCATGTTCTGCAAACTCAGTCGTTGCTTGAGCAGCAGAGGTAGCATCCTTAAATTACATGTTCCTATTCTGCCTGCCAACAGAAAAATTACCATTACCATCTCCAGGAAATGATTTCTCATGTTCCAGCCTTTCATCCTTGAAACCTAAGTGGCATGCACCACAATCATCAACACAATATTTCCTTTAAAGTTCTAGAATAACTCTGGCAGCTAGGCTTGCATGTTCTGCAAACTCATCCGCTGCTTGAGCAGCAGAGGTAGCATCCTTAAATTTCATGTTCCAATTCTGCCGGCCAACTGAAAATTTACCATTACCATCTCTAGGAAATGATTGTCCATGTTCCAACCTTTCATCCTTGAAACCTAAGTGTCATGAACCACCATCATCAACACAATATTGCCTTGAAAGTTCTACAACAGCTCTGGCAACTAGGTTTGAATGTTCTGCAAACTCAGCCGTTGCTTTAGCAGCAGAGGTAGCATCCTTAAATTTCATGTTCCAATTCTACATGCCAACAGAAACATTACCATCACCATCTCCATAAAATGATTGCCCATGATCCAACCTTTCATCCTTGAAACCTAAGTGGCATGAACCACCATCATCAACACAATATTGCCTTGAAAGTTCTAAAATAGCTCTGGCAACTAGGCATGCATGTTCTGCCAACTCAGCAGCTGCTTGAGCAGCAGAGGTAGCATCCTTAAATTTTATGTTCCAATTCTACGTACCAACAGCTAAATTACCATTTCCAGGAAATGATTGCCTATGTTCCAACCTTTCATCCTTCAAACTTAAGTGGCATGAACCACCATCATCAACATAACATTTCCTTAAAAGTTCTACAACAGCTCTGGTATCTAGGCTTGCATGTTCTGCAAATTCAGCCGCTGCTTGAGCAGCAGAGGTAGCATCCTTAAATTTCATGTTCCAATTCTGCTTGCCACCAGAAAAATTACCATGTCCAAGAAATGATTGCCTATGTTCCAACATTTCTGTCTTGAAACCTAAGTGGCTTGAACCACCATCATCAACACAATATTGTGTTGAAAGTTCTACAACTGCTCTGGCAGCTAGGCCTGCATGTTCTGCAAACTCAGCCGCTACTTGAGCAGCAGAAGTAGCATCCTTAAATTTCATGTTCCAATTCTACCTGCCAACAGAAAAATTACAATTACCATCTCCAGGAAATGATTGCCCATGTTCCAACCTTTCATTTATGAAATCTAAGTGGCATGAACCACCATCATCAATACAATATTGCCTTGAAAGTTCTACAACAACTCTGGCAGCTATACTTGCTTGTTCTGCCAAATCAGCCGCTACTTGAGCAACAGAGGTAGCATCCTTAAATTTCATGTTCCAATTCTGCCTGCCAACAGAAAAATTACTACTACCACCTCCAGGAAATAATTTCCCATGTTCCAACCTTTCATCCTTGAAACCGAAGTGGCATGAACTACCATTATCAACATAATATTGCCTTGAAAGTTTTACAATAGCTCTGGCAACTAGGCTTGCATGTTCTGCAAACTCAGTTGCCAGTTGAGCAGCAGAGGTAGCATCCTTATATTTCATGTTCCAATTCTACCTGCCAACAGAAAAATTACCATTACCTTCTCTAGGAAATGATTGCCCATGTTCCAACCTTTCATCCTTGAAACCTAAGTGGCATGATCCACCATCATCAACACAATATTGCCTTGAAAGTTCTACAACAGCTCTGGCAGCTAGGCCTGCATGTTCTGCAAACTCAGCCGCTGCTTGAGCAACAGAGGTAGCATCCTTAAATTTCATGTTCCAATTCTGCCGGCCAACAGAAAATTTACCATCACCATCTTCAGGAAATGATTGCCCGTGTTCCAACCTTTCATCCTTGAAACCTAAGTGGTATGAACCTCCATCATCAACACAATATTGCCTTGAATGTTCTGCAACAGCTCTGGCAGCTAGGCTTACATGTTCTGCAAACTCAATCGTTGCTTGAGGAGCAGATGTAGCATCCTTAAATTTCATGTTCCTATTCTGCCTGCCTACAGAAAAATTACCATTACCATCTCCAGGAAATGATTGCTCATATTCCAGCCTTTCATCCTTGAAACCTAAGTGGCATGAACCACCATCATCAACACAATATTGCCTTGTAAGTTTTAGAATAACTCTGGCAGCTAGGCTTGTATGTTCTGCAAACTCATCCGCTGCTTGAGCAGCAGAGGTAGCATCCTTAAATTTCATGTTCCAATTCTGCCGGCCAACTGAAAAATTACCATTACCATCTCTAGGAAATGATTGTCCATGTTCCAACCTTTCATCCTTGAAACCTATGTGTCATGAACCACCATCATCAACACAATATTGCATTTAAAGTTCTACAATAGCTCTGGCAGCTAGGCTTGCATGTTCTGCAAACTCATCCGCTGCTTGAGAAGCAGAGGTAGCATCCTTAAATTTCATGTTCCAATTCTGCCGGCCAACAGAAAATTTACCATTACCATCTTCAGGAAATGATTGCCCATGTTCCAACCTTTCATCCTTGAAACCTAAGTGGCATGAACCTCCATCATCTACACAATATTGCCTTGAAAGTTCTGCAACAGCTCTAGCAGCTAGGCTTGCATGTTCTGTAAACTCAGTCGTTGCTTGAGCAGCAGAGGTGGCATCCTTAAATTTCATGTTCCTATTCTGCCTGCCAACAGAAAAATTACCATTACCATCTCCAGGAAATGATTTCTCATGTTCCAGCCTTTCATCCTTGAAACCTAAGTGGCATGAACCACAATCATCAACACAATATTTCCTTTAAAGTTCTAGAATAACTCTGGCAGCTAGGCTTGCATGTTCTACAAACTCAGTCGCTGCTTGAGCAGTAGAGGTAGCATCCTTAAATTTCATGTTCCAATTCTGCCTGCCAATAGAAAAATTACCATTACCATCTCCAAGAAATGATTACCCATGTTCCAGCCTTTCATCCTTGAAACCTAAGTGGCATGAACCACCATAATCAACACAATATTGCCTTGAAAGTTCTACAAAAGTTCTAGCAGCTTGGCTTGCATGATTTGCAAACTCAGCCACTGCTTGACAAGCAGAGGTTGCATCCTTGAATTTTATGTTCCAATTCTACCTGCAAATTGAAAAATTACCATTACCATCTCTAGGAAATAATTTCCCATGTTCCAACTTTTCATCCTGGAAACCTAAGTGGCATGAACCACCATCATCAACACAATATTGCCTTGAAAGTTCTGCAACAGCTCTGGCAACTAGGTTTGAATGTTCTGCAAACTCAGCCGATGTTTGAGCAGCAGAGGTAGCATCCTTAAATTTCATGCTCCAATTCTGCCTGCCAACATAAACATTACCTTCACCATCTCTAGGAAATGATTGCCCATGTTCCAACCTTTCATCTTTGAAACCTAAGTGGCATGAACCACCATCATCAACACAATATTGCCTTTAAAGTTCTACAATAGCTCTGGCAGCTAGGCTTGCATGTTCTGCAAACTCATCCGCTGCTTGAGCAGCAGAGGTAGCATCCTTAAATTTCATGTTCCAATTCTGCCGGCCAACAGAAAATTTACCATTACCATCTTCAGGAAATGATTGCCCATGTTCCAACCTTTCATCCTTGAAACCTAAGTGGCATGAACCTCCATTATCAACACAATATAACCTTGAAAGTTCTGCAATAGCTCTGGCAGCTAGGCTTGCATGTTCTGCAAACTCAGTCGTTGCTTGAGCAGCAGAGGTAGCATCCTTAAATTACATGTTCCTATTCTGCCTGCCAACAGAAAAATTACCATTACCATCTCCAGGAAATGATTTCTCATGTTCCAGCCTTTCATCCTTGAAACCTAAGTGGCATGCACCACAATCATCAACATAATATTTCCTTTAAAGTTCTAGAATAACTCTGGCAGCTAGGCTTGCATGTTCTGCAAACTCATCCGCTGCTTGAGCAGCAGAGGTAGCATCCTTAAATTTCATGTTCCAATTCTGCCGGCCAACTGAAAATTTACCATTACCATCTCTAGGAAATGATTGTCCATGTTCCAACCTTTCATCCTTGAAACCTAAGTGTCATGAACCACCATCATCAACACAATATTGCCTTGAAAGTTCTACAACAGCTCTGGCAACTAGGTTTGAATGTTCTGCAAACTCAGCCGTTGCTTTAGCAGCAGAGGTAGCATCCTTAAATTTCATGTTCCAATTCTACATGCCAACAGAAACATTACCATCACCATCTCCATAAAATGATTGCCCATGATCCAACCTTTCATCCTTGAAACCTAAGTGGCATGAACCACCATCATCAACACAACATTGCCTTGAAAGTTCTAAAATAGCTCTGGCAACTAGGCATGCATGTTCTGCCAACTCAGCAGCTGCTTGAGCAGCAGAGGTAGCATCCTTAAATTTTATGTTCCAATTCTACGTACCAACAGCTAAATTACCATTTCCAGGAAATGATTGCCTATGTTCCAACCTTTCATCCTTCAAACTTAAGTGGCATGAACCACCATCATCAACATAATATTTCCTTAAAAGTTCTACAACAGCTCTGGTATCTAGGCTTGCATGTTCTGCAAATTCAGCCGCTGCTTGAGCAGCAGAGGTAGCATCCTTAAATTTCATGTTCCAATTCTGCTTGCCACCAGAAAAATTACCATGTCCAAGAAATGATTGCCTATGTTCCAACATTTCTGTCTTGAAACCTAAGTGGCTTGAACCACCATCATCAACACAATATTGTGTTGAAAGTTCTACAACTGCTCTGGCAGCTAGGCCTGCATGTTCTGCAAACTCAGCCGCTACTTGAGCAGCAGAAGTAGCATCCTTAAATTTCATGTTCCAATTCTACCTGCCAACAGAAAAATTACAATTACCATCTCCAGGAAATGATTGCCCATGTTCCAACCTTTCATCTATGAAATCTAAGTGGCATGAACCACCATCATCAATACAATATTGCCTTGAAAGTTCTACAACAACTCTGGCAGCTATACTTGCTTGTTCTGCCAAATCAGCCGCTACTTGAGCAACAGAGGTAGCATCCTTAAATTTCATGTTCCAATTCTGCCTGCCAACAGAAAAATTACTACTACCACCTCCAGGAAATAATTTCCCATGTTCCAACCTTTCATCCTTGAAACCGAAGTGGCATGAACTACCATTATCAACATAATATTGCCTTGAAAGTTTTACAATAGCTCTGGCAACTAGGCTTGCATGTTCTGCAAACTCAGTTGCCAGTTGAGCAGCAGAGGTAGCATCCTTATATTTCATGTTCCAATTCTACCTGCCAACAGAAAAATTACCATTACCTTCTCTAGGAAATGATTGCCCATGTTCCAACCTTTCATCCTTGAAACCTAAGTGGCATGATCCACCATCATCAACACAATATTGCCTTGAAAGTTCTACAACAGCTCTGGCAGCTAGGCCTGCATGTTCTGCAAACTCAGCCGCTGCTTGAGCAACAGAGGTAGCATCCTTAAATTTCATGTTCCAATTCTGCCGGCCAACAGAAAATTGACCATCACCATCTTCAGGAAATGATTGCCCGTGTTCCAACCTTTCATCCTTGAAACCTAAGTGGTATGAACCTCCATCATCAACACAATATTGCCTTGAATGTTCTGCAACAGCTCTGGCAGCTAGGCTTACATGTTCTGCAAACTCAATCGTTGCTTGAGGAGCAGATGTAGCATCCTTAAATTTCATGTTCCTATTCTGCCTGCCTACAGAAAAATTACCATTACCATCTCCAGGAAATGATTGCTCATATTCCAGCCTTTCATCCTTGAAACCTAAGTGGCATGAACCACCATCATCAACACAATATTGCCTTGTAAGTTTTAGAATAACTCTGGCAGCTAGGCTTGTATGTTCTGCAAACTCATCCGCTGCTTGAGCAGCAGAGGTAGCATCCTTAAATTTCATGTTCCAATTCTGCCGGCCAACTGAAAAATTACCATTACCATCTCTAGGAAATGATTGTCCATGTTCCAACCTTTCATCCTTGAAACCTATGTGTCATGAACCACCATCATCAACACAATATTGCATTTAAAGTTCTACAATAGCTCTGGCAGCTAGGCTTGCATGTTCTGCAAACTCATCCGCTGCTTGAGAAGCAGAGGTAGCATCCTTAAATTTCATGTTCCAATTCTGCTGGCCAACAGAAAATTTACCATTACCATCTTCAGGAAATGATTGCCCATGTTCCAACCTTTCATCCTTGAAACCTAAGTGGCATGAACCTCCATCATCTACACAATATTGCCTTGAAAGTTCTGCAACAGCTCTAGCAGCTAGGCTTGCATGTTCTGTAAACTCAGTCGTTGCTTGAGCAGCAGAGGTGGCATCCTTAAATTTCATGTTCCTATTCTGCCTGCCAACAGAAAAATTACCATTACCATCTCCAGGAAATGATTTCTCATGTTCCAGCCTTTCATCCTTGAAACCTAAGTGGCATGAACCACAATCATCAACACAATATTTCCTTTAAAGTTCTAGAATAACTCTGGCAGCTAGGCTTGCATGTTCTACAAACTCAGTCGCTGCTTGAGCAGTAGAGGTAGCATCCTTAAATTTCATGTTCCAATTCTGCCTGCCAATAGAAAAATTACCATTACCATCTCCAAGAAATGATTACCCATGTTCCAGCCTTTCATCCTTGAAACCTAAGTGGCATGAACCACCATAATCAACACAATATTGCCTTGAAAGTTCTACAAAAGTTCTAGCAGCTTGGCTTGCATGCTTTGCAAACTCAGCCACTGCTTGACAAGCAGAGGTTGCATCCTTGAATTTTATGTTCCAATTCTACCTGCAAATTGAAAAATTACCATTACCATCTCTAGGAAATAATTTCCCATGTTCCAACTTTTCATCCTGGAAACCTAAGTGGCATGAACCACCATCATCAACACAATATTGCCTTGAAAGTTCTGCAACAGCTCTGGCAACTAGGTTTGAATGTTCTGCAAACTCAGCCGATGTTTGAGCAGCAGAGGTAGCATCCTTAAATTTCATGCTCCAATTCTGCCTGCCAACATAAACATTACCTTCACCATCTCTAGGAAATGATTGCCCATGTTCCAACCTTTCATCTTTGAAACCTAAGTGGCATGAACCACCATCATCAACACAATATTGCCTTTAAAGTTCTACAATAGCTCTGGCAGCTAGGCTTGCATGTTCTGCAAACTCATCCGCTGCTTGAGCAGCAGAGGTAGCATCCTTAAATTTCATGTTCCAATTCTGCCGGCCAACAGAAAATTTACCATTACCATCTTCAGGAAATGATTGCCCATGTTCCAACCTTTCATCCTTGAAACCTAAGTGGCATGAACCTCCATTATCAACACAATATAACCTTGAAAGTTCTGCAATAGCTCTGGCAGCTAGGCTTGCATGTTCTGCAAACTCAGTCGTTGCTTGAGCAGCAGAGGTAGCATCCTTAAATTACATGTTCCTATTCTGCCTGCCAACAGAAAAATTACCATTACCATCTCCAGGAAATGATTTCTCATGTTCCAGCCTTTCATCCTTGAAACCTAAGTGGCATGCACCACAATCATCAACATAATATTTCCTTTAAAGTTCTAGAATAACTCTGGCAGCTAGGCTTGCATGTTCTGCAAACTCATCCGCTGCTTGAGCAGCAGAGGTAGCATCCTTAAATTTCATGTTCCAATTCTGCCGGCCAACTGAAAATTTACCATTACCATCTCTAGGAAATGATTGTCCATGTTCCAACCTTTCATCCTTGAAACCTAAGTGTCATGAACCACCATCATCAACACAATATTGCCTTGAAAGTTCTACAACAGCTCTGGCAACTAGGTTTGAATGTTCTGCAAACTCAGCCGTTGCTTTAGCAGCAGAGGTAGCATCCTTAAATTTCATGTTCCAATTCTACATGCCAACAGAAACATTACCATCACCATCTCCATAAAATGATTGCCCATGATCCAACCTTTCATCCTTGAAACCTAAGTGGCATGAACCACCATCATCAACACAACATTGCCTTGAAAGTTCTAAAATAGCTCTGGCAACTAGGCATGCATGTTCTGCCAACTCAGCAGCTGCTTGAGCAGCAGAGGTAGCATCCTTAAATTTTATGTTCCAATTCTACGTACCAACAGCTAAATTACCATTTCCAGGAAATGATTGCCTATGTTCCAACCTTTCATCCTTCAAACTTAAGTGGCATGAACCACCATCATCAACATAATATTTCCTTAAAAGTTCTACAACAGTTCTGGTATCTAGGCTTGCATGTTCTGCAAATTCAGCCGCTGCTTGAGCAGCAGAGGTAGCATCCTTAAATTTCATGTTCCAATTCTGCTTGCCACCAGAAAAATTACCATGTCTAAGAAATGATTGCCTATGTTCCAACATTTCTGTCTTGAAACCTAAGTGGCTTGAACCACCATCATCAACACAATATTGTGTTGAAAGTTCTACAACTGCTCTGGCAGCTAGGCCTGCATGTTCTGCAAACTCAGCCGCTACTTGAGCAGCAGAAGTAGCATCCTTAAATTTCATGTTCCAATTCTACCTGCCAACAGAAAAATTACAATTACCATCTCCAGGAAATGATTGCCCATGTTCCAACCTTTCATCTATGAAATCTAAGTGGCATGAACCACCATCATCAATACAATATTGCCTTGAAAGTTCTACAACAACTCTGGCAGCTATACTTGCTTGTTCTGCCAAATCAGCCGCTACTTGAGCAACAGAGGTAGCATCCTTAAATTTCATGTTCCAATTCTGCCTGCCAACAGAAAAATTACTACTACCACCTCCAGGAAATAATTTCCCATGTTCCAACCTTTCATCCTTGAAACCGAAGTGGCATGAACTACCATTATCAACATAATATTGCCTTGAAAGGTTTACAATAGCTCTGGCAACTAGGCTTGCATGTTCTGCAAACTCAGTTGCCAGTTGAGCAGCAGAGGTAGCATCCTTATATTTCATGTTCCAATTCTACCTGCCAACAGAAAAATTACCATTACCTTCTCTAGGAAATGATTGCCCATGTTCCAACCTTTCATCCTTGAAACCTAAGTGGCATGATCCACCATCATCAACACAATATTGCCTTGAAAGTTCTACAACAGCTCTGGCAGCTAGGCCTGCATGTTCTGCAAACTCAGCCGCTGCTTGAGCAACAGAGGTAGCATCCTTAAATTTCATGTTCCAATTCTGCCGGCCAACAGAAAATTTACCATCACCATCTTCAGGAAATGATTGCCCTTGTTCCAACCTTTCATCCTTGAAACCTAAGTGGTATGAACCTCCATCATCAACACAATATTGCCTTGAAAGTTCTGCAACAGCTCTGGCAGCTAGGCTTACATGTTCTGCAAACTCAATCGTTGCTTGAGGAGCAGATGTAGCATCCTTAAATTTCATGTTCCTATTCTGCCTGCCTACAGAAAAATTACCATTACCATCTCCAGGAAATGATTGCTCATATTCCAGCCTTTCATCCTTGAAACCTAAGTGGCATGAACCACCATCATCAACACAATATTGCCTTGTAAGTTTTAGAATAACTCTGGCAGCTAGGCTTGTATGTTCTGCAAACTCATCCGCTGCTTGAGCAGCAGAGGTAGCATCCTTAAATTTCATGTTCCAATTCTGCCGGCCAACTGAAAAATTACCATTACCATCTCTAGGAAATGATTGTCCATGTTCCAACCTTTCATCCTTGAAACCTATGTGTCATGAACCACCATCATCAACACAATATTGCATTTAAAGTTCTACAATAGCTCTGGCAGCTAGGCTTGCATGTTCTGCAAACTCATCCGCTGCTTGAGCAGCAGAGGTAGCATCCTTAAATTTCATGTTCCAATTCTGCCGGCCAACAGAAAATTTACCATTACCATCTTCAGGAAATGATTGCCCATGTTCCAACCTTTCATCCTTGAAACCTAAGTGGCATGAACCTCCATCATCTACACAATATTGCCTTGAAAGTTCTGCAACAGCTCTGGCAGCTAGGCTTGCATGTTCTGTAAACTCAGTCGTTGCTTGAGCAGCAGAGGTGGCATCCTTAAATTTCATGTTCCTATTCTGCCTGCCAACAGAAAAATTACCATTACCATCTCCAGGAAATGATTTCTCATGTTCCAGCCTTTCATCCTTGAAACCTAAGTGGCATGAACCACAATCATCAACACAATATTTCCTTTAAAGTTCTAGAATAACTCTGGCAGCTAGGCTTGCATGTTCTACAAACTCAGTCGCTGCTTGAGCAGTAGAGGTAGCATCCTTAAATTTCATGTTCCAATTCTGCCTGCCAATAGAAAAATTACCATTACCATCTCCAAGAAATGATTACCCATGTTCCAGCCTTTCATCCTTGAAACCTAAGTGGCATGAACCACCATAATCAACACAATATTGCCTTGAAAGTTCTACAAAAGTTCTAGCAGCTTGGCTTGCATGCTTTGCAAACTCAGCCACTGCTTGACAAGCAGAGGTTGCATCCTTGAATTTTATGTTCCAATTCTACCTGCAAATTGAAAAATTACCATTACCATCTCTAGGAAATAATTTCCCATGTTCCAACTTTTCATCCTGGAAACCTAAGTGGCATGAACCACCATCATCAACACAATATTGCCTTGAAAGTTCTGCAACAGCTCTGGCAACTAGGTCTGAATGTTCTGCAAACTCAGCCGATGTTTGAGCAGCAGAGGTAGCATCCTTAAATTTCATGCTCCAATTCTGCCTGCCAACATAAACATTACCTTCACCATCTCTAGGAAATGATTGCCCATGTTCCAACCTTTCATCTTTGAAACCTAAGTGGCATGAACCACCATCATCAACACAATATTGCCTTTAAAGTTCTACAATAGCTCTGGCAGCTAGGCTTGCATGTTCTGCAAACTCATCCGCTGCTTGAGCAGCAGAGGTAGCATCCTTAAATTTCATGTTCCAATTCTGCCGGCCAACAGAAAATTTACCATTACCATCTTCAGGAAATGATTGCCCATGTTCCAACCTTTCATCCTTGAAACCTAAGTGGCATGAACCTCCATCATCAACACAATATTGCCTTGAAACTTCTGCAACAGCTCTGGCAGCTAGGCTTGCATGTTCTGCAAACTCAGTCATTGCTTGAGCAGCAGAGGTAGCATCCTTAAATTTTATGTTCCAATTCTACCTGCCGATAGAAAAGTTACAATTACCATCTCCAGGAAATGATTGCCCATGTTCCAACCTTTATTCTTTGAAACCTAAGTGGCATGAATCACCATCATCAACAAAATATTGCCTTGAAAGTTCTGCAACAGCTCTGGCAACTAGGTTTGAATGTTCTGTAAACTCAGCCGATGTTTGAGCAGCAGAGGTAGCATCCTTAAATTTCATGTTCCAATTCTACCTGCCAACAGAAACATTACCATCACCATCTCTAGGAAATGATTGCCCATGTTCCAACCTTTCATCCTTGAAACCTAAGTGGCATGAACCACCATCATCAACACAATATTGCCTTGAAAGTTATAAACAACTCTGGCAGCTAGGCCTGCATGTTCTGCAAACTCAGCCGCTGCTTGAGCAGCAGAGGTAGCATCCTTAAATTTCATGTTCCAATTCTACCTGCCAATAGAAAAATTACCATCTCCAGGAAATGATTGCCTATGTTCCAACCTTTCATCCTTGAAACCTAAGTGGCATGAACCGCCATCATCAACACAATATTTCCTTATAAGTTCTACAACAGCTCTGGCATCTAGGCTTACATGTTCTGCAAACTCATCCCCTGCTTGAGTAGCAGAGGTAGCATCCTTAAATTTCATGTTTCAATTCTTCCTACCAACCAAAAAATTACCATTACCATCTCCAGGAAATGATTACCCATGTTCCAGCCTTTCATCCTTGAAACCAAAGTGGCATGAACCACCATAATCAACACAATATTGCCTTGAAAGTTCTACAAAAGCTCTAGCAGCTAGGCTTGCATGCTCTGCAAACTCAGCCGCTGCTTGAGCAGCAGAGGTTGCATCCTTAAATTTTATGTTCCAATTTTGCCTGCAAATAGAAAAATTACCATTACCATCTCTAGGAAATAATTTCCCATGTTCCAACTTTTCATCCTTGAAACCTAAGTGGCATGAACCACCATCATCAACATAATATTGCCTTGTAAGTTTTAGAATAACTCTCGCAGCTAGGCTTGTATGTTCTGCAAACTCATCCGCTGCTTGAGCAGCAGAGGTAGCATCCTTAAATTTCATGTTCCAATTCTGCCGGCCAACTGAAAATTTACCATTCCCATCTCTAGGAAATGATTGTCCATGTTCCAACCTTTCATCCTTGAAACCTATGTGTCATGAACCACCATCATCAACACAATATTGCCTTTAAAGTTCTACAATAGCTCTGGCAGCTAGGCTTGCATGTTCTGCAAACTCATCCGCTGCTTGAGCAGCAGAGGTAGCATCCTTAAATTTCATGTTCCAATACTGCCGGCCAACAGAAAATTTACCATTACCATCTTCAGGAAATGATTGCCCATGTTCCAACCTTTCATCCTTGAAACCTAAGTGGCATGAACCTCCATCATCTACACAATATTGCCTTGAAAGTTCTGCAACAGCTCTGGCAGCTAGGCTTGCATGTTCTGTAAACTCAGTCGTTGCTTGAGCAGCAGAGGTGGCATCCTTAAATTTCATGTTCCTATTCTGCCTGCCAACAGAAAAATTACCATTACCATCTCCAGGAAATGATTTCTCATGTTCCAGCCTTTCATCCTTGAAACCTAAGTGGCATGAACCACAATCATCAACACAATATTTCCTTTAAAGTTCTAGAATAACTCTGGCAGCTAGGCTTGCATGTTCTACAAACTCAGTCGCTGCTTGAGCAGTAGAGGTAGCATCCTTAAATTTCATGTTCCAATTCTGCCTGCCAACAGAAAAATTACCATTACCATCTCCAAGAAATGATTACCCATGTTCCAGCCTTTCATCCTTGAAACCTAAGTGGCATGAACCACCATAATCAACACAATATTGCCTTGAAAGTTCTACAAAAGTTCTAGCAGCTTGGCTTGCATGCTTTGCAAACTCAGCCACTGCTTGACAAGCAGAGGTTGCATCCTTGAATTTTATGTTCCAATTCTACCTGCAAATTGAAAAATTACCATTACCATCTCTAGGAAATAATTTCCCATGTTCCAACTTTTCATCCTGGAAACCTAAGTGGCATGAACCACCATCATCAACACAATATTGCCTTGAAAGTTCTGCAACAGCTCTAGCAACTAGGTTTGAATGTTCTGCAAACTCAACCGATGTTTGAGCAGCAGAGGTAGCATCCTTAAATTTCATGCTCCAATTCTGCCTGCCAACATAAACATTACCTTCACCATCTCTAGGAAATGATTGCCCATGTTCCAACCTTTCATCTTTGAAACCTAAGTGGCATGAACCACCATCATCAACACAATATTGCCTTTAAAGTTCTACAATAGCTCTGGCAGCTAGGCTTGCATGTTCTGCAAACTCATCCGCTGCTTGAGCAGCAGAGGTAGCATCCTTAAATTTCATGTTCCAATTCTGCCGGCCAACAGAAAATTTACCATTACCATCTTCAGGAAATGATTGCCCATGTTCCAACCTTTCATCCTTGAAACCTAAGTGGCATGAACCTCCATCATCAACACAATATTGCCTTGAAACTTCTGCAACAGCTCTGGCAGCTAGGCTTGCATGTTCTGCAAACTCAGTCATTGCTTGAGCAACAGAGGTAGCATCCTTAAATTTTATGTTCCAATTCTACCTGCCGATAGAAAAGTTACAATTACCATCTCCAGGAAATGATTGCCCATGTTCCAACCTTTATTCTTTGAAACCTAAGTGGCATGAATCACCATCATCAACACAATATTGCCTTGAAAGTTCTGCAACAGCTCTGGCAACTAGGTTTGAATGTTCTGTAAACTCAGCCGATGTTTGAGCAGCAGAGGTAGCATCCTTAAATTTCATGTTCCAATTCTACCTGCCAACAGAAACATTACCATCACCATCTCTAGGAAATGATTGCCCATGTTCCAACCTTTCATCCTTGAAACCTAAGTGGCATGAACCACCATCATCAACACAATATTGCCTTGAAAGTTATAAACAACTCTGGCAGCTAGGCCTGCATGTTCTGCAAACTCAGCCGCTGCTTGAGCAGCAGAGGTAACATCCTTAAATTTCATGTTCCAATTCTACCTGCCAATAGAAAAATTACCATCTCCAGGAAATGATTGCCTATGTTCCAACCTTTCATCCTTGAAACCTAAGTGGCATGAACCGTCATCATCAACACAATATTTCCTTATAAGTTCTACAACAGCTCTGGCATCTAGGCTTACATGTTCTGCAAACTCATCCCCTGCTTGAGTAGCAGAGGTAGCATCCTTAAATTTCATGTTTCAATTCTGCCTACCAACCAAAAAATTACCATTACCATCTCCAGGAAATGATTACCCATGTTCCAGCCTTTCATCCTTGAAACCAAAGTGGCATGAACCACCATAATCAACACAATATTGCCTTGAAAGTTCTACAAAAGCTCTAGCAGCTAGGCTTGCATGCTCTGCAAACTCAGCCGCTGCTTGAGCAGCAGAGGTTGCATCCTTAAATTTTATGTTCCAATTCTGCCTGCAAATAGAAAAATTACCATTACCATCTCTAGGAAATAATTTCCCATGTTCCAACTTTTCATCCTTGAAACCTAAGTGGCATGAACCACCATCATCAACACAATATTGCCTTGAAAGTTCTGCAACAGCTCTGGCAACTAGGTTTGAATGTTCTGTAAACTCAGCCGATGTTTGAGCAGCAGAGGTAGCATCCTTAAATTTCATGTTCCAATTCTGCCTGCCAACAGAAACATTACCATCACCATCTCTAGGAAATGATTGCCCATGTTCCAACCTTTCATCCTTGAAACCTAAGTGGCATAAACCACGATCATCAACACAATATTGCCTTGAAAGTTATAAATAACTCTGGCAGCTAGGCCTGCATGTTCTGCAAACTCAGCCGCTGCTTGAGCAGCAGAGGTACCATCCTTAAATTTCATGTTCCAATTCTACCTGCCAATAGAAAAATTACCATCTCAAGGAAATGATTGCCTATGTTCCAACCTTTCATCCTTGAAACCTAAGTGGCATGAACCGCCATCATCAACACAATATTTCCTTAAAAGTTCTACAACAGCTCTGGCATCTAGGCTTACATGTTCTGCAAACTCAGCCGCTGCTTGAGCAGCAAAGGTAGCATCCTTAAATTTCATGTTCCATTTCTGCTTGTCAACAGAAAAATTACCATCTCCAGGAAATGATTGCCCTTGTTCCAACCTTTCTTCCTTGAAACCTAAGTGGCATGAACCACCATCATCAACACAATATTGCCTTGAAAGTTCTACAACAGCTATGTCATCTAGGCTTGTATATTCTGCAAACTCAGTCGCTGCTTGAGCAGCAAAGGTAGCATCCTTAAATTTCATGTTCCTAATCTACCTGCCAAAAGAAAAAATTACCATTACCAATCCAGGAAATGAATGCCCATGTTCCAACCTTTCATCCTTGAAACCTAAGTGGCATGATCCACCATCATCAACACAATATTGCCTTGAAAGTTCTACAACAACTCTGGCAGCTAGGCTTGCATGTTCTGCAAACTCAGCCGCTGCTTGAGCAGCAGAGGTAGCATCCTTAAATTTCATGTTCCAATTCTACCTGCCAACAGAAAAATTACAATTACCATCTCCAGAAATGATTGCCCATGTTCCAACCTTTCTTCCTTGAAACCTAAGTGGCATGAACCACGATCATCAACAGAATATTGCCTTGAAAGTTCTAAAACAGCTCAGGCAGCTAGGCCTGCATGTTCTGCAAACTCAGCCGCTGCTTGAGCAGTAGAGGTAGCATCCTTAAATTTCATGTTCCAATTCTACCTGCCAATAGAAAAATTACCATATCGAGGAAATGATTGCCTATGTTCCAACCTTTCATCCTAGAAACCTAAGTGGCATGAACCACTATCATCAACACAATATTTCCTTAAAAGTTCTATAACAGCTTTGACATCTAGGTTTGCATGTTCTACAAACTCAGCCGCTGCTTGAGCAGCAGAGGTAGCGTCCTTAAATTTCATGTTCCAATTCTGCTTGCCAACAGAAAAATTACCATCTCCAGGAAATGATTGCCCATATTCCAACCTTTCATCCTTGAAACCTAAGTGGCATGAACCACCATCATCAACACAATATTGCCTTTAAAGTTCTACAACAGATCTGGCTGCTAGGCTTGAATATTATGCAAACTCAACAGAGGTAGCATCCTTAAATTTCATGTTCCAATTCTACCTGCCAACAGAAAAATTACCATTACCGTCTCCAGGAAATGATTAACCATGTTCCAGCCTTTCATCCTTGAAACCTAAGTGGCATGAACCACCATAATCAACTCAATATTGCCTTGAAAGTTCTACAAAAGCTCTGGCAGCTAGGCTTGCATGCTTTGCAAACTCAGTCGCTGCTTGAGCAACAGAGGTAGCATCCTTAAATTTCATGTTCCAATTCTGCCTGCCAACCGAAATATTACCATTACCATCTCCAGGAAATGATTGCCGAGGTTCCAACCTTTCATCCTTGAAACCTAAGTGGCATGAACCACCATCATCAACACATTATTGCCTTGAAAGTTCTACAACAGCACTGGCACCTAGGCTTGCATGCTCTGCAAACTCAGCCGCTGCTTGAGCAGCAGAGGTAGCATCCTTAAATTTCTTGTTCCAATTATGCCTGCCAACAGAAAAATTACCATTACCATCTCCAGGAAATGATTGCCCATGTTCCAACCTTTAATCCTTGAAACCTAAGTGGCATGAACCATCATCATCAACAAAATATTGCCTTGAAAGTTCTACATCAGCTCTGGCAGCTAGGCTTGCATGCTCTGCAAACTCAGCAGCTGCTTGTGCAGCAGAGGTTGCATCCTTAAATTTCATGTTCCAATTCTGCCTGCAAATAGAAAAATTACTATTACAATCTCTAGGAAATGATTGCCCATGTTCCAACCTTTCATCCTTGAAACCTAAGTGGCATTAACCACCATCATCAACACAATATTGCCTTGATAGTTCTACAATAGCTCTGGCAACTAGGTTTGAATGTTCTACAAACTCAGCCGTTGCTTTAGCAGCAGAGGTAGCATCCTTAAATTTCATGTTCCAATTCTACATGCCAACAGAAACATTACCATCACCATCTCCAGGAAAAGATTGCCCATGTTCCAACGTTTCATCCTTGAAACCTAAGTGGCGTGAACCACCATCATCAACACAATATTGCCTTGAAAGTTCTAAAATAGATCTGGCAACTAGGCCTGCATGTTCTGCCAACTCAGCCGCTGCTTGAGCAGTAGAGGTAGCATCCTAAAATTTCATGGTCCGATTCTACCTGCCAACAGAAAAATTACCATATCCAGGAAATGATTGCCTATGTTCCAACCTTTCATCCTTGAAAGCTAAGTGGCATGAACCACCAACATCAACACAATATTTCCTTAAAAGTTCTACAACAGCTCTGGCAGCTATGCTTGCATGTTCTGCAAACTCAGCCGCTGCTTGAGCAGCAGAGGTAGCATCCTTAAATTTCATGTTCCAATTCTACTTGCCACCAGAAAAATTACCATTACCATGTCCAGGAAATGATTGCCCATGTTCCAAGCTTTCATCCTTGAAACCTAAGTGGCATGAACCACCATCATCAACACAATATTGCCTTGAAAGTTCTACAATAGCTCAGGTAGCTAGGCTTGCATGTTCTACAAACTCAGCTGCTGCTTGAGTAACAGAGGTAGAATCCTTAAATTTCATGTTCCAATTCTACCTGCCAACAGAAAAATTACCATTACCATCTCCAGGAAATGATTGCCCATGTTCCAACCTTTCATCCTTGAAACCTAAGTGGCATGAACCACCATCATTAACACAATATTGCCTTGAAAGTTCTACAACAGCTCTGGCAGTTATGCTTGATTGTTCTGCAAAATCAGCCGCTGCTTGAGCAACAGAGGTAGCATCCTTAAATTTCATGTTCCAATTCTACCTGCCAACAAAACAATTACAATTACAATTTCCAGTAAATGATTGCCCATGTTCCAACCTTTCATCTTTGAAACCTAAGTAGCATGAACCACCATCATCAACACAATATTGCCTTGAAAGTTCTACAACAGCTCTGGCAGCTATGCTTGCATGATCTGGAAACTCAGCCGTTGCTTGAGCAGCAGAGGTAGCATCTTAAATTTCATGTTCCAATTCTGTCTGCCAACAGAAAAATTACCATTACTATCTCCAAGAAATGATTTCCCATGTTCCAACCTTTCAACCTTGAAACCTAAGTAGCATGAACCACCATCATCAACACAATATTGCCTCTAAAGTTCTACAACAGCTCTGGCAGCTATGCTTGTATGATCTGCAAACTCAGTCGTTGGTTGAGCAGCAGAGGTAGCATCTTAAATTTCATGTTCCAATTCTGCCTGCCAACAGAAAAATTACCATTACCATCTCCAGGAAATGATTGCCCATGTTCCAACCTTTCATCCTTGAAACCTAAGTGGCATGAACCACCATCATCAACAAAATATTGCCTTGAAAGTTCTACAACAGCTCTGGCAGCTAAGCTTGCATGTTCTGCAAACTCAGCTGCTGCTTGAGTAACAGAGGTAGAATCCTTAAATTTCATGTTCCAATTCTACCTGCCAACAGAAAAATTACCATTACCATCTCCAGGAAATGATTGCCCATGTTCCAACCTTTCATCCTTGAAACCTAAGTGGCATGAACCACCAACATCAACATAATATTGCCTTGAAAGTTCTACAACAGCTCTGGCAGCTAGCCTTACATGTTCTGCAAACTCAGTTGCTGCTTGAGCAGCAGAGGTAGCATCCTTAAATTTCATGTTCCAATTCTACCCGCCAACAGAAAAATTACCATTACCATCTCTAGGAAATGATTGCCCATGTTCCAACCTTTCAACCTTGAAACCTAAGTAGCATGAACCACCATCATCAACATAATATTGCCTTGAAAGTTCTACAACAGCTCTGGCAGCTATGCTTGCATGATCGGCAAACTCAACCGCTGCTTGAGCAACAGAGGTAGCATCCTTAAATTTCATGTTCCAATTCTACCTGCCAACAGAAAAATTACAATTACCATATCCAGGAAATGATTGCCCATGTTCCAACCTTTCATCTTTGAAACCTAAGTGGCATGAACCACCATCATTAACACAATATTGCTTTGAAAGTTCTACAATAGCTCTGGCAGCTATGCTTGCTTGCTCTGCAAAATCAGCCGCTGCTTGAGCAACAGAGGTAGAATCCTTAAATTTCATGTTCCAATTCTGCCTGCCAACAGAAAAATTACTACTACCACCTCCAGGAAATGATTGCCCATGTTCCAACCTTTCATCTTTGAAACCTAAGTGGCATGAACTACCATCATCAACATAATATTGCCTTGAAAGTTCTACAATAGCTCTGGCAGCTAGACCTGCATATTCTGCAAACTCAGTTGCTGCTTGAGCAGTAGAGGTAGCATCCTTAAATTTCATGTTCCAATTCTACCCGCCAACAGAAAAATTACCATTACCATCTCTAGGAAATGATTGCCCATGTTCCAACCTTTCAACCTTGAATCCTAAGTAGCATGAACCACCATCATCAACACAATATTGCCTTGAAAGTTCTACAACAGCTCTGGCAGCTATGCTTGCAAGATCTGCAAACTCAGCCGTTAGTTGAGCAGCAGAGGTAGCATCTTAAATTTCATGTTCCAATTGTGCCTGCCAACAGAAAAATTACCATTACCATCTCCAGGAAATGATTGCCCTTGTTCCAACCTTTCATCCTTGAAACCTAAGTGGCATGAACCACCATCATCAACACAATATTTCCTTAAAAGTTCTACAACAGCTCTGGCAGCTATGCTTGCATGTTCTGCAAACTCAGCCGCTGCTTGAGCAGCAGAGGTAGCATCCTTAAATTTCATGTTCCAATTCTACTTGCCACCAGAAAAATTACCATTACCATGTCCAGGAAATGATTGCCCATGTTCCAAGCTTTCATCCTTGAAACCTAAGTGGCATGAACCACCATCATCAACACAATATTGCCTTGAAAGTTCTACAATAGCTCAGGTAGCTAGGCTTGCATGTTCTACAAACTCAGCTGCTGCTTGAGTAACAGAGGTAGAATCCTTAAATTTCATGTTCCAATTCTACCTGCCAACAGAAAAATTACCATTACCATCTCCAGGAAATGATTGCCCATGTTCCAACCTTTCATCCTTGAAACCTAAGTGGCATGAACCACCATCATTAACACAATATTGCCTTGAAAGTTCTACAACAGCTCTGGCAGTTATGCTTGATTGTTCTGCAAAATCAGCCGCTGCTTGAGCAACAGAGGTAGCATCCTTAAATTTCATGTTCCAATTCTACCTGCCAACAAAACAATTACAATTACAATTTCCAGTAAATGATTGCCCATGTTCCAACCTTTCATCTTTGAAACCTAAGTAGCATGAACCACCATCATCAACACAATATTGCCTTGAAAGTTCTACAACAGCTCTGGCAGCTATGCTTGCATGATCTGGAAACTCAGCCGTTGCTTGAGCAGCAGAGGTAGCATCTTAAATTTCATGTTCCAATTCTGTCTGCCAACAGAAAAATTACCATTACTATCTCCAAGAAATGATTTCCCATGTTCCAACCTTTCAACCTTGAAACCTAAGTAGCATGAACCACCATCATCAACACAATATTGCCTCTAAAGTTCTACAACAGCTCTGGCAGCTATGCTTGTATGATCTGCAAACTCAGTCGTTGGTTGAGCAGCAGAGGTAGCATCTTAAATTTCATGTTCCAATTCTGCCTGCCAACAGAAAAATTACCATTACCATCTCCAGGAAATGATTGCCCATGTTCCAACCTTTCATCCTTGAAACCTAAGTGGCATGAACCACCATCATCAACAAAATATTGCCTTGAAAGTTCTACAACAGCTCTGGCAGCTAAGCTTGCATGTTCTGCAAACTCAGCTGCTGCTTGAGTAACAGAGGTAGAATCCTTAAATTTCATGTTCCAATTCTACCTGCCAACAGAAAAATTACCATTACCATCTCCAGGAAATGATTGCCCATGTTCCAACCTTTCATCCTTGAAACCTAAGTGGCATGAACCACCAACATCAACATAATATTGCCTTGAAAGTTCTACAACAGCTCTGGCAGCTAGCCTTACATGTTCTGCAAACTCAGTTGCTGCTTGAGCAGCAGAGGTAGCATCCTTAAATTTCATGTTCCAATTCTACCCGCCAACAGAAAAATTACCATTACCATCTCTAGGAAATGATTGCCCATGTTCCAACCTTTCAACCTTGAAACCTAAGTAGCATGAACCACCATCATCAACATAATATTGCCTTGAAAGTTCTACAACAGCTCTGGCAGCTATGCTTGCATGATCGGCAAACTCAACCGCTGCTTGAGCAACAGAGGTAGCATCCTTAAATTTCATGTTCCAATTCTACCTGCCAACAGAAAAATTACAATTACCATATCCAGGAAATGATTGCCCATGTTCCAACCTTTCATCTTTGAAACCTAAGTGGCATGAACCACCATCATTAACACAATATTGCTTTGAAAGTTCTACAATAGCTCTGGCAGCTATGCTTGCTTGCTCTGCAAAATCAGCCGCTGCTTGAGCAACAGAGGTAGAATCCTTAAATTTCATGTTCCAATTCTGCCTGCCAACAGAAAAATTACTACTACCACCTCCAGGAAATGATTGCCCATGTTCCAACCTTTCATCTTTGAAACCTAAGTGGCATGAACTACCATCATCAACATAATATTGCCTTGAAAGTTCTACAATAGCTCTGGCAGCTAGACCTGCATATTCTGCAAACTCAGTTGCTGCTTGAGCAGTAGAGGTAGCATCCTTAAATTTCATGTTCCAATTCTACCCGCCAACAGAAAAATTACCATTACCATCTCTAGGAAATGATTGCCCATGTTCCAACCTTTCAACCTTGAATCCTAAGTAGCATGAACCACCATCATCAACACAATATTGCCTTGAAAGTTCTACAACAGCTCTGGCAGCTATGCTTGCAAGATCTGCAAACTCAGCCGTTAGTTGAGCAGCAGAGGTAGCATCTTAAATTTCATGTTCCAATTGTGCCTGCCAACAGAAAAATTACCATTACCATCTCCAGGAAATGATTGCCCTTGTTCCAACCTTTCATCCTTGAAACCTAAGTGGCATGAACCACCATCATCAACACAATATTTCCTTGAAAGTTCTACAACAGCTCAGGCAGCTAGGCTTGCATGTTCTGCAAACTCAGCCGCTGCTTGAGCAACAAAGGTAGCATCCTTAAATTTCATGTTCCAATTCTACCTGCCAACAGAAAAATTACAATTACCATCTCCAGGAAATGATTGCCCATGTTCCAACCTTTCATCTTTGAAATCTAAGTAGCATGAACCACCATCATCAACACAATATTGCCTTGAAAGTTCTACAACAGCTCTGGCAGCTAGACTTACATGTTCTGCAAACTCAGTTGCTGCTTGTGCAGCAGAGGTAGCATCCTTAAATTTCATGTTCCAATTCTACCCGCCAACAGAAAAATTACAATTACCATCTCCAGGAAATGATTGCCCATGTTCCAACCTTTCATCTTTGAAACCTAAGTGGCATGAACCACCATCATCAACATAATATTGCCTTGAAAGTTCTACAACAGCTCTGGCAGCTATGCTTGCATGATCTGCAAACTCAGCCACTGCTTGAGCAACAGAGGTAGCATCCTTAAATTTCATGTTCCAATTCTGCCTGCCAACAGAAAAATTACTACTACCACCTCCAGGAAATGATTGCCCATGTTCCAACCTTTCATGTTTGAAACCTAAGTGGCATGAACTACTATCATCAACATAATATTGCCTTGAAAGTTCTACAACAGCTCTGGCAGCTAGACTAACATGTTCTGCAAACTCAGTTGCTGCTTAAGTAGCAGAGGTAGCATCCTTAAATTTCATGTTCCAATTCTACCCGCCAACAGAAAAATTACAATTACCATCTCTAGGAAATGATTGCCCATGTTCCAACCTTTCAACCTTGAATCCTAAGTAGCATGAACCACCATCATCAACACAATATTGCCTTGAAAGTTCTACAATAGCTCTGGCAGCTATGCTTGCAAAATCTGCAAACTCAGCCGTTAGTTGAGCAGCAGAGGTAGCATCTTAAATTTCATGTTCCAATTCTGCCTGCCAACAGAAAAATTACCATTACCATCTCCCGGAAATGATTGCCCTTGTTCCAACCTTTCATCCTTGAAACCTAAGTGGCATGAACCACCATCATCAACACAATATTGCCTTGAAAGTTCTACAACAGCTCAGGCAGCTAGGCTTGCATGTTCTGCAAACTCAGCCGCTGCTTGAGCAACAAAGGTAGCATCCTTAAATTTCATGTTCCAATTCTACCTGCCAACAGAACAATTACAATTACCATCTCCAGGAAATGATTGCCCATGTTCCAACCTTTCATCTTTGAAACCTAAGTGGCATGAACCACCATCATCAACACAATATTGCCTTGAAAGTTCTACAACAGCTCTGGCAGCTATGCTTGCTTGCTCTGCAAAATCAGCTGCTGCTTGAGCAACAGAGGTAGCATCCTTAAATTTCATGTTCCAATTCTGCCTGCCAACAGAAAAATTACTACTACCACCTCCAGGAAATGATTGCCCATGTTCCAACCTTTCATCTTTGAAACCTAAGTGGCATGAACTGCCATCATCAACATAATATTGCCTTGAAAGTTCTACAACAGCTCTGGTAGCTAGACTTGCATCTTCTGCAAACTCAGTTGCTGCTTGAGCAGTAGAGGTAGCATCCTTAAATTTCATGTTCCAATTCTACCCGCCAACAGAAAAATTACCATTACCATCTCCAGGATATGATTGCCCATGTTCCAACCTTTCAACCTTGAATCCTAAGTAGCATGAACCACCATCATCAACACAATATTGCCTTGAAAGTTCTACAACAGCTCTGGCAGCTATGCTTGCATGATCTGCAAACTCAGCCGTTAGTTGAGCAGCAGAGGTAGCATCTTAAATTTCATGTTCCAATTCTGCCTGCCAACAGAAAAATTACCATTACCATCTCCAGGAAATGATTGCCCTTGTTCCAACCTTTCAACCTTGAAACCTAAGTAGCATGAACCACCATCATCAACACAATATTGCCTTGAAAGTTCTACAACAGCTCTGGCAGCTATGCTTGTATGATCTGCAAACTCAGCCGTTGGTTGAGCAGCAGAGGTAGCATCTTAAATTTCATGTTCCAATTCTGCCTGCCAACAGAAAAATTACCATTACCATCTCCAGGAAATGATTGCCCATGTTCCAACCTTTCATCCTTGAAACCTAAGTGGCATGAACCACCATCATCAACACAATATTGCCTTGAAAGTTCTACAACAGCTCTGGCAGCTAGGCTTGCATGTTCTGCAAACTCAGCCGCTGCTTGAGCAGCAGAGGTAGCATCCTTAAATTTCATGTTCCAATTCTGCCTGCCAACAGAAAAATTACCATTACCATCTCCAGGAAATGATTGCCCATGTTCCAACCTTTCATCCTTGAAACCTAAGTGGCATGAACCACCATCATCAACACAATATTGCCTTGAAAGTTCTACAACAGCTCTGGCAGCTAGGCTTGCATGTTCTGCAAACTCAGTTGCTGCTTGAGCAGCAGAGGTAGCATCCTTAAATTTCATATTCCAATTCTACCCGCCAACAGAAAAATCACCATTACCATCTCTAGGAAATGATTGCCCATGTTCCAACCTTTCAACCTTGAAACCTAAGTAACATGAACCACCATCGTCAACACAATATTGCCTTGAAAGTTCTACAACAGCTCTGGCAGCTATGCTTGCATGATCTGCAAACTCAACCGCTGCTTGAGCAACAGAGGTAGCATCCTTAAATTTCATGTTCCAATTCTACCTGCCAACAGAAAAATTACAATTACCATCTCCAGGAAATGATTGCCCATGTTCCAACCTTTCATCTTTGAAACCTAAGTGGCATGAACCACCATCATCAACACAATATTGCCTTGAAAGTTCTACAACAGCTCTGGTAGCTAGGCTTGCTTGCTCTGCAAAATCAGCCGTTGCTTGAGCAACAGAGGTAGAATCCTTAAATTTCATGTTCCAATTCTGCCTGCCAACAGAAAAATTACTACTACCACCTCCAGGAAATGATTGCCCATGTTCCAACCTTTCATCTTTGAAACCTAAGTGGCATGAACTACCATCATCAACATAATATTGCCTTGAAAGTTCTACAATTGCTCTGGCAGCTAGACCTGTATGTTCTGCAAACTCAGTTGCTGCTTGAGCAGCAGAGGTAGCATCCTTAAATTTCATGTTTCAATTCTACCCGCCAACAGAAAAATTACCATTACCATCTCTAGGAAATGATTGCCCATGTTCCAACCTTTCAACCTTGAAACCTAAGTAGCATGAACCACCATCATCAACACAATATTGCCTTGAAAGTTCTACAACAGCTCTGGCAGTTATGCTTGCATGATCTGCAAACTCAGCCGCTGCTTGAGCAACAGAGGTAGCATCCTTAAATTTCATGTTCCAATTCTACCTGCCAACAGAAAAATTACAATTACCATCTCCAGGATATGATTGCCCATGTTCCAACCTTTCAACCTTGAATCCTAAGTAGCATGAACCACCATCATCAACACAATATTACCTTGAAAGTTCTACAACAGCTCTGGCAGCTATGCTTGCATGATCTGCAAACTCAGCCGTTATTTGAGCAGCAGAGGTAGCATCTAAAATTTCATGTTCCAATTCTGCCTGCCAACAGAAAAATTACCATTACCATCTCCAGGAAATGATTGCCCTTGTTCCAACCTTTCAACCTTGAAACCTAAGTAGCATGAACCAGCATCATCAACACAATATTGCCTTGAAAGTTCTACAACAGCTCTGGTAGCTATGCTTGCAAGATCTGCAAATTCAGCCGTTAGTTGAGCAGCAGAGGTAGCATCTTAAATTTCATGTTCCAATTCTGCCTGCCAACAGAAAAATTACCATTACCATCTCCAGGAAATGATTGCCCTTGTTCCAACCTTTCATCCTTGAAACCTAAGTGGCATGAACCACCATCATCAACACAATATTGCCTTGAAAGTTCTACAACAGCTCAGGCAGCTAGGCTTGCATGTTCTGCAAACTCAACCGCTGCTTGAGCAACAAAGGTAGCATCCTTAAATTTCATGTTCCAATTCTACCTGCCAACAGAAAAATTACAATTACCATCTCCAGGAAATGATTGCCCTTGTTCCAACCTTTCATATTTGAAATCTAAGTAGCATGAACCACCATCATCAACACAATATTGCCTTGAAAGTTCTACAACAGCTCTGGCAGCTAGACTTACATGTTCTGCAAACTCAGTTGCTGCTTGTGCAGCAGAGGTAGCATCCTTAAATTTCATGTTCCAATTCTACCCGCCAACAGAAAAATTACAATTACCATCTCCAGGAAATGATTGCCCATGTTCCAACTTTTCATCTTTGAAACCTAAGTGGCATGAACCACCATCATCAACACAATATTGCCTTGAAAGTTCTACAACAGCTCTGGCAGCTATGCTTGCTTGATCTGCAAACTCAGCCACTGCTTGAGCAACAGAGGTAGCATCCTTAAATTTCATGTTCCAATTCTGCCTGCCAACAGAAAAATTACTACTACCACCTCCAGGAAATGATTGCCCATGTTCCAACCTTTCATCTTTGAAACCTAAGTGGCATGAACTACTATCATCAACATAATATTGCCTTGAAAGTTCTACAACAGCTCTGGCAGCTAG
Organism: Nicotiana tomentosiformis; assembly: GCF_000390325.3. Taxonomy (NCBI): domain Eukaryota; kingdom Viridiplantae; phylum Streptophyta; class Magnoliopsida; order Solanales; family Solanaceae; genus Nicotiana; species Nicotiana tomentosiformis. Next base: position 284,483 of record NW_027174560.1, read on the forward strand.
ACTTACATGTTCTGCAAACTCAGTTGCTGCTTGAGTAGCAGAGGTAGCATCCTTAAATTTCATGTTCCAATTCTACCCGCCAACAGAAAAATTACCATTACCATCTCTAGGAAATGATTGCCCATGTTCCAACCTTTCAACCTTGAAACCTAAGTAGCATGAACCACCATCATCAACACAATATTGCCTTGAAAGTTCTACAACAGCTCTGGCAGTTATGCTTGCATGATCTGCAAACTCAGCCGCTGCTTGAGCAACAGAGGTAGCATCCTTAAATTTCATGTTCCAATTCTACCTGCCAACAGAAAAATTACAATTACCATCTCCAGGAAATGATTGCCCATGTTCCAACCTTTCATCTTTGAAACCTAAGTGGCATGAACCACCATCATCAACACAATATTGCCTTGAAAGTTCTACAACAGCTCTGGCAGCTATGCTTGCTTGCTCTGCAAAATCAGCCGCTGTTTGAGCAACAGAGGTAGCATCCTTAAATTTCATGTTCCAATTCTGCCTGCCAACAGAAAAATTACTACTACCACCGCCAGGAAATGATTGCCCATGTTCCAACCTTTCATCTTTGAAACCTAAGTGGCATGAACTACCATCATCAACATAATATTGCCTTGAAAGTTCTACAACAGCTCTGGCAGCTAGACTTGCATGTTCTGCAAACTCAGTTGCTGCTTGAGCAGTAGAGGTAGCATCCTTAAATTTCATGTTCCAATTCTACCCGCCAACAGAAAAATTACCATTACCATCTCCAGGATATGATTGCCCATGTTCCAACCTTTCAACCTTGAATCCTAAGTGGCATGAACCACCATCATCAACACAATATTGCCTTGAAAGTTCTACAACAGCTCTGGCAGCTATGCTTGCATGATCTGCAAACTCAGCCGTTATTTGAGCACCAGAGGTAGCATCTTAAATTTCATGTTCCAATTCTGCCTGCCAACAGAAAAATTACCATTACCATCTCCAGGAAATGATTGCCCTTGTTCCAACCTTTCATCCTTGAAACCTAAGTGGCATGAACCACTATCATCAACACAATATTGCCTTGAAAGTTCTACAACAGCTTAGGCAGCTAGGCTTGCATGTTCTGCAAACTCAGCCGCTGCTTGAGCAACAAAGGTAGCATCCTTAAATTTCATGTTCCAATTCTACCTGCCAACAGAAAAATTACAATTACCATCTCCAGGAAATGATTGCCCATGTTCCAACCTTTCATCTTTGAAATCTAAGTAGCATGAACCACCATCATCAACACAATATTGCCTTGAAAGTTCTATAACAGCTCTGGCAGCTATGCTTGTATGATCTGCAAACTCAGCCGCTGCTTGAGCAGCAGAGGTAGCATCCTTAAATTTCATGTTCCAATTCTACCTGCCAACAGAAAAATTACAATTACCATCTCCAGGAAATGATTGCCCATGTTCCAACCTTTCATCTTTGAAACCTAAGTGGCATGAACCACCATCATCAACACAATATTGCCTTGAAAGTTCTACAACAGCTCTGGCAGCTATGCTTGCTTGCTCTGCAAAATCAGCCGCTGCTTGAGCAACAGAGGTAGCATCCTTAAATTTCATGTTCCAATTCTGCCTGCGAACAGAAAAATTACTACTACCACCTCCGGGAAATGATTGCCCATGTTCCAACCTTTCATCTTTGAAACCTAAGTGGCATGAACTACCATCATCAACATAATATTGCCTTGAAAGTTCTACAACAGCTCTGGCAGCTAGACTTGCATGTTCTGCAAACTCAGTTGCTGCTTGAGCAGCAGAGGTAGCATCCTTAAATTTCTTGTTTCAATTCTACCTGCCAACAGAAAAATTACCATTACCATCTCCAGGAAATGAATTCCCATGTTCCAACCTTTCAACCTTGAATCCTAAGTAGCATGAACCACCATCATCAACACAATATTGCCTTGAAAGTTCTACAACACCTCTGGCAGCTAGGCTTGCATGATCTGCAAACTCAGCCGTTAGTTGAGCAGCAGAGGTAGCATCTTAAATTTCATGTCCCAATTATACCTGCCAACAGAAAAATACCATTACCATCTCTAGCAAATGATTGCCCATGTTCCAACCTTTCATCCTTGAAACCTCAGTGGCATGAACCACCATCATCAACACAATATTGCCTTGAAAGTTCTACAACAGCTCAGGCAGCTAGGCTTGCATGTTCTGCAAACTTAGCCGCTGCTTGAGCAACAAAGGTAGCATCCTTAAATTTCATGTTCCAATTCTACCTGCCAACAGAAAAAAAATTACAATTACCATCTCCAGGAAATGATTGCCCATATTCCAACCTTTCATCTTTGAAACCTAAGTAGCATTAACCACCATCTTCAACATAATATTGGCTTGAAAGTTCTACAACAGCTCAGGCAGCCAGGCTTGCATGTTCTGCAAACTCAGCCGCTGCTTGAGCAACAAAGGTAGCATCCTTAAATTTCATGTTCCAATTCTACCTGCCAACAGAAAAATTACAATTACCATCTCCAGGAAATGATTGCCCTTGTTTCAATCTTTCATCTTTGAAATCTAAGTAGCATGAACCACCATCATCAACACAATATTGCCTTGAAAGTTCTACAACAGCTCTGGCTGCTAGACTTACATGTTCTGCAAACTCAGTTGCTGCTTGTGCAGCAGAGGTAGCATCCTTAAATTTCATGTTCCAATTCTACCCGCCAACAGAAAAATTACAATTACCATCTCCAGAAAATGATTGCCCATGTTCCAACCTTTCATCTTTGAAACCTAAGTGGCATGAACCACCATCATCAATACAATATTGCCTTGAAAGTTCTACAACAGCTCTGGCAGCTATGCTTGCATGATCTGCAAACTCAGCCACTGCTTGAGCAACAGAGGTAGCATCCTTAAATTTCATGTTCCAATTCTGCCTGCCAACAGAAATATTACTACTACCACCTCCAGGAAATGATTGCCCATGTTCCAACCTTTCATCTTTGAAACCTAAGTGGCATGAACTACTATCATCAACATAATATTGCCTTGAAAGTTCTACAACAGCTCTGGCAGCTAGACTTACATGTTCTGCAAACTCAGTTGCTGCTTGAGTAGCAGAGGTAGCATCCTTAAATTTCATGTTCCAATTCTACCCGCCAACAGAAAAATTACCATTACTATCTCTAGGAAATGATTGCCCATGTTCCAACCTTTAAACCTTGAAACCTAAGTAGCATGAACCACCATCATCAACACAATATTGCCTTGAAAGTTCTACAACAGCTCTGGCAGTTATGCTTGCATGATCTGCAAACTCAGCCGCTGCTTGAGCAACAGAGGTAGCATCCTTAAATTTCATGTTCCAATTCTACCTGCCAACAGAAAAATTACAATTACCATCTCCAGGAAATGATTGCCCATCTTCCAACCTTTCATCTTTGAAACCTAAGTGGCATGAACCACCATAATTAATAAAATATTGCCTTGAAAGTTCTACAACAGCTCTGGCAGCTATGCTTGCTTGCTCTGCAAAATCAGCCGCTGCTTGAGCAACAGAGGTAGCATCCTTAAATTTCATGTTCCAATTCTGCCTGCCAACAGAAAAATTACTACTACCACCTCCAGGAAATGATTGCCCATGTTCCAACCATTCATCTTTGAAACCTAAGTGGCATGAACTACCATCATCAACATAATATTGCCTTGAAAGTTCTACAACAGCTCTGGCAGCTAGACTTGCATGTTCTGCAAACTCAGTTGCGGCTTGAGCAGCAGAGGTAGCATCCTTAAATTTCATGTTCCAATTCTACCCGCCAACAGAAAAATTACCATTACCATCTCCAGGATATGATTGCCCATGTTCCAACCTTTCAACCTTGAATCCTAAGTAGCATGAACCACCATCATCAACACAATATTGCCTTGAAAGTTCTACAACAGCTCTGGCAGCTATGCTTGCATGATCTGCAAACTCAGCCGTTAGTTGAGCAGCAGAGGTAGCATCTTAAATTTCATGTTCCAATTCTGCCTGCCAACAGAAAAATTACCATTACCATCTCCAGGAAATGATTGCCCTTGTTCCAACCTTTCATCCTTGAAACCTAAGTGGCATGAACCACCATCATCAACACAATATTGCCTTGAAAGTTCTACAACAGCTTAGGCAGCTAGGCTTGCATGTTCTGCAAACTCAGCCGCTGCTTGAGCAACAAAGGTAGCATCCTTAAATTTCATGTTCCAATTCTACCTGCCAACAGAAAAATTACAATTACCATCTCCAGGAAATGATTGCCCATGTTCCAACCTTTCATCTTTGAAATCTAAGTAGCATGAACCACCATCATCAACACAATATTGCCTTGAAAGTTCTACAACAGCTCTGGCAGCTATGCTTGCATGATCTGCAAACTCAGCCGTTGATTGAGCAGCAGAGGTAGCATCTTAAATTTCATGTTCCAATTCTACCTGCCAACAGAAAAATTACAATTTCCATCTCCAGGAAATGATTGCCCATGTTCCAACCTTTCATCTTTGAAACCTAAGTGGCATGAACCACCATCATCAACACAATATTGCCTTGAAAGTTCTACAACAGCTCTGGCAGCTATGCTTGCTTGCTCTGCAAAATCAGCCGCTGCTTGAGCAACAGAGGTAGCATCCTTAAATTTCATGTTCCAATTCTTCCTGCCAACAGAAAAATTACCATTACCATCTCCAGGAAATGATTGCCCATGTTCCAACCTTTCAACCTTGAATCCTAAGTAGCATGAACCACCATCATCAACACAATATTGCCTTGAAAGTTCTACAACAGCTCTGGCAGCTAGGCTTGCATGATCTGCAAACTCAGCCATTAGTTGAGCAGCAGAGGTAGCATCTTAAATTTCATGTCCGAATTATACCTGCCAACAGAAAAATTACCATTACCATCTCTAGCAAATGATTGCCCATGTTCCAACCTTTCATCCTTGAAACCTAAGTGGCATGAACCACCATCATCAACACAATATTGCCTTGAAAGTTCTACAACAGCTCAGGCAGCTAGGCTTGCATGTTCTGCAAACTCAGCCGCTGCTTGAGCAACAAAGGTAGCATCCTTAAATTTCATGTTCCAATTCTACCTGCCAACAGAAAAAAAATTACAATTACCATCTCCAGGAAATGATTGCCCATATTCCAACCTTTCATCTTTGAAACCTAAGTAGCATTAACCACCATCATCAACACAATATTGGCTTGAAAATTCTACAACAGCTCTGGCAGCTATGCTTGCATGATCTGCAAACTCAGCCGTTGATTGAGCAGCAGAGGTAGCATCTTAAATTTCATTTTCCAATTCTACCTGCCAACAGAAAAATTACAATTACCATCTCCAGGAAATGATTGCCAATGTTCAACCTTTCATCTTCGAAACCTAAGTGGCATGAACCACCATCATCAACACAATATTGCCTTGAAAGTTCTACAACAACTCTGGCAGCTATGCTTGCGTGCTCTGCAAAATCAGCCGCTGCATGAGCAACAGAGGTAGCATCCTTAAATTTCATGTTCCAATTATGCGTGCCAACAGAAAAATTACTACTACCACCTCCAGGAAATGATTGCCCATGTTCCAACCTTTCATCTTTGAAACCTAAGTGGCATGAACTACGATCATCAACATAATATTGCCTTGAGAGTTCTACAACAGCTCTGGCAGCTAAACTTGCATGTTGTGCAAACTCAGTTGCTGCTTGAGCAGCAGAGGTAGAATCCTTAAATTTCATGTTCCAATTCTACCCGCCAACAGAAAAATTACCATTACCATCTCCAGGATATGATTGCCCATGTTCCAACCTTTCAACCTTGAAACCTATGTAGCATGAACCACCATCATCAACACAATATTGCCGTGAAAGTTCTACAACAGCTCTGGCAGCTATGCTTGCATGATCTGCAAACTCAGTCGTTAGTTGAGCAGCAGAGGTAGCGTCTTAAATTTCATGTTCCAATTCTGCCTGCCAACAGAAAAATTACCATTACCATCTCCAGGAAATGATTTCCCATGTTCCAACCTTTCATCCTTGAAACCTAAGTGGCATGAACCACCATCATCAACACAATATTGCCTTGAAAGTTCTACAACAGCTCAGGCAGCTAGGCCGGCATGTTCTGCAAACTCAGCCGCTGCTTGAGCAACAGAGGTAGCATCCTTAAATTTCATGTTCCAATTCTAGCTGCCAACAGAAAAACTACCATTACCATCTCCAGGAAATGATTGCCCATGTTCCAACCTTTCAACCTTGAAACCTAAGTAGCATGAACCACCATCATCAACACAATATTGCCTTGAACGTTCTACAACCGCTTAGGCAGCTAGGCTTGCATGTTCTGGAAACTCCACCGCTGCTTGAGCAACAGAGGTAGCATCCTTAAATTTCATGTTCCAATTCTACCTGCCAAAAGAAAAATTACCATTACCATCTCCAGGAAATGATTTCCCATGTTCCAACCTTTCATCCTTGAAACCTAAGTGGCATGAACGACCATCATCAACACAATATTGCATTGAAAGCTCTACTATATCTCTGGCAGCTAGGCTTGCATGTTTTGCAAACTCAGTCGCTGCTTGAACAGTAGAGGTAGCATCCTTAAATTTCATGTTCCAATTCTGCCTGCCAACAGAAATATTACCATTACCATCTATAGGAAATGATTGCCCTTGTTCCAACCTTTCATCCTTGAAACCTAAGTGGCATGAACCACCATCATCAACACAATATTGCCTTGAAAGTTCTACAACAGCTCAGGCAGCTAGGCTTGCATGTTCTGCAAACTCAGCCGCTGCTTGAGCAACAAAGGTAGCATCCTTAAATTTCATGTTCCAATTCTACCTGCCAACAGAAAAAAAATTACAATTACCATCTCCAGGAAATGATTACCCATATTCCAACCTTTCATCTTTGAAACCTAAGTAGCATTAACCACCATCATCAACACAATATTGGCTTGAAAATTCTACAACAGCTCTGGCAGCTATGCTTGCATGATCTGCAAACTCAGCCGTTGATTGAGCAGCAGAGGTAGCATCTTAAATTTCATGTTCCAATTCTACCTGCCAACAGAAAAATTACAATTACCATCTCCAGGAAATGATTGCCAATGTTCAACCTTTCATCTTCGAAACCTAAGTGGCATGAACCACCATCATCAACACAATATTGCCTTGAAAGTTCTACAACAACTCTGGCAGCTATGCTTGCGTGCTCTGCAAAATCAGCCGTTGCATGAGCAACAGAGGTAGCATCCTTAAATTTCATGTTCCAATTATGCGTGCCAACAGAAAAATTACTACTACCACCTCCAGGAAATGATTGCCCATGTTCCAACCTTTCATCTTTGAAACCTAAGTGGCATGAACTACGATCATCAACATAATATTGCCTTGAAAGTTCTACAACAGCTCTGGCAGCTAGACTTGCATGTTCTGCAAACTCAGTTGTTGCTTGACCAGCAGAGGTAGCATCCTTAAATTTCATGTTCCAATTCTACCCGCCAACAGAAAAATTACCATTACAATCTCCAGGATATGATTGCCCATGTTCCAACCTTTCAACCTTGAAACCTATGTAGCATGAACCACCATCATCAACACAATATTGCCGTGAAAGTTCTACAACAGCTCTGGCAGCTATGCTTGCATGATCTGCAAACTCAGTCGTTAGTTGAGCAGCAGAGGTAGCGTCTTAAATTTCATGTTCCAATTCTGCCTGCCAACAGAAAAATTACCATTACCATCTCCAGGAAATGATTTCCCATGTTCCAACCTTTCATCCTTGAAACCTAAGTGGCATGAACCACCATCATCAACACAATATTGCCTTGAAAGTTCTACAACAGCTCAGGCAGCTAGGCCGGCATGTTCTGCAAACTCAGCCGCTGCTTGAGCAACAGAGGTAGCATCCTTAAATTTCATGTTCCAATTCTAGCTGCCAACAGAAAAATTACCATTACCATCACCAGGAAATGATTGCCCATGTTCCAACCTTTCAACCTTGAAACCTAAGTAGCATGAACCACCATCATGAACACAATATTGCCTTGAACGTTCTACAACCGCTTAGGCAGCTAGGCTTGCATGTTCTGGAAACTCCACCGCTGCTTGAGCAACAGAGGTAGCATCCTTAAATTTCATGTTCCAATTCTACCTGCCAAAAGAAAAATTACCATTACCATCTCCAGGAAATGATTTCCCATGTTCCAACCTTTCATCCTTGAAACCTAAGTGGCATGAACGACCATCATCAACACAATATTGCATTGAAAGCTCTACTATATCTCTGGCAGCTAGGCTTGCATGTTTTGCAAACTCAGTCGCTGCTTGAACAGTAGAGGTAGCATCCTTAAATTTCATGTTCCAATTCTGCCTGCCAACAGAAATATTACCATTACCATCTATAGGAAATGATTGCCCTTGTTCCAACCTTTCATCCTTGAAACCTAAGTGGCATGAACCACCATCATCAACACAATATTGCCTTGAAAGTTCTACAACAGCTCAGGCAGCTAGGCTTGCATGTTCTGCAAACTCAGCCGCTGCTTGAGCAACAAAGGTAGCATCCTTAAATTTCATGTTCCAATTCTACCTGCCAACAGAAAAAAAATTACAATTACCATCTCCAGGAAATGATTGCCCATATTCCAACCTTTCATCTTTGAAACCTAAGTAGCATTAACCACCATCATCAACACAATATTGGCTTGAAAATTCTACAACAGCTCTGGCAGCTATGCTTGCATGATCTGCAAACTCAGCCGTTGATTGAGCAGCAGAGGTAGCATCTTAAATTTCATGTTCCAATTCTACCTGCCAACAGAAAAATTACAATTACCATCTCCAGGAAATGATTGCCAATGTTCAACCTTTCATCTTCGAAACCTAAGTGGCATGAACCACCATCATCAACACAATATTGCCTTGAAAGTTCTACAACAACTCTGGCAGCTATGCTTGCGTGCTCTGCAAAATCAGCCGTTGCATGAGCAACAGAGGTAGCATCCTTAAATTTCATGTTCCAATTATGCGTGCCAACAGAAAAATTACTACTACCACCTCCAGGAAATGATTGCCCATGTTCCAACCTTTCATCTTTGAAACCTAAGTGGCATGAACTACGATCATCAACATAATATTGCCTTGAAAGTTCTACAACAGCTCTGGCAGCTAGACTTGCATGTTCTGCAAACTCAGTTGTTGCTTGACCAGCAGAGGTAGCATCCTTAAATTTCATGTTCCAATTCTACCCGCCAACAGAAAAATTACCATTACAATCTCCAGGATATGATTGCCCATGTTCCAACCTTTCAACCTTGAAACCTATGTAGCATGAACCACCATCATCAACACAATATTGCCGTGAAAGTTCTACAACAGCTCTGGCAGCTATGCTTGCATGATCTGCAAACTCAGTCGTTAGTTGAGCAGCAGAGGTAGCGTCTTAAATTTCATGTTCCAATTCTGCCTGCCAACAGAAAAATTACCATTACCATCTCCAGGAAATGATTTCCCATGTTCCAACCTTTCATCCTTGAAACCTAAGTGGCATGAACCACCATCATCAACACAATATTGCCTTGAAAGTTCTACAACAGCTCAGGCAGCTAGGCCGGCATGTTCTGCAAACTCAGCCGCTGCTTGAGCAACAGAGGTAGCATCCTTAAATTTCATGTTCCAATTCTAGCTGCCAACAGAAAAATTACCATTACCATCTCCAGAAAATGATTGCCCATGTTCCAACCTTTCAACCTTGAAACCTAAGTAGCATGAACCACCATCATCAACACAATATTGCCTTGAACGTTCTACAACCGCTTAGGCAGCTAGGCTTGCATGTTCTGCAAACTCCACCGCTGCTTGAGCAACAGAGGTAGCATCCTTAAATTTCATGTTCCAATTCTACCTGCCAAAAGAAAAATTACCATTACCATCTCCAGGAAATGATTTCCCATGTTCCAACCTTTCATCCTTGAAACCTAAGTGGCATGAACGACCATCATCAACACAATATTGCATTGAAAGCTCTACTATATCTCTGGCAGCTAGGCTTGCATGTTTTGCAAACTCAGTCGCTGCTTGAATAGTAGAGGTAGCATCCTTAAATTTCATGTTCCAATTCTGCCTGCCAACAGAAATATTACCATTACCATCTATAGGAAATGATTGCCCTTGTTCCAACCTTTCATCCTTGAAACCTACGTGGCATGAACCACCATCATCAACACAATATTGCCGTGAAAGTTCTACAACAGCTTAGGCAGCTAGGCTTGCATGTTCTGCAAACTCAGCCGCTGCTTGAGCAGCAGAGGTAGCATCCTTAAATTTCATGTTCCAGTTCTACCTGGCAACAGAAAAATTACTACTACCACCTCTAGTAAATGATTGACCATGTTCCAACCTTTCATCTTTGAAACCTAAGTGGCATGAACCACCATCATCAACACAATAATGCCTTGAAAGTTCTACAACAGCTCTGGCAGCTATGCTTGCTTTTTCTACAAAATCAGCCGTTGCTTGAGCAACAGAGGTAGCATCCTTAAATTTCATGTTCCAATTCTACCTGCCAAAAGAAAAATTATAATTACCATTTCCAGGAAATGATTGCCCATGTTCCAACCTTTCATCCTTGAAACCTAAGTGGCATGAATCACCATCATCAACACAATATTGCCTTGAAAGTTCTACAACAGCTCTGGCAGTTATGCTTGCTTGTTCTGCAAAATCAGCCGCTGCTTGAGCAACAGAGGTAGCATCCTTAAATGTCATGTTCCAATTCTACTTGCCAACAGAAACATTACAATTACCATCTCCAGGAAATGGTTGCCCATGTTCCAACCTTTCATCCTTGAAACCTATATGGCATGAACGACCATCATCAACACAATATTGCATTGAAAGTTCTACTATATCTCTGGCAGCTAGGCTTGCAAGTTTTGCAAACTCAGTCGCTGCTTGATTAGTAGGGGTAGCATCCTTAAATTTCATGTTCCAATTCTGCCTGCCAACAGAAATATTACCATTACCATCTATAGGAAATGATTGCCCATGTTCCAATCTTTCATCCTTGAAACCTAAGTAGCATGAACCACCATCATCAACACAATATTGCCTTGAACGTTCTACAACAGCTCAGGCAGCTAGGCTTGCATGTTCTGCAAACTCCACCGCTGCTTGGGCAACAGAGGTAGCATCCTTAAATTTCATGTTCCAATTCTACCTGCCAAAAGAAAAATTACCATTACCATCTCCAGGAAATGATTTCCCATGTTCCAACCTTTCAACCTTGAAACCTAAGTGGCATGAACGACCATCATCAACACAATATTGCATTGAAAGCTCTACTATATCTCTGGCAGCTAGGCTTGCATGTTTTGCAAACTCAGTCGCTGCTTGAACAGTAGAGGTAGCATCCTTAAATTTCATGTTCCAATTCTGTCTGCCAACAGAAATATTACCATTACCATCTATAGGAAATGATTGCCCTTGTTCCAACCTTTCATCCTTGAAACCTAAGTGGCATGAACCACCATCATCAACACAATTTTGCCGTGAAAGTTCTACAACAGCTTAGGCAGCTAGGCTTGCATGTTCTGCAAACTCAGCCCCTGCTTGAGCAGCAGAGGTAGCATCCTTAAATTTCATGTTCCAATTCTACCTGGCAACAGAAGAATGTCTACTACCACCTCTAGTAAATGATTGACCATGTTCCAACCTTTCATCTTTGAAACCTAAGTGGCATGAACCACCATCATCAACACAATATTGCCTTGAAAGTTCTACAACAGCTCTGGCAGCTATGCTTGCTTGTTCAACAAAATCAGCCGTTGCTTGAGCAACAGAGGTAGCATCTTTAAATTTCATGTTCCAATTCTACCTGCCAAAAGAAAAATTACAATTACCATCTCCAGGAAATGATTGCCCATGTTCCAACCTTTCATCCTTGAAACCTAAGTGGCATGAATCACCATCATCAACACAATATTGCCTTGAAAGTTCTACAACAGCTCTGGCAGCTATGCTTGCTTGTTCTACAAAATCAGTCGTTGCTTGAGCAACAGAGGTAGCATCCTTAAATTTCATGTTCCAATTCTACCTGCCAAAAGAAAAATTATAATTACCATTTCCAGGAAATGATTGCCCATGTTCCAACCTTTCATCCTTGAAACCTAAGTGGCATGAAACACCATCATCAACACAATATTGCCTTGAAAGTTCTACAACAGCTCTGGCAGTTATGCTTGCTTGTTCTGCAAAATCAGTCGCTGCTTGAGCAACAGAGGTAGCATCCTTAAATTTCATGTTCCAATTCTACCTGCCAACATAAACATTACAATTACCATCTCCAGGAAATGAATGCCCATGTTCCAACCTTTCATATTTGAAACTTAAGTGGCATGAACCACCATTATCAACACAATATTGCCTTAAAAGTTCTAAAACAGCTCTGGCAGCTATGCTTGCTTGCTCTGCAAAATCAGCCGATGCTTGAGCAACAGAGGTAGCATCCTTAAATTTCATGTTCCAATTCTGCCTGCCAACAGAGAAATTACTACTACCACCTCCAGGAAATGATTGCCCATGTTCCAACCTTTCATCTTTGAAACCTAAGTGGCATGAACTACCATCATCAACATAATATTGCCTTGAAAGTTCTACAACAGCTCTGGCAGCTAGACTTGCATGTTCTGCAAACTTAGTTGCTGCTTGAGCAGCAGAGGTAGCATCCTTAAATTTCATGTTCCAATTCTACCCGCCAACAGAAAAATTACAATTACCATCTCCAGGAAATGATTGCCCATGTTCTAACCTTTCAACCTTGAAACCTAAGTAGCATGAACCACTATCATCAATACAATATTGCCTTGAAAGTTCTACAACAGCTCTGGCAGCTATACTTGCTTGTTCTGCAAAATCAGCCGCTGCTTGAGCAACAGAGGTAGCATCCTTAAATTTCATGTTCCAATTCTGCCTGCCAACAGAAAAATTACTACTACCACCTCCAGGAAATGATTGCCCATGTTCCAACCTTTCATCTTTGAAACCTAAGTGGCATGAACCACCATCATCTACACAATATTGCCTTGAAAGTTCTATAACAGCTCTGGCAGCTATGCTTGCTTGCTCTGCAAAATCAGCCGCTGCTTGAGCAACAGAGGTAGCATCCTTAAATTTCATGTTCCAATTCTACCTGCCAAAAGAAAAATTACAATTACCATCTCCAGGAAATTATTGCCCATGTTCCAACCTTTCATCCTTGAAACCTAAGTGGCATGAATCACCATCATCAACACAATATTGCCTTGAAAGTTCTACAACAGCTCTGGCAGCTATGCTTGCTTGTTCTACAAAATCAGCCGTTGCTTGAGCAACAGAGGTAGCATCCTTAAATTTCATGTTCCAATTCTACCTGCCAAAAGAAAAATTATAATTACCATTTCCAGGAAATGATTGCCCATGTTCCAACCTTTCATCCTTGAAACCTAAGTGGCATGAAACACCATCATCAACACAATATTGCCTTGAAAGTTCTACAACAGCTCTGGCAGTTATGCTTGCTTATTCTGCAAAATCAGCCGCTGCTTGAGCAACAGAGGTAGCATCCTTAAATTTCATGTTCCAATTCTACCTGCCAACATAAACATTACAATTACCATCTCCAGGAAATGAATGCCCATGTTCCAACCTTTCATATTTGAAACTTAAGTGGCATGAACCACCATCATCAACACAATATTGCCTTAAAAGTTCTAAAACAGCTCTGGCAGCTATGCTTGCTTGCTCTGCAAAATCAGCCGATGCTTGAGCAACAGAGGTAGCATCCTTAAATTTCATGTTCCAATTCTGCCTGCCAACAGAGAAATTACTACTACCACCTCCAGGAAATGATTGCCCATGTTCCAACCTTTCATCTTTGAAACCTAAGTGGCATGAACTACCATCATCAACATAATATTGCCTTGAAAGTTCTACAACAGCTCTGGCAGCTAGACTTGCATGTTCTGCAAACTTAGTTGCTGCTTGAGCAGCAGAGGTAGCATCCTTAAATTTCATGTTCCAATTCTACCTGCCAACAGAAAAATTACAATTACCATCTCCAGGAAATGATTGCCCATGTTCTAACCTTTCAACCTTGAAACCTAATTAGCATGAACCACCATCATCAATACAATATTGCCTTGAAAGTTCTACAACAGCTCTGGCAGCTATACTTGCTTGTTCTGCAAAATCAGCCGCTGCTTGAGCAACAGAGGTAGCATCCTTAAATTTCATGTTCCAATTCTGCCTGCCAACAGAAAAATTACTACTACCACCTCCAGGAAATGATTGCCCATGTTCCAACCTTTCATCTTTGAAACCTAAGTGGCTTGAACCACCATCATCTACACAATATTGCCTTGAAAGTTCTATAACAGCTCTGGCAGCTATGCTTGCTTGCTCTGCAAAATCAGCCGCTGCTTGAGCAACAGAGGTAGCATCCTTAAATTTCATGTTCCAATTCTACCTGCCAAAAGAAAAATTACAATTACCATCTCCAGGAAATGATTGCCCATGTTCCAACCTTTCATCCTTGAAACCTAAGTGGCATGAATCACCATCATCAACACAATATTGCCTTGAAAGTTCTACAACAGCTCTGGCAGTTATGCTTGCTTGTTCTATGAACTCAGCCGCTGCTTGAGCAACAGAGGTAGCATCCTTTAATTTCATGCTCCAATTTTACCTGCCAACAGAACAATTACCATTACCATCTCCAGGAAATGATTGCCCATGTTCCAACCTTTCAACCTTGAAACCTAAGTAGCATGAACCACCATCATCAACACAATATTGCCTTGAAAGTTCTACAACAGCTCTGGCAGCTATGCTTGCATGATCTGCAAACTCAGTCGTTGCTTGAGCAGCAGATGTAGCATCTTTAATTTCATGTTCCAATTCTGCCTGCCAACAGAACAATTACCATTACTATCTCCAGGAAATGATTGCCCATGTTCCAACCTTTCATCTTTGAAACCTTAGTGGCATGAACCACCATCATCAACACAATATTGCCTTGAAAGTTCTACAAAAGCTCTGGCAGCTAGGCTTGCATATTCTGCAAACCCAGCCGCTGCTTGAGCAGTAGAGGTAGCATCCTTAAATTTCATATTCCAAAACTGCCTAAAAACAAGAAGATTTACAATTACTATCTCCAGGAAATGATTGCCCATGTTCCAACCTTTCATCTTTGAAACCTAAGTGGCATGAACTACGATCATCAACATAATATTGCCTTGAATGTTCTACAACAGCTATGGTAGCTAGACTTGCATGTTCTGCAAACTCAGTTGCTGCTTGAGCAACAGAGGTAGCATCCTTAAATTTCATGTTCCAATTCTGCCTGCCAACAGAAAAATTTCTACTACCACCTCCAGGAAATGATTGCCCATGTTCCAACCTTTCATCCTTAAAACCGAAGTGGCAAGAACTACCATCGTCAACATAATATTGCCTTGAAAGTTCTACAACAGCTCTGGCAGCTAGGCTTGCATGTTCTGGAAACTCAGTTGCTACTTGAGCAGCAGAGGTAGCATCCTTAAATTTCATGTTCCAATTCTACCTGCCAACAGAAAAATTACCATTACCATCTTCAGGAAATGATTGCCCATGTTCCAACCTTTAATCCTTGAAACCTAAGTGGCATGAACCACCATCATCGACAAAATATTGCTTTGAAAGTTCTACAACAGCTCAGGCAGCTAGGCTTGCATGTTCTGCAAACTCAACCACTGCTTGAGTAGCAGAGGTAGCATCCTTAAATTTCATGTTCCAATTCTGCCGACAACAGAAAATTTACAATTACCATCTCCAGGAAATGATTGCCCATGTTCCAACCTTTCATCTTTGAAACCTAAGTAGCAAGAACCACCATCATCAACACAATATTGCCTTGAAAGTTCTACAACAGCTCTGGCAGCTAGGCTTGCATATTCTGCAAACCCAGCCGCTGCTTGAGCAGTAGAGGTAGCATCCTTAAATTTCATATTCCAAAACTGCCTAAAAACAAGAAGATTTACAATTACTATCTCCAGGAAATGATTGCCCATGTTCCAACCTTTCATCTTTGAAACCTAAGTGGCATGAACTACGATCATCAACATAATATTGCCTTGAATGTTCTACAACAGCTATGGTAGCTAGACTTGCATGTTCTGCAAACTCAGTTGCTGCTTGAGCAACAGAGGTAGCATCCTTAAATTTCATGTTCCAATTCTGCCTGCCAACAGAAAAATTTCTACTACCACCTCCAGGAAATGATTGCCCATGTTCCAAGCTTTCATCCTTAAAACCGAAGTGGCAAGAACTACCATCGTCAACATAATATTGCCTTGAAAGTTCTACAACAGCTCTGGCAGCTAGGCTTGCATGTTCTGGAAACTCAGTTGCTACTTGAGCAGCAGAGGTAGCATCCTTAAATTTCATGTTCCAATTCTACCTGCCAACAGAAAAATTACCATTACCATCTTCAGGAAATGATTGCCCATGTTCCAACCTTTAATCCTTGAAACCTAAGTGGCATGAACCACCATCATCGACAAAATATTGCTTTGAAAGTTCTACAACAGCTCTGGCAGCTAAGCTTGCATGCTCTGCAAACTCAGCAGCTGCTTGAGCAGCAGAGGTTGCATCCTTAAATTTCATGTTCCAATTCTACCTACAAATAGAAAAATTACCATTACCATCTCTAGGAAATGATTGCCCATGTTCCAACCTTTCATCCTTGAAACCTAAGTGGCATGAACCACCATCATCAACACAATATTGCATTGAAAGTTCTACAACAGCTCAGGCAGCTAGGCTTGCATGTTCTGCAAACTCAGCCGCTGCTTGAGCAACAATGGTAGCATCCTTAAATTTCATGTTCCAATTCTACCTGCCAACAGAAAAATTACAATTACCACCTCCAGGAAATGATTGCCCATGTTCCAACCTTTCATCTTTGAAACCTAAGTAGCATGAACCACCATCATCAACACAATATTGCCTTGAAAGTTTTACAACAGCTCTGGCAGCTATGCTTGCATGATCTGCAAACTCAGCCGTTGATTGAGCAACAGAGGTAGCATCTTAAATTTCATATTCCAATTCAACCTGCCAACAGAAAATTTACAATTACCATCTCCAGGAAATGATTGCCCATGTTCCAACCTTTCCTCTTTGAAACCTAAGTGGCATGAACCACCATCATCATCACAATATTGCCTTGAAAGTTCTACAACAGCTCTGGCAGCTATGCTGGCTTGCTCAGCAAATCAGCCGCTGCTTGAGCAACAGAGGTAGCATCCTTAAATTTCATGTTCCAATTCTGCCTGCTAACAGAAAAATTACTACTACCACCTCCAGGAAATGATTGCCCATGTTCCAACCTTTCATCTTAGAAACCTAAGTGGCATGAACCACCATCATCAATACAATATTGCCTTGAAAGTTCTACAATGGCTCAGGCAGTTATGCTTGCTTGTTCTGCAAAATCAGCCGCTGCTTGAGCAACAGAGGTAGCATCCTTAAATTTCATGTTCCAATTCTACCCGCCAACAGAAAAATTACCATTACCATCTCCAGGAAATGATTGGCCATGTTCCAACCTTTCAACCTTGAAACCGAAGTAGCATGAACCACCATCATTAACACAATATTGCCTTGAAAGTTCTACAACAGCTCTGGCAGCTATGCTTGCATGATCTGCAAACTCAACCGTTGGTTGAGCAGCAGAGGTAGCTTCGTAAATTTCATGTTCCAATTCTGCCTGCCAACAGAAAAATTACCATTACCATCTCTAGGAAATGATTGCCCATGTTCCAACCTTTCATCCTTGAAACCTAAGTGGCATGAACCACCATCATCAACATAATATTGCCTTGAAAGTTCTACAACAGCTCAGGCAGCTAGGCTTGCATCTTCAGCAAACTCAGCCGCTGCTTGAGCAACAGAGGTAGCATCCTTTAATTTCATGTTCCAATTCTACCTGCCAACAGAAAAATTACCATTACCATCTCCAGGAAATGATTGCCCATGTTCCAACCTTTCAACCTTGAAACCTAAGTAGCATGAACCACCATCATCAACACAATATTGCCTTGAAAGTTCTACAACAGCTCTGGCAGCTATGCTTGCATGATCTGCAAACTCAGCCATTGCTTGAGCAGCAGAGGTAGCATCTTAAATTTCATGTTCCAATTCTTCCTGCCAACAGAACAATTACCATTACTATCTCCAGGAAATGATTGCCCATGTTCCAACCTTTCATCTTTGAAACCTTAGTGGCATGAACCACTATCATCAACACAATATTTCCTTGAAAATTCTACAACAGCTCTGGCAACTAGGCCACCATGTTCTGCAAACTCAACCGCTGCTTGAACAGCAGAGGTAGCATCCTTAAATTTCATGTTCTAATTCTGCCTGCCAATAGAAAATTTACCATCTCCAGGAAATGATTGCCCGCGTTCCAACCTTTCATCCTTGAAACCTAAGTGGCATGAATGACCATCATTAACACAATATTGCATTGAAAGTTCAACTATATCTCTGGCAGCTAGGCTTTCATGTTTTCCAAACTCAGTCGCTGCTTGAGCAGTAGAGGTAGCATCCTTAAATTTGATGTTCCAATTCTGCCTGCCAACAGAAATATTACCATTACCATCTGTAGGAAATGATTGCCCATGTTCCAACCTTTCATCGTTGAAACCTAAGTGGCATGAACCACCATCATCAACACAATATTGCCTTGAAAGTTCTACAACAGCTCATGCAGCTAGGCTTGCATGTTCTGCAAACTCAGCCGCTGCTTGAGCAGCAGAGGTAGCATCCTTAAATTTCATGTTCCTATTCTGCCGACAACAGAAAATTTACAATTACCATCTCCAGGAAATGATTGCCCATGTTCCAACCTTTCATCTTTGAAACCTAAGTAGCAAGAACCACCATCATCAACACAATATTGCCTTGAAAGTTCTACAACAGCTCTGGCAGCTAGGCTTGCATGTTCTGCAAACCCAGCCGCTGCTTGAGCAGTAGAGGTAGCATCCTTAAATTTCATATTCCAATACTGCCTAAAAACAAGAAGATTTACAATTACCATCTCCAGGAAATGATTGCCTATGTTCCAACCTTTCATCTTTGAAACCTAAGTGGCATGAACTACGATCATCAGCATAATATTGCCTTGAATGTTTTACAACAGCTCTGGCAGCTAGACTTGCATGTTCTGCAAACTCAGTTGCTGCTTGAGCAGCAGAGGTAGCATCCTTAAATTTCATGTTCCAATTCTACCCGCCAATAGAAAAATTACCATTACCATCTCCAGGAAATGATTGCCCATGTTCCAACCTTTCAACCTTGAAACCTAAGTAGCATGAACCACCATCATCAACACAATATTGCCTTGAAAGTTCTACAACAGCTCAGGCAGCTATGCTTGCATGATCTGCAAACTCAACCGTTGGTTGAGCAGCAGAGGTAGCTTCATAAATTTCATGTTCTAATTCTGCCTGCCAACAGAAAAATTACCATAACCATCTCCAGGAAATGATTGCCCATGTTCCAACCTTTCATCTTTGAAACCTAAGTGGCATGAACCACCATCATCAACACAATATTGCCTTGAAAGTTCTACAACAGCTCTGGCAGCTATGCTTGCATGTTCAACAAACTCAGCCGCTGCTTGAGCAACACAGGTAGCATCCTTTAATTTCATGTTCCAATTCTACCTGCCAACAGAAAAATTACCATTACCATCTCCAGGAAATGATTGCCCATGTTCCAACCTTGAAACCTTGAAACCTAAGTAGCATGAACCACCATCATCAACACAATATTGCCTTGAAAGTTCTACAACAGCTCTGGCAGCTATGCTTGCATGATCTGCAAATTCAGCCGTTGGTTGAGCAGCAGAGGTAGCATCTTAAATTTCATGTTCCAATTCTGCTTGCCAATAGAAAAATTTCCATTACCATCTCCAGGAAATGATTGCCCATGTTCCAACCTTTCATCCTTGAAACCTAAGTGGCATGAACCACCATCATCAACACAATATTACCTTGAAAGTTCTACAATAGCTCAGGCAGCTAGGCTTACATGTTCTGCAAACTCAGCCGCTGCTTGAGCAACAGAGGTAGCATCTTTAAATTTCATGTTCCAATTCTACCTGCCAACAGAAAAATTACCATTACCATCTCCAGGAAATGATTGCCCATGTTCCAACCTTTCAACCTTGAAACCTAAGTAGCATGAACCACCATCATCAACACAATATTGCCTTGAAAGTTCTACAACAGCTCTGGCAGCTATGCTTGCATGATCTGCAAACTCAGCCGTTGCTTGAGTAGCAGAGGTAGCATCTTAAATTTCATGTTCCAATTCTGCCTGCCAACAGAAAAATTACCATTACTATCTCCCGGAAATGATTGCCCATGTTCCAATCTTTTATCCTTGAAACCTAAGTGTCATGAACCAGCATCATCAATACAATATTTCCTTGAAAGTTCTACAACAGCTCTGGCAGCTAGGCCACCATGTTCTGCAAACTCTACCGCTGCTTGAGCAGCAGAGGTAGCATCCTTAAATTTCATGTTCAAATTCTGCCTGCCAATAGAAAATTTTTCATCTCCAGGAAATGATTGCCCATTTTCCAACCTTTCATTCTTGAAACCTAAGTGGCATGAACGACCATCATCAACACAATGTTGCATTGAAAGTTCTACTATATCTCTGGCAGCTAGGCTTGCATGTTTTGCAAACTCAGTCGCTGCTTGAGCAGTAGAGGTAGCATCCTTAAATTTCATGTTCCAATTCTGCCTGCCAACAGAAATATTACCATTACCATCTATAGGAAATGATTGCCCATGTTCCAACCTTTCATCCTTGAAACCTAAGTGGCATGAACCACCATCATCAACATAATATTGCCTTGAAAGTTCTACAACAGCTCAGGCAGCTAGGCTTGCATGTTCTGCAAACTCAGTCGCTGCTTGAGCAGCAGAGGTAGCATCCTTAAATTTCATGTTCCAATTCTGCCTGGCAACAGAAAAATTACTACTACCACCTCCAGGAAATGATTGTCCATGCTCCAACCTTACATCTTTGAAACCTAAGTGGCATGAACCACCATCATCAACACAATAGTGCCTTGAAAGTTCTACAACAGCTCTGGCAGCTAGGCTTGCATGTTCTGCAAACTTAGTTGCTGCTTGAGCAGCAGAGGTAGCATCCTTAAATTTCATGTTCCAATTCTGCCTGCCAACAGAAAAATTGCAATTACCATTTCCAGGAAATTATTGCCCATGTTCCAACCTTTCATCTTTGAAACCTAAGTGGCATGAACCACCATCATCAAAACAATATTGCCTTGAAAGTTCTACATCAGCATTGGCAGCTATGCTTGCTTGTTCTGCAAAATCAGCCGCTGCTTGAGCAACAGAGGTAGCAACCTTAAATTTTATGTTCCAATTCTACCTGCTAACAGAAAAATTGCAATTACCATTTCCAGGAAATGATTGCCCATGTTCAAACCTTTCATCCTTGAAACCTAAGTGGCATGAACCACCATCATCAACACAATATTGCCTTGAAAGTTCTACAATGGCTCAGGCAGTTATGCTTGCTTGTTCTGCAAAATCAGCCGTTGCTTGAGCAACAGAGGTAGCATCCTTAAATTTCATGTTCCAATTCTACCTGCCAACAGAAAAATTACCATTACCATCTCCAGGAAATGATTGCCCATGTTCCAACCTTTCATCTTTGAAACCTAAGTGGCATGAACCACCATCATCAACACAATATTGCCTTGAAAGTTCTACAACAGCTCTGGCAGCTATGCTTGCTTGCTCTGCAAAATCAGCTGCTGCTTGAGCAACAGAGATAGCATCCTTAAATTTCATGTTCCAATTTTGCCTGCCAACAGAAAAATTACTACTCCCACCTCCAGGAAATGATTGCCCATGTTCCAACCTTTCATCTTTGAAAGCTAAGTGGCATGAACTACCATCATCAACATAATATTGCCTTGAAAGTTCTACAACAGCTCTGGCAGCTAGACTTGCATGTTCTGCAAACTCAGTTGCTGCTTGAGCAGCAGAGGTAGCATCCTTAAATTTCATGTTCCAATTCTACCCGCCAACAGAAAAATTACCATTACCATCTCCAGGAAATGATTGCCTATGTTCCAATCTTTCAACCTTGAAACCTAAGTTGCATGAACCACCATCATCAATACAATATTGCGTTGAAAGTTCTACAACAGCTCTGGCAGCTATACTTGCTTGTTCGGCCAAATCAGCCGCTGCTTGAGCAACAGAGGTAGCATCCTTAAATTTCATATTCCAATTCTGCCTGCCAACAGAAAAATTACTACTACTACCTCCAGGAAATGATTGCCCATGTTCCAACCTTTCATCCTTGAAACCGAAGTGGCATGAACTACCATCATCAACATAATATTGCCTTGAAAGTTCTACAACAACTCTGGCAGCTAGGCTTGTATGTTCTGCAAACTAAGTTGCTACTTGAGCAGCAGAGGTAGCATCCTTAAATTTCATGTTCCAATTCTACCTGCCAACAGAAAAATTACCATTACCATCTCCAGGAAATGATTGCCCATGTTCTAACCTTTCATCTTTGAAACCTATGTGGCATGAACCACCATCATCAACAAAATATTGCCTTGAAAGTTCTACAACAGCTCTGGCAGCTACGCTTGCATGCTCTGCAAACTCAGCCTCAGCTTGAGCAGCAGAGGTTGCATCCTTAAATTTCATGTTCCAATTCTACCGGCAAATAGAAAAATTACCATTACAATCTTTAGGAAATGATTGCCCATGTTCTAACCTTTCATCCTTGAAACCTAAGTGGCATGAACCACCATCATCAACACAATATTGCCTTGAAAGTTCTACAACAACTCTGGCAGCTAGGCCACCGTGTTCTGCAAACTCAGCCATTGCTTTAGCAGCAGAGGTAGCATCCTTAAATTTCATGTTTAAATTCTGCCTGCCAACAAAACAATTACAATTACCATCTCCAGGAAATGATTGCCCATGTTCCAACCTTTCATCTTTGAAACCTAAGTGGCATGAACCACCATCATCAACACAATATTGCCTTGAAAGTTCTACAACAGCATTGGCAGCTATGCTTACTTGTTCTGCAAAATCAGCCGCTTCTTGAGCAACAGAGGTAGCATCCTTAAATTTCATGTTCCAATTCTGCCTGCCAACAGAAAAATTGCAATTACCATCTCCAGGAAATGATTGTCCATGTTCCAACCTTTCATCCTTGAAACCTAAGTGGCATGAACCATCATCATCAACACAATATTGCCTTGAAAGTTCTACAATGGCTCAGGCATTTATGCTTGCTTGTTCTGCAAAATCAGCCGCTGCTTGAGCAACAGAGGTAGCATCCTTAAATTTCATGTTCCAATTCAACCCGCCAACAGAAAAATTACAATTACCATCTCTAGGAAATGATTTCCCATGTTTCAACCTTTCATCTTTGAAACCTAAGTGGCATGAACCACCATCATCAACACAATATTGCCTTGAAAGTTCTACAACAGCTCTAGCAGCTATGCTTGCTTGTTCTGCAAAATCAGCCGCTGCTCGAGCAACAGAGGTAGCATCCTTAAATTTCATGTTCCAATTCTTCCTGCCAACAGAAAAATTACAATTACCATATCCAGGAAATGATTGCCCATGTTCACACCTTTCATCCTTGAAACCAAAGAGGCATGAACCACCATCATCAACACAATATTGCCTTGAAAGTTCTACAACAGCTCTGGCAGCTAGGTCACCGTGTTCTGCAACCTCAGCCGCTGCTTTAGCAGCAGAGGTTGCATCCTTAAATTTCATGTTTAAATTCTGCCTGCCAACAGAAAAATTAAAATTACCATCTCCAGGAAATGATTGCCCATGTTCCAACCTTTCATCTTTGAAACCTAAGTGGCATGAACCACCATCATCAACACAATATTGCCTTGAAAGTTCTACAACAGCTCTGGCAGCTATGCTTGCTTGTTCTGCAAAATCAGCCGCTGCTTGAGCAACAGAGGTAGCATCCTTAAATTTCATGTTCCAATTCTACCTGCCAATAGAAAAATTGCAATTACCATCTCCAGGAAATGATTGCCCATGTTCCAACCTTTCATCCTTGAAACCTAAGTGGCATGAACCACCATCATCAACACAATATTGCCTTGAAAGTTCTACAATGGCTCAGGCAGTTATGCTTGCTTGTTCTGCAAAATCAGCCGCTGCTTGAGCAACAGAGGTAGCATCCTTAAATTTCATGTTCCAATTCTACCTGCCAACAGAAATATTACAATTACCATCTCCACGAAATGATTGCCCATGTTCCAACCTTTCATCTTTGAAACCTAAGTGGCATGAACCACCATCATCAACACAATATTGCCTTGGAAGTTCTACAACAGCTCTGGCAGCTATGCTTGCTTGCTCTGCAAAATCAGCCGCTGCTTGAACAACAGAGATAGCATCCTTAAATTTCATGTTCCAATTTTGCCTGCCAACAGAAAATTTACTACTCCCACCTCCAGGAAATGATTGCCCATGTTCCAACCTTTCATCTTTGAAAGCTAAGTGGCATGAACTACCATCATCAACATAATATTGCCTTGAAAGTTCTACAACAGCTCTGGCAGCTAGACTTGCATGTTCTGCAAACTCAGTTGCTGCTTGAGCAGCAGAGGTAGCATCCTTAAATTTCATGTTCCAATTCTACCCGCCAACAGAAAAATTACCATTACCATCTCCAAGAAATGATTGCCTATGTTCCAACCTTTCAACCTTGAAACCTAAGTAGCATGAACCACCATCATCAATACAATATTGCCTTGAAAGTTCTACAACAGCTCTGGCAGCTATACTTGCTTGTTCTGCAAAATCAGCCGCTGCTTGAGCAACAGAGGTAGCATCCTTAAATTTCATGTTCCAATTCTGCCTGCCAACAGAAAAATTACTACTACCACCTCCAGGAAATGATTGCCCATGTTCCATCCTTTCAACCTGGAAACCTAAGTAGCATGAAACACCATCATCAATACAATATTGCCTTGAAAGTTCTACAACAGCTCTGGCAGCTATACTTGCTTGTTCTGCAAAATCAGCCGCTGCTTGAGCAACAGAGGTAGCATCCTTAAATTTCATGTTCCAATTCTACCTGCCAACAGAAAAATTACAACTACCACCTCCAGGAAATGATTGCCCATGCTCCAACCTTTCATGCTTGAAACCTAGGTGGCATGAACCACCATCATCAACACAATATTGCCTTGAAAGTTCTACAAAAACTCTAGCAGCTAGGCCACCATGTTGTGCAAACTCAGCCGCTGCTTTAGCAGCAGAGGTAGCATCCTTAAATTTCATGTTTAAATTCTGCGTGCCAACGAAAAAATTACAATTACCATCTCTAGGAAATGATTGCCCATGTTCGTACCTTTCATCTTTGAAACCTAAGTGGCATGAACCACCATCATCAACACAATATTGCCTTGAAAGTTCTACAACAGCATTGGCAGCTATGCTTGCTTGTTCTGCAAAATCAGCCGCTGCTTGAGCAACAGAGGTAGCATCCTTAAATTTCATGTTCCAATTCTGCCTGCCAACAGAAAAATTGCAATTACCATCTCCAAGAAATGATTGTCCATGTTCCAACCTTTCATCCATGAAACCTAAGTGGCATGAACCACCATCATCAACACAATATTGCCTTGAAAGTTCTACAACAGCTCTAGCAGCTATGCTTGCTTGTTCTGCAAAATCAGCCGCTGCTCGAGCAACAGAGGTAGCATCCTTAAATTTCATGTTCCAATTCTTCCTGCCAACAGAAAAATTACAATTACCATATCCAGGAAATGATTGCCCATGTTCACACCTTTCATCCTTGAAACCATAGAGGCATGAACCACCATCATCAACACAATATTGCCTTGAAAGTTCTACAACAGCTCTGGCAGCTAGGTCACCGTGTTCTGCAACCTCAGCCGCTGCTTTAGCAGCAGAGGTTGCATCCTTAAATTTCATGTTTAAATTCTGCCTGCCAACAGAAAAATTAAAATTACCATCTCCAGGAAATGATTGCCCATGTTCCAACCTTTCATCTTTGAAACCTAAGTGGCATGAACCACCATCATCAACACAATATTGCCTTGAAAGTTCTACAACAGCTCTGGCAGCTATGCTTGCTTGTTCTGCAAAATCAGCCGCTGCTTGAGCAACAGAGGTAGCATCCTTAAATTTCATGTTCCAATTCTACCTGCCAATAGAAAAATTGCAATTACCATCTCCAGGAAATGATTGCCCATGTTCCAACCTTTAATCCTTGAAACCTAAGTGGCATGAACCACCATCATCAACACAATATTGCCTTGAAAGTTCTACAATGGCTCAGGCAGTTATGCTTGCTTGTTCTGCAAACTCAGCCGCTGCTTGAGCAACAGAGGTAGCATCCTTAAATTTCATGTTCCAATTCTACCTGCCAACAGAAATATTACAATTACCATCTCCAAGAAATGATTGCCCATGTTCCAACCTTTCATCTTTGAAACCTAAGTGGCATGAACCACCATCATCAACACAATATTGCCTTGGAAGTTCTACAACAGCTCTGGCAGCTATGCTTGCTTGCTCTGCAAAATCAGCCGCTGCTTGAACAACAGAGATAGCATCCTTAAATTTCATGTTCCAATTTTGCCTGCCAACAGAAAATTTACTACTCCCACCTCCAGGAAATGATTGCCCATGTTCCAACCTTTCATCTTTGAAAGCTAAGTGGCATGAACTACCATCATCAACATAATATTGCCTTGAAAGTTCTACAACAGCTCTGGCAGCTAGACTTGCATGTTCTGCAAACTCAGTTGCTGCTTGAGCAGCAGAGGTAGCATCCTTAAATTTCATGTTCCAATTCTACCCGCCAACAGAAAAATTACCATTACCATCTCCAAGAAATGATTGCCTATGTTCCAACCTTTCAACCTTGAAACCTAAGTAGCATGAACCACCATCATCAATACAATATTGCCTTGAAAGTTCTACAACAGCTCTGGCAGCTATACTTGCTTGTTCTGCAAAATCAGCCGCTGCTTGAGCAACAGAGGTAGCATCCTTAAATTTCATGTTCCAATTCTGCCTGCCAACAGAAAAATTACTACTACCACCTCCAGGAAATGATTGCCCATGTTCCATCCTTTCAACCTGGAAACCTAAGTAGCATGAAACACCATCATCAATACAATATTGCCTTGAAAGTTCTACAACAGCTCTGGCAGCTATACTTGCTTGTTCTGCAAAATCAGCCGCTGCTTGAGCAACAGAGGTAGCATCCTTAAATTTCATGTTCCAATTCTACCTGCCAACAGAAAAATTACAACTACCACCTCCAGGAAATGATTGCCCATGCTCCAACCTTTCATGCTTGAAACCTAGGTGGCATGAACCACCATCATCAACACAATATTGCCTTGAAAGTTCTACAAAAACTCTAGCAGCTAGGCCACCATGTTGTGCAAACTCAGCCGCTGCTTTAGCAGCAGAGGTAGCATCCTTAAATTTCATGTTTAAATTCTGCGTGCCAACGAAAAAATTACAATTACCATCTCTAGGAAATGATTGCCCATGTTCGTACCTTTCATCTTTGAAACCTAAGTGACATGAACCACCATCATCAACACAATATTGCCTTGAAAGTTCTACAACAGCATTGGCAGCTATGCTTGCTTGTTCTGCAAAATCAGCCGCTGCTTGAGCAACAGAGGTAGCATCCTTAAATTTCATGTTCCAATTCTGCCTGCCAACAGAAAAATTGCAATTACCATCTCCAAGAAATGATTGTCCATGTTCCAACCTTTCATCCATGAAACCTAAGTGGCATGAACCACCATCATCAACACATTATTGCCTTGAAAGTTCTACAATGGCTCAGGCAGTTATGCTTGCTTGTTCTGCAAAATCAGCCGCTGCTCGAGCAACAGAGGTAGCATCCTTAAATTTCATGTTCCAATTCTACCCGCCAACAGAATAATTACAATTACCATCTCCAGGAAATGATTGCCCATGTTCCAACCTTTCAGCCTTGAAACCTAAGTAGCATGAACCACCATCATCAATACAATATTGCCTTGAAAGTTCTACAACAGCTCTGGCAGCTATACTTGCTTGTTCGGCCAAATCAGCCGCTGCTTGAGCAACAGAGGTAGCATCCTTAAATTTCATATTCCAATTCTGTCTGCCAACAGAAAAATTACTACTACTACCTCCAGGAAATGATTGCCCATGTTCCAACCTTTCATCCTTGAAACCGAAGTGGCATGAACTACCATCATCTACATAATATTGCCTTGAAAGTTCTACAACAGCTCTGGCAGCTAGGCTTGCATGTTCTGCAAACTCAGTTGCTACTTGAGCAGCAGAGGTAGCATCCTTAAATTTCATGTTCCAATTCTACCTGCCAACAGAAAAATTACCATTACCATCTCCAGGAAATGATTGCCCATGTTCCAACCTTTAATCCTTGAAACCTAAGTGGTATAAACCACCATCATCAACAAAATATTGCCTTGAAAGTTCTACAACAGCTCTGGCAGCTACGCTTGCATGCTCTGCAAACTCAGCCTCAGCTTGAGCAGCAGAGGTTGCATCCTTAAATTTCATGTTCCAATGATACCGGCAAATAGAAAAATTACCATTACAATCTTTAGGAAATGATTGCCCATGTTCCAACCTTTCATCCTTGAAACCTAAGTGGCATGAACCACCATCATCAACACAATATTGCCTTGAAAGTTCTACAACAACTCTGGCAGCTAGGCCACCGTGTTCTGCAAACTCAGCCATTGCTTTAGAAGCAGAGGTAGCATCCTTAAATTTCATGTTTAAATTCTGCCTGCCAACAAAACAATTACAATTACCATCTCCAGGAAATGATTGCCCATGTTCCAACCTTTCATCTTTGAAACCTAAGTGGCATGAACCACCATCATCAACACAATATTGCCTTGAAAGTTCTACAACAACATTGGCAGCTATGCTTACTTGTTCTGTAAAATCAGCCGCTTCTTGAGCAACAGAGGTAGCATCCTTAAATTTCATGTTCCAATTCTGCCTGCCAACAGAAAAATTGCAATTACCATCTCCAGGAAATGATTGTCCATGTTCCAACCTTTCATCCTTGAAACCTAAGTGGCATGAACCATCATCATCAACACAATATTGCCTTGAAAGTTCTACAATGGCTCAGGCAGTTATGCTTGCTTGTTCTGCAAAATCAGCCGCTGCTTGAGCAACAGAGGTAGCATCCTTAAATTTCATGTTCCAATTCAACCCGCCAACAGAAAAATTACAATTACCATCTCTAGGAAATGATTTCCCATGTTTCAACCTTTCATCTTTAAAACCTAAGTGGCATGAACCACCATCATCAACACAATATTGCCTTGAAAGTTCTACAACAGCTCTAGCAGCTATGCTTGGTTGTTCTGCAAAATCAGCCGCTGCTCGAGCAACAGAGGTAGCATCCTTAAATTTCATGTTCCAATTCTTCCTGCCAACAGAAAAATTACAATTATCATATCCAGGAAATGATTGCCCATGTTCACACCTTTCATCCTTGAAACCAAAGAGGCATGAACCACCATCATCAACACAATATTGCCTTGAAAGTTCTACAACAGCTCTGGCAGCTAGGTCACCGTGTTCTGCAACCTCAGCCGCTGCTTTAGCAGCAGAGGTTGCATCCTTAAATTTCATGTTTAAATTCTGCCTGCCAACAGAAAAATTACAATTACCATCTCCAGGAAATGATTGCCCATGTTCCAACCTTTCATCTTTGAAACCTAAGTGGCATGAACCACCATCATCAACACAATATTGCCTTGAAAGTTCTACAACAGCTCTGGCAGCTATGCTTGCTTGTTCTGCAAAATCAGCCG
Organism: Nicotiana tomentosiformis; assembly: GCF_000390325.3. Lineage (NCBI taxonomy): Eukaryota > Viridiplantae > Streptophyta > Magnoliopsida > Solanales > Solanaceae > Nicotiana > Nicotiana tomentosiformis. Next base: position 314,490 of record NW_027174560.1, read on the forward strand.
CTGCTTGAGCAACAGAGGTAGCATCCTTAAATTTCATGTTCCAATTCTACCTGCCAATAGAAAAATTGCAATTACCATCTCCAGGAAATGATTGCCCATGTTCCAACCTTTCATCTTTGAAACCTAAGTGGCATGAACCACCATCATCAACACAATATTGCCTTGAAAGTTCTACAATGGCTCAGGCAGTTATGCTTGCTTGTTCTGCAAAATCAGCCGCTGCTTGAGCAACAGAGGTAGCATCCTTAAATTTCATGTTCCAATTCTACCTGCCAACAGAAATATTACAATTACCATCTCCACGAAATGATTGCCCATGTTCCAACCTTTCATCTTTGAAACCTAAGTGGCATGAACCACCATCATCAACACAATATTGCCTTGGAAGTTCTACAACAGCTCTGGCAGCTATGCTTGCTTGCTCTGCAAAATCAGCCGCTGCTTGAACAACAGAGATAGCATCCTTAAATTTCATGTTCCAATTTTGCCTGCCAACAGAACATTTACTACTCCCACCTCCAGGAAATGATTGCCCATGTTCCAACCTTTCATCTTTGAAAGCTAAGTGGCATGAACTACCATCATCAACATAATATTGCCTTGAAAGTTCTACAACAGCTCTGGCAGCTAGACTTGCATGTTCTGCAAACTCAGTTGCTGCTTGAGCAGCAGAGGTAGCATCCTTAAATTTCATGTTCCAATTCTACCCGCCAACAGAAAAATTACCATTACCATCTCCAAGAAATGATTGCCTATGTTCCAACCTTTCAACCTTGAAACCTAAGTAGCATGAACCACCATCATCAATACAATATTGCCTTGAAAGTTCTACAACAGCTCTGGCAGCTATACTTGCTTGTTCGGCCAAATCAGCCGCTGCTTGAGCAACAGAGGTAGCATCCTTAAATTTCATATTCCAATTCTACCTGCCAACAGAAAAATTACTACTACCACCTCCAGGAAATGATTGCCCATGTTCCAACCTTTCATCCTTGAAACCAAAGTGGCATGAACTACCATCATCAACATAATATTGCCTTGAAAATTCTAAAACAGCTCTGGTAACTAGGCTTGCATGTTCTGCAAACTCAGTTGCTACTTGAGCAGCAGAGGTAGCATCCTTAAATTTCATGTTCCAATTCTACCTGCCAACAGAAAAATTACCATTACCATCTCCAGGAAATGATTGCCCATGTTCCAACCTTTAATCCTTGAAACCTAAGTGGCATGAACCACCATCATCAACAAAATATTGCCTAGAAAGTTCTACAACAGCTCTGGCAGCTACGCTTGCATGCTCTGCAAACTCAGCCGCAGCTTGAGCAGCAGAGGTTGCATCCTTAAATTTCATGTTCCAATTCTACCTGCAAATAGAAAATTTACCATTACCATCTTTAGGAAATGATTGCCCATATTCCAACCTTTCATCCTTGAAACCTAAGTGGCATGAACCACCATCATCAACACAATATTGCCTTGAAAGTTCTACAACAGCTCTGGCAGCTAGGCCACCGTGTTCTGCAACCTCAGCCGCTGCTTTAGCAGCAGAGGTAGCATCCTTAAATTTCATGTTTAAATTCTGCCTGCCAATAGAAAAATTACAATTACCATCTCCAGGAAATGATTGCCCATGTTCCAACCTTTAATCCTTGAAACCTAAGTGGCATGAACCACCATCATCAACAAAATATTGCCTAGAAAGTTCTACAACAGCTCTGGCAGCTACGCTTGCATGCTCTGCAAACTCAGCCGCAGCTTGAGCAGCAGAGGTTGCATCCTTAAATTTCATGTTCCAATTCTACCTGCAAATAGAAAAATTACCATTACCATCTTTAGGAAATGATTGCCCATATTCCAACCTTTCATCCTTGAAACCTAAGTGGCATGAACCACCATCATCAACACAATATTGCCTTGAAAGTTCTACAACAGCTCTGGCAGCTAGGCCATCGTGTTCTGCAACCTCAGCCGCTGCTTTAGCAGCAGAGGTAGCATCCTTAAATTTCATGTTTAAATTCTGCCTGCCAATAGAAAAATTACAATTTCCATCTCCAGGAAATGATTGCCCATGTTCCAACCTTTCATCTTTGAAACCTAAGTGGCATGAACCACCATCATCAACACAATATTGCCTTGAAAGTTCTACAACAGCTCTGGCAGCTATGCTTGCTTGTTCTGCAAAATCAGCCGCTGCTTGAGCAACAGAGGTAGCATCCTTAAATTTCATGTTCCAATTCTACCTGCCAATAGAAAAATTGCAATTACCATCTCCAGGAAATGATTGCCCATGTTCCAACCTTTCATCTTTGAAACCTAAGTGGCATGAACCACCATCATCAACACAATATTGCCTTGAAAGTTCTACAATGGCTCAGGCAGTTATGCTTGCTTGTTCTGCAAAATCAGCCGCTGCTTGAGCAACAGAGGTAGCATCCTTAAATTTCATGTTCCAATTCTACCTGCCAACAGAAATATTACAATTACCATCTCCACGAAATGATTGCCCATGTTCCAACCTTTCATCTTTGAAACCTAAGTGGCATGAACCACCATCATCAACACAATATTGCCTTGGAAGTTCTACAACAGCTCTGGCAGCTATGCTTGCTTGCTCTGCAAAATCAGCCGCTGCTTGAACAACAGAGATAGCATCCTTAAATTTCATGTTCCAATTTTGCCTGCCAACAGAAAATTTACTACTCCCACCTCCAGGAAATGATTGCCCATGTTCCAACCTTTCATCTTTGAAAGCTAAGTGGCATGAACTACCATCATCAACATAATATTGCCTTGAAAGTTCTACAACAGCTCTGGCAGCTAGACTTGCATGTTCTGCAAACTCAGTTGCTGCTTGAGCAGCAGAGGTAGCATCCTTAAATTTCATGTTCCAATTCTACCCGCCAACAGAAAAATTACCATTACCATCTCCAAGAAATGATTGCCTATGTTCCAACCTTTCAACCTTGAAACCTAAGTAGCATGAACCACCATCATCAATACAATATTGCCTTGAAAGTTCTACAACAGCTCTGGCAGCTATACTTGCTTGTTCGGCCAAATCAGCCGCTGCTTGAGCAACAGAGGTAGCATCCTTAAATTTCATATTCCAATTCTACCTGCCAACAGAAAAATTACTACTACCACCTCCAGGAAATGATTGCCCATGTTCCAACCTTTCATCCTTGAAACCAAAGTGGCATGAACTACCATCATCAACATAATATTGCCTTGAAAATTCTAAAACAGCTCTGGTAACTAGGCTTGCATGTTCTGCAAACTCAGTTGCTACTTGAGCAGCAGAGGTAGCATCCTTAAATTTCATGTTCCAATTCTACCTGCCAACAGAAAAATTACCATTACCATCTCCAGGAAATGATTGCCCATGTTCCAACCTTTAATCCTTGAAACCTAAGTGGCATGAACCACCATCATCAACAAAATATTGCCTAGAAAGTTCTACAACAGCTCTGGCAGCTACGCTTGCATGCTCTGCAAACTCAGCCGCAGCTTGAGCAGCAGAGGTTGCATCCTTAAATTTCATGTTCCAATTCTACCTGCAAATAGAAAAATTACCATTACCATCTTTAGGAAATGATTGCCCATATTCCAACCTTTCATCCTTGAAACCTAAGTGGCATGAACCACCATCATCAACACAATATTGCCTTGAAAGTTCTACAACAGCTCTGGCAGCTAGGCCATCGTGTTCTGCAACCTCAGCCGCTGCTTTAGCAGCAGAGGTAGCATCCTTAAATTTCATGTTTAAATTCTGCCTGCCTTTAGAAAAATTACAATTACCATCTCCAGGAAATGATTGCCCATGTTCCAACCTTTCATCTTGGAAACCTAAGTGGCACGAACCACCATCATCAACACAATATTGCCTTGAAAGTTCTACAACAGCTCTGGCAGCTATGCTTGCTTGTTCTGCAAAATCAGCCGCTGCTTGAGCAACAGAGGTAGCATCCTTAAATTTCATGTTCCAATTCTACCTGCCAACAGAAAAATTACAATTACCATCTCCAGGAAATGATTGCCCATGTTCCAACCTTTCATCTTTGAAACCTAAGTAGCATGAACCACCATCATCAATACAATATTGCCTTGAAAGTTCTACAATGGCTCAGGCAGTTAGGCTTGCATGTTCTGCAAACTCAGCCGCTGCTTGAGCAGCAGAGGTAGCATCCTTAAATTTCATGTTCCAATTCTACCTGCCAACAGAAAAATTACAATTACCATCTCCAGGAAATGATTGCCCATGTTCCAACCTTTCATCTTTGAAACCTAAGTGGCATGAACCACCATCATCAACACAATATTGCCTTGAAAGTTCTACAACAGCTCTGGCAGCTATGCTTGCATGCTCTGCAAAATCAGTCACTGCTTGAGCAACAGAGGTAGCATCCTTAAATTTCATGTTCCAATTTTGCCTGCCAACAGAAAATTTACTACTCCCACCTCCAGGAAATGATTGCCCATGTTCCAACCTTTCATCTTTGAAAGCTAAGTGGCATGAACTACCATCATCAACATAATATTGCCTTGAAAGTTCTACAACAGCTTTGGCAGCTAGACTTGCATGTTCTGCAAACTCAGTTGCTGCTTGAGCAGCAGAGGTAGCATCCTTAAATTTCATGTTCCAATTCTACCCGCCAACAGAAAAATTACCATTACCATCTCCAGGAAATGATTGCCTATGTTCCAACCTTTCAATCTTGAAACCTAAGTAGCATGAACCACCATCATCAATACAATATTGCCTTGAAAGTTCTACAACAGCTCTAGCAGCTATACTTGCTTGTTCGGCCAAATCAGCCGCTGCTTGAGCAACAGAGGTAGCATCCTTAAATTTCATATTCCAATTCTGCCTGCCCACAGAAAAATTACTACTACCACCTCCAGGAAATGATTGCCCATGTTCCAACCTTTTATCCTTGAAACCGAAGTGGCATGAACTACCATCATCAACATAATATTGCCTTGAAAGTTCCACAACAGCACTGGCAGCTAGGCTTGCATGTTCTGCAAACTCAGTTGCTACTTGAGCAGCAGAGATAGCATCCTTAAATTTCATGTTCCAATTCTGCCTGCCAACAGAAAAATTACAATTACCATCTCCAGGAAATGATTTCCCATGTTCCAACCTTTCATCTTCGAAACCTAAGTGGCATGAACCACCATCATCAACACAATATTGCCTTGAAAGTTTTACAACAGCTCTGGCAGCTATGCTTGGTTGTTCTGCAAAATCAGCCGCTGCTTGAGCAACAGAGGTAGCATCCTTAAATTTCATGTTCCAATTCTGCCTGCCAACAGAAAAATTACTACTACCACCTCTAGGAAATGATTGCCCATGTTCCAACCTTTCATCTTTGAAACCTAAGTGGCATGAACCACCATCATCAACACAATATTGCCTTGAAAGTTCTACAACAGCTCTGGCAGCTATGATTGCTTATTCTGCAAAATCAGCCGCTGCTTGAGCAACAGAGGTAGCATCCTTAAATTTCATGTTCCAATTCTGCCTGCCAACAGAAAAATTACTACTACCACCTCTAGGAAATGATTGCCCATGTTCCAACCTTTCATCTTTGAAACCTAAGTGGCATGAACCACCATCATCAACACAATATTGCCTTGAAAGTTCTACAACAGCTCTGGCAGCTATGCTTGCTTATTCTGCAAAATCAGCCGCTGCTTGAGCAACAGAGGTAGCATCCTTAAATTTCATGTTCCAATTCTGCCTGCCAACAGAAAAATTACTACTACCACCTCTAGGAAATGATTGCCCATATTCCACCCTTTCATCTTTGAAACCTAAGTGGCATGAACTACCATCATCTACATAATATTGCCTTGAAAGTTCTACAACAGCTCTGGCAGCTAGGCTTGCATGTTCTGCAAACTCAGTTGCTGCTTGAGCAGCAGAGGTAGCATCCTTAAATTTCATGTTCCAATTCTACCCGCCAACAGAATAATTACCATTACCATCTCCAGGAAATGATTGCCCATGTTCCAACCTTTCAACCTTGAAACCTCAGTAGCATGAACCACCATCATCAATACAATATTGCCTTGAAAGTTCTATAACAGCTCTGGCAGCTATACTTGCTTGTTCTGCAAAATCAGCCGCTGCTTGAGCAACAGAGGTAGCATCCTTAAATTTCATGTTCCAATTATGCCTGCCAACAGAAACATTACTACTACCACCTCCAGGAAATGATTGCCCATGTTCCAACCTTTCATCCTTGAAACCGAAGTGGCATGAACTACCATCATCAACATAATATTCCCTTGAAAGTTCTACAACATCTCTGGCAGCTAGGCTTGCATGTTCTGCAAACTCAGTTGCTACTTGAGCAGCAGAGGTAGCATCCTTAAATTTCATGTTCCAATTCTACCTGCCAACAGAAAAATTACCATTACCATCTCCAGGAAATGATTACCCATGTTCCAACCTTTAATCCTTGAAAACTAAGTGGCATGAACCACCATCATCAACAAAATATTGCCTTGAAAGTTCTACAACAGCTCTGGCAGCTACGCTTGCATGCTCTGCAAACCCAGTCACTGCTTGAGCAGCAGAGGTTGCATCCTTAAATTTCATGTTCCAATTCTACCGGCAAATAGAAAAATTACAATTACCATCTCTAGGAAATTATTGCACATGTTCCAACCTTTCATCCTTGAAACCTAAGTGGCATGAACCACCATCATCAACACAATATTTCTTTGAAAGTTCTACAACAGCTCTGGCAGCTAGGCCACCGTGTTCTACAAACTCAGCCGCTGCTTTATCAGCCGAGGTAGCATCCTTAAATTTCATATTTAAATTCTGCCTGCCAACAGAAAAATTACAATTACCATCTCCAGGAAATGATTGCCCATGTTCCAACCTTTCATCTTCGAAACCTAAGTGGCATGAACCACCATCATCAACACAATATTGCCTTGAAAGTTCTACAACAGCTCTGACAGCTATGCTTGCTTGTTCTGCAAAATCAGCCGCTGCTTGAGCAACAGAGGTAGCATCCCTAAATTTCATGTTCCAATTCTGCCTGCCAACAGAATAATTACTACTACCACCTCTAGGAAATGATTGCCCATGTTCCAACCTTTCATCTTTGAAACCTAAGTGGCATGAACTACCATCATCTACATAATATTGCCTTGAAAGTTCTACAACAGCTCTGGCAGCTAGGCTTGCATGTTCTGCAAACTCAGTTGCTGCTTGAGCAGCAGAGGTAGCATCCTTAAATTTCATGTTCCAATTCTACCCGCCAACAGAATAATTACCATTACCATCTCCAGGAAATGATTGCCCATGTTCCAACCTTTCAACCTTGAAACCTAAGTAGCATGAATCACCATCATTAACACAATATTGCCTTGAAAGTTCTACAACAGCTCTGGCAGTTATGCTTGCTTGTTCTGCAAAATCAGCCGCTGCTTGAGCAACAGAGGTAGCATCCTTAAATTTCATATTCCAATTCTACCTGCCAACAGAAAAATTACAATTACCATCTCCAGGAAATGATAGCCCATGTTCCATCCTTTCATCATTGAAACTTAAGTGGCATGAACCACCATTATCAACACAATATTGCCTTGAAAGTTCTACAACAGCTCTGGCAGCTATGATTGCTTGCTCTGTAAAATCAGCCGCTGCTTGAGCAACAGAGGTAGCATCCTTAAATTTCATGTTCCAATTCTACCTGCCAACAGAAAAATTACTACTACCACCTCCAGGAAATGATTGCCCATGTTCCAACCTTTCATCTTTGAAACCTAAGTGGCATGAACTACCATCATCAACATAATATTGCCTTGAAAGTTCTACAACAGCTCTGGCAGCTAGACTTGCATGTTCTGCAAACTCAGTTGCTGCTTGAGCAGCAGAGGTAGCATCCTTAAATTTCATGTTCCAGTTCTACCCGCCAACAGAAAAATTACCATTACCATCTCCAGAAAATGATTGCCCATGTTCCAACCTTTCAACCTTTAAACCTAAGTAGCATGAACCACCATCATCAATACAATATTGCCTTGAAAGTTGTACAACAGCTCTGGAAGCTATACTTGCTTGTTCTGCAAAATCAGCCGCTGCTTGAGCAACAGAGGTAGCATCCTTAAATTTCATGTTCCAATTCTGCCTGCCAACAGAAAAATTACAACTACCACCTCCAGGAAATGATTGCACATGTTCCAACCTTTCATCCTTGAAACCGAAGTGGCATGAACTACCATGATCAACATAATTTTGCCTTGAAAGTTCTACAACAGCTCTGGCAGCTAGGCTTGCATGTTCTGCAAACTCAGTTGCTACTTGAGCAGCAGAGGTAGAATCCTTAAATTTCATGTTCCAATTCTACCTGCCAACAGAAAAATTACCATTACCATCTCCAGGAAATGATTGCCCATGTTCCAACCTTTAATCCTTGAAACCTAAGTGGCATGAACCACCATCATCAACAAAATATTACCTTGAAAGTTCTACAACAGCTCTGGCAGCTACGCTTGCATGCTCTGCAAACTCAGCCGCTGCTTGAGCAGCAGAGGTTGCATCCTTAAATTTCATGTTCCAATTCTACCTGCCAACAGAAAAATTACAATTACCATCTCCAGGAAATGATTGCCCATGTTCCAACCTTTCATATTTGAAATCTAAGTAGCATGAACCACCATCATCAACACAATATTGCCTTGAAAGTTCTACAACAGCTCTGGCAGCTAGACTTACATGTTCTGCAAACTCAGTTGCTGCTTGTGCAGCAGAGGTAGCATCCTTAAATTTCATGTTTAAATTCTGCCTGCCAACAGAAAAATTACAATTACCATCTCCAGGAAATGATTGCCCATGTTCCAACCTTTCATCCTTGAAACCTAAGTGGCATGCACCACCATCATCAACACAATATTGCTTGAAAGTTCTACAACAGTTGTGGCAGCTAGGCCACCATGTTCTGCAAACTCAGCCGCTGCTTTAGCAGCATAGGTAGCATCCTTAAATTTCATGTTTAAATTCTGCCTGCCAACAGAAAAATTACAATTACCATCTCCAGGAAATGATTGCCCATGTTCCAACCTTTCATCTTTGAAACCTATGTGGCATGAACCACCATCATCAACACAATATTGCCTTGAAAGTTCTACAACAACTCTGGCTGCTATGCTTGCTTGTTCTGCAAAATCAGCCGCTGCTTGAGCAACAGAGGTAGCATCCTTAAATTTCATGTTCCAACTCTACCTGCCAACAGAAAAATTACAATTACCATCTCCAGGAAATGATTGCCCATGTTCCAACCTTTCATCCTTGAAACCTAAGTGGCATGAACCACCATCATCAACAATTATTGCCTTGAAAGTTCTACAACAGCTCTGTGAGTTATGCTTACTTGTTCTGCAAAATCAGCCGCTGCTTGAGCAACAGAGGCAGCATCCTTAAATTTCAAGTTCCAATTCTACCTGCCAACAGAACAATTACAATTACCATCTCCATGAAATGATTGCCCATGTTCCAACCTTTCATCTTTGAAACTTAAGTGGCATGAACCACCATCATCAACAGAATATTGCCTTGAAAGTTCTACAACAGCTCTGGCAGCTATGCTTGCTTGCTCTGCAAAATCAGCCGTTGTTTGAGCAATAGAGGTAGCATCCTTAAATTTCATGATCCAATTCTGCCCGCCAACAGAAAAATTACCATTACCATCTCCAGGAAATGATTGCCCATGTTCCAACCTTTCAACCTTGAAACCTAAGTAGCATGAACCACCATCATCAATACAATATTGCCTTTGAAAGTTCTACAACAGCTCTGGAAGCTATACTTGCTTGTTCTGCAAAATCAGCCGCTGCTTGAGCAGCAGAGGTAGCATCCTTAAATTTCATGTTCCAATTCTAGCTGCCAATAGAAAAATTACCATTACCATCTCCAGGAAATGATTGCCCATGTTCCAACCTTTAATCCTTGAAACCTTAGTGGCATGAACCACCATTATCAACAAAATATTGCCTTGAAAGTTCTACAACAGCTCTGGCAACTACACTTGCATGCTCTGCAAACTCAGCCGCTACTTGAGCAGCAGAGGTAGCATCCTTAAATTTCATGTTCCAATTCTACCTGCCAACAGAAAAATTACCATTACCATCTCCAGGAAATGATTGCCCATGTTCCAACCTTTAATCCTTGAAACCTAAGTGGCATGAACCACCATCATCAACAAAATATTGCCTTGAAAGTTCTACAACAGCTCTGGCAGCTACGCTTGCATGCTCTGCAAACTCAGCCGCTGCTTGAGCAGCAGAGGTTGCATCCTTAAATTTTATGTTCCAAGTCAACCTGTAAATAGAAAAATTACCATTACCATCTCTAGGAAATGATTGCCCATGTTCCAACCTTTCATCTTTGAAACCTATGTGGCATGAACCACCATCATCAACACAATATTGCCTTGAAAGTTCTACAACAGCTCTGGCGGCTATGCTTGCTTGTTCTGCAAAATCAGCCGCTGCTTGAGCAACAGAGGTAGCATCCTTAAATTTCATGTTCCAACTCTACCTGCCAACAGAAAAATTACAATTACCATCTCCAGGAAATAATTGCCCATGTTCCAACCTTTCATCCTTGAAACCTAAGTGGCATGAACCACCATCATCAACAAAATATTACCTTGAAAGTTCTACAACAGCTCTGGCAGCTACGCTTGCATGCTCTGCAAACTCAGCCGCTGCTTGAGCAACAGAGGTAGCATCCTTAAATTTCATGTTCCAATTCTACCTGCCAACAGAAACATTACAATTACCATCTCCAGGAAATGATTGCCCAGGTTCCAACCTTTCATCCTTGAAACCTAAGTGGCATGAATCACCATCATCAACACAATATTGCGTTGAAAGTTCTACAACAGCTCTGGCAGTTATGCTTGCTTGTTCTGCAAAATCAGCCGCTGCTTGAGCAACAGAGGCAGCATCCTTAAATTTCAAGTTCCAATTCTACCTCCCAACAGAACAATTACAATTACCATCTCCATGAAATGATAGCCCATGTTCCAACCTTTCATCTTTGAAACTTAAGTGGCATGAACCACCATCATCAACAGAATATTGCCTTGAAAGTTCTACAACAGCTCTGGCAGCTATGCTTGCTTGCTCTGCAAAATCAGCCGCTGTTTGAGCAACAGAGGTAGCATCCTTAAATTTCATGATCCAATTCTGCCCGCCAACAGAAAAATTACCATTACCATCTCCAGGAAATGATTGCCCATGTTCCAACCTTTCAACCTTGAAACCTAAGTAGCATGAACCACCATCATCAATACAATATTGCCTTTTAAAGTTCTACAACAGCTCTGGAAGCTATACTTGCTTGTTCTGCAAAATCAGCCGCTGCTTGAGCAGCAGAGGTAGCATCCTTAAATTTCATGTTCCAATTCTACCTGCCAACAGAAAAATTACCATTACCATCTCCAGGAAATGATTGCCCATGTTCCAACCTTTAATCCTTGAAACCTTAGTGGCATGAACCACCATTATCAACAAAATATTGCCTTGAAAGTTCTACAACAGCTCTGGCAGCTACACTTGCATGCTCTGCAAACTCAGCCGCTACTTGAGCAGCAGAGGTAGCATCCTTAAATTTCATGTTCCAATTCTACCTGCCAACAGAAAAATTACCATTACCATCTCCAGGAAATGATTGCCCATGTTCCAACCTTTAATCCTTGAAACCTAAGTGGCATGAACCACCATCATCAACAAAATATTGCCTTGAAAGTTCTACAACAGCTCTGGCAGCTACGCTTGCATGCTCTGCAAACTCAGCCGCTGCTTGAGCAGCAGAGGTTGCATCCTTAAATTTTATGTTCCAATTCAACCTGTAAATAGAAAAATTACCATTACCATCTCTAGGAAATGATTGCCCATGTTCCAACCTTTCATCTTTGAAACCTATGTGGCATGAACCACCATCATCAACACAATATTGCCTTGAAAGTTCTACAACAGCTCTGGCGGCTATGCTTGCTTGTTCTGCAAAATCAGCCGCTGCTTGAGCAACAGAGGTAGCATCCTTAAATTTCATGTTCCAACTCTACCTGCCAACAGAAAAATTACAATTACCATCTCCAGGAAATGATTGCCCATGTTCCAACCTTTCATCCTTGAAACCTAAGTGGCATGAACCACCATCATCAACAAAATATTACCTTGAAAGTTCTACAACAGCTCTGGCAGCTACGCTTGCATGCTCTGCAAACTCAGCCGCTGCTTGAGCAACAGAGGTAGCATCCTTAAATTTCATGTTACAATTCTACCTGCCAACAGAAAAATTACAATTACCATCTCCAGGAAATGATTGCCCATGTTCCAACCTTTCATCCTTGAAACCTAAGTGGCATGAATCTCCATCATCAACACAATATTGCCTTGAAAGTTCTACAACAGCTCTGGCAGTTATGCTTGCTTGTTCTGCAAAATCAGCCGCTGCTTGAGCAACAGAGGCAGCATCCTTAAATTTCAAGTTCCAATTCTACCTGCCAACAGAAAAATTACAATTACCATCTCCATGAAATGATAGCCCATGTTCCAACCTTTCATCTTTGAAACTTAAGTGGCATGAACCACCATCATCAACAGAATATTGCCTTGAAAGTTCTACAACAGCTCTGGCAGTTATGCTTGCTTGTTCTGCAAAATCAGCCGCTGCTTGAGCAACAGAGGCAGCATCCTTAAATTTCAAGTTCCAATTCTACCTCCCAACAGAACAATTACAATTACCATCTCCATGAAATGATAGCCCATGTTCCAACCTTTCATCTTTGAAACCTAAGTGGCATGAACTACCATCATCAACATAATATTGCCTTGAAAGTTCTACAACAGCTCTGGAGCTAGACTTGCATGTTCTGCAAACTCAGTTGCTGCTTGAGCAGCAGAGGTAGCATCCTTAAATTTCATGATCCAATTCTGCCCGCCAACAGAAAAATTACCATTACCATCTCCAGGAAATGATTGCCCATGTTCCAACCTTTCAACCTTGAAACCTAAGTAGCATGAACCACCATCATCAATACAATATTGCCTTTTAAAGTTCTACAACAGCTCTGGAAGCTATACTTGCTTGTTCTGCAAAATCAGCCGCTGCTTGAGCAGCAGAGGTAGCATCCTTAAATTTCATGTTCCAATTCTACCTGCCAACAGAAAAATTACCATTACCATCTCCAGGAAATGATTGCCCATGTTCCAACCTTTAATCCTTGAAACCTTAGTGGCATGAACCACCATTATCAACAAAATATTGCCTTGAAAGTTCTACAACAGCTCTGGCAGCTACACTTGCATGCTCTGCAAACTCAGCCGCTACTTGAGCAACAGAGGTAGCATCCTTAAATTTCATGTTCCAATTCTACCTGCCAACAGAAAAATTACCATTACCATCTCCAGGAAATGATTGCCCATGTTCCAACCTTTAATCCTTGAAACCTAAGTGGCATGAACCACCATCATCAACAAAATATTGCCTTGAAAGTTCTACAACAGCTCTGGCAGCTACGCTTGCATGCTCTGCAAACTCAGCCGCTGCTTGAGCAGCAGAGGTTGCATCCTTAAATTTTATGTTCCAATTCAACCTGTAAATAGAAAAATTACCATTACCATCTCTAGGAAATGATTGCCCATGTTCCAACCTTTCATCTTTGAAACCTATGTGGCATGAACCACCATCATCAACACAATATTGCCTTGAAAGTTCTACAACAGCTCTGGCGGCTATGCTTGCTTGTTCTGCAAAATCAGCCGCTGCTTGAGCAACAGAGGTAGCATCCTTAAATTTCATGTTCCAACTCTACCTGCCAACAGAAAAATTACAATTACCATCTCCAGGAAATGATTGCCCATGTTCCAACCTTTCATCCTTGAAACCTAAGTGGCATGAACCACCATCATCAACAAAATATTACCTTGAAAGTTCTACAACAGCTCTGGCAGCTACGCTTGCATGCTCTGCAAACTCAGCCGCTGCTTGAGCAACAGAGGTAGCATCCTTAAATTTCATGTTCCAATTCTACCTGCCAACAGAAAAATTACAATTACCATCTCCAGGAAATGATTGCCCATGTTCCAACCTTTCATCCTTGAAACCTAAGTGGCATGAATCTCCATCATCAACACAATATTGCCTTGAAAGTTCTACAACAGCTCTGGCAGTTATGCTTGCTTGTTCTGCAAAATCAGCCGCTGCTTGAGCAACAGAGGCAGCATCCTTAAATTTCAAGTTCCAATTCTACCTGCCAACAGAAAAATTACAATTACCATCTCCATGAAATGATAGCCCATGTTCCAACCTTTCATCTTTGAAACTTAAGTGGCATGAACCACCATCATCAACAGAATATTGCCTTGAAAGTTCTACAACAGCTCTGGCAGCTATGCTTGCTTGCTCTGCAAAATCAGCCGCTGTTTGAGCAACAGCGGTAGCATCCTTAAATTTCATGTTCCAATTCTGCCTGCCAACAGAAAAATTACTACTACCACCTCCAAGAAATGATTGCCCATGTTCCAACCTTTCATCTTTGAAACCTAAGTGGCATGAACTACCATCATCAACATAATATTGCCTTGAAAGTTCTACAACAGCTCTGGAGCTAGACTTGCATGTTCTGCAAACTCAGTTGCTGCTTGAGCAGCAGAGGTAGCATCCTTAAATTTCATGTTCCAGTTCTACCCGCCAACAGAAAAATTACCATTACCATCTCTAGGAAATGATTGTCCATGTTCCAACCTTTCAACCTAGAAACCTAAGAAGCATGAACCACTATCATCAATACAATATTGCCTTGAAAGTTCTACAACAGCTCTGGAAGCTATACTTGCTTGTTTTGCAAAATCAGCCGCTGCTTGAGCAGCAGAGGTAGCATCCTTAAATTTCATGTTCCAATTCTACCTGCCAACAGAAAAATTACCATTACCATCTCCCGGAAATGATTGCCCATGTTCCAACCTTTAATCCTTGAAACCTTAGTGGCGTGAACCACCATTATCAACAAAATATTGGCTTGAAAGTTCTACAACAGCTCTGGCAGCTACGCTTGCATGCTCTGCAAACTCAGCCGCTGCTTGAGCAGCAAAGGTTGCATCCTTAAATTTCATGTTCCAATTCTACCTGCAAATAGAAAAATTACCATTACCTTCTCTAGGAAATGATTGCCCATGTTCCAACCTTTCATCCTTGAAACCTAAGTGGCATGAACCACCATCATCAACACAATATTGCCTTGAAAGTTCTACAACAGCTCTGGCAGCTAGGCCACCATGTTCTGCAAACTCAGCCACTGCTTTAGCAGCAGAGGTAGCATCCTTAAATTTCATGTTTAAATTCTGCCTGCCAACAGAAAAATTACAATTGCCATCTCCAGGAAATGATTGCCCATGTTCCAACCTTTCATCTTTGAAACCTATGTGGCATGAACCACCATCATCAACACAATATTGCTTTGAAAGTTCTACAACAGCTCTGGCAGCTATGCTTGCTTGTTCTGCAAAATCAGCCGCTGCTTGAGCAACAGAGGTAGCATCCTTAAATTTCATGTTCTAATTCTACCTGCCAACAGAAAAATTACAATTACCATCTCCAGGAAATGCTTGCCCATGTTCCAACCTTTCATCCTTGAAACCTAAGTGGCATGAACCACCATCATCTATACAATATTGCCTTGAAAGTTCTACAACAGCTCTGGCAGTTATTCTTCCTGGTTCTGCAAAATCAGCCGCTGTTTGAGCTTCAGAGGTAGCATCCTTAAATTTCATGTTCCAATTCTAGCTCCCAACAGAAAAATTACAATTACCATCTCCAGGAAATGATTTCCCATGTTCCAACCTTTCATCCTTGAAACCTAAGTGGCATGAATCACCATCATCAACACAATATTGCCTTGAAATTTTTACAACAGCTCTGGCAGTTATGCTTGCTTGTTCTGCAAAATCAGCCGCTGCTTGAGCAACAGAGGTAGCTTCCTTAAATTTCATTTTCCAATTCTACCTGCCAACAGAAAAATTACAATTACCATCTCCAGGAAATGATTGCCCAGGTTCCAACCTTTCATCCTTGAAACCTAAGTGGCATGAACCACCATCATCAACACAATATTGCCTTGAAAGTTCTACAACAGCTCTGGCAGTTATGCTTGCTTGTTCTGCAAAATCAGCCGCTGCTTGAGCAACAGAGGCAGCATCCTTAAATTTCAAGTTCCAATTCTACCTGCCAACAGAACAATTACAATTACCATCTCCATGAAATGATAGCCCATGTTCCAACCTTTCATCTTTGAAACTTAAGTGGCATGAACCACCATCATCAACAGAATATTGCCTTGAAAGTTCTACAACAGCTCTGGCAGCTATGCTTGCTTGCTCTGCAAAATCAGCCGCTGTTTGAGCAACAGAGGTAGCATCCTTAAATTTCATGATCCAATTCTGCCCGCCAACAGAAAAATTACCATTACCATCTCCAGGAAATGATTGCCCATGTTCCAACCTTTCAACCTTGAAACCTAAGTAGCATGAACCACCATCATCAATACAATATTGCCTTTGAAAGTTCTACAACAGCTCTGGAAGCTATACTTGCTTGTTCTGCAAAATCAGCCGCTGCTTGAGCAGCAGAGGTAGCATCCTTAAATTTCATGTTCCAATTCTACCTGCCAACAGAAAAATTACCATTACCATCTCCAGGAAATGATTGCCCATGTTCCAACCTTTAATCCTTGAAACCTTAGTGGCATTAACCACCATTATCAATAAAATATTGCCTTGAAAGTTCTACAACAGCTCTGGTAGCTACACTTGCATGCTCTGCAAACTCAGCCGCTACTTGAGCAGCAGAGGTAGCATCCTTAAATTTCATGTTCCAATTCTACCTGCCAACAGAAAAATTACAATTACCATCTCCAGGAAATGATTGCCCATGTTCCAACCTTTCATCCTTAAAACCTAAGTGGCATGAACCACCATCATCAACAAAATATTACCTTGAAAGTTCTACAACAGCTCTGGCAGCTACGCTTGCATGCTCTGCAAACTCAGCCGCTGCTTGAGCAACAGAGGTAGCATCCTTAAATTTCATGTTCCAATTCTACCTGCCAACAGAAAAATTACAATTACCATCTCCAGGAAATGATTGCCCGTGTTCCAACCTTTCATCCTTGAAACCTAAGTGGCATGAATCACCATCATCAACACAATATTGCCTTGAAAGTTCTACAACAGCTCTGGCAGTTATGCTTGCTTGTTCTGCAAAATCAGCCGCTGCTTGAGCAACAGAGGCAGCATCCTTAAATTTCAAGTTCCAATTCTACCTGCCAACAGAAAAATTACAATTACCATCTCCATGAAATGATAGCCCATGTTCCAACCTTTCATCTTTGAAACTTAAGTGGCATGAACCACCATCATCAACAGAATATTGCCTTGAAAGTTCTACACATGCTCTGGCAGCTATGCTTGCTTGCTCTGCAAAATCAGCCGCTGTTTGAGCAACAGCGGTAGCATCCTTAAATTTCAGGTTCCAATTCTGCCTGCCAACAGAAAAATTACTACTACCACCTCCAAGAAATGATTGCCCATGTTCCAACCTTTCATCTTTGAAACCTAAGTGGCATGAACTACCATCATCAACATAATATTGCCTTGAAAGTTCTACAACAGCTCTGGAGCTAGACTTGCATGTTCTGCAAACTCAGTTGCTGCTTGAGCAGCAGAGGTAGCATCCTTAAATTTCATGTTCCAGTTCTACCCGCCAACAGAAAAATTACCATTACCATCTCTAGGAAATGATTGCCCATGTTCCAACCTTTCAACCTAGAAACCTAAGTAGCATGAACCACCATCATCAATACAATATTGCCTTGAAAGTTCTACAACAGCTCTGGAAGCTATACTTGCTTGTTCTGCAAAATCAGTCGCTGCTTGAGCAGCAGAGGTAGCATCCTTAAATTTCATGTTCCAATTCTACCTGCCAACAGAAAAATTACCATTACCATCTCCAGGAAATGATTGGCCATGTTCCAACCTTTAATCCTTGAAACCTTAGTGGCGTGAACCACCATTATCAACAAAATATTGCCTTGAAAGTTCTACAACAGCTCTGGCAGCTACGCTTGCATGCTCTGCAAACTCAGCCGCTGCTTGAGCAGCAAAGGTTGCATCCTTAAATTTCATGTTCCAATTCTACCTGCAAATAGAAAAATTACCATTACTTTCTCTAGGAAATGATTGCCCATATTCCAACCTTTCATCCTTGAAACCTAAGTGGCATGAACCACCATCATCAACACAATATTGCCTTGAAAGTTCTACAACAGCTCTGGCAGCTAGGCCACCATGTTCTGCAAACTCAGCCACTGCTTTAGCAGCAGAGGTAGCATCCTTAAATTTCATGTTTAAATTCTGCCTGCCAACAGAAAAATTACAATTGCCATCTCCAGGAAATGATTGCCCATGTTCCAACCTTTCATCTTTGAAACCTATGTGGCATGAACAACCATCATCAACACAATATTGCTTTGAAAGTTCTACAACAGCTCTGGCAGCTATGCTTGCTTGTTCTGCAAAATCAGCTGCTGCTTGAGCAACAGAGGTAGCATCCTTAAATTTCATGTTCTAATTCTACCTGCCAACAGAAAAATTACAATTACCATCTCCATGAAATGCTTGCCCATGTTCCAACCTTTCATCCTTGAAACCTAAGTGGCATGAACCACCATCATCTATACAATATTGCCTTGAAAGTTCTACAACAGCTCTGGCAGTTATTCTTCCTGGTTCGGCAAAATCAGCCGCTGCTTGAGCTTCAGAGGTAGCATCCTTAAATTTCATGTTCCAATTCTAGCTCCCAACAGAAAAATTACAATTACAATCTCCAGGAAATGATTTCCCATGTTCCAACCTTTCATCCTTGAAACCTAAGTGGCATGAATCACCATCATCAACACAATATTGCCTTGAAATTTTTACAACAGCTCTGGCAGTTATGCTTGCTTGTTCTGCAAAATCAGCCGATGCTTGAGCAACAAAGGTAGCATCCTTAAATTTCATGTTCCAATTCTACCTGCCAACAGAAAAATTACAATTACCATCTCCAGGAAATGATTGCACATGTTCCAACCTTTCATCTTTGAAACTTAAGTAGCATGAACCACCATCATCAACACAATATTGCCTTGAAAGTTCTACAACAGCTCTGGCAGCTTTGCTTGCTTGCTCTGCAAAATTAGCCGCTGCTTGAGCAACAGAGGTAGCATCCTTAAATTTCATGTTCCAATTCTGCCTGCCAACAGAAAAATTACTACTACCACCTCCACGAAATGATTGCCCATGTTCCAACCTTTCATCTTTGAAACCTAAGTGGTATGAACTACCATCATCAACATAATATTGCCTTGAAAGTTCTGCAACAGCTCTGGTAGCTAGACTTGCATGTTCTGCAAACTCAGTTGCTGCTTGAGCAGCAGAGGTAGCATCCTTAAATTTCATGTTCCAATTCTACCCGCCAACAGAAAAATTACCATTACCATCTCTAGGAAATGATTGCCCATATTCCAACCTTTCAACCTGGAAACCTAAGTAGCATGAACCACCATCATCAATACAATATTGCCTTGAAAGTTCTACAACAGCTTTGGCAGCTATACTTGCTTGTTCTGCAAAATCAGCCGCTGCTTGAGCAACAGAGGTAGCATCCTTAAATTTCATGTTCCAATTCTGCCTGCCAACAGAAAAATTACTACTACCACCTCCAGGAAATGATTGCCCATGTTCCAACCTTTCATCCTTGAAACCGAAGTGGCATGAACTACCATCATCAACATAATATTGCCTTGAAAGTTCTACCACAGCTCTGGCAGCTAGGCTTGTATGTTCTGCAAACTCGGTTGCTACTTGTGCAGCAAAGGTAGCATCCATAAATTTCATGTTCCAATTCTAGCTGCCAACAGAAAAATTACCATTACCATCTCCAGGAAATGATTGCCCATGTTCCAACCTTTAATCCTTGAAACCTAAGTGGCATGAACCAACATAATCAACAAAATATGGCCTTGAAAGTTCTACAACAGCTCTGGCAGCTACGCTTGCATGCTCTGAAAACTCAGCCGCTGCTTGAGCAGCAGAGGTAGTATCCTTAAATTTCATGTTCCAATTCTACCTGCAAATAGAAAATTGCAATTACCATCTCCAGGAAATGATTGCCCATGTTCCAACCTTTCATCCTTGAAACCTAAGTGGCATGAACCACCATCATCAACACAATATTCCATGAAAGTTCTATAATAGCTCTGGCAGCTATACTTGCTTGTTCTGCAAAATCAGCCGTTGCTTGAGCAACAGAGGTAGCATCCTTAAATTTCATGTTCCAATTCTGCCTGCCAACAGAAAAATTACTACTACCACCTCCAGGAAATGATTGCCCATGTTCCAACCTTTCATCCTTGAAACCGAAGTGGCATGAACTACCATCATCAACATAATATTGCCTTGAAAGTTCTACAACAGCTCTGGCAACTAGGCTTGCATGTTCTGCAAACTCGGTTGCTACTTGAGCAGCAGAGGTAGCATCCTTAAATTTCATGTTCTAATTCTACCTGCAAATAGAAAAATTACCATTACCATCTCTAGGAAATGATTGCCCATGTTCCAACCTTTCATCCTTGAAACCTAAGTGGCATGAACCACCATCATCAACACAATATTGCCTTGAAAGTTCTACAACAGCTCTGGCAGCTAGGCCACCATGTTCTGCAAACTCAGCCGCTACTTTAGCAGCAGAGGTAGCATCCTTAAATTTCATGTTTAAATTCTGCCTGCCAACAGAAAAATTACAATTACCATCTCCAGGAAATGATTGCCCATGTTCCAACCTTTCATCTTTGAAACCTAAGTGGCATGAACCACCATCATCAACATAATATTTCCTTGAAAGTTCTACAACAACATTGGCAGCTATGCTTGCTTATTCTGGAAAATCAGCCACTGCTTGAGCAATAGAGGTAGCATCCTTAAATTTCATGTTCCAATTCTACTTGCCAACAGAAAAATTGCAATTACCATCTCCAGGAAATGATTGCCCATGTTCCAACCTTTCATCCTTGTAACCTAAGTGGCATGAACCACAATCACCACCACAATATTGCCATGAAAGTTCTACAATAGCTCTGGCAGTTATGCTTGCTTGTTCTGTAAAATTAGCCGCTGCTTGAGCAACAAAGGTAGCATCCTTAAATTTCATGTTCCAATTCTACCTGCCAACAAAAATATTACAATTACCATCTCCAGGAAATGATTGCCCATGTTCCAACCTTTCATCTTTGAAACCTAAGTGGCATGAACCACCATCATCAACACAATATTGCCTTGAAAGTTCTACAACAGCTCTGGCAGCTATGCTTGCTTGCTCTGCAAAATCTGCCGCTGCTTGAGCAACAGAGGTAGCATCCTTAAATATCATGTTCCAATTCTGCCTGCCAACAGAAAAATTACTACTACCACCTCCAGGAAATGATTGCCCATGTTCCAAGCTTTCATCTTTGAAACCTAAGTGGCATGAACTACCATCATCAACATAATATTGCCTTGAAAGTACTACAACAGCTCTGGCCGCTAGACTTGCATGTTCTGCAAACTCAGTTGCTACTTGAGCAACAGAGGTAGCATCCTTAAATTTCATGTTCCAATTCTACCTGCCAACAGAAAAATTACAATTACCATCTCCAGGAAATAATTGACCATGTTCCAACCTTTCATCTTTGAAACTTAAGTGGCATGAACCACCATCATCAACATAATATTGCATTGAAAGTTCTACAACAGCTCTGGCAGCAATGCTTGCTTGCTCTGCAAAATCAGCCGCTGCTTGAGCAATAGAGGTAGCATCCTTAAATATCATGTTCCAATTCTGCCTGCCAATAGAAAAATTACTACTACCACCTCCAGGAAATGATTGCCTATGTTCCAACCTTTCAACCTTGAAACCTAAGTAGCATGAACCACCATCATCAACACAATATTGCCTTGAAAGTTCTACAACAGCTCTGGCAGCTATACTTGCTTGTTCTGCAAAATCAGCCGCTGCTTGAGCAACAGAGGTAGCATCCTTAAATTTCATGTTCCAATTCTGCCTGCCAACAGAAAAATTACTACTACCACCTCCAGGAAATGATTGCCCATGTTCCAACCTTTCATCTTTGAAACCTAAGTGGCATGAACTACCATCATCAACATAATATTGCCTTGAAAGTTCTACAACAGCTCTGGCAGCTAGACTTGCATGTTCTGAAAACTCAGTTGCTGCTTGAGCAGCAGAGGTAGCATCCTTAAATTTCATGTTCCAATTCTACCCGCCAACAGAAAAATTACCATTACCATCTCCAGGAAATGATTGCCCATGTTCCAACCTTTCAACCTTGAAACCTAAGTAGCATGAACCACCATCATCAATACAATATTGCCTTGAAAGTTCTACAACAGCTCTGGCAGCTATACTTGCTTGTTCTGCAAAATCAGCCGCTGCTTGAGCAACAGAGGTAGCATCCTTAAATTTCAAGTTCCAATTCTGCCTGCCAATAGAAAAATTACTACTACCACCTCCAGGAAATGATTGCCCATGTTTCAACCTTTCATCCTTGAAACCGAAGTGGCATGAACTACCATCATCAACATAATATTGCCTTGAAAGTTCTACAACAACTTTGGCCGCTAGGCTTGCATGTTCTGCAAACTCAGTTGCTACTTGAGCAGCAGAGGTAGCATCCTTAAATTTCATGTTCCAATTCTACCTGCCAACAGAAAAATTACAATTACCATCTCCAGGATATGATTGCCCATGTTCCAACCTTTCATCCTGGAAACCTAAATGGCATGAACCACCATCATCAACACAATATTCCCTTGAAAGTTCTACAACAACTCTGGTAGCTAGGCCTACATGTTCTGCAAACTCAACCGCTGCTTGAGCAGTAGAGGTAGCATCCTTAAATTTCATGTTCCAACTCTACTTGCCAACAAAAAAATTACAATTACCATCTCCAGGAAATGATTTCCCATGTTCCAACCTTTCATCTTTGAAACCTAAGTGGCATGAACCACCATCATCAACACAATATTACCTTGAAAATTCTACAACAGCTATGGCAGCAAGGCTTGCATGTTCAGCAAAATCAGCCTCTGCTTGAGCAACAGAGGTAGCATCCTTAAATTTCATGTTCCAATTCCGCCTGCCAACAGAAAAATTACTACTACCACCTCCAGGAAATGATTGCCCATGTTCCAACCTTTCATCTTTGAAACCTAAGTGGCATGAACTACCATCATCAACATAATATTGCCTTGAAAGTTCTGCAACAGCTCTGGCAGCTAGACTTGCATGTTCTGCAAACTCAGTTGCTGCTTGAGCAGCAGTGGTAGCATCCTTAAATTTTATGTTCCAATTCTACCCGCCAACAGAAAAATTACCATTACCATCTCTAGGAAATGATTGCCCATATTCCAACCTTTCAACCTGGAAACCTAAGTAGCATGAACCACCATCATCAATACAATATTGCCTTGAAAGTTCTACAACAGCTTTGGCAGCTATACTTGCTTGTTCTGCAAAATCAGCCGCTGCTTGAGCAACAAAGGTAGCATCCTTAAATTTCATGTTCCAATTATGCCTGCCAACAGAAATATTACTACTACTACCTCCAGGAAATGATTGCCCATGTTATAACCTTTCATCCTTGAAACCAAAGTGGCATGAACTACCATCATCAACATAATATTACCTTGAAAGTTCTACCACAGCTCTGGCAGCTAGGCTTGTATGTTCTGCAAAATCGGTTGCTACTTGTGCAGCAAAGGTAGCATCCTTAAATTTCATGTTCCAATTCTAGCTGCCAACAGAAAAATTACTACTACCACCTCCAGGAAATGATTGCCCATGTTCCAACCTTTCATCTATGAAACCTAAGTGGCATGAACTACCATCATCAACATAATATTTCCTTGAAAGTTCTACAACAGCTCTGGCAGCTAGACTTGCATGTTCTGAAAACTCAGTTGCTGCTTGAGCAGTAGAGGTAGCATCCTTAAATTTCATGTTCCAATTCTACCCGCCAACAGAAAAATTACCATTACCATCTCCAGGAAATGATTGCCCATGTTCCAACCTTTCAACCTTGAAACCTAAGTAGCATGAACCACCATCATCAATACAATATTGCCTTGAAAGTTCTACAACAGCTCTGGCAGCTATACTTGCTTGTTCTGCAAAATCAGCCGCTGCTTGAGCAATAGAGGTAGCATCCTTAAATTTCAAGTTCCAATTCTGCCTGCCAATAGAAAAATTACTACTACCACCTCCAGGAAATGATTGCCCATGTTTCAACCTTTCATCCTTGAAACCGAAGTGGCATGAACTACCATCATCAACATAATATTGCCTTGAAAGTTCTACAACAACTTTGGCCGCTAGGCTTGCATGTTCTGCAAACTCAGTTGCTACTTGAGCAGCAGAGATAGCATCCTTAAATTTCATGTTCCAATTCTACCTGCCAACAGAAAAATTACAATTACCATCTCCAGGATATGATTGCCCATGTTCCAACATTTCATCCTGGAAACCTAAATGGCATGAACCACCATCATCAACACAATATTCCCTTGAAAGTTCTACAACAACTCTGGCAGCTAGGCCTACATGTTCTGCAAACTCAACCGCTGCTTGAGCAGTAGAGGTAGCATCCTTAAATTTCATGTTCCAACTCTACTTGCCAACAAAAAAATTACAATTACCATCTCCAGGAAATGATTTCCCATGTTCCAACCTTTCATCTTTGAAACCTAAGTGGCATGAACCACCATCATCAACACAATATTACCTTGAAAATTCTACAACAGCTATGGCAGCAAGGCTTGCATGTTCAGCAAAATCAGCCTCTGCTTGAGCAACAGAGGTAGCATCCTTAAATTTCATGTTCCAATTCTGCCTGCCAACAGAAAAATTACTACTACCACCTCCAGGAAATGATTGCCCATGTTCCAACCTTTCATCTTTGAAACCTAAGTGTCATGAACTACCATCATCAACATAATATTGCCTTGAAAGTTCTGCAACAGCTCTGGCAGCTAGACTTGCATGTTCTGCAAACTCAGTTGCTGCTTGAGCAGCAGAGGTAGCATCCTTAAATTTTATGTTCCAATTCTACCCGCCAACAGAAAAATTACCATTACCATCTCTAGGAAATGATTGCCCATATTCCAACCTTTCAACCTGGAAACCTAAGTAGCATGAACCACCATCATCAATACAATATTGCCTTGAAAGTTCTACAACAGCTTTGGCAGCTATACTTGCTTGTTCTGCAAAATCAGCCGCTGCTTGAGCAACAGAGGTAGCATCCTTAAATTTCATGTTCCAATTATGCCTGCCAACAGAAATATTACTACTACTACCTCCAGGAAATGATTGCCCATGTTATAACCTTTCATCCTTGAAACCAAAGTGGCATGAACTACCATCATCAACATAATATTACCTTGGAAGTTCTACCACAGCTCTGGCAGCTAGGCTTGTATGTTCTGCAAAATCGGTTGCTACTTGTGCAGCAAAGGTAGCATCCTTAAATTTCATGTTCCAATTCTAGCTGCCAACAGAAAAATTACTACTACCACCTCCAGGAAATGATTGCCCATGTTCCAACCTTTCATCTATGAAACCTAAGTGGCATGAACTACCATCATCAACATAATATTTCCTTGAAAGTTCTACAACAGCTCTGGCAGCTAGACTTGCATGTTCTGAAAACTCAGTTGCTGCTTGAGCAGTAGAGGTAGCATCCTTAAATTTCATGTTCCAATTCTACCCGCCAACAGAAAAATTACCATTACCATCTCCAGGAAATGATTGCCCATGTTCCAACCTTTCAACCTTGAAACCTAAGTAGCATGAACCACCATCATCAATACAATATTGCCTTGAAAGTTCTACAACAGCTCTGGCAGCTATACTTGCTTGTTCTGCAAAATCAGCCGCTGCTTGAGCAACAGAGGTAGCATCCTTAAATTTCAAGTTCCAATTCTGCCTGCCAATAGAAAAATTACTACTACCACCTCCAAGAAATGATTGCCCATGTTTCAACCTTTCATCCTTGAAACCGAAGTGGCATGAACTACCATCATCAACATAATATTGCCTTGAAAGTTCTACAACAACTTTGGCCGCTAGGCTTGCATGTTCTGCAAACTCAGTTGCTACTTGAGCAGCAGAGGTAGCATCCTTAAATTTCATGTTCCAATTCTACCTGCCAACAGAAAAATTACAATTACCATCTCCAGGATATGATTGCCCATGTTCCAACCTTTCATCCTGGAAACCTAAATGGCATGAACCACCATCATCAACACAATATTCCCTTGAAAGTTCTACAACAACTCTGGCAGCTAGGCCTACATGTTCTGCAAACTCAACCGCTGCTTGAGCAGTAGAGGTAGCATCCTTAAATTTCATGTTCCAACTCTACTTGCCAACAAAAAAATTACAATTACCATCTCCAGGAAATGATTTCCCATGTTCCAACCTTTCATCTTTGAAACCTAAGTGGCATGAACCACCATCATCAACACAATATTACCTTGAAAATTCTACAACAGCTATGGCAGCAAGGCTTGCATGTTCAGCAAAATCAGCCGCTGCTTGAGCAACAGAGGTAGCATCCTTAAATTTCATGTTCCAATTCTGCCTGCCAACAGAAAAATTACTACTACCACCTCCAGGAAATGATTGCCCATGTTCCAACCTTTCATCTTTGAAACCTAAGTGGCATGAACTACCATCATCAACATAATATTGCCTTGAAAGTTCTGCAACAGCTCTGGCAGCTAGACTTGCATGTTCTGCAAACTCAGTTGCTGCTTGAGCAGCAGAGGTAGCATCCTTAAATTTTATGTTCCAATTCTACCCGCCAACAGAAAAATTACCATTACCATCTCTAGGAAATGATTGCCCATATTCCAACCTTTCAACCTGGAAACCTAAGTAGCATGAACCACCATCATCAATACAATATTGCCTTGAAAGTTCTACAACAGCTTTGGCAGCTATACTTGCTTGTTCTGCAAAATCAGCCGCTGCTTGAGCAACAGAGGTAGCATCCTTAAATTTCATGTTCCAATTATGCTTGCCAACAGAAATATTACTACTACTACCTCCAGGAAATGATTGCCCATGTTATAACCTTTCATCCTTGAAACCAAAGTGGCATGAACTACCATAATCAACAAAATATTGTCTTGAAAGTTCTACAACAGCTCTGGCAGCTACGCTTGCATGCTCTGAAAACTCAGCCGCTGCTTGAGCAGCAGAGGTAGTATCCTTAAATTTCATGTTCCAATTCTACCTGCAAATAGAAAATTGCAATTACCATCTCCAGGAAATGATTGCCCATGTTCCAACCTTTCATCCTTGAAACCTAAGTGGCATGAACCACCATCATCAACACAATATTGCCATGAAAGTTCTACAATAGCTCTGGCAGCTATACTTGCTTGTTCTGCAAAATCAGCCGTTGCTTGAGCAACAGAGGTAGCATCCTTAAATTTCATTTTCCAATTATGCCTGCCAACAGAAAAATTACTACTACCACCTGCAGGAAATGATTGCCCATGTTCCAACCTTTCATCCTTGAAACCGAAGTGGCATGAACTACCATCATCAACATAATATTGCTTTGAAAGTTCTACAACAGCTCTGGCAACTAGGCTTGCATATTCTGCAAACTCGGTTGCTACTTGAGCAGCAGAGGTAGCATCCTTAAATTTCATGTTACAATTCTACCTGCAAATAGAAAAATTACCATTACCATCTCTAGGAAATGATTGCCCATGTTCCAACCTTTCATCCTTGAAACCTAAGTGGCATGAACCACCATCATCAACACAATATTGCCTTGAAAGTTCTACAACAGCTCTGGCAGCTAGGCTACCATGTTCTGCAAACTCAGCCGCTGCTTTAGCAGCAGAGGTAGCATCCTTAAATTTCATGTTTAAATTCTGCCTGCCAACAGAAAAATTACAATTACCATCTCCAGGAAATGATTGCCCATGTTCCAACCTTTCATCTTTGAAACCTAAGTGGCATGAACCACCATCATCAACACAATATTTCCTTGAAAGTTCTACAACAGCATTGGCAGCTATGCTTGCTGATTCTGCAAAATCAGCCGTTGCTTGAGCAATAGAGGTAGCATCCTTAAATTTCATGTTCCAATTCTACCTGCCAACAGAAAAATTGCAATTACCATCTCCAGAAAATGATTGCCCATGTTCCAACCTGTCATCCTTTACAACCTAAGTGGCATGAACCACAATCATCACCACAATATTGCCATGAAAGTTCTACAACAGCTCTGGCAGCTATGCTTGCTTGCTCTGCAAAATCAGCCGCTGCTTGAGCAACAGAGGTAGCATCCTTAAATATCATGTTCCAATTCTGCCTGCCAACAGAAAAATTACTACTACCATCTCCAGGAAATGATTGCCCATGTTCCAACCTTTCATCTTTGAAATCTAAGTGGCATGAACTACCATCATCAACATAATATTGCCTTGAAAGTTCTACAACAGCTCTGGCCGCTAGGCTTGCATGTTCTGCAAACACAGTTGCTACTTGAGCAACTGAGGTAGCATCCTTAAATTTCATGTTCCAATTCTACCTGCCAACAGAAAAATTACAATTACCATCTCCAGGAAATGATTGCCCATGTTCCAAACTTTCATCTTTGAAACTTAAGTGGCATGAACCACCATCATCAACATAATATTGCATTGAAAGTTCTACAACAGCTCTGGCAGCAATGCTTGCTTGCTCTGCAAAATCAGCCGCTGCTTGAGCAATAGAGGTAGCATCCTTAAATATCATGTTCCAATTCTGCCTGCCAATAGAAAAATTACTACTACCACCTCCAGGAAATGATTGCCCATGTTCCAACCTTTCAACCTTGAAACCTAAGTAGCATGAACCACCATCATCAACACAATATTGCCTTGAAAGTTCTACAACAGCTCTGGCAGCTATACTTGCTTGTTCTGCAAAATCAGCCGCTGCTTGAGCAACAGAGGTAGCATCCTTAAATTTCATGTTCCAATTCTTCCTGCCAACAGAAAAATTACTACTACCACCTCCAGGAAATGATTGCCCATGTTCCAACCTTTCATCTTTGAAACCTAAGTGGCATGAACTACCATCATCAACATAATATTGCCTTGAAAGTTCTACAACAGCTCTGGCCGCTAGGCTTGCATGTTCTGCAAACTCAGTTGCTACTTGAGCAGCAGAGGTAGCATCCTTAAATTTCATGTTCCAATTCTACCTGCCAACAGAAAAATTACAATTACCATCTCCAGGAAATGATTGCCCATGTTCCAACCTTTCATCTTTGAAACTTAAGTGGCATGAACCACCATCATCAACACAATATTGCCTTGAAAGTTCTACAACAGCTCTGGCAGCTATGCTTGCTTGCTCTGCAAAATCAGCCGCTGCTTGAGCAACAGAGGTAGCATCCTTAAATTTCATGTTCCAATTCTGCCTGCCAATAGAAAAATTACTACTACCACCTCCAGGAAATGATTGCCCATGTTCCAACCTTTCATCCTTGAAACCGAAATAGAATGAACCACCATCATCAATACAATATTGCCTTGAAAGTTCTACAACAGCTCTGGCAGCTTTACTTGCTTGTTCTGCAAAATCAGCCGCTGCTTGAGCAACAGAGGTAGCATCCTTAAATTTCATGTTCCAATTCTGCCTGCCAATAGAAAAATTAATACTACCACCTCCAGGAAATGATTGCCAATGTTCCAACCTTTCATCTTTGAAACCTAAGTGGCATGAACTACCATCATCAACATAATATTGCCTTGAAAGTTCTACAACAGCTCTGGCAGCTAGACTTGCATGTTCTGCAAACTCAGTTGCTGCTTGAGCAGTAGAGGTAGCATCCTTAAATTTCATGTTCCAATTCTACCCGCCAACAGAAAAATTACCATTACCATCTCCAGGAAATGATTGCCCATGTTCCAACCTTTCAACCTTGAAACCTAAGTAGCATTAACCACCATCGTCAATACAATATTGCCTTGAAAGTTCTACAATAGCTCTGGCAGCTATACTTGCTTGTTCTGCAAAATCAGCCGCTGCTTGAGCAACAGAGGTAGCATCCTTAAATTTTATGTTCCAATTCTACCTACCAACAGAAAAATTACTACTACCACCTCCAGGAAATGATTGCCAATGTTCCAACCTTTCATATTTGGAACCTAAGTGGCATGAACTACCATCATCAACATAATATTGCCTTGAAAGTTCTACAACAGCTCTGGCAGCTAGGCTTGCATATTCTGCAAACTCAGCCGCTGCTTGAGCAGCAGAGGTAGCATCCTTAAATTTCATGTTCCAATTCTACCTGCCAACAGAAAAATAACAATTACCATCTCCAGGAAATGATTGCCCATGTTCCAACCTTTCTTCTTTGAAACCTAAGTAGCATGAACCACCATCATCAACACAATATTGCCTTGAAAGTTCTACAACAGCTCTGGCAGCTATGCTTGCTTGCTCTGCAAAATCAGCCGCTGCTTGAGCAACAGAGGTAGCATCCTTAAATATCATGTTCCAATTCTGCCTGCCAATAGAAAAATTACTACTACCACCTCCAGGAAATGATTGCCCATGTTCCAACCTTTCAACCCAGAAACCTAAGTAGCATGAACCACCATCATCAATACAATATTGCCTTGAAAGTTCTACAACAGCTCTGGCAGCAATACTTGCTTGTTCTGCAAAATCAGCCGCTGCTTGAGCAACAGAGGTAGCATCCTTAAATTTTATGTTCCAATTCTGCCTACCAACAGAAAAATTACTACTACCACCTCCAGGAAATGATTGCCCATGTTCCAACCTTTCATCTTTGAAACCTAAGTGGCATGAACTACCATCATAAACGTAATATTGCCTTGAAAGTTCTACAACAGCTCTGGCAGCTAGACTGGCAAGTTCTGAAAACTTAGTTGCTGCTTGAGCAGTAAAGGTAGCATCCTTAAATTTCATGTTCCAATTCTACCCGCCAACAGAAAAATTACCATTACCATCTCCAGGAAATGATTACCCATGTTCCAACCTTTCAACCTTGAAACCTAAGTAGCATGAACCACCATCATCAATACAATATTGCCTTGAAAGTTCTACAACAGCTCTTGCAGCTATACTTGCTTGTTCTGCAAAATCAGCCGCTGCTTGAGCAACAGAGGTAGCATCCTTAAATATCATAATCCAATTCTGCCTGCCAATAGAAAAATTACTACTACCACCTCCAGGAAATGATTGCCCATGTTCCAACCTTTCAACCTGGAAACCTAAGTAGCATGAACCACCATCATCAATACAATATTGCCTTGAAAGTTCTACAACAGCTCTGGCAGCTATAATTGCTTGTTCTGCAAAATCAGCCGCTGCTTGAGCAACAAAGGTTGCATCCTTAAATTCCATGTTCCAATTCTGCCTGCCAACAGAACAATTACCACTACCCTCTACAAGAAATGATTGCCCATGTTCCAACCTTTCATCCTTGAAACCTAAGTGGCATGAACCACCATCATCAACACAATATTGCCTTGAAAGTTCTAAACCAGCTTTGGTAGCTAGGCTTGCATGTTCTGCAAACTCAGTTGCTGCTTGAGCAGTAGAGGTAGCATCCTTAAATTTCATGTTCCAATTCTACATGCCAACAGTAAAATTACAATTACCATCTCCAGGAAATGATTGCCCATGTTCCAACCTTTCATCTTTGAAACTTAAGTGGCATGAACCACCATGATCAACACAATATTGCCTTGAAAGTTCTACAACAGCTCTGGCAGCTATGCTTGCTTGCTCTGCAAAATCAGCCGCTGCTTGAGCAACAGAGGTAGCATCCTTAAATATCATGTTCCAATTCTGCCTGCCAACATAAAAATTACTACTACCACCTCCAGGAAATGATTGCCTATGTTCCAACCTTTCATCTTTGAAACCTAAGTGGCATGAACTACCATCATCAACATAATATTGCCTTGAAAGTTCTACAACAGCTCTGGCAGCTAGACTTGCAAGTTCTGAAAACTCAGTTGCTGCTTGAGCAACAGAGGTAGCATTGTTAAATTTCATGTTCCAATTCTACCCGCCAAAAGAAAAATTACCATTACCATCTCCAGGAAATGATTGCCCATGTTCCAACCTTTCAACCTTGAAACCTAAGTAGCATGAACAACCATCATCAATACAATATTGCCTTGAAAGTTCTACAACACCTCTGGCAGCTATATTTGCTTGTTTTGCAAAATCAGCCGCTGCTTGAGCAACAGAGGTAGCATCCTTAAATTTCATGTTCCAATTCTACCTACCAACAGAAAAATTACTACTACCACCTCCAGGAAATGATTGCCAATGTTCCAACCTTTCATATTTGGAACCTAAGTGGCATGAACTACCATCATTAACATAATATTGCCTTGAAAGTTCTACAACAGCTCTGGTAGCTAGGCTTGCATATTCTGCAAACTCAGCCGCTGCTTGAGCAGCAGAGGTAGCATCCTTAAATTTCATGTTCCAATTCTACCTGCCAACAGAAAAATTACAATTACCATCTCCAGGAAATGATTGCCCATGTTCCAACCTTTCTTCTTTGAAACTTAAGTGGCATGAACCACCATCATCAACACAATATTGCCTTGAAAGTTCTACAACAGCTCTGGCAGCTATGCTTGCTTGCTCTGCAAAATCAGCCGCTGCTTGAGCAACAGAGGTAGCATCCTTAAATATCATGTTCCAATTCTGCCTGCCAATAGAAAAATTACTACTACCACCTCCAGGAAATGATTGCCCATGTTCCAACCTTTCAACTAGGAAACCTAAGTAGCATGAACCACCATCATCAATACAATATTGCCTTGAAAGTTCTACAACAGCTCTGGCAGCTATACTTGCTTGTTCTGCAAAATCAGTCGCTGCTTGAGCAACAGAGGTAGCATCCTTAAATTTTATGTTCCAATTCTGCCTGCCAACAGAAAAATTACTACTACCACCTCCAGGAAATGATTGCCCATGTTCCAACCTTTCATCTTTGAAACCTAAGTGGCATGAACTACCATCATAAACGTAATATTGCCTTGAAAGTTCTACAACAGCTCTGGCAGCTAGACATGCAAGTTCTGAAAACTCAGTTGCTGCTTGAGCAGTAAAGGTAGCATCCTTAAATTTCATGTTCCAATTCTACCCGCCAACAGAAAAATTACCATTACCATCTCCAGGAAATGATTGCCCATGTTCCAACCTTTAAACCTTGAAACCTAAGTAGCATGAACCACCATCATCAATACAATATTGCCTTGAAAGTTCTACAACAGCTCTGGCAGCTATACTTGCTTGTTCTGCAAAATCAGCCGCTGCTTGAGCAACAGAGGTAGCATCCTTAAATTTCATGTTCCAATTCTGCCTGCCAATAGAAACATTACTACTACCACCTCCAGGAAATGATTGCCCATGTTCCAACCTTTCATCCTTGAAACCGAAGTAGCATGAACCACCATCATCAATACAATATTGCCTTGAAAGTTCTACAACAGCTCTGGCAGCTAGACTTGCATGTTCTGAAAACTCAGTTGCTGCTTGAGCAGTAGAGGTAGCATCCTTAAATTTCATGTTCCAATTCTACCCGCCAACAGAAAAATTACCATTACCATCTCCAGGAAATGATTGCCCATGTTTCAACCTTGAAACCTAAGTAGCATTAACCACCATCATCAATACAATATTGCCTTGAAAGTTCTACAAAAGCTCTGGCAGCTATACTTGCTTGTTCTGCAAAATCAGCCGCTGCTTGAGCAACAGAGGTAGCATCCTTAAATTTTATGTTCCAATTCTACCTACCAACAGAAAAATTACTACTACCACCTCCAGGAAATGATTGCCAATGTTCCAACCTTTCATATTTGGAACCTAAGTGGCATGAACTACCATCATTAACATAATATTGCCTTGAAAGTTCTACAACAGCTCTGGCAGCTAGGCTTGCATATTCTGCAAACTCAGCCGCTGCTTGAGCAACAAAGGTAGCATCCTTAAATTTCATGTTCCAATTCTACCTGCCAATAGAAAAATTACTACTACCACCTCCAAGAAATGATTGCCCATGTTCCAACCTTTCTTCTTTGAAACCTAAGTAGCATGAACCACCATCATCAACACAATATTGCCTTGAAAGTTCTACAACAGCTCTGCCAGCTATGCTTGCTTGCTCTGCAAAATCAGCCGCTACTTGAGCAGTAGAGGTAGCATCCTTAAATATCATGTTCCAATTCTGCCTGCCTATAGAAAAATTACTACTACCACCTCCAGGAAATGATTGCCCATGTTCCAACCTTTCAACCTAGAAACCTAAGTAGCATGAACCACCATCATCAATACAATATTGCCTTGAAAGTTCTACAACAGCTCTGGCAGCTATACTTGCTTGTTCTGCAAAATCAGCCGCTGCTTGAGCAACAGAGGTAGCATCCTTAAATTTTATGTTCCAATTCTGCCTGCCAACAGAAAAATTACTACTACCACCTCCAGGAAATGATTGCCCATGTTCCAACCTTTCATCTTTGAAACCTAAGTGGCATGAACTACCATCATCAACGTAATATTGCCTTGAAAGTTCTACAACAGCTCTGGCAGCTAGACTTGCATGTTCTGAAAACTCAGTTGCTGCTTGAGCAGCAGAGGTAGCATCCTTAAATTTCGTGTTCCAATTCTACCCGCCAACAGAAAAATTACCATTACCATCTCCAGGAAATGATTGCCCATGTTCCAACCTTTCAACCTTGAAACCTAAGTAGCATGAACCACCATCATCAATACAATACTGCCTTGAAAGTTCTACAACAGCTCTGGCAGCTATACTTGCTTGTTCTGCAAAATGAGCCGCTGCTTGAGCAACAGAGGTAGCATCCTTAAATTTCATGTTCCAATTCTGCCTGCCAATAGAAAAACTACTACTACCACCTCCAAGAAATGATTGCCCATGTTCCAACCTTTCATCCTTAAAACCGAAGTGGCATGAACTACCATCATCAACATAATATTGCCTTGAAAGTTCTACAACAGCTGTGGCAGCTAGGCTTGCATGTTCTGCAAACTCAGTTGCTACTTGAGCAGCAGAGGTAGCATCCTTAAATTTCATGTTCCAATTTTACCTGCCAACAGAAAAATTACAATTACCATCTCCAGGAAATGATTGCCCATGTTCCAACCTTTTATCTTTGAAACTTAAGTGGCATGAACTACCATCATCAACACAATATTGCCTTGAAAGTTCTACAACAGCTCTGGCAGCTATGCTTGCTTACTCTGCAAAATCAGCCGCTGCTTGAGCAACAGAGGTAGCATCCTTAATTATCATGTTCCAATTCTGCCTGCCAATAGAAAAATTACTACTACCACCTCCAGGAAATGATTGCCCATGTTCCAACCTTTCATCTTTGAAACCTAAGTGGCATGAACTACCATCATCAACATAATATTGCCTTGAAATTTCTACAACAGCTTTGGCAGCTAGACTTGCATGTTCTGAAAACTCAGTTGCTGCTTGAGCAGCAGAGGTAGCATCCTTAAATTTCGTGTTCCAATTCTACCCGCCAACAGAAAAATTACCATTACCATCTCCAGGAAATGATTGCCCATGTTCCAACCTTTCAACCTTGAAACCTAAGTAGCATGAACCACCATCATCAATACAATACTGCCTTGAAAGTTCTACAACAGCTCTGGCAGCTATACTTGCTTGTTCTGCAAAATCAGCCGCTGCTTGAGCAACAGAGGTAGCATCCTTAAATTTCATGTTCCAATTCTGCCTGCCAATAGAAAAATTACTACTACCACCTCCAGGAAATGATTGCCCATGTTCCAACCTTTCATCCTTGAAACCGAAGTGGCATGAACTACCATCATCAACATAATATTGCCTTGAAAGTTCTACAACAGCTTTGGCCGTTAGGCTTGCATGTTCTGCAAACTCAGTTGCTACTTGAGCAGCAGAGGTAGCATCCTTAAATTTCATGTTCCAATTCTACCTGCCAACAGAAAAATTACAATTACCATCTCCAGGAAATGATTTCCCATGCTCCAACCTTTCATCTTTGAAAATTAAGTGGCATGAACCACCATCATCAACACAATATTGCCTTGAAAGTTCTACAACAGCTCTGGCAGCTATGCTTGCTTGCTCTGCAAAATCAGCCGCTGCTTGAGCAACAGAGGTAGCATCCTTAAATATCATGTTCCAATTCTGCGTGCCAATAGAAAAATTACTACTACCACCTCCAGGAAATGATTGCCCATGTTCCAACCTTTCAACCTGGAAACCTAAGTAGCATGAACCACCATCATCAATACAATATTGCCTTGAAAGTTCTACAACAGCTCTGGCAGCTATACTTGCTTGTTCTACAAAATCAGCCGCTGCTTGAGCAACAGAGGTAGCATCCTTAAATTTCATGTTCCAATTCTGCCTGCCAACAGAAAAATTACTACTACCACCTCCAGGAAATGATTGCCCATGTTCCAACCTTTCATCTTTGAAACCTAAGTGGCATGAACTACCAACATCAACATAATATTGCCTTGAAAGTTCTACAACAGCTCTGGCAGCTAGACTTGCATGTTCTGAAAACTCAGTTGCTGCTTGAGCAGTAGAGGTAGCATCCTTAAATTTCATGTTCCAATTCTACCTGCCAACAGAAAAATTACAATTACCATCTCCAGGAAATGATTGCCCATGTTCCAACCTTTCATCTTTGAAACTTAAGTGGCATGAACCACCATGATCAACACAATATTGCCTTGAAAGTTCTACAACAGCTCTGGCAGCTATGCTTGCTTGCTCTGCAAAATCAGCCGCTGCTTGAGCAACAGAGGTAGCATCATTAAATATCATGTTCCAATTCTGCCTGCCAACAGAAAAATTACTACTACCACCTCCAGGAAATGATTGCCCATGTTCCAACCTTTCATCTTTGAAACCTAAGTGGCATGAACTACCATCATCAACATAATATTGCCTTGAAAGTTCTACAACAGCTCTCGCAGCTAGACTTACAAGTTCTGAAAACTCAGTTGCTGCTTGAGCAACAGAGGTAGCATCCTTAAATTTCATGTTCCAATTCTACCCGCCAAAAGAAAAATTACCATTACCATCTCCAGGAAATGATTGCCCATGTTCCAACCTTTCAACCTTGAAACCTAAGTAGCATGAACAACCATCATCAATACAATATTTCCTTGAAAGTTATACAACAGCTCTGGCAGTTATACTTGCTTGTTCTGCAAAATCAGCCGCTGCTTGAGCAACAGAGGTAGCATCCTTAAATTTCATGTTCCAATTCTGCCTGCCAATAGAAAAATTACTACTACCACCTCCAGGAAATGATTGCCCATGTTCCAACCTTTCATCCTTGAAACCGAAGTAGCATGAACCACCATCATCAATACAATATTGCCTTGAAAGTTCTACAACAGCTCTGGCAGCTTTACTTGCTTGTTCTGCAAAATCAGCCGCTGCTTGAGCAACAGAGGTAGCATCCTTAAATTTAATGTTCCATTCTGCCTGCCAACAGAAAAATTACTACTACCACCTCCAGGAAATGATTGCCCATGTTCCAACCTTTCATCTTTGAAACCTAAGTGGCATGAACTACCATCATCAACATAATATTGCCTTGAAAGTTCTACAACAGCTCTGGCAGCTAGACTTGCATGTTCTGAAAACTCAGTTGCTGCTTGAGCAGTAGAGGTAGCATCCTTAAATTTCATGTTCCAATTCTACCCGCCAACAGAAAAATTACCATTACCATCTCCAGGAAATGATTGCCCATGTTCCAACCTTTCAACCTTGAAACCTAAGTAGCATTAACTACCATCATCAATACAATATTGCCTTGAAAGTTCTACAACAGCTCTGGCAGCTATACTTGCTTGTTCTGCAAAATCAGCCGCTGCTTGAGCAACAGAGGTAGCATCCTTAAATTTTATGTTCCAATTCTACCTACCAACAGAAAAATTACTACTACCACCTCCAGGAAATGATTGCCAATGTTCCAAACTTTCATATTTGGAACCTAAGTGGCATGAACTACCATCATTAACATAATATTGCCTTGAAAGTTCTACAACAGCTCTGGCAGCTAGGCTTGCATATTCTGCAAACTCAGCCGCTGCTTGAGCAGCAGAGGTAGCATCGATCATGGTGGTTCATGCCACTTAAGTTTCAAAGATGAAAGGTTGGAACATGGACAATCATTTCCTGGAGATGGTAATTATAATTTTTCTGTTGGCAGGTAGAATTGGAACATGAAATTTAAGGATGCTACCTCTACTTCTCAAGCAGCAACTGAGTTTTCAGAACATGCAAGTCTAGCTGCCAGAGCTGTCGTAGAACTTTAAAGGCAATATTATGTTGATGTTGGTAGTTCATGCCACTTAGGTTTCAAAGATGAAAGGTTGGAACATGGGCAATCATTTCCTGGAGGTGGTAGTAGTAATTTTTCTGTTGGCAGGCAGAATTGGAACATGAAATTTAAGGATGCTACCTCTGTTGCTCAAGCAGCGGCTGATTTTGCAGAACAAGCAAGTATAGCTGCCAGAGCTGTTGTAGAACTTTCAAGGCAATATTGTATTGATGATGGTGGTTCATGCTACTTAGGTTTCCAGGTTGAAAGGTTGGAACATGGGCAATCATTTCCTGGAGGTGGTAGTAGTAATTTTTCTATTGGCACGCAGAATTGGAAACACTTATATTATACATACTAAAAGACATTAATAATGATGTAAGAAGAATAATCTATGAAAAAATACTCGCTTTTGAAATAACAGAAATAATGAACCAGAATTGGACAGAACTAATTATACCAGAAACAGACTTATATGAACTAGATCTATATTTTGATAATATATAATGAATCAAACATATCTACAATACTGGCAACAAACTACAGAAAATATAAATTCACTAAAAAATCTAATAACAATTAATATAGAACGGTATCAAAGAACCCAAGATATAGTATACATAGAATATGTATTAGAATGCATATCAGAAATAATTAGAATCGTTCCACTACAAAGAGAATTTTATGCAAAATCTTTTAGATCAGATTAAATAACAAATGAAACAAACTATAATAGAAGGGACCCTAAAAATGGTATCAGAGCTATATAGATAGCTATAAATTAAAAATGAATAAAGAAGAATTTGCAATAGATGAAAAAACCTATGAAAATCAAGACGGATTAAAAATTAAAATAATATTTTCAAACTTAGGTAGAAGATATAAAAAAATAGGAGACCAATTATACTTAATGATAGAAAAAGAAACAGCAAGATTAGAAGATAGCCTAACAGCTATGACTAGAATAAGTAGAGAAAATGAAGAAATTGATAAGAAAAAAGAAATCGAAATCATTAAAAAACAAGCAACCAAAGAAATACAACAATTGGAAGAAACTAAAAACATAAGAATTATAGCATTAGAAAAAGAATTAAACATGTTAAAAGCAATATATGAAAACAAACAAAGAGAAAAGAATAAAGAAATAGAATTAACAGATGAAATAAATAAATTTAAACAAATATTACAACCAGAAGAAATTCCTAGAATTGAAGAAATAGATAAAATAGATACAGGTGACAATATAGATGACCAAAAATCAGAATCAAGTGAAATAAGTGAAACATATACAGAACTTCTTGAAAATATAGAAAAAATAAAAAATGTAGAAATAAACACAGGAGATGTAAATATGGATGAAAAGCCGAGTACATCGGGTGTAAAAAATCCGAAAGGATTATACCCAAATTATTATACAGCTAACTATGAACATTCTGATAGATATGATACACTATGGAATAGTAGGTTAAATAAAAAATGGACACCAAAACTAATATCTGAACAATATAACTTTTTAGATTTAGATTGCGTAGCAGATATAAATAAAACAATCCAACTATGGATAGGATTTTTATCTAAGCAATTAGTAGATAATAAAATAGGAATGACTGAAACACCAGGATACATAGAAAGAACACTTATAGGAACCGTAAAATTATGGTTACACAATCTAACAAAAGAAAGTATAGATACCTTAAGAAGCAATAAAAAATTTAATGGTGAAATAGCAACAACAAATATAGAAATATTATACAAATATGAAATAGCCATAAGAAATGAATTTAGTAGTATGACTACAGAAATTGAAGAACAAAATAAAGAAAAACAAACAAATAGAAATTTAATAACAAAATTAGCGATATGTAATATGTGCTATGTAGATGAATATACTTGTGCATTTAGAGAATATTACTATAAAGGAACATATAATACAGAAGAAAGTAAAGAAATAAGAAAATTATATTTCACAAAATTACCAGAACCTTTTAATTCTAAAATAATAAAA
Source organism: Nicotiana tomentosiformis (assembly GCF_000390325.3). Classification (NCBI taxonomy): domain Eukaryota; kingdom Viridiplantae; phylum Streptophyta; class Magnoliopsida; order Solanales; family Solanaceae; genus Nicotiana; species Nicotiana tomentosiformis. Next base: position 355,042 of record NW_027174560.1, read on the forward strand.
GAATGGAATGAAGCAGGATTAACAGATACTTTAGGAGCTAGAATAAAATTCCTACAACAATGGTTTGTACAATTATGTGAGAAATATAAAGAAGAAACAAAAATGGAAAAAATATTAATAAAAAACTTAAGATGTTGTAAAAATAAAACAGCACCACAATTTGGATGTACAGATAAATATTATAATAAAAAATGGAAAACAAAGAAATATAATAGATATAAGTCTAAATATAAAAATAAAAAACCAAGAAAAAGATATTATGTAAAAAACTATCAGAATAAAAGACCATTTAGACCAAAAAAGAAACTAACAGAATGTACTTGTTATAACTGTGGAAAATTAGGACATATAGCTAAAGACTGTAAAGCACCTAGAAACCTAAAGAAAAAACAAATAACTGAAATCGTAATTGATAATGAAGAATATATGCAAATGGAATATATAGATTACGAACTAGATAGCGAAGACAGTGTGTATGAAATATCAGACATAGAAGATGAAATAGAAGAAGAAATAGGAAATGAAATAACAAAAGAAGATGATGAAACCTAATGACTGAAAAAGAAATAGAAGTAATAAGACGAGAAGAATATAAAGATGAAGAATCATCAGAACAAAAAATTATATTTGATAATAATATTTTTGAACAAATAAAAGGAAAAGATTACATAATATCTTTTTCTTGGTTTTTTATTTTTATATTTAGACTTATATCTATTATATTTCTTTGTTTTCCATTTTTTATTATAATATTTATCTGTACATCCAAATTGTGGTGCTGTTTTATTTTTACAACATCTTAAGTTTTTTATTAATATTTTTTCCATTTTTGTTTCTTCTTTATATTTCTCACATAATTGTACAAACCATTGTTGTAGGAATTTTATTCTAGCTCCTAAAGTATCTGTTAATCCTGCTTCATTCCATTCTTTTATTATTTTAGAATTAAAAGGTTCTGGTAATTTTGTGAAATATAATTTTCTTATTTCTTTACTTTCTTCTGTATTATATGTTCCTTTATAGTAATATTCTCTAAATGCACAAGTATATTCATCTACATAGCACATATTACATATCGCTAATTTTGTTATTAAATTTCTATTTGTTTGTTTTTCTTTATTTTGTTCTTCAATTTCTGTAGTCATACTACTAAATTCATTTCTTATGGCTATTTCATATTTGTATAATATTTCTATATTTGTTGTTGCTATTTCACCATTAAATTTTTTATTGCTTCTTAAGGTATCTATACTTTCTTTTGTTAGATTGTGTAACCATAATTTTACGGTTCCTATAAGTGTTCTTTCTATGTATCCTGGTGTTTCAGTCATTCCTATTTTATTATCTACTAATTGCTTAGATAAAAATCCTATCCATAGTTGGATTGTTTTATTTATATCTGCTACGCAATCTAAATCTAAAAAGTTATATTGTTCAGATATTAGTTTTGGTGTCCATTTTTTATTTAACCTACTATTCCATAGTGTATCATATCTATCAGAATGTTCATAGTTAGCTGTATAATAATTTGGGTATAATCCTTTCGGATTTTTTACACCCGATGTACTCGGCTTTTCATCCATATTTACATCTCCTGTGTTTATTTCTACATTTTTTATTTTTTCTATATTTTCAAGAAGTTCTGTATATGTTTCACTTATTTCACTTGATTCTGATTTTTGGTCATCTATATTGTCACCTGTATCTATTTTATCTATTTCTTCAATTCTAGGAATTTCTTCTGGTTGTAATATTTGTTTAAATTTATTTATTTCATCTGTTAATTCTATTTCTTTATTCTTTTCTCTTTGTTTGTTTTCATATATTGCTTTTAACATGTTTAATTCTTTTTCTAATGCTATAATTCTTATGTTTTTAGTTTCTTCCAATTGTTGTATTTCTTTGGTTGCTTGTTTTTTAATGATTTCGATTGGCATTTTTGCAACACTGCGCAAGCTGCTAGGTGACAAGTAGGTGTGTCACCTACTTGCTTAAATGAAAGCCCAAAAATAGGCCATTTCGGGTCGTCCAAAGAGGCCTTTTAAGGGCCTATTTTCTTCATATATTAGACTTAAAATAGAGCATAATAACCAGACATAAGCTCTACAAAGAATCCTCCCAAAAATTTCCCACAAACCCTAATTGATTTTCTCTCCCTTTCAAGTTCCAATTGGAGGTAAAACTTGGAGTTTGAAGAACCAAGATAGGAGCTGAGTTATCCAACAAATAAGGTGCGTTTACTGCTCTCTTTCATCCATTTTTTCTGCTGTAAATTCATGGTAAGTCGTTCTATACTTGTAAGAACTCACGGGACGGTGATCGGAAGCCGTGAGTTCGAGTTATTCACTTGTAGCGGACTGTTTTGTGGACTGTTTTGTGTTGCTGTTGGGCTGCGTGTTTTACTACTATTTTGTGGAGTTTTGGAGGAGGAAGGGGGTTTATAAACACCATATAAATGTAGGGTGGTTGGCTGGTCGTTCGTCATAACATTTTCGGGTCGTTTGACACTACTACGGTGGTCGTTTTGTGTACGAAGAGATTGGGGTGTGTTGGGCTGTTTTGTAGTATTTGATGGTGTATATAGGGCTGGAAAATGATGTATATATGTTGTTATTGTTCTGTTCTTGTATTGTTGGTGTTATCTTGAATTTGGAGGAAGGGCATATTATAGGGGAGATGCTGCCCGTTTTAATACAAAATAGGTTTGTCGTTCGTTGTGCGATAGTTGTACCTTTCGTAACTTAACGATAGTATTATTATCATTCTTGTAGATTAAGGTGTGAAGAGGTGAGTTCAACTTGGTGATTGGAAAGATTGTGATAAGGTATGTTAAGGCTAAGCCTTCCTTCATTTTGGCATGATCTCGTAGCTACATGTGTTAGTAATGAGACAAAAAGAGAAGTTCATATTCATGAATTTATTCACACTATTCTAGTCTCATAAGTTACAATATTATTCCTTATCGAGACTCTATATTCAATTTTAGTATTGTCTTCTTCCAGTCAAGAGAGTAGCAAGCCTATATATACAGTATTACAGTATTTTCATTACCATTGAGCTATAATCGATGGGCAGGCCCCTATTGGGCAACCTCTGATCAGATGGAAAGTTATATACCGAGCCTACTGTGGCCGAGCGCCTATGAGCGAGCCCAGCATGGTCGAGATACATAGCCTAGTATGGCCGAGCGCCTATGAGCGAGCCTACTATGGCAGAGCAGTTATATATACCGAGCCTTATAAGGCCGTACAATTATTTTACTTACTATATTGAAGGAGTTGAGTCAGTATCAGCAGGTAAGTATATCTCCAGATCATCTTTGACTCCCAGTTAATTTCAGTTATCATATTATCAGTTCAGTTTCTGATTTCAGTTATTTTATTGCCTTACATACTCGGTACATTATTTCGTACTGACGTCCCTTTTTTGGGGACACTGCATTTCATGCATGCAGGTTCAGACAGACAGACGGGTAGACCTCCTCAGTAGGTGTTTCCCGAGTTCCGCCTGATCGGTAAGCTCTACATCTTTCGGAGTTGCCAGGTCTAGAGTTTTGTGTACATCTTATGTATATCTGTATATATGTTATGGGTTGGTCGGGGCCCCTTCTATTATAGTTTGTTTCATTTGTTATTTAATCTGATCTAAAAGATTTTGCATAAAATTCTCTTTGTAGTGGAACGATTCTAATTATTTCTGATATGCATTCTAATACATATTCTATGTATACTATATCTTGGGTTCTTTGATACCGTTCTATATTAATTGTTATTAGATTTTTTAGTGAATTTATATTTTCTGTAGTTTGTTGCCAGTATTGTAGATATGTTTGATTCATTATATATTATCAAAATATAGATCTAGTTCATATAAGTCTGTTTCTGGTATAATTAGTTCTGTCCAATTCTGGTTCATTATTTCTGTTATTTCAAAAGCGAGTATTTTTTCATAGATTATTCTTCTTACATCATTATTAATGTCTTTTAGTATGTATAATATAAGTGTTTTATAGGTAATATCGTCATCTATTAGATAAGTGTTCATCTTTATGATATGATTTGCTAAAACATATTCCTTTTAATCTCTATGTTTATTATCCTTATTCATCATATTATAATAAGTTATTTTAATCATCTTTTTGGTCACTACCATGATTTTCTGCTTCAATCAGTTACCCTAACAGCGCTTCAACTGTTGTTTACTCCCCTAAACGGCCTTCTGCCTACCGGTTTCAACTTTAGGATGCATAGTCTGGGCTTACTTACTCTTAGCATATTTTCATGGCAAACTTACTAAGATGATTTTTATAACAGTACTATTATATGATGGATAATTATAATCTACATGTAAGAGATTATCAGGAATATACTAGTTTAGCTACTCATGTTCATAGTGTTACATACCTGTTTTTGTAGATTCTTGGCGTCTTCTTGTTGATCTTTCATATTTTCTTGTTGATTCATAGCTTGCTTATCTTCCATAGCTTTCCTGTATTTTATCTTTGAATTTTTATTTCTGTAAGTATTTCTTGAAAGAAGAGAAGAGAAGAGAGAGGAGAGAGAAGCCCTTGGCTTGAAGAGGTAGCCTGTTTTTATTTCATAAATGAAAGACTTATTTATAATATTACAAAATGACTTTTACTATTCATGAACGACCTTTACTGTTCATGAATCTGACTCTTGACTCTTACTATTCATGAACGACCTTTACTGTTCATGAAAACTGACTCTTGACTCTTACTATTCATGAACGACCTTTACTGTTCATGAAAACTGACTCTTTACTATTTACTTTACGACTTTTTACAAAAAACAAAATAACATAAAGAAAAGAAAGGAATCTAATATCTCTTTCACATTATTTTGTCTGCCATATCTCTTTGTCTAGCTTGTCGTCTTCTTCTTCAGTAATCTTCTTCTTGTTTATTCCAGTTGTACGTCTGGAACAATATTATCTTCTCCTTTGCATTTTGAGCATATGTGATCTGGATATTTGTGACTGATTAACTTGCAATATCTTGTTAATAATTCTGGAGAAATAAAATTTGTCCTTATAGCTCTTGTAGTTGTAGATTGTTCTGGCTTCAAAAGACTCAAGACCCATTGCCTTAATTCTTCCATATCTGGTTCTCGTATTTCTCTGCAGTTTGAATATATCATTGTCTGTTCTCTTGAATAATAACTCCAAATAGCATTCTGGTTTAGGTAGTTGTTTGCTAGTTCATTTAGTATAGTGGATATTCCGATAATCCTTTTATTTGCATAAAAGTCTGGAATATTAATTTTTTCTATCTCTTCTTGTTCCTCTATTTTTTCTGGTACTAGCATCTCCCTTGTAAGTCCGATCTTGATAACTTGTATGATGGGTTTTATTTCTTCATATAGTATCTCTGCTGTAGCTGAATAGAATCTTATATAGAATAATGTTCCTTTGGTTATTCTTTTATACTGCATAAATGCTCTATATACTTCTGGTATGGTAGCTATTTCTTGTCCTGTCTGTGTATATACTGTGTCTAGTAATCCATAATTGTAGCAAGTGGCTACTAGTTTTGCATTTGTATTTGGTAGTGCTATTAGTTTATTATATCCTGTTAAATAATGAGTAACATAATCTTCATCTGGATTTTGGGTAGTTTGGGATCTTGGATTTTTGTTTAGGAAATTTTGTATTTTGTATATGTTATCTATATATGTACGGGTTATATGGTTGTATGTCTTTTTGGCTTGGTTCAGACTTTCTTTGTAGGTGTTTATCTGTGGTGGTAGGAATATTTCTTTTTGGGTATTTTGGATATTTTTCTGTATGAATGGTTTTGAAAATAAATTATTCATATTTGTATTTGTATATCTAGGTTTGATTTCTTCCTTTTTCTTTGTAGATGAACTACTAGCTGTGCTGCTTCCTGCAACTGCATTTAACAAACCGTTGAAGGCCGTTTAGGGGAGTAAACAACAGTTGAAGCGCTGTTAGGGTAACTGATTGAAGCAGAAAATCATGGTAGTGACCAAAAAGATGATTAAAATAACTTATTATAATATGATGAATAAGGATAATAAACATAGAGATTAAAAGGAATATGTTTTAGCAAATCATATCATAAAGATGAACACTTATCTAATAGATGACGATATTACCTATAAAACACTTATATTATACATACTAAAAGACATTAATAATGATGTAAGAAGAATAATCTATGAAAAAATACTCGCTTTTGAAATAACAGAAATAATGAACCAGAATTGGACAGAACTAATTATGATCTTATACTGAACCACAAGAAAGATGGGAAATAAATAGAAAAGAATTATTTGCATTATATAAATGTTTATTAGCATTTGAACCATATATAGTTTACAACAGATTTATTGTAAGAACAGATAACACCCAAGTTAAATGGTGGATAACCAGAAAGGTACAAGATTCAGTTACAACAAAAGAAATACGTAGACTGGTATTAAATATATTAAACTTTACATTTACAATTGAAATAATCACTACTAACAAAAATGTTGTTGCAGATTATCTATCAAGACAAAGCTACCCAAACTGAACCAGATAATACAATGGAAAATCTACTCTTAGCTATGACTACACTTTGTAAAAAAGTGGAAAGCATAGAAGAAGAGATACAGATATTAAAGAAAACAACTAGTGGTCAGCAGCATGACTTGAAAAATGCGGAGATAAGACGATCGGAAGTCTCTAAAATTCCAGAGCTAGAAGGTGACGTTGAGAAACACCTAAAAACTCATAACGGTTTGTTAAATACAGTTGCAGGAAGCAGCACAGCTAGTAGTTCATCTACAAAGAAAAAGGAAGAAATCAAACCTAGATATACAAATACAAATATGAATAATTTATTTTCAAAACCATTCATACAGAAAAATATCCAAAATACCCAAAAAGAAATATTCCTACCACCACAGATAAACACCTACAAAGAAAGTCTGAACCAAGCCAAAAAGACATACAACCATATAACCCGTACATATATAGATAACATATACAAAATACAAAATTTCCTAAACAAAAATCCAAGATCCCAAACTACCCAAAATCCAGATGAAGATTATGTTACTCATTATTTAACAGGATATAATAAACTAATAGCACTACCAAATACAAATGCAAAACTAGTAGCCACTTGCTACAATTATGGATTACTAGACACAGTATATACACAGACAGGACAAGAAATAGCTACCATACCAGAAGTATATAGAGCATTTATGCAGTATAAAAGAATAACCAAAGGAACATTATTCTATATAAGATTCTATTCAGCTACAGCAGAGATACTATATGAAGAAATAAAACCCATCATACAAGTTATCAAGAACACCTGGAAGTAAGATATTTACAGCTAGATGTAAAAATTTATACGTCTTAACAACAAAACATAAAATAGTAGCAAGAAATAAAATTAATAAAATCAAAATAGAAAATCCATTTGAAAGAATAGTTACAGTTATTGACAATAATGAATATAGTTATAAAGAAATTGATATGGAAGAAGATTTAGAAATAGTAAAAGAAAGATTAAGTACATCAAGTATACCAAACCAATTAACTTATGAAACACCAACATCATCGAGAATAAGTACATCAAGAAGAGATTATATAATCCCAAATAATCTAATAAAAAATACAAAAGAAAAAATAAATCCATACCATTACTATATAACCGGAATCATGGAACAAAGAAAATATCAGATATTAATAAATACAGGTCAAGAAGAAAACTATATCACAAGAGAATTAGTAACAGAAACTGAAATAATAACTACTGAACAACTATGCCCAGAATTACCTAAAGAATTAATAATAAATGAAGAAATAACAGAAAAAGAAATAATTATTGGAGGAATACCCTTGATAATACAATTTAAAATATATCAAGAAAATGAAAACGAAAACATTACATTAGGAATAAAATGGTTAGAAAAAGTAAAACCATACAATCTAGGAGATAAACAATTAACCATAACATACAAAGATAAGAAAATAATAATAAAAAGAACAGAAGAATGAAAATTTATATACTTGCAAAAATCATAGTAGAAGGATATTATAATAGATACTATACACCTATGATAGATACAGGAGCAGAAGCTAGTATATGTAAATATAATTGTTTACCAACAGATAAATGGGAAAAATTAAAAACACCTATGGTAGTAACAGGATTTAACAATGAAGGTAGTATGATTAACTACAAAGCAAAGAATGTAAAAATACAAATATGGGATAAAATATTAACTATAGAAGAAATATATAACTTTGAATTTACTACAAAAGATATATTACTAGGAATGCCATTTTTAGATAATTTATACCCACATATAATTACAAGGACACACTGGTGGTTTACCACACCATGTAAAAACAAAGTAGGAGCAAAAAGAGTAAATAATAAACAAAGAAAAACTACAGAATGGATAAAAGGAAGTGAAAAAATCACACAAAAATTAGAAAATATAAGTAAAAATACAACTACTCAATTAGAAATTATTATATTTACAATAGACAAAGTAAAAATAATCCAGAATAAATTAGAAAAATTATATAGTGATAACCCTCTAAAAGGATGGAATAAACATAAAACAAAAATAAAAATAGAATTAATAGAAGAAAACAGTATAATAACACAAAAACCTTTAAAATATAACTTTGATGATTTAGCAGAATTTAAAATGCATATAAAAGAATTGTTAGATAACAATTACATACAAGAAAGCAATAGTAAACATACAAGTCCAGCATTTATAGTAAATAAACATAATGAACAAAAAAGAGGAAAAAGTAGAATGGTTATAGATTACCGAAATTTAAATGCAAAAACTAAAACATATAATTACCCAATACCTAATAAGATATTAAAAATAAGACAAATCCAAGGATATAATTACTTTAGTAAATTTGACTGTAAATCAGGATTTTACCATCTAAAACTAGAAGATGAATCTAAAAAACTAACAGCATTTACAGTACCACAAGGATTTTATGAATGGAATGTTTTACCATTTGGATATAAAAATGCACCAGGAAGATACCAACATTTTATGGATAATTATTTTAACCAACTAGAAAATTGTATAATATATATAGACGATATATTACTATATTCAAGGACACAAGATGAACATATAAGATTATTAGAAAAATTCATACACATTATAGAAAACTCTGGCATAAGTTTAAGCAAAACCAAAGCAGAAATTATGAAGAATCAGATAGAATTTTTAGGTATACAAATAGATAAAAATGGAATAAAAATGCAAACACACATAGTACAAAAAATAATCAATCTTGATGAAAACATAGATACAAAAAAGAAATTACAATCATTTTTAGGATTAGTAAACCAAGTAAGAGAATATATACCTAAATTAGCAGAAAACCTAAAACCTCTACAGAAAAAACTAAAAAAGGATGTAGAATACGGGTTCGATGAAAAAGATAAAGAACAAATAAAGAAGATTAAAATATTGTGTAAAAAACTACCAAAATTATACTTCCCAGATGAAAATAAGAAATTTACTTACATTGTAGAAACAGATTCGAGTAATCATAGTTATGGAGGAGTTCTTAAATATAAATATGATAAAGAAAAAATAGAACATCATTGTAGATATTATTCAGGATCTTATACTGAACCACAAGAAAGATGGGAAATAAATAGAAAAGAATTATTTGCATTATATAAATGTTTATTAGCATTTGAACCATATATAGTTTACAACAGATTTATTGTAAGAACAGATAACACCCAAGTTAAATGGTGGATAACCAGAAAGGTACAAGATTCAGTTACAACAAAAGAAATACGTAGACTGGTATTAAATATATTAAACTTTACATTTACAATTGAAATAATCACTACTAACAAAAATGTTGTTGCAGATTATCTATCAAGACAAAGCTACCCAAACTGAACCAGATAATACAATGGAAAATCTACTCTTAGCTATGACTACACTTTGTAAAAAAGTGGAAAGCATAGAAGAAGAGATACAGATATTAAAGAAAACAACTAGTGGTCAGCAGCATGACTTGAAAAATGCGGAGATAAGACGATCGGAAGTCTCTAAAATTCCAGAGCTAGAAGGTGACGTTGAGAAACACCTAAAAACTCATAACGGTTTGTTAAATGCAGTTGCAGGAAGCAGCACAGCTAGTAGTTCATCTACAAAGAAAAAGGAAGAAATCAAACCTAGATATACAAATACAAATATGAATAATTTATTTTCAAAACCATTCATACAGAAAAATATCCAAAATACCCAAAAAGAAATATTCCTACCACCACAGATAAACACCTACAAAGAAAGTCTGAACCAAGCCAAAAAGACATACAACCATATAACCCGTACATATATAGATAACATATACAAAATACAAAATTTCCTAAACAAAAATCCAAGATCCCAAACTACCCAAAATCCAGATGAAGATTATGTTACTCATTATTTAACAGGATATAATAAACTAATAGCACTACCAAATACAAATGCAAAACTAGTAGCCACTTGCTACAATTATGGATTACTAGACACAGTATATACACAGACAGGACAAGAAATAGCTACCATACCAGAAGTATATAGAGCATTTATGCAGTATAAAAGAATAACCAAAGGAACATTATTCTATATAAGATTCTATTCAGCTACAGCAGAGATACTATATGAAGAAATAAAACCCATCATACAAGTTATCAAGATCGGACTTACAAGGGAGATGCTAGTACCAGAAAAAATAGAGGAACAAGAAGAGATAGAAAAAATTAATATTCCAGACTTTTATGCAAATAAAAGGATTATCGGAATATCCACTATACTAAATGAACTAGCAAACAACTACCTAAACCAGAATGCTATTTGGAGTTATTATTCAAGAGAACAGACAATGATATATTCAAACTGCAGAGAAATACGAGAACCAGATATGGAAGAATTAAGGCAATGGGTCTTGAGTCTTTTGAAGCCAGAACAATCTACAACTACAAGAGCTATAAGGACAAATTTTATTTCTCCAGAATTATTAACAAGATATTGCAAGTTAATCAGTCACAAATATCCAGATCACATATGCTCAAAATGCAAAGGAGAAGATAATATTGTTCCAGACGTACAACTGGAATAAACAAGAAGAAGATTACTGAAGAAGAAGACGACAAGCTAGACAAAGAGATATGGCAGACAAAATAATGTGAAAGAGATATTAGATTCCTTTCTTTTCTTTATGTTATTTTGTTTTTTGTAAAAAGTCGTAAAGTAAATAGTAAAGAGTCAGTTTTCATGAACAGTAAAGGTCGTTCATGAATAGTAAGAGTCAAGAGTCAGTTTTCATGAACAGTAAAGGTCGTTCATGAATAGTAAGAGTCAAGAGTCAGATTCATGAACAGTAAAGGTCGTTCATGAATAGTAAAAGTCATTTTGTAATATTATAAATAAGTCTTTCATTTATGAAATAAAAACAGGCTACCTCTTCAAGCCAAGGGCTTCTCTCTCCTCTCTCTTCTCTTCTCTTCTTTCAAGAAATACTTACAGAAATAAAAATTCAAAGATAAAATACAGGAAAGCTATGGAAGATAAGCAAGCTATGAATCAACAAGAAAATATGAAAGATCAACAAGAAGACGCCAAGAATCTACAAAAACAGGTATGTAACACTATGAACATGAGTAGCTAAACTAGTATATTCCTGATAATCTCTTACATGTAGATTATAATTATCCATCATATAATAGTACTGTTATAAAAATCATCTTAGTAAGTTTGCCATGAAAATATGCTAAGAGTAAGTAAGCCCAGACTATGCATCCTAAAGTTGAAACCGGTAGGCAGAAGGCCGTTTAGGGGAGTAAACAACAGTTGAAGCGCTGTTAGGGTAACTGATTGAAGCAGAAAATCATGGTAGTGACCAAAAAGATGATTAAAATAACTTATTATAATATGATGAATAAGGATAATAAACATAGAGATTAAAAGGAATATGTTTTAGCAAATCATATCATAAAGATGAACACTTATCTAATAGATGACGATATTACCTATAAAACACTTATATTATACATACTAAAAGACATTAATAATGATGTAAGAAGAATAATCTATGAAAAAATACTCGCTTTTGAAATAACAGAAATAATGAACCAGAATTGGACAGAACTAATTATACCAGAAACAGACTTATATGAACTAGATCTATATTTTGATAATATATAATGAATCAAACATATCTACAATACTGGCAACAAACTACAGAAAATATAAATTCACTAAAAAATCTAATAACAATTAATATAGAACGGTATCAAAGAACCCAAGATATAGTATACATAGAATATGTATTAGAATGCATATCAGAAATAATTAGAATCGTTCCACTACAAAGAGAATTTTATGCAAAATCTTTTAGATCAGATTAAATAACAAATGAAACAAACTATAATAGAAGGGACCCTAAAAATGGTATCAGAGCTATATAGATAGCTATAAATTAAAAATGAATAAAGAAGAATTTGCAATATCTTCATAATTTCTGCTTTGGTTTTGCTTAAACTTATGCCAGAGTTTTCTATAATGTGTATGAATTTTTCTAATAATCTTATATGTTCATCTTGTGTCCTTGAATATAGTAATATATCGTCTATATATATTATACAATTTTCTAGTTGGTTAAAATAATTATCCATAAAATGTTGGTATCTTCCTGGTGCATTTTTATATCCAAATGGTAAAACATTCCATTCATAAAATCCTTGTGGTACTGTAAATGCTGTTAGTTTTTTAGATTCATCTTCTAGTTTTAGATGGTAAAATCCTGATTTACAGTCAAATTTACTAAAGTAATTATATCCTTGGATTTGTCTTATTTTTAATATCTTATTAGGTATTGGGTAATTATATGTTTTAGTTTTTGCATTTAAATTTCGGTAATCTATAACCATTCTACTTTTTCCTCTTTTTTGTTCATTATGTTTATTCCAACCTTTCATCTTCGAAACTTAAGTGGCATGAACCAGCATCATCAACACAATATTGCCTTGAAAGTTCTACAACAGCTCTGGCAGCTATGCTTGCTTGCTCTGCAAAATCAGCCGCTGCTTGAGCAACAGAGGTAGCATCCTTAAATATCATGTTCCAATTCTGCCTGCCAACAGAAAAATTACTACTACCATCTCCAGGAAATGATTGCCCATGTTCCAACCTTTCATCTTTGAAACTTAAGTGGCATGAACCACCATCATCAACACAATATTGCCTTGAAAGTTCTACAACAGCTCTGGCAGCTATGCTTGCTTGCTCTGCTAAATCAGCCACTGCTTGAGCAACAGAGGTAGCATCCTTAAATATCATGTTCCAATTCTGCCTGCCAATAGAAAAATTACTACTACCACCTCCAGGAAATGATTGCCCATGTTCCAACCTTTCAACCTGGAAACCTAAGTAGCATGAACCACCATCATCAATACAATATTGCCTTGAAAGTTCTACAACAGCTCTGGCAGCTATACTTGCTTGTTCTGCAAAATCAGCCGCTGCTTGAGCAACAGAGGTAGCATCCTTAAATTTCATGTTCCAATTCTGCCTGCCAACAGAAAAATTACTACTACCACCTCCAGGAAATGATTGACCATGTTCCAACCTTTTATCTTTGAAACCTAAGTAGCATGAACTACCATCATCAACATAATATTGCCTTGAAAGTTCTACAACAGCTCTGGCAGCTAGGCTTGCATGTTCTGAAAACTCAGTTGCTGCTTGAGCAGTAGAGGTAGCATCCTTAAATTTCATGTTCCAATTCTACCCGCCAACAGAAAAATTACCATTACCATCTCCAGGAAATGATTGCCCATGTTCCAACCTTTCAACCTTGAAACCTAAGTAGCATGAACCACCATCATCAATACAATATTGCCTTGAAAGTTCTACAACAGCTCTGGCAGTTATACTTGCTTGTTCTGCAAAAGCAGCCGCTGCTTGAGCAACAGAGGTAGCATCCTTAAATTTCATGTTTCAATTCTGCCTGCCAATAGAAAAATTACTACTACCACCTCCAGGAAATGATTGCCCATGTTCTAACCTTTCATTCTTGAAACCGAAGTGGCATGAACTACCATCATCAACATAATATTGCCTTGAAAGTTCTACAACAGCTCTGGCCGCTAGGCTTGCATGTTCTGCAAACTCAGTTTCTACTTGAGCAACAGAGGTAGCATCCTTAAATATCATGTTCCAATTCTGCCTGCCAATAGAAAAATTACTACTAAGACGTATAAATTTTTACATCTAGCTGTAAATATCTTACTTCCAGGTGTTAATTCTATTCCTGACATTTTCCAGTATAATACTAATGATTTATCTATATTCCTATCGTTTATTGCTATTGAATAATTGGCACTTATTATGAATTTAAATTTTTGATATATGAGATTTCCTTTTATTGCACTTATTATGCTTTTTTCTATAGGTTGGATTATCCTATCATCTGCTAAATATATTTCTATAGGGGTATCTATTCCTTCTCTAAAACATGCTTTTATTAATATTTCAGTTCCTCCTAGGTGTACATATTTAATTGGGTTTTTTGCCTTTATATCTTGTATTTCTTTATTTATTATTCTTTTATTTATTATTGGTATTTTAGCTTTTCCTTTTGTATATTTACAGTCAATTATATGTTCTTTTTTTTGACTAACTACGTAGTATTCTTCTTTTTGTCTTTTGAACCAATTTTTTATTGTAGGTACTTCAAATATTTTTTCAACACTAAGGTCTAACTCTTTTCCTTTTATTTGTTCAAAAATATTATTATCAAATATAATTTTTTGTTCTGATGATTCTTCATCTTTATATTCTTCTCGTCTTATTACTTCTATTTCTTTTTCAGTCATTAGGTTTCATCATCTTCTTTTGTTATTTCATTTCCTATTTCTTCTTCTATTTCATCTTCTATGTCTGATATTTCATACACACTGTCTTCGCTATCTAGTTCGTAATCTATATATTCCATTTGCATATATTCTTCATTATCAATTACGATTTCAGTTATTTGTTTTTTCTTTAGGTTTCTAGGTGCTTTACAGTCTTTAGCTATATGTCCTAATTTTCCACAGTTATAACAAGTACATTCTGTTAGTTTCTTTTTTGGTCTAAATGGTCTTTTATTCTGATAGTTTTTTACATAATATCTTTTTCTTGGTTTTTTATTTTTATATTTAGACTTATATCTATTATATTTCTTTGTTTTCCATTTTTTATTATAATATTTATCTGTACATCCAAATTGTGGTGCTGTTTTATTTTTACAACATCTTAAGTTTTTTATTAATATTTTTTCCATTTTTGTTTCTTCTTTATATTTCTCACATAATTGTACAAACCATTGTTGTAGTAGAATGGTTATAGATTACCGAAATTTAAATGCAAAAACTAAAACATATAATTACCCAATACCTAATAAGATATTAAAAATAAGACAAATCCAAGGATATAATTACTTTAGTAAATTTGACTGTAAATCAGGATTTTACCATCTAAAACTAGAAGATGAATCTAAAAAACTAACAGCATTTACAGTACCACAAGGATTTTATGAATGGAATGTTTTACCATTTGGATATAAAAATGCACCAGGAAGATACCAACATTTTATGGATAATTATTTTAACCAACTAGAAAATTGTATAATATATATAGACGATATATTACTATATTCAAGGACACAAGATGAACATATAAGATTATTAGAAAAATTCATACACATTATAGAAAACTCTGGCATAAGTTTAAGCAAAACCAAAGCAGAAATTATGAAGAATCAGATAGAATTTTTAGGTATACAAATAGATAAAAATGGAATAAAAATGCAAACACACATAGTACAAAAAATAATCAATCTTGATGAAAACATAGATACAAAAAAGAAATTACAATCATTTTTAGGATTAGTAAACCAAGTAAGAGAATATATACCTAAATTAGCAGAAAACCTAAAACCTCTACAGAAAAAACTAAAAAAGGATGTAGAATACGGGTTCGATGAAAAAGATAAAGAACAAATAAAGAAGATTAAAATATTGTGTAAAAAACTACCAAAATTATACTTCCCAGATGAAAATAAGAAATTTACTTACATTGTAGAAACAGATTCGAGTAATCATAGTTATGGAGGAGTTCTTAAATATAAATATGATAAAGAAAAAATAGAACATCATTGTAGATATTATTCAGGATCTTATACTGAACCACAAGAAAGATGGGAAATAAATAGAAAAGAATTATTTGCATTATATAAATGTTTATTAGCATTTGAACCATATATAGTTTACAACAGATTTATTGTAAGAACAGATAACACCCAAGTTAAATGGTGGATAACCAGAAAGGTACAAGATTCAGTTACAACAAAAGAAATACGTAGACTGGTATTAAATATATTAAACTTTACATTTACAATTGAAATAATCACTACTAACAAAAATGTTGTTGCAGATTATCTATCAAGACAAAGCTACCCAAACTGAACCAGATAATACAATGGAAAATCTACTCTTAGCTATGACTACACTTTGTAAAAAAGTGGAAAGCATAGAAGAAGAGATACAGATATTAAAGAAAACAACTAGTGGTCAGCAGCATGACTTGAAAAATGCGGAGATAAGACGATCGGAAGTCTCTAAAATTCCAGAGCTAGAAGGTGACGTTGAGAAACACCTAAAAACTCATAACGGTTTGTTAAATGCAGTTGCAGGAAGCAGCACAGCTAGTAGTTCATCTACAAAGAAAAAGGAAGAAATCAAACCTAGATATACAAATACAAATATGAATAATTTATTTTCAAAACCATTCATACAGAAAAATATCCAAAATACCCAAAAAGAAATATTCCTACCACCACAGATAAACACCTACAAAGAAAGTCTGAACCAAGCCAAAAAGACATACAACCATATAACCCGTACATATATAGATAACATATACAAAATACAAAATTTCCTAAACAAAAATCCAAGATCCCAAACTACCCAAAATCCAGATGAAGATTATGTTACTCATTATTTAACAGGATATAATAAACTAATAGCACTACCAAATACAAATGCAAAACTAGTAGCCACTTGCTACAATTATGGATTACTAGACACAGTATATACACAGACAGGACAAGAAATAGCTACCATACCAGAAGTATATAGAGCATTTATGCAGTATAAAAGAATAACCAAAGGAACATTATTCTATATAAGATTCTATTCAGCTACAGCAGAGATACTATATGAAGAAATAAAACCCATCATACAAGTTATCAAGATCGGACTTACAAGGGAGATGCTAGTACCAGAAAAAATAGAGGAACAAGAAGAGATAGAAAAAATTAATATTCCAGACTTTTATGCAAATAAAAGGATTATCGGAATATCCACTATACTAAATGAACTAGCAAACAACTACCTAAACCAGAATGCTATTTGGAGTTATTATTCAAGAGAACAGACAATGATATATTCAAACTGCAGAGAAATACGAGAACCAGATATGGAAGAATTAAGGCAATGGGTCTTGAGTCTTTTGAAGCCAGAACAATCTACAACTACAAGAGCTATAAGGACAAATTTTATTTCTCCAGAATTATTAACAAGATATTGCAAGTTAATCAGTCACAAATATCCAGATCACATATGCTCAAAATGCAAAGGAGAAGATAATATTGTTCCAGACGTACAACTGGAATAAACAAGAAGAAGATTACTGAAGAAGAAGACGACAAGCTAGACAAAGAGATATGGCAGACAAAATAATGTGAAAGAGATATTAGATTCCTTTCTTTTCTTTATGTTATTTTGTTTTTTGTAAAAAGTCGTAAAGTAAATAGTAAAGAGTCAGTTTTCATGAACAGTAAAGGTCGTTCATGAATAGTAAGAGTCAAGAGTCAGTTTTCATGAACAGTAAAGGTCGTTCATGAATAGTAAGAGTCAAGAGTCAGATTCATGAACAGTAAAGGTCGTTCATGAATAGTAAAAGTCATTTTGTAATATTATAAATAAGTCTTTCATTTATGAAATAAAAACAGGCTACCTCTTCAAGCCAAGGGCTTCTCTCTCCTCTCTCTTCTCTTCTCTTCTTTCAAGAAATACTTACAGAAATAAAAATTCAAAGATAAAATACAGGAAAGCTATGGAAGATAAGCAAGCTATGAATCAACAAGAAAATATGAAAGATCAACAAGAAGACGCCAAGAATCTACAAAAACAGGTATGTAACACTATGAACATGAGTAGCTAAACTAGTATATTCCTGATAATCTCTTACATGTAGATTATAATTATCCATCATATAATAGTACTGTTATAAAAATCATCTTAGTAAGTTTGCCATGAAAATATGCTAAGAGTAAGTAAGCCCAGACTATGCATCCTAAAGTTGAAACCGGTAGGCAGAAGGCCGTTTAGGGGAGTAAACAACAGTTGAAGCGCTGTTAGGGTAACTGATTGAAGCAGAAAATCATGGTAGTGACCAAAAAGATGATTAAAATAACTTATTATAATATGATGAATAAGGATAATAAACATAGAGATTAAAAGGAATATGTTTTAGCAAATCATATCATAAAGATGAACACTTATCTAATAGATGACGATATTACCTATAAAACACTTATATTATACATACTAAAAGACATTAATAATGATGTAAGAAGAATAATCTATGAAAAAATACTCGCTTTTGAAATAACAGAAATAATGAACCAGAATTGGACAGAACTAATTATACCAGAAACAGACTTATATGAACTAGATCTATATTTTGATAATATATAATGAATCAAACATATCTACAATACTGGCAACAAACTACAGAAAATATAAATTCACTAAAAAATCTAATAACAATTAATATAGAACGGTATCAAAGAACCCAAGATATAGTATACATAGAATATGTATTAGAATGCATATCAGAAATAATTAGAATCGTTCCACTACAAAGAGAATTTTATGCAAAATCTTTTAGATCAGATTAAATAACAAATGAAACAAACTATAATAGAAGGGACCCTAAAAATGGACTTGTATGTTTACTATTGCTTTCTTGTATGTAATTGTTATCTAACAATTCTTTTATATGCATTTTAAATTCTGCTAAATCATCAAAGTTATATTTTAAAGGTTTTTGTGTTATTATACTGTTTTCTTCTATTAATTCTATTTTTATTTTTGTTTTATGTTTATTCCATCCTTTTAGAGGGTTATCACTATATAATTTTTCTAATTTATTCTGGATTATTTTTACTTTGTCTATTGTAAATATAATAATTTCTAATTGAGTAGTTGTATTTTTACTTATATTTTCTAATTTTTGTGTGATTTTTTCACTTCCTTTTATCCATTCTGTAGTTTTTCTTTGTTTATTATTTACTCTTTTTGCTCCTACTTTGTTTTTACATTCTTTGCTTTGTAGTTAATCATACTACCTTCATTGTTAAATCCTGTTACTACCATAGGTGTTTTTAATTTTTCCCATTTATCTGTTGGTAAACAATTATATTTACATATACTAGCTTCTGCTCCTGTATCTATCATAGGTGTATAGTATCTATTATAATATCCTTCTACTATGATTTTTGCAAGTATATAAATTTTCATTCTTCTGTTCTTTTTATTATTATTTTCTTATCTTTGTATGTTATGGTTAATTGTTTATCTCCTAGATTGTATGGTTTTACTTTTTCTAACCATTTTATTCCTAATGTAATGTTTTCGTTTTCATTTTCTTGATATATTTTAAATTGTATTATCAAGGGTATTCCTCCAATAATTATTTCTTTTTCTGTTATTTCTTCATTTATTATTAATTCTTTAGGTAATTCTGGGCATAGTTGTTCAGTAGTTATTATTTCAGTTTCTGTTACTAATTCTCTTGTGATATAGTTTTCTTCTTGACCTGTATTTATTAATATCTGATATTTTCTTTGTTCCATGATTCCGGTTATATAGTAATGGTATGGATTTATTTTTTCTTTTGTATTTTTTATTAGATTATTTGGGATTATATAATCTCTTCTTGATGTACTTATTCTCGATGATGTTGGTGTTTCATAAGTTAATTGGTTTGGTATACTTGATGTACTTAATCTTTCTTTTACTATTTCTAAATCTTCTTCCATATCAATTTCTTTATAACTATATTCATTATTGTCAATAACTGTAACTATTCTTTCAAATGGATTTTCTATTTTGATTTTATTAATTTTATTTCTTGCTGCTATTTTATGTTTTGTTGTTAAGACGTATAAATTTTTACATCTAGCTGTAAATATCTTACTTCCAGGTGTTAATTCTATTCCTGACATTTTCCAGTATAATACTAATGATTTATCTATATTCCTATCGTTTATTGCTATTGAATAATTGGCACTTATTATGAATTTAAATTTTTGATATATGAGATTTCCTTTTATTGCACTTATTATGCTTTTTTCTATAGGTTGGATTATCCTATCATCTGCTAAATATATTTCTATAGGGGTATCTATTCCTTCTCTAAAACATGCTTTTATTAATATTTCAGTTCCTCCTAGGTGTACATATTTAATTGGGTTTTTTGCCTTTATATCTTGTATTTCTTTATTTATTATTCTTTTATTTATTATTGGTATTTTAGCTTTTCCTTTTGTATATTTACAGTCAATTATATGTTCTTTTTGACTAACTACGTAGTATTCTTCTTTTTGTCTTTTGAACCAATTTTTTATTGTAGGTACTTCAAATATTTTTTCAACACTAAGGTCTAACTCTTTTCCTTTTATTTGTTCAAAAATATTATTATCAAATATAATTTTTTGTTCTGATGATTCTTCATCTTTATATTCTTCTCGTCTTATTACTTCTATTTCTTTTTCAGTCATTAGGTTTCATCATCTTCTTTTGTTATTTCATTTCCTATTTCTTCTTCTATTTCATCTTCTATGTCTGATATTTCATACACACTGTCTTCGCTATCTAGTTCGTAATCTATATATTCCATTTGCATATATTCTTCATTATCAATTACGATTTCAGTTATTTGTTTTTTCTTTAGGTTTCTAGGTGCTTTACAGTCTTTAGCTATATGTCCTAATTTTCCACAGTTATAACAAGTACATTCTGTTAGTTTCTTTTTTGGTCTAAATGGTCTTTTATTCTGATAGTTTTTTACATAATATCTTTTTCTTGGTTTTTTATTTTTATATTTAGACTTATATCTATTATATTTCTTTGTTTTCCATTTTTTATTATAATATTTATCTGTACATCCAAATTGTGGTGCTGTTTTATTTTTACAACATCTTAAGTTTTTTATTAATATTTTTTCCATTTTTGTTTCTTCTTTATATTTCTCACATAATTGTACAAACCATTGTTGTAGGAATTTTATTCTAGCTCCTAAAGTATCTGTTAATCCTGCTTCATTCCATTCTTTTATTATTTTAGAATTAAAAGGTTCTGGTAATTTTGTGAAATATAATTTTCTTATTTCTTTACTTTCTTCTGTATTATATGTTCCTTTATAGTAATATTCTCTAAATGCACAAGTATATTCATCTACATAGCACATATTACATATCGCTAATTTTGTTATTAAATTTCTATTTGTTTGTTTTTCTTTATTTTGTTCTTCAATTTCTGTAGTCATACTACTAAATTCATTTCTTATGGCTATTTCATATTTGTATAATATTTCTATATTTGTTGTTGCTATTTCACCATTAAATTTTTTATTGCTTCTTAAGGTATCTATACTTTCTTTTGTTAGATTGTGTAACCATAATTTTACGGTTCCTATAAGTGTTCTTTCTATGTATCCTGGTGTTTCAGTCATTCCTATTTTATTATCTACTAATTGCTTAGATAAAAATCCTATCCATAGTTGGATTGTTTTATTTATATCTGCTACGCAATCTAAATCTAAAAAGTTATATTGTTCAGATATTAGTTTTGGTGTCCATTTTTTATTTAACCTACTATTCCATAGTGTATCATATCTATCAGAATGTTCATAGTTAGCTGTATAATAATTTGGGTATAATCCTTTCGGATTTTTTACACCCGATGTACTCGGCTTTTCATCCATATTTACATCTCCTGTGTTTATTTCTACATTTTTTATTTTTTCTATATTTTCAAGAAGTTCTGTATATGTTTCACTTATTTCACTTGATTCTGATTTTTGGTCATCTATATTGTCGTTGTAATATTTGTTTAAATTTATTTATTTCATCTGTTAATTCTATTTCTTTATTCTTTTCTCTTTGTTTGTTTTCATATATTGCTTTTAACATGTTTAATTCTTTTTCTAATGCTATAATTCTTATGTTTTTAGTTTCTTCCAATTGTTGTATTTCTTTGGTTGCTTGTTTTTTAATGATTTCGATTTCTTTTTTCTTATCAATTTCTTACAACTACAAGAGCTATAAGGACAAATTTTATTTCTCCAGAATTATTAACAAGATATTGCAAGTTAATCAGTCACAAATATCCAGATCACATATGCTCAAAATGCAAAGGAGAAGATAATATTGTTCCAGACGTACAACTGGAATAAACAAGAAGAAGATTACTGAAGAAGAAGACGACAAGCTAGACAAAGAGATATGGCAGACAAAATAATGTGAAAGAGATATTAGATTCCTTTCTTTTCTTTATGTTATTTTGTTTTTTGTAAAAAGTCGTAAAGTAAATAGTAAAGAGTCAGTTTTCATGAACAGTAAAGGTCGTTCATGAATAGTAAGAGTCAAGAGTCAGTTTTCATGAACAGTAAAGGTCGTTCATGAATAGTAAGAGTCAAGAGTCAGATTCATGAACAGTAAAGGTCGTTCATGAATAGTAAAAGTCATTTTGTAATATTATAAATAAGTCTTTCATTTATGAAATAAAAACAGGCTACCTCTTCAAGCCAAGGGCTTCTCTCTCCTCTCTCTTCTCTTCTCTTCTTTCAAGAAATACTTACAGAAATAAAAATTCAAAGATAAAATACAGGAAAGCTATGGAAGATAAGCAAGCTATGAATCAACAAGAAAATATGAAAGATCAACAAGAAGACGCCAAGAATCTACAAAAACAGGTATGTAACACTATGAACATGAGTAGCTAAACTAGTATATTCCTGATAATCTCTTACATGTAGATTATAATTATCCATCATATAATAGTACTGTTATAAAAATCATCTTAGTAAGTTTGCCATGAAAATATGCTAAGAGTAAGTAAGCCCAGACTATGCATCCTAAAGTTGAAACCGGTAGGCAGAAGGCCGTTTAGGGGAGTAAACAACAGTTGAAGCGCTGTTAGGGTAACTGATTGAAGCAGAAAATCATGGTAGTGACCAAAAAGATGATTAAAATAACTTATTATAATATGATGAATAAGGATAATAAACATAGAGATTAAAAGGAATATGTTTTAGCAAATCATATCATAAAGATGAACACTTATCTAATAGATGACGATATTACCTATAAAACACTTATATTATACATACTAAAAGACATTAATAATGATGTAAGAAGAATAATCTATGAAAAAATACTCGCTTTTGAAATAACAGAAATAATGAACCAGAATTGGACAGAACTAATTATACCAGAAACAGACTTATATGAACTAGATCTATATTTTGATAATATATAATGAATCAAACATATCTACAATACTGGCAACAAACTACAGAAAATATAAATTCACTAAAAAATCTAATAACAATTAATATAGAACGGTATCAAAGAACCCAAGATATAGTATACATAGAATATGTATTAGAATGCATATCAGAAATAATTAGAATCGTTCCACTACAAAGAGAATTTTATGCAAAATCTTTTAGATCAGATTAAATAACAAATGAAACAAACTATAATAGAAGGGACCCTAAAAATGGTATCAAAGCTATATAGATAGCTATAAATTAAAAATGAATAAAGAAGAATTTGCAATAGATGAAAAAACCTATGAAAATCAAGACGGATTAAAAATTAAAATAATATTTTCAAACTTAGGTAGAAGATATAAAAAAATAGGAGACCAATTATACTTAATGATAGAAAAAGAAACAGCAAGATTAGAAGATAGCCTAACAGCTATGACTAGAATAAGTAGAGAAAATGAAGAAATTGATAAGAAAAAAGAAATCGAAATCATTAAAAAACAAGCAACCAAAGAAATACAACAATTGGAAGAAACTAAAAACATAAGAATTATAGCATTAGAAAAAGAATTAAACATGTTAAAAGCAATATATGAAAACAAACAAAGAGAAAAGAATAAAGAAATAGAATTAACAGATGAAATAAATAAATTTAAACAAATATTACAACCAGAAGAAATTCCTAGAATTGAAGAAATAGATAAAATAGATACAGGTGACAATATAGATGACCAAAAATCAGAATCAAGTGAAATAAGTGAAACATATACAGAACTTCTTGAAAATATAGAAAAAATAAAAAATGTAGAAATAAACACAGGAGATGTAAATATGGATGAAAAGCCGAGTACATCGGGTGTAAAAAATCCGAAAGGATTATACCCAAATTATTATACAGCTAACTATGAACATTCTGATAGATATGATACACTATGGAATAGTAGGTTAAATAAAAAATGGACACCAAAACTAATATCTGAACAATATAACTTTTTAGATTTAGATTGCGTAGCAGATATAAATAAAACAATCCAACTATGGATAGGATTTTTATCTAAGCAATTAGTAGATAATAAAATAGGAATGACTGAAACACCAGGATACATAGAAAGAACACTTATAGGAACCGTAAAATTATGGTTACACAATCTAACAAAAGAAAGTATAGATACCTTAAGAAGCAATAAAAAATTTAATGGTGAAATAGCAACAACAAATATAGAAATATTATACAAATATGAAATAGCCATAAGAAATGAATTTAGTAGTATGACTACAGAAATTGAAGAACAAAATAAAGAAAAACAAACAAATAGAAATTTAATAACAAAATTAGCGATATGTAATATGTGCTATGTAGATGAATATACTTGTGCATTTAGAGAATATTACTATAAAGGAACATATAATACAGAAGAAAGTAAAGAAATAAGAAAATTATATTTCACAAAATTACCAGAACCTTTTAATTCTAAAATAATAAAAGAATGGAATGAAGCAGGATTAACAGATACTTTAGGAGCTAGAATAAAATTCCTACAACAATGGTTTGTACAATTATGTGAGAAATATAAAGAAGAAACAAAAATGGAAAAAATATTAATAAAAAACTTAAGATGTTGTAAAAATAAAACAGCACCACAATTTGGATGTACAGATAAATATTATAATAAAAAATGGAAAACAAAGAAATATAATAGATATAAGTCTAAATATAAAAATAAAAAACCAAGAAAAAGATATTATGTAAAAAACTATCAGAATAAAAGACCATTTAGACCAAAAAAGAAACTAACAGAATGTACTTGTTATAACTGTGGAAAATTAGGACATATAGCTAAAGACTGTAAAGCACCTAGAAACCTAAAGAAAAAACAAATAACTGAAATCGTAATTGATAATGAAGAATATATGCAAATGGAATATATAGATTACGAACTAGATAGCGAAGACAGTGTGTATGAAATATCAGACATAGAAGATGAAATAGAAGAAGAAATAGGAAATGAAATAACAAAAGAAGATGATGAAACCTAATGACTGAAAAAGAAATAGAAGTAATAAGACGAGAAGAATATAAAGATGAAGAATCATCAGAACAAAAAATTATATTTGATAATAATATTTTTGAACAAATAAAAGGAAAAGAGTTAGACCTTAGTGTTGAAAAAATATTTGAAGTACCTACAATAAAAAATTGGTTCAAAAGACAAAAAGAAGAATACTACGTAGTTAGTCAAAAAGAACATATAATTGACTGTAAATATACAAAAGGAAAAGCTAAAATACCAATAATAAATAAAAGAATAATAAATAAAGAAATACAAGATATAAAGGCAAAAAACCCAATTAAATATGTACACCTAGGAGGAACTGAAATATTAATAAAAGCATAATAAGTGCAATAAAAGGAAATCTCATATATCAAAAATTTAAATTCATAATAAGTGCCAATTATTCAATAGCAATAAACGATAGGAATATAGATAAATCATTAGTATTATACTGGAAAATGTCAGGAATAGAATTAACACCTGGAAGTAAGATATTTACAGCTAGATGTAAAAATTTATACGTCTTAACAACAAAACATAAAATAGCAGCAAGAAATAAAATTAATAAAATCAAAATAGAAAATCCATTTGAAAGAATAGTTACAGTTATTGACAATAATGAATATAGTTATAAAGAAATTGATATGGAAGAAGATTTAGAAATAGTAAAAGAAAGATTAAGTACATCAAGTATACCAAACCAATTAACTTATGAAACACCAACATCATCGAGAATAAGTACATCAAGAAGAGATTATATAATCCCAAATAATCTAATAAATACAAAAGAAAAAATAAATCCATACCATTACTATATAACCGGAATCATGGAACAAAGAAAATATCAGATATTAATAAATACAGGTCAAGAAGAAAACTATATCACAAGAGAATTAGTAACAGAAACTGAAATAATAACTACTGAACAACTATGCCCAGAATTACCTAAAGAATTAATAATAAATGAAGAAATAACAGAAAAAGAAATAATTATTGGAGGAATACCCTTGATAATACAATTTAAAATATATCAAGAAAATGAAAACGAAAACATTACATTAGGAATAAAATGGTTAGAAAAAGTAAAACCATACAATCTAGGAGATAAACAATTAACCATAACATACAAAGATAAGAAAATAATAATAAAAAGAACAGAAGAATGAAAATTTATATACTTGCAAAAATCATAGTAGAAGGATATTATAATAGATACTATACACCTATGATAGATACAGGAGCAGAAGCTAGTATATGTAAATATAATTGTTTACCAACAGATAAATGGGAAAAATTAAAAACACCTATGGTAGTAACAGGATTTAACAATGAAGGTAGTATGATTAACTACAAAGCAAAGAATGTAAAAATACAAATATGGGATAAAATATTAACTATAGAAGAAATATATAACTTTGAATTTACTACAAAAGATATATTACTAGGAATGCCATTTTTAGATAATTTATACCCACATATAATTACAAGGACACACTGGTGGTTTACCACACCATGTAAAAACAAAGTAGGAGCAAAAAGAGTAAATAATAAACAAAGAAAAACTACAGAATGGATAAAAGGAAGTGAAAAAATCACACAAAAATTAGAAAATATAAGTAAAAATACAACTACTCAATTAGAAATTATTATATTTACAATAGACAAAGTAAAAATAATCCAGAATAAATTAGAAAAATTATATAGTGATAACCCTCTAAAAGGATGGAATAAACATAAAACAAAAATAAAAATAGAATTAATAGAAGAAAACAGTATAATAACACAAAAACCTTTAAAATATAACTTTGATGATTTAGCAGAATTTAAAATGCATATAAAAGAATTGTTAGATAACAATTACATACAAGAAAGCAATAGTAAACATACAAGTCCAGCATTTATAGTAAATAAACATAATGAACAAAAAAGAGGAAAAAGTAGAATGGTTATAGATTACCGAAATTTAAATGCAAAAACTAAAACATATAATTACCCAATACCTAATAAGATATTAAAAATAAGACAAATCCAAGGATATAATTACTTTAGTAAATTTGACTGTAAATCAGGATTTTACCATCTAAAACTAGAAGATGAATCTAAAAAACTAACAGCATTTACAGTACCACAAGGATTTTATGAATGGAATGTTTTACCATTTGGATATAAAAATGCACCAGGAAGATACCAACATTTTATGGATAATTATTTTAACCAACTAGAAAATTGTATAATATATATAGACGATATATTACTATATTCAAGGACACAAGATGAACATATAAGATTATTAGAAAAATTCATACACATTATAGAAAACTCTGGCATAAGTTTAAGCAAAACCAAAGCAGAAATTATGAAGAATCAGATAGAATTTTTAGGTATACAAATAGATAAAAATGGAATAAAAATGCAAACACACATAGTACAAAAAATAATCAATCTTGATGAAAACATAGATACAAAAAAGAAATTACAATCATTTTTAGGATTAGTAAACCAAGTAAGAGAATATATACCTAAATTAGCAGAAAACCTAAAACCTCTACAGAAAAAACTAAAAAAGGATGTAGAATACGGGTTCGATGAAAAAGATAAAGAACAAATAAAGAAGATTAAAATATTGTGTAAAAAACTACCAAAATTATACTTCCCAGATGAAAATAAGAAATTTACTTACATTGTAGAAACAGATTCGAGTAATCATAGTTATGGAGGAGTTCTTAAAAATAAATATGATAAAGAAAAAATAGAACATCATTGTAGATATTATTCAGGATCTTATACTGAACCACAAGAAAGATGGGAAATAAATAGAAAAGAATTATTTGCATTATATAAATGTTTATTAGCATTTGAACCATATATAGTTTACAACAGATTTATTGTAAGAACAGATAACACCCAAGTTAAATGGTGGATAACCAGAAAGGTACAAGATTCAGTTACAACAAAAGAAATACGTAGACTGGTATTAAATATATTAAACTTTACATTTACAATTGAAATAATCACTACTAACAAAAATGTTGTTGCAGATTATCTATCAAGACAAAGCTACCCAAACTGAACCAGATAATACAATGGAAAATCTACTCTTAGCTATGACTACACTTTGTAAAAAAGTGGAAAGCATAGAAGAAGAGATACAGATATTAAAGAAAACAACTAGTGGTCAGCAGCATGACTTGAAAAATGCGGAGATAAGACGATCGGAAGTCTCTAAAATTCCAGAGCTAGAAGGTGACGTTGAGAAACACCTAAAAACTCATAACGGTTTGTTAAATGCAGTTGCAGGAAGCAGCACAGCTAGTAGTTCATCTACAAAGAAAAAGGAAGAAATCAAACCTAGATATACAAATACAAATATGAATAATTTATTTTCAAAACCATTCATACAGAAAAATATCCAAAATACCCAAAAAGAAATATTCCTACTCTTCTTGATGTACTTATTCTCGATGATGTTGGTGTTTCATAAGTTAATTGGTTTGGTATACTTGATGTACTTAATCTTTCTTTTACTATTTCTAAATCTTCTTCCATATCAATTTCTTTATAACTATATTCATTATTGTCAATAACTGTAACTATTCTTTCAAATGGATTTTCTATTTTGATTTTATTAATTTTATTTCTTGCTGCTATTTTATGTTTTGTTGTTAAGACGTATAAATTTTTACATCTAGCTGTAAATATCTTACTTCCAGGTGTTAATTCTATTCCTGACATTTTCCAGTATAATACTAATGATTTATCTATATTCCTATCGTTTATTGCTATTGAATAATTGGCACTTATTATGAATTTAAATTTTTGATATATGAGATTTCCTTTTATTGCACTTATTATGCTTTTTTCTATAGGTTGGATTATCCTATCATCTGCTAAATATATTTCTATAGGGGTATCTATTCCTTCTCTAAAACATGCTTTTATTAATATTTCAGTTCCTCCTAGGTGTACATATTTAATTGGGTTTTTTGCCTTTATATCTTGTATTTCTTTATTTATTATTCTTTTATTTATTATTGGTATTTTAGCTTTTCCTTTTGTATATTTACAGTCAATTATATGTTCTTTTTGACTAACTACGTAGTATTCTTCTTTTTGTCTTTTGAACCAATTTTTTATTGTAGGTACTTCAAATATTTTTTCAACACTAAGGTCTAACTCTTTTCCTTTTATTTGTTCAAAAATATTATTATCAAATATAATTTTTTGTTCTGATGATTCTTCATCTTTATATTCTTCTCGTCTTATTACTTCTATTTCTTTTTCAGTCATTAGGTTTCATCATCTTCTTTTGTTATTTCATTTCCTATTTCTTCTTCTATTTCATCTTCTATGTCTGATATTTCATACACACTGTCTTCGCTATCTAGTTCGTAATCTATATATTCCATTTGCATATATTCTTCATTATCAATTACGATTTCAGTTATTTGTTTTTTCTTTAGGTTTCTAGGTGCTTTACAGTCTTTAGCTATATGTCCTAATTTTCCACAGTTATAACAAGTACATTCTGTTAGTTTCTTTTTTGGTCTAAATGGTCTTTTATTCTGATAGTTTTTTACATAATATCTTTTTCTTGGTTTTTTATTTTTATATTTAGACTTATATCTATTATATTTCTTTGTTTTCCATTTTTTATTATAATATTTATCTGTACATCCAAATTGTGGTGCTGTTTTATTTTTACAACATCTTAAGTTTTTTATTAATATTTTTTCCATTTTTGTTTCTTCTTTATATTTCTCACATAATTGTACAAACCATTGTTGTAGGAATTTTATTCTAGCTCCTAAAGTATCTGTTAATCCTGCTTCATTCCATTCTTTTATTATTTTAGAATTAAAAGGTTCTGGTAATTTTGTGAAATATAATTTTCTTATTTCTTTACTTTCTTCTGTATTATATGTTCCTTTATAGTAATATTCTCTAAATGCACAAGTATATTCATCTACATAGCACATATTACATATCGCTAATTTTGTTATTAAATTTCTATTTGTTTGTTTTTCTTTATTTTGTTCTTCAATTTCTGTAGTCATACTACTAAATTCATTTCTTATGGCTATTTCATATTTGTATAATATTTCTATATTTGTTGTTGCTATTTCACCATTAAATTTTTTATTGCTTCTTAAGGTATCTATACTTTCTTTTGTTAGATTGTGTAACCATAATTTTACGGTTCCTATAAGTGTTCTTTCTATGTATCCTGGTGTTTCAGTCATTCCTATTTTATTATCTACTAATTGCTTAGATAAAAATCCTATCCATAGTTGGATTGTTTCAAGCAAGTATAGCTGCCAGATCTGTTGTAGAACTTTCAAGGCAATATTGTATTGATGATGGTGGTTCATGCTACTTAGGTTTCAAGGTTGAAAGGTTGGAACATAGGCAATAATTTCCTGGAGATGGTAATGGTAATTTTTCTGTTGGCGGGTAGAATTGGAACATGAAATTTAAGGATGCTACCTCTGTTGCTCAAGCAGTAACTGAGTTTTCAGAATATGCAAGTCTAGCTGCCAGAGCTGTTGTAGAACTTTCAAGGCAATATTATGTTGATGATGGTAGTTCATGCCACTTAGGTTTCAAAGATGAAAGGTTGGAACATGGGCAATCATTTCCTGGAGGTGGTAGTAGTAATTTTTCTGTTGGCAGGCAGAATTGGAACATGAAATTTAAGGATGCTACCTCTGTTGCTCAAGCAGCGGCTGATTTTGCAGAACAAGCAAGTATAGCTGCCACAGCTATTGTAGAACTTTCAAGGCAATATTGTATTGATAATGGTGGTTCATGCTATTTAGGTTTCCAGGTTGGAATATGGGCAATCATTTCCTGGAGGTGGTAGTAGTAATTTTTCTATTGGCATGCAGAATTGGAACATGATATTTAAGGATGCTACCTCTGTTGCTCAAGCAGCGGCTGATTTTGCAGAATAAGCAAGTATAGCTGCCAGAGCTGTTGTAGAACTTTCAAGGCAATATTGTATTGATGATGGTGGTTCATGCTACTTAGGTTTCAAGGTTGAAAGGTGGGAACATGGGCAATCATTTCCTGGAGATGGTAATGGTAATTTTTCTGTTGGCGGGTATAATTGGAACATGAAATTTAAGGATGCTACCTCTGCTGCTCAAGCAGCAACTGAGTTTTCAGAACATGCAAGCCTAGCGTCCAGAGTTGTTGTAGAACTTTCAAGGCAATATTATGTTGATGATGGTAGTTCATGCCATTTCGGTTTCAAGGATGAAAGGTTGGAACATGGGCAATCATTTCCTGGAGGAGGTAGTAGTAATTTTTCTATTGGCAGGCAGAATTGGAACAAGAAATTTAAGGATGTTACCTCTGTTGCTCAAGCAGCGGCTGATTTTGCAGAACAGGCAAGTATAGCTGCCAGAGCTGTTGTAGAACTTTCAAGGCAATATTTTATTGATGATGGTGGTTCATGCTACTTAGGTTTCCAGGTTGAAAGGTTGGAATATGGGCAATCATTTCCTGGAGGTGGTAGTAGTAATTTTTCTATTGGCAGGCAGAATTGGAACATGAAATTTAAGGATGCTACCTCTGTTGCTCAAGCAGCGGCTGATTTTGCAGAACAAGCAAGTATAGCTGCCAGAGCTGTTGTAGAACTTTCAAGGCAATATTGTATTGATGATGGTGGTTCATGCTACTTAGGTTTCAAGGTTGAAAGGTTGGAACATGGGCAATCATTTCCTGGAGATGGTAATGGTAATTTTTCTGTTGGCGGGTAGAATTGGAACATGAAATTTAAGGATGCTACCTCTACTGCTCAAGCAGCAACTGAGTTTTCAGAACATGCAAGTCTAGCTGCCAGAGCTGTTGTAGAACTTTCAAGGCAATATTATGTTGATGATGGTAGTTCATGCCACTTAGGTTTCAAAGATGAAAGGTTGGAACATGGGCAATCATTTCCTGGAGGTGGTAGTAGTAATTTTTCTGTTGGCAGGCAGAATTGGAACATGAAATTTAAGGATGCTACCTCTGTTGCTCAAGCAGCGGCTGATTTTGCAGAACAAGCAAGTATAGCTGCCACAGCTATTGTAGAACTTTCAAGGCAATATTGTATTGATAATGGTGGTTCATGCTATTTAGGTTTCCAGGTTGGAATATGGGCAATCATTTCCTGGAGGTGGTAGTAGTAATTTTTCTATTGGCATGCAGAATTGGAACATGATATTTAAGGATGCTACCTCTGTTGCTCAAGCAGCGGCTGATTTTGCAGAATAAGCAAGTATAGCTGCCAGAGCTGTTGTAGAACTTTCAAGGCAATATTGTATTGATGATGGTGGTTCATGCTACTTAGGTTTCAAGGTTGAAAGGTGGGAACATGGGCAATCATTTCCTGGAGATGGTAATGGTAATTTTTCTATTGGCGGGTATAATTGGAACATGAAATTTAAGGATGCTACCTCTGCTGCTCAAGCAGCAACTGAGTTTTCAGAACATGCAAGCCTAGCGTCCAGAGTTGTTGTAGAACTTTCAAGGCAATATTATGTTGATGATGGTAGTTCATGCCATTTCGGTTTCAAGGATGAAAGGTTGGAACATGGGCAATCATTTCCTGGAGGAGGTAGTAGTAATTTTTCTATTGGCAGGCAGAATTGGAACAAGAAATTTAAGGATGTTACCTCTGTTGCTCAAGCAGCGGCTGATTTTGCAGAACAGGCAAGTATAGCTGCCAGAGCTGTTGTAGAACTTTCAAGGCAATATTTTATTGATGATGGTGGTTCATGCTACTTAGGTTTCCAGGTTGAAAGGTTGGAATATGGGCAATCATTTCCTGGAGGTGGTAGTAGTAATTTTTCTATTGGCAGGCAGAATTGGAACATGAAATTTAAGGATGCTACCTCTGTTGCTCAAGCAGCGGCTGATTTTGCAGAACAAGCAAGTATAGCTGCCAGAGCTGTTGTAGAACTTTCAAGGCAATATTGTATTGATGATGGTGGTTCATGCTACTTAGGTTTCAAGGTTGAAAGGTTGGAACATGGGCAATCATTTCTTGGAGATGGTAATGGTAATTTTTCTGTTGGCGGGTAGAATTGGAACATGAAATTTAAGGATGCTACCTCTACTGCTCAAGCAGCAACTGAGTTTTCAGAACATGCAAGTCTAGCTGCCAGAGCTGTTGTAGAACTTTCAAGGAAATATTATGTTGATGATGGTAGTTCATGCCACTTAGGTTTCAAAGATGAAAGGTTGGAACATGGGCAATCATTTCCTGGAGGTGGTAGTAGTAATTTTTCTATTGGCAGGCAGAATTGGAACATGAAATTTAAGGATGCTACCTCTGTTGCTCAAGCAGCGGCTGATTTTGCAGAACAAGCAAGTATAGCTGCCAGAGCTGTTGTAGAACTTTCAAGGCAATATTGTATTGATGATGGTGGTTCATGCTACTTAGGTTTCAAGGTTGAAAGGTTGGAACATGGGCAATCATTTCCTGGAGGTGGTAGTAGTAATTTTTCTATTGGCGGGCAGAATTGGAACATGAAATTTAAGGATGCTACCTCTACTGCTCAAGCAGCGGCTGATTTTGCAGAACAAGCAAGTATAGCTGCCAGAGCTGTTGTAGAACTTTCAAGGCAATATTGTATTGATGATGGTGGTTCATGCTACTTAGGTTTGAAGGTTGAAAGGTTGGAACATGGGCAATCATTTCCTGGAGATGGTAATGGTAATTTTTCTGTTGGCGGGTAGAATTGGAACATGAAATTTAAGGATGCTACCTCTACTGCTCAAGCAGCAACTCAGTTTTCAGAACATGCAAGTCTAGCTGCCAGAGCTGTTGTAGAACTTTCAAGGCAATATTATGTTTATGTTGGTAGTTCATGCCACTTAGGTTTCAAAGATGAAAGGTTGGAACATGGGCAATCATTTCCTGGAGGTGGTAGTAGTAATGTTTTTGTTGGCAGGCAGAATTGGAACATGAAATTTAAGGATGCTACCTCTGTTGCTCAAGCGGCGGCTGATTTTGCAGAACAAGCAAGTATAGCTGCCAGAGCTGTTGTAGAACTTTCAAGGCAATATGGTATTGATGATGGTGGTTCATGCTACTTAGGTTTCCAGGTTGAAAGGTTGGAACATGGGCAATCATTTCCTGGAGGTGGTAGTAGTAATTTTTCTATTGGCAGGCAGAATTGGAACATGAAATTTAAGGATGCTACCTCTGTTGCTCAAGCAGCGGTAGATTTTGCAGAACAAGCAAGTATAGCTGCCAGAGCTGTTGTAGAACTTTCAAGGCAATATTGTATTGATGATGGTGGTTCATGCTACTTAGGTTTCCAGGTTGAAAGGTTGGAATATGGGGAATCATTTCCTGGAGGTGGTAGTAGTAATTTTTCTATTGGCAGGCAGAATTGGAACATGATATTTAAGGATGCTACCTCTGTTGCTCAAGCAGCGGCTGATTTTGCAGAGCAAGCAAGCATAGCTGCCAGAGCTGTTGTAGATTTTTCAAGGCAATATTGTGTTGATGATGGTGGTTCATGCCACTTAAGTTTCAAAGATGAAAGGTTGGAACATGGGCAATCATTTCCTGGAGATGGTTATTGTAATTTTTCTGTTGGAAGGTAGAATTGGAACATGAAATTTAAGGATGCTACCTCTGCTGCTCAAGTAGCAACTGAGTTTGCAGAACATGCAAGCCTAGCGGCCAGAGCTGTTGTAGAACTTTAAAGGCAATATTATGTTGATGTTGGTAGTTCATGCCACTTAGGTTTCAAAGATGAAAGGTTGGAACATGGGCAATCATTTCCTGGAGGTGGTAGTAGTAATTGTTCTATTGGCAGGCAGAATTGGAACATGAAATTTAAGGATGCTACCTCTGTTGCTCAAGCAGTGGCTGATTTTGCAGAACAAGCAAGTATAGCTGCCAGAGCTATTGTAGAACTTTCAAGGCAATATTGTATTGATGATGGTGGTTCATGCTACTTAGGTTTCCAGGTTGAAAGGTTGGAATATGGGCAATCATTTCCTGGAGGTGGTAGTAGTAATTTTTCTATTGGCACGCAGAATTGGAACATGATATTTAAGGATGCTACCTTTGTTGCTCAAGCAGCGGCTGATTTTGCAGAGCAAGCAAGCATAGCTGCCAGAGCTGTTGTAGAACTTTCAAGGCAATATTGTGTTGATGATGGTGGTTCATGCCACTTAAGTTTCAAAGATGAAAGGTTGGAACATGGGCAATCATTTCCTGGAGATGGTAATTGTAATTTTTCTGTTGGAAGGTAGAATTGGAACATGAAATTAAAGGATGCTACCTCTGCTGCTCAAGTTGCAACGAATTTGCAGAACATGCAAGCCTAGCGGCCAGAGTTGTTGTAGAACTTTCAACGCAATATTATGTTGATGTTGGTAGTTCATGCCACTTCGGTTTCAAGGTTGAAAGGTTGGAACATGGGCAATCATTTCTTGGAGGTGGTAGTAGTAATTTTTCTATTGGCAGGCAGAATTGAAACATGAAATTTAAGGATGCTACCTCTGTTGCTCAAGTAGCGGCTGATTTTGCAGAACAAGCAAGTATAACTGCCAGAGCTGTTGTAGAACTTTCAAGGCAATATTGTATTGATGATGGTGGTTCATGCTACTTAGGTTTCAAGGTTGAAAGGTTGGAACATGGGCAATCATTTCCTGGAGATGGTAATGGTAATTTTTCTGTTGGCGGGTAGAATTGAAACATGAAATTTAAGGATGCTACCTCTACTGCTCAAGCAGCAACTGAGTTTTCAGAACATGCAAGCCTAGCTGCCAGAGCTGTTGTAGAACTTTCAAGGCAATATTATGTTGATGATGGTAGTTCATGCTACTTAGGTTTCAAAGATAAAAGGTTGGAACATGGTCAATCATTTCCTGGAGGTGGTAGTAGTAATTTTTCTGTTGGCAGGCAGAATTGGAACATGAAATTTAAGGATGCTACCTCTGTTGCTCAAGCAGCGACTGATTTTGCAGAACAAGCAAGTATAGCTGCCAGAGCTATTGTAGAACTTTCAAGGCAATATTGTATTGATGATGGTGGTTCATGCTACTTAGGTTTCCAGGTTGAAAGGTTGGAATATGGGCAATCATTTCCTGGAGGTGGTAGTAGTAATTTTTCTATTGGCAGGCAGAATTGGAACATGATATTTAAGGATGCTACCTTTGTTGCTCAAGCAGCGGCTGATTTTGCAGAGCAAGCAAGCATAGCTGCCAGAGCTGTTGTAGAACTTTCAAGGCAATATTGTGTTGATGATGGTGGTTCATGCCACTTAAGTTTCAAAGATGAAAGGTTGGAACATGGGCAATCATTTCCTGGAGATGGTAATTGTAATTTTTCTGTTGGAAGGTAGAATTGGAACATGAAATTAAAGGATGCTACCTCTGCTGCTCAAGTTGCAACGAATTTGCAGAACATGCAAGCCTAGCGGCCAGAGTTGTTGTAGAACTTTCAACGCAATATTATGTTGATGTTGGTAGTTCATGCCACTTCGGTTTCAAAGGAATATAGATAAATCATTAGTATTATACTGGAAAATGTCAGGAATAGAATTAACACCTGGAAGTAAGATATTTACAGCTAGATGTAAAAATTTATACGTCTTAACAACAAAACATAAAATAGCAGCAAGAAATAAAATTAATAAAATCAAAATAGAAAATCCATTTGAAAGAATAGTTACAGTTATTGACAATAATGAATATAGTTATAAAGAAATTGATATGGAAGAAGATTTAGAAATAGTAAAAGAAAGATTAAGTACATCAAGTATACCAAACCAATTAACTTATGAAACACCAACATCATCGAGAATAAGTACATCAAGAAGAGATTATATAATCCCAAATAATCTAATAAAAAATACAAAAGAAAAAATAAATCCATACCATTACTATATAACCGGAATCATGGAACAAAGAAAATATCAGATATTAATAAATACAGGTCAAGAAGAAAACTATATCACAAGAGAATTAGTAACAGAAACTGAAATAATAACTACTGAACAACTATGCCCAGAATTACCTAAAGAATTAATAATAAATGAAGAAATAACAGAAAAAGAAATAATTATTGGAGGAATACCCTTGATAATACAATTTAAAATATATCAAGAAAATGAAAACGAAAACATTACATTAGGAATAAAATGGTTAGAAA
The DNA here is from genome assembly GCF_000390325.3 of Nicotiana tomentosiformis. Taxonomy (NCBI): domain Eukaryota; kingdom Viridiplantae; phylum Streptophyta; class Magnoliopsida; order Solanales; family Solanaceae; genus Nicotiana; species Nicotiana tomentosiformis. The sequence continues at coordinate 392,952 of NW_027174560.1, forward strand.
AAGTAAAACCATACAATCTAGGAGATAAACAATTAACCATAACATACAAAGATAAGAAAATAATAATAAAAAGAACAGAAGAATGAAAATTTATATACTTGCAAAAATCATAGTAGAAGGATATTATAATAGATACTATACACCTATGATAGATACAGGAGCAGAAGCTAGTATATGTAAATATAATTGTTTACCAACAGATAAATGGGAAAAATTAAAAACACCTATGGTAGTAACAGGATTTAACAATGAAGGTAGTATGATTAACTACAAAGCAAAGAATGTAAAAACAAAGTAGGAGCAAAAAGAGTAAATAATAAACAAAGAAAAACTACAGAATGGATAAAAGGAAGTGAAAAAATCACACAAAAATTAGAAAATATAAGTAAAAATACAACTACTCAATTAGAAATTATTATATTTACAATAGACAAAGTAAAAATAATCCAGAATAAATTAGAAAAATTATATAGTGATAACCCTCTAAAAGGATGGAATAAACATAAAACAAAAATAAAAATAGAATTAATAGAAGAAAACAGTATAATAACACAAAAACCTTTAAAATATAACTTTGATGATTTAGCAGAATTTAAAATGCATATAAAAGAATTGTTAGATAACAATTACATACAAGAAAGCAATAGTAAACATACAAGTCCAGCATTTATAGTAAATAAACATAATGAACAAAAAAGAGGAAAAAGTAGAATGGTTATAGATTACCGAAATTTAAATGCAAAAACTAAAACATATAATTACCCAATACCTAATAAGATATTAAAAATAAGACAAATCCAAGGATATAATTACTTTAGTAAATTTGACTGTAAATCAGGATTTTACCATCTAAAACTAGAAGATGAATCTAAAAAACTAACAGCATTTACAGTACCACAAGGATTTTATGAATGGAATGTTTTACCATTTGGATATAAAAATGCACCAGGAAGATACCAACATTTTATGGATAATTATTTTAACCAACTAGAAAATTGTATAATATATATAGACGATATATTACTATATTCAAGGACACAAGATGAACATATAAGATTATTAGAAAAATTCATACACATTATAGAAAACTCTGGCATAAGTTTAAGCAAAACCAAAGCAGAAATTATGAAGAATCAGATAGAATTTTTAGGTATACAAATAGATAAAAATGGAATAAAAATGCAAACACACATAGTACAAAAAATAATCAATCTTGATGAAAACATAGATACAAAAAAGAAATTACAATCATTTTTAGGATTAGTAAACCAAGTAAGAGAATATATACCTAAATTAGCAGAAAACCTAAAACCTCTACAGAAAAAACTAAAAAAGGATGTAGAATACGGGTTCGATGAAAAAGATAAAGAACAAATAAAGAAGATTAAAATATTGTGTAAAAAACTACCAAAATTATACTTCCCAGATGAAAATAAGAAATTTACTTACATTGTAGAAACAGATTCGAGTAATCATAGTTATGGAGGAGTTCTTAAATATAAATATGATAAAGAAAAAATAGAACATCATTGTAGATATTATTCAGGATCTTATACTGAACCACAAGAAAGATGGGAAATAAATAGAAAAGAATTATTTGCATTATATAAATGTTTATTAGCATTTGAACCATATATAGTTTACAACAGATTTATTGTAAGAACAGATAACACCCAAGTTAAATGGTGGATAACCAGAAAGGTACAAGATTCAGTTACAACAAAAGAAATACGTAGACTGGTATTAAATATATTAAACTTTACATTTACAATTGAAATAATCACTACTAACAAAAATGTTGTTGCAGATTATCTATCAAGACAAAGCTACCCAAACTGAACCAGATAATACAATGGAAAATCTACTCTTAGCTATGACTACACTTTGTAAAAAAGTGGAAAGCATAGAAGAAGAGATACAGATATTAAAGAAAACAACTAGTGGTCAGCAGCATGACTTGAAAAATGCGGAGATAAGACGATCGGAAGTCTCTAAAATTCCAGAGCTAGAAGGTGACGTTGAGAAACACCTAAAAACTCATAACGGTTTGTTAAATGCAGTTGCAGGAAGCAGCACAGCTAGTAGTTCATCTACAAAGAAAAAGGAAGAAATCAAACCTAGATATACAAATACAAATATGAATAATTTATTTTCAAAACCATTCATACAGAAAAATATCCAAAATACCCAAAAAGAAATATTCCTACCACCACAGATAAACACCTACAAAGAAAGTCTGAACCAAGCCAAAAAGACATACAACCATATAACCCGTACATATATAGATAACATATACAAAATACAAAATTTCCTAAACAAAAATCCAAGATCCCAAACTACCCAAAATCCAGATGAAGATTATGTTACTCATTATTTAACAGGATATAATAAACTAATAGCACTACCAAATACAAATGCAAAACTAGTAGCCACTTGCTACAATTATGGATTACTAGACACAGTATATACACAGACAGGACAAGAAATAGCTACCATACCAGAAGTATATAGAGCATTTATGCAGTATAAAAGAATAACCAAAGGAACATTATTCTATATAAGATTCTATTCAGCTACAGCAGAGATACTATATGAAGAAATAAAACCCATCATACAAGTTATCAAGATCGGACTTACAAGGGAGATGCTAGTACCAGAAAAAATAGAGGAACAAGAAGAGATAGAAAAAATTAATATTCCAGACTTTTATGCAAATAAAAGGATTATCGGAATATCCACTATACTAAATGAACTAGCAAACAACTACCTAAACCAGAATGCTATTTGGAGTTATTATTCAAGAGAACAGACAATGATATATTCAAACTGCAGAGAAATACGAGAACCAGATATGGAAGAATTAATCAGCCGCTGCTTGTGCAGCAGAGGTTGCATCCTTAAATTTCATGTTCCAATTCTACATGCAAATACAAAAATTACCATTACCATCTCTAGGAAATGATTGCCCATGTTCCAACCTTTCATCCTTGAAACCTAAGTGGCATGAACCACCATCATCAACACAATATTGCCTTGAAAGTTCTATAACAGCTCTGGCAGCTTGGCCACCAAGTTCTGCAAACTCAGCCGCTGCTTTAGCAGCAGAGGTAGCATCCTTAAATTTCATGTTTAAATTCTGTCTGCCAACTGAAAAATTACAATTACCATCTCCAGGAAATGATTGCCCATGTTCCAACCTTTCATCTTTGAAACCTAAGTGGCATGAACCACCATCATCAACACAATATTGCCTTGAAAGTTCTACAACAGCTGTGGCAGTTATGCTCTCTTGTTCTGCAAAATCAGCCGCTGCTTGAGCAACAGAGGTAGCATCCTTAAATTTCATGTTCCAATTCTACCCGCCAACAGAAAAATTACCATTACCATCTCCAGGAAATGATTGCCCATGTTCCAACCTTTCAACCTTGAAACCTAAGTAGCATGAACCACCATCATCAATACAATATTGCCTTGAAAGTTCTACAACAGCTCTGGCAGCTATACTTGCTTGTTCTGCAAAATCAGCCGCTGCTTGAGCAACAGAGGTAGCATCCTTAAATTTCATGTTCCAATTCTGCCTGCCAACAGAAAAATTACTACTACCACCTCCAGGAAATGATTGCCCATGTTCCAACCTTTCATCTTTGAAACCTAAGTGGCATGAACTACCATCATCAATATAATATTGCCTTGAAAGTTCTACAATAGCTCTGGCAGCTAGACTTGCATGTTCTGAAAACTCAGTTGCTGCTTGAGCAGCAGAGGTAGCATCCTCAAATTTCATGTTCCAATTCTACCCGCCAACAGAAAAATTACCATTACCATCTCTACGAAATGATTGCCCATGTTCCAACCTTTCAACCTTGAAACCTAAGTAGCATGAACCACCATCATCAATACAATATTGCCTTGAAAGTTCTATAACAGCTCTGGCAGCTATACTTGCTTGTTCTGCAAAATCAGCCGCTGCTTGAGCAGCAGAGGTTGCATCCTTAAATTTCATGTTCCAATTCTACATGCAAATACAAAAATTACCATTACCATCTCTAGGAAATGATTGCCCATGTTCCAACCTTTCATCCTTGAAACCTAAGTGGCATGAACCACCATCATCAACACAATATTGCCTTGAAAGTTCTATAACAGCTCTGGCAGCTTGGCCACCAAGTTCTGCAAACTCAGCCGCTGCTTTAGCAGCAGAGGTAGCATCCTTAAATTTCATGTTTAAATTCTGTCTGCCAACTGAAAAATTACAATTACCATCTCCAGGAAATGATTGCCCATGTTCCAACCTTTCATCTTTGAAACCTAAGTGGCATGAACCACCATCATCAACACAATATTGCCTTGAAAGTTCTACAACAGCTCTGGCAGTTATGCTCTCTTGTTCTGCAAAATCAGCCGCTGCTTGAGCAGTAGAGGTAGCATCCTTAAATTTCATGTTCCAATTCTACCCGCCAACAGAAAAATTACCATTACCATCTCCAGGAAATGATTGCCCATGTTCCAACCTTTCAACCTTGAAACCTAAGTAGCATGAACCACCATCATCAATACAATATTGCCTTGAAAGTTCTACAACAGCTCTGGCAGCTATACTTGCTTGTTCTGCAAAATCAGCCGCTGCTTGAGCAACAGAGGTAGCATCCTTAAATTTCATGTTCCAATTCTGCCTGCCAACAGAAAAATTACTACTACCACCTCCAGGAAATGATTGCCCATGTTCCAACCTTTCATCTTTGAAACCTAAGTGGCATGAACTACCATCATCAATATAATATTGCCTTGAAAGTTCTACAATAGCTCTGGCAGCTAGACTTGCATGTTCTGAAAACTCAGTTGCTGCTTGAGCAGCAGAGGTAGCATCCTCAAATTTCATGTTCCAATTCTACCCGCCAACAGAAAAATTACCATTACCATCTCTACGAAATGATTGCCCATGTTCCAACCTTTCAACCTTGAAACCTAAGTAGCATGAACCACCATCATCAATACAATATTGCCTTGAAAGTTCTATAACAGCTCTGGCAGCTATACTTGCTTGTTCTGCAAAATCAGCCGCTGCTTGAGCAGCAGAGGTTGCATCCTTAAATTTCATGTTCCAATTCTACATGCAAATACAAAAATTACCATTACCATCTCTAGGAAATGATTGCCCATGTTCCAACCTTTCATCCTTGAAACCTAAGTGGCATGAACCACCATCATCACCACAATATTGCCTTGAAAGTTCTATAACAGCTCTGGCAGCTAGGCCACCAAGTTCTGCAAACTCAGCCGCTGCTTTAGCAGCAGAGGTAGCATCCTTAAATTTCATGTTTTAATTCTGTCTGCCAACTGAAAAATTACAATTACCATCTCCAGGAAATGATTGCCCATGTTCCAACCTTTCATCTTTGAAACCTAAGTGGCATGAACCACCATCATCAACACAATATTGCCTTGAAAGTTCTACAACAGCTCTGGCAGTTATGCTTGCTTGTTCTGCAAAATCAGCCGCTGCTTGAGCAACAGAGGTAGCATCCTTAAATTTCATGTTCCAATTCTACCTGCCAACTGAAAAATTACAATTACCATCTCCAGGAAATGATTGCCCATGTTCCAACCTTCCAACCTTGAAACCTAAGTAGCATGAACCACCATCATCAATACAATATTGCCTTGAAAGTTCTACAACAGCTCTGGCAGCTATACTTGCTTGTTCTGCAAAATCAGCCGTTGCTTGAGCAACAGAGGTAGCATCCTTAAATTTCATGTTCCAATTCTGCCTGCCAACAGAAAAATTACTACTACCACCTCCAGGAAATGATTGCCCATGTTCCAACCTTTCATCTTTGAAACCTAAGTGGCATGAACTACCATCATCAACATAATATTGCCTTGAAAGTTCTACAACAGCTCTGGCAGCTAGACTTGCATGTTCTGAAAACTCAGTTGCTGCTTGAGCAGCAGAGGTAGCATCCTCAAATTTCATGTTCCAATTCTACCCGCCAACAGAAAAATTATCATTACCATCTCCAGGAAATGATTGCCCATGTTCCAACCTTTCAACCTTGAAACCTAAGTAGCATGAACCACCATCATCAATACAATATTGCCTTGAAAGATCTATAATAGCTCTGGCAGCTATACTTGCTTGTTCTGCAAAATCAGCCGCTGCTTGAGCAGCAGAGGTTGCATCCTTAAATTTCATGTTCCAATTCTACCTGCAAATACAAAAATTACCATTACCTTCTCTAGGAAATGATTGCCCATGTTCCAACCTTTCATCCTTGAAACCTAAGTGGCATGAACCACCATCATCAACACAATATTGCCTTGAAAGTTCTATAACAGCTCTGGCAGCAAGGCCACCAAGTTCTTCAAACTCAGCCGCTGCTTTAGCAACAGAGGTAGCATCCTTAAATTTCATGTTTAAATTCTGTCTGCCAACTGAAAAATTACAATTACCATCTCCAGGAAATGATTGCCCATGTTCCAACCTTTCATCTTTGAAACCTAAGTGGCATGAACAACCATCATCAACACAATATTGCCTTGAAAGTTCTACAACAGCTCTGGCAGTTATGCTTGCTTGTTCTGCAAAATCAGCCGCTGCTTGAGCAACAGAGGTAGCATCCTTAAATTTCATGTTCCAATTCTACCTGCCAACTGAAAAATTACAATTACCATCTCCAGGAAATGATTGCCCATGTTCCAACCTTTCATCCTTGAAACCTAAGTGGCATGAACCACCATCATCAACACAATATTGCCTTGAAAGTTCTACTACAACTCTGGCAGTTATGCTTGCTTGTTCTGCAAAATCAGCCGCTGCTTGAGCAACAGAGGTAGCATCCTTAAATTTCATGTTCCAATTCTACTTGCCAACAGAAAAATTACAATTACCATCTCCAGGAAATGATTGCCCATGTTCCAACCTTTCATCTTTGAAACCTAAGTGGCATGAACCACCATCATCAACACAATATTGCCTTGAAAGTTCTACAACAGCTCTAGCAGCTATGCTTGCTTGTTCTGCAAAATCAGCCGCTGCTTGAGCAACAAAGATAGCATCCTTAAATTTTATGTTCCAATTCTGCCTACCAACAAAAAAATTACCACTACCACCTCCAGGAAATGATTGCCCATGTTCCAACCTTTCATCTTTGAAACCTAAGTGGCATGAAGTACCATCATCAAAATAATATTGCCTTGAAAGTTCTAAAACAGCTCTGGCCGCTAAGCTTGCATGTTCTGCTAACTCAGATGCTGCATGAGCAGCAGAGGTAGCATCCTTAAATTTCATGTTCCAATTCTACCCGCCAACAGAAAAATTACCATTACCATCTCCAGGAAATGATTCCCCATATTCCATCCTTTCATCCTTGAAACCGAAGTGGCATGAACTACCATCATCAACATAATATTGTCTTGAAAGTTCTACAACAGTTCTGGCAGCTAGGCTTGCATGTTCTGCAAACTCAGTTGCTACTTGAGCAGCACAGGTAGCATCCTTAAATTTCATGTTCCAATTCTACCTGCCAACAGAAAAATTACCATTACCATCTCCAGGAAATGATTGCCCATGTTCCAACCTTTCAACCTTGAATTCTAAGTAGAATTAACCACCATCATCAACACAATATTGCCTTGAAAGTTCTACAGCAGCTCTGGCAGCTATGCTTGCATGATCTGCAAACTCAGTCGTTGCTTGAGCAACAGAGGTAGCATCTTAAATTTCATGTTCCAATTCTGCCTGCCAACAGAAAAATTACCATTACTATCTCCAGGAAATGATTGCCCATGTTCCAATCTTTCATCCTTGAAACCTAAGTGTCATGAACCACCATCATCAACACAATATTTCCTTGAAAGTTCTACAACAACTATGGCAGCTAGGCCACAATGTTCTGCAAACTCAGCCGCTGCTTGAGCTGTAGAGGTAGCATCCTTATATTTCATGTTCTAATTTTGCGTGCCAATAGAAAATTTACCATCTCTAGGAAATGATTGCTCATGTTCCAACCTTTCATCCTTGAAACCTAAGTGGCATGAACCACCATCATCAATACAATATTGCATTGAAAGTTCTACTATATCTCTGGCAGCTAGGCTTGCATGTTTTGCAAACTCAGTCGCTGCTTGAGCAGTAGAGGTAGCATCCTTAAATTTCATGTTCCAATTCTGCCTGCAAACAAAAATATTACCATTACCATCTATAGGAAATGATTGCCCATGTTCCAACCTTTCATCTTTGAAACCTAAGTGGCATGAACCACCATCATCAACACAATATTGCCTTGAAAGTTCTACAATAGCTCTAGCTGCTATGCTTGCAAGTTCTGCAAACTCAGTCGCTGCTTGAGCAACAGAGGTAGCATCCTTAAATTTCATGTTCCAATTCTACCTGCCAAAAGAAAAATTACAATTACCATCTCGAGGAAATGATTGCCCATGTTCCAACCTTTCATCTTTGAAACTTAAGTGGCATGAACCACCATCATCAACACAATATTGCCTTGAAAGTTCTACAATAGTTCTGGCAGCAATGCTTGCTTGCTTTGCAAAATCAGCCGCGGCTTGAGCAACAGAGGTAGCATCCTTTAATTTCATGTTCCAATTCTGCCTGCCAATAGAATAATTACTACTACCACCTCCAGGAAATGATTACCCATATTCCAACCTTTCATCTTTGAAACCTAAGTGGCATGATCTACTATCATCAACATAATATGGTCTTGAAACTTCTACAATAGCTCTGGCAGCTAGACTTGCATGTTCTGCAAACTCAGTTGCTGCATGAGCAGCAGAGGTAGCATCCTTAAATTTCATGTTCCAATTCTACCCGCCAATAGAAAAATTACCATTACCATCTCCAGGAAATGATTGCCCATGTTCCAACCTTTCAACCTTGAAATCTAAGTAGCATGAACCACCATCATCAATACAATATTGCCTTGAAAGTTCTACAACACCTCTGGCAGCTATACTTGCTTGTTTTGCAAAATCAGCCGTTGCTTAGGCAACAGAGGTAGCATCCTTAAATTTCATGTTCCTATTCTGCCTGCCAACAGAAAAATTACTACTACCACCTCCAGGAAATGATTGCCCATGTTCCATCCTTTCATCCTTGAAACCGAAGTGGCATGAACTACCATCATCAACATAATCTTGCCTTAAAAGTTCTACAACAGCTCTGGCAGCTAGGCTTGCATGTTCTGCAAACTCAGTTGCTACTTGAGCAGCAGAGGTAGCATCCTTAAATTTCATGTTCCAATTCTACCTGCAAACAGAAAAATTACCATTACCATCTCCAGGAAATGATTGCCCATGTTCCAACCTTTCAACCTTGAAACCTAAGTCGCATGAACCACCATTATCAACACATTATTTCCTTGAAAGTTCTACAACAACTCTGGCAGCTATGCTTGCATGTTCTGCAAACTCAGTCGTTGCTTGAGCAACAGAGGTAGCATCTTAAATTTAATGTTCCAATTCTGCCTGCCAACAGAAAAATTACCATTACTATCTCCAGGAAATGATTACCCATGTTCCAATCTTTCATCCTTGAAACCTAAGTGGCATGAACCACCATCATCAACACAATATTGCATTGAAGGTTCTACTATATCCCTGGCAGCTAGGCTTGCATGTTTTGCAAACTCAGTCGCTGCTTGAGCAGTAGAGGTAGCATCCTTAAATTCCATGTTCCAATTCTGCCTGCCAACAGAAATATTACCATTACCATCTATAGGAAATGATTGCCCATGTTCCAACCTTTCTTCTTTGAAACCTAAGTGGCATGAACCACCATCATCAACACAATATTGCCTTGAAAGTTCTACAATAGCTCTAGCAGCTATGCTTGCATGTTCTGCAAACTCAGTCGCTGCTTGAGCAACAGAGGTAGCATCCTTAAATTTCATGTTCCAATTCTACCTGCCAAAATAAAAATTACAATTACCATCTCCAGGAAATGATTGCCCATGTTCCAACCTTTCATCTTTGAAACTTAAGTGGCATGAACCACCATCATCAACAAAATATTGCCTTGAATGTTCTACAACAGTTCTGGCAGCTATGCTTGCTCGCTCTGCAAAATCAGCCGCGGCTTGAGCAACAGAGGTAGCATCCTTTAATTTCATGTTCCAATTCTGCCTGCCAACAGAATAATTACTACTACCACCTCCAGGAAATGATTGCCCATGTTCCAACCTTTCATCTTTGAAACCTAAGTGGCATGAACTACAATCATCAACATAATATTGTCCTGAAAGTTCTACAATTGCTCTGGAAGCTAGACTTGCATGTTCTGCAAACTCAGTTGCTGCATGAGCAGCAGAGGTAGCATCCTTAAATTTCATGTTCCAATTCTACCCGCCAACAGAAAAATTACCATTACCAATTCCAGGAAATGATTTCCCATGTTCCAACCTTTCAACCTTGAAACCTAAGTAGCATAAACCACCATCATCAATACAATATTGCCTTGAAAGTTCTACAACAGCTCTGGTAGCTATACTTGCTTGTTCTGCAAAATCAGCCGCTGCTTGAGCAACAGAGGTAGCATCCTTAAATTTCATGTTCCAATTCTGCTTGCCAACAGAAAAATTACTACTACCACCTCCAGGAAATGATTGCCCATGTTCCATCCTTTCATCCTTGAAACCGAAGTGGCATGAACTACCATCATCAACATAATATTGCCTTGAAAGTTCTACAACAGCTCTGGCAGCTAGGTTTGCATGTTCTGCAAACTCAGTTGCTACTTGAGCAGCAGAGGTAGCATCCTTAAATTTCATGTTCCAATTCTACCTGCCAACTGAAAAATTACCATTACCATCTCCAGGAAATGATTGCCGATGTTCCAACCTTGAAACCTAAGTAGCATGAACCACCATCATCAACACAATATTGTCTTTAAAGTTCTACAACAGCTCTGGCAGCCATGCTTGCATGATCTGCAAACTCAGTCGTTGCTTGAGCAACAGAGGTAGCATCTTAAATTTCATGTTCCAATTCTGCCTGCCAACAGAAAAATTACCATTACTCTCTCCAGGAAATGATTCCCCGTGTTCCAATATTTCATCCTTGAAACCTAAGTGTCATGAACCACCATCATCAACACAATATTTCCTTGAAAGTTCTACAACAACTCTGGCAGCTAGGCCACGATGTTCTTCAAACTCAGCCGTTGCTTGAGCAGCAGAGGTAGCATCCTTATATTTCATGTTCTAATTTTGCCTGCCAATAGAAAATTTACCATCTCCAGGAAATGATTGCCCATGTTCCAACCTTTCATCCTTGAAACCTAACTGGCATGAACCACCATCATCAACACAATATTGCATTGAAAGTTCTACTATATCTCTGGCAGCTAGGCTTGTATGTTTTGCAAACTTAGTCGCTGCTTGAGCAGTAGAGGTAGCATCCTTAAATTTCATGTTCCAATTCTGCCTGCCAACAGAAAAATTAACAATACCATCTCAAGGAAATGATTTCCCATGTTCCAACCTTTCATCCTTGAAAACTAAGTGGCATGAACCACCATCATCAACACAATATTGCCTTGAAAGTTCTACAATAGCTCTAGCAGCTATGCTTGCATGTTCTGCAAACTCTATCGCTGCTTGAGCAACAGAGGTAGCATCCTTAAATTTCATGTTCCAATTCTAGCTGCCAAAAGAAAAATTATAATTACCATCTCCAGGAAATGATTGCCCATGTTCCAACCTTTTATCTTTGAAACTTAAGTGGCATGAACCACCATAATCAACACAATATTGCCTTGAAAGTTCTACAACAGTTCTGGAAGCTATGCTTGCTTGCTCTGTAAAATCATCCGCGGCTTGAGCAACAGAGGTAGCATCCTTTAATTTCATGTTCCAATTCTGCCTACCAACAGAATAATTACTACTACCACCTCCAGGAAATGATTGCCCATGTTCCAACCTTTCAACCTTGAAACCTAAGTAGCATGAACCACCATCATCAACACAATATTGCCTTGAAAGTTCTACAACAGCTCTGGCAGCTATGCTTGCATGATCTGCAAACTGAGCCATTGCTTGAGCAGCAGAGGTAGCATCTTAAATTTCATTTTCCAATTCTTCCTGCCAACAGAAAAATTACCATTACTATCTCTAGGAAATGATTGCCCATGTTCCAATCTTTCATCCTTGAAACCTAAGTGTCATGAACCACCATCATCAACACAATATTTCCTTGAAAGTTCTACAATAGCTCTGGCAGCTAGGCCACAATGTTCTGCAAACTCAGCCGCTGCTTGAGCAGCAGAGGTAGCATCCTTATATTTCATGTTCTAATTTTGCCTGCCAAAAGAAAATTTACCATCTCCAGGAAATGATTGCCCATGTTCCAACCTTTCATCCTTGAAACCTAAGTGGCATGAACCACCATCATCAACACAATATTGCATTGAAAGTTCTACTATATCTCTGGCAACTAGGCTTGCATGTTTTGCAAACTCAGTCGCTGCTTGAGCAGTAGAGGTAGCATCCTTAAATTTCATGTTCCAATTCTGCCTGCCAATAGAAAAATCACCATTACCATCTCCAGGAAATGATTTCCCATGTTCCAACCTTTCAACCTTGAAACCTAAGTAGCATGAACCACCATCATCAACACAATATTGCCTTGAAAGTTCTACAACAGCTCTGGCAGCTATGCTTGCAAGATCTGCAAACTCAGCCGTTGCTTGAGCAGCAGAGGTAGCATCTTAAATTTCATGTTCTAATTCTGCCTGCCAATAGAAAATTTACCATTACCATCTCCAGGAAATGATTGCCCAAGTTCCAACCTTTCATCCTTGAAACCTAAGTGGCATGAACCACCATCATCAACACAATATTGCCTTGAAAGTTCTACTATATCTCTGGCAGCTAGGCTTGCATGATCTGCAAACTCAGTCGCTGCCTGAGCAGCAGAGGTAGCATCCTTTAATTTCATGTTCCAATTCTGCCTGCCAACAGAATAATTACTACTACCACCTCCAGGAAATGATTGCCCATGTTCCAGCCTTTCATCTTTGAAACCTAAGTGGCATGAACTACCATCATCAACATAATATTGCCTTGAAAGTTCTACAACAGCTCTGGCAGCTAGGTTTGCATGTTCTGCAAACTCAGTTGCTACTTGAGCAGCAGAGGTAGCATCCTTAAATTTCATGTTCCAATTCTACCTGCCAACTGAAAAATTACCATTACCATCTCCAGGAAATGATTGCCGATGTTCCAACCTTGAAACCTAAGTAGCATGAACCACCATCATCAACACAATATTGTCTTTAAAGTTCTACAACAGCTCTGGCAGCCATGCTTGCATGATCTGCAAACTCAGTCGTTGCTTGAGCAACAGAGGTAGCATCTTAAATTTCATGTTCCAATTCTGCCTGCCAACAGAAAAATTACCCTTACTCTCTCCAGGAAATGATTCCCCGTGTTCCAATATTTCATCCTTGAAACCTAAGTGTCATGAACCACCATCATCAACACAATATTTCCTTGAAAGTTCTACAACAACTCTGGCAGCTAGGCCACGATGTTCTTCAAACTCAGCCGTTGCTTGAGCAGCAGAGGTAGCATCCTTATATTTCATGTTCTAATTTTGCCTGCCAATAGAAAATTTACCATCTCCAGGAAATGATTGCCCATGTTCCAACCTTTCATCCTTGAAACCTAACTGGCATGAACCACCATCATCAACACAATATTGCATTGAAAGTTCTACTATATCTCTGGCAGCTAGGCTTATATGTTTTGCAAACTTAGTCGCTGCTTGAGCAGTAGAGGTAGCATCCTTAAATTTCATGTTCCAATTCTGCCTGCCAACAGAAAAATTAACAATACCATCTCAAGGAAATGATTTCCCATGTTCCAACCTTTCATCCTTGAAAACTAAGTGGCATGAACCACCATCATCAACACAATATTGCCTTGAAAGTGCTACAATAGCTCTAGCAGCTATGCTTGCATGTTCTGCAAACTCTATCGCTGCTTGAGCAACAGAGGTAGCATCCTTAAATTTCATGTTCCAATTCTAGCTGCCAAAAGAAAAATTATAATTACCATCTCCAGGAAATGATTGCCCATGTTCCAACCTTTTATCTTTGAAACTTAAGTGGCATGAACCACCATAATCAACACAATATTGCCTTGAAAGTTCTACAACAGTTCTGGAAGCTATGCTTGCTTGCTCTGTAAAATCAGCCGCGGCTTGAGCAACAGAGGTAGCATCCTTTAATTTCATGTTCCAATTCTGCCTACCAACAGAATAATTACTACTACCACCTCCAGGAAATGATTGCCCATGTTCCAACCTTTCAACCTTGAAACCTAAGTAGCATGAACCACCATCATCAACACAATATTGCCTTGAAAGTTCTACAACAGCTCTGGCAGCTATGCTTGCATGATCTGCAAACTGAGCCATTGCTTGAGCAGCAGAGGTAGCATCTTAAATTTCATTTTCCAATTCTTCCTGCCAACAGAAAAATTACCATTACTATCTCTAGGAAATGATTGCCCATGTTCCAATCTTTCATCCTTGAAACCTAAGTGTCATGAACCACCATCATCAACACAATATTTCCTTGAAAGTTCTACAATAGCTCTGGCAGCTAGGCCACAATGTTCTGCAAACTCAGCCGCTGCTTGAGCAGCAGAGGTAGCATCCTTATATTTCATGTTCTAATTTTGCCTGCCAAAAGAAAATTTACCATCTCCAGGAAATGATTGCCCATGTTCCAACCTTTCATCCTTGAAACCTAAGTGGCATGAACCACCATCATCAACACAATATTGCATTGAAAGTTCTACTATATCTCTGGCAACTAGGCTTGCATGTTTTGCAAACTCAGTCGCTGCTTGAGCAGTAGAGGTAGCATCCTTAAATTTCATGTTCCAATTCTGCCTGCCAATAGAAAAATCACCATTACCATCTCCAGGAAATGATTTCCCATGTTCCAACCTTTCAACCTTGAAACCTAAGTAGCATGAACCACCATCATCAACACAATATTGCCTTGAAAGTTCTACAACAGCTCTGGCAGCTATGCTTGCAAGATCTGCAAACTCAGCCGTTGCTTGAGCAGCAGAGGTAGCATCTTAAATTTCATGTTCTAATTCTGCCTGCCAATAGAAAATTTACCATTACCATCTCCAGGAAATGATTGCCCAAGTTCCAACCTTTCATCCTTGAAACCTAAGTGGCATGAACCACCATCATCAACACAATATTGCCTTGAAAGTTCTACTATATCTCTGGCAGCTAGGCTTGCATGATCTGCAAACTCAGTCGCTGCCTGAGCAGCAGAGGTAGCATCCTTTAATTTCATGTTCCAATTCTGCCTGCCAACAGAATAATTACTACTACCACCTCCAGGAAATGATTGCCCATGTTCCAGCCTTTCATCTTTGAAACCTAAGTGGCATGAACTACCATCATCAACATAATATTGTCTTGAAAGTTCTACAATTGCTCTGGCAGCTAGACTTGCATGTTCTGCAAACTCAGTTGCTGCATGAGCAGCAGAGGTAGCATCCTTAAATTTCATGTTCCAATTCTACCCGCCAACAGAAAAATTACCATTACCAATTCCAGGAAATGATAGCCCATGTTCCAACCTTTAAACCTTGAAACCTAAGTAGCATAAACCACCATCATCAATACAATATTGCCTTGAAAGTTCTACAATAGCTCTGGCCGCTATACTTGCTTGTTCTGCAAAATCAGCCGCTGCTTGAGCAACAGAGGTAGCATCCTTAAATTTCATGTTCCAATTCTGCCTGCCAACAGAAAAATTACTACTACCACCTCCAGGAAATGATTGCCCATGTTCCATCCTTTCATCCTTGAAACCGAAGTGGCATGAACTACCATCATCAACATAATATTGCCTTGAAAGTTCTACAACAGCTCTGGCAGCTAGGCTTGCATGTTCTGCAAACTCAGTCGCTGCTTGAGCAACAGAGGTAGCATCCTTAAATTTCATGTTCCAATTCTACCTGCCAAAAGAAAAATTACAATTACCATCTCCAGGAAATGATTGCCCATGTTCCAACCTTTCATCTTTGAAACTTAAGTGGCATGAACCACCATCATCAACAAAATATTGCCTTGAATGTTCTACAACAGTTCTGGCAGCTATGCTTGCTTGCTCTGCAAAATCAGCCGCGGCTTGAGCAACAGAGGTAGCATCCTTTAATTTCATGTTCCAATTCTGCCTGCCAACAGAATAATTACTACTACCCCCTCCAGGAAATGATTGCCCATGTTCCAACCTTTCATCTTTGAAACCTAAGTGGCATGAACTACCATCATCAACATAATATTGTCTTGAAAGTTCTACAATTGCTCTGGAAGCTAGACTTGCATGTTCTGCAAACTCAGTTACTACATGAGCAGCAGAGGTAGCATCCTTAAATTTCATGTTCCAATTCTACCCGCCAACAGAAAAATTACCATTACCAATTCCAGGAAATGATTGCCCATGTTCCAACCTTTCAACCTTGAAACCTAAGTAGCATAAACCACCATCATCAATACAATATTGACTTGAAAGTTCTACAACAGCTCTGGCCGCTATACTTGCTTGTTCTGCAAAATCAGCCGCTGCTTTAGCAACAGAGGTAGCATCCTTAAATTTCATGTTCCAATTCTGCCTGCCAACAGAAAAATTACTACTACCACCTCCAGGAAATGATTGCCCATGTTCCATCCTTTCATCCTTGAAACCGAAGTGGCATGAACTACCATCATCAACATAATATTACCTTGAAAGTTCTACAACAGCTCTGGCAGCTAGGCTTGCATGTTCTGCAAACTCAGTTGCTACTTGAGCAGCAGAGGTAGCATCCTTAAATTTCATGTTCCAATTCTACCTGCCAACAGAAAAATTACCATTACCATCTCCAAGAAATGATTGCCGATGTTCCAACCTTGAAACCTAAGTAGCATGAACCACCATCATCAACACAATATTGCCTTTAAAGTTCTACAATAGCTCTGGAAGCTATGCTTGCATGATCTGCAAATTCAGTCATTGCTTGAGCAACAGAGGTAGCATCTTAAATTTCATTTTCCAATTCTTCCTGCCAACAGAAAAATTACCATTACTATCTCTAGGAAATGATTGCCCATGTTCCAATCTTTCATCCTTGAAACCTAAGTGTCATGAACCACCATCATCAACACAATATTTCCTTGAAAGTTCTACAATAGCTCTGGCAGCTAGGCCACAATGTTCTGCAAACTCAGCCGCTGCTTGAGCAGCAGAGGTAGCATCCTTATATTTCATGTTCTAATTTTGCCTGCCAAAAGAAAATTTACCATCTCCAGGAAATGATTGCCCATGTTCCAACCTTTCATCCTTGAAACCTAAGTGGCATGAACCACCATCATCAACACAATATTGCATTGAAAGTTCTACTATATCTCTGGCAGCTAGGCTTGCATGTTTTGCAAACTCAGTCGCTGCTTGGGCAGTAGAGGTAGCATCCTTAAATTTCATGTTCCAATTCTGCATGCCAATAGAAAAATTACCATTACCATCTCCAGGAAATGATTGCCCATGTTCCAACCTTGAAACCTAAGTAGCATGAACCACCATCATCAACACAATATTGTCTTGAAAGTTCTACAACAGCTCTGGCACCTATGCTTGCATGATCTGCAAACTCAGCCGTTGCTTGAGCAGCAGAGGTAGCATCTTAAATTTCATGTTCTAATTCTGCCTGCCAATAGAAAATTTACCATTACCATCTCCAGGAAATGATTGCCCAAGTTCCAACCTTTCATCCTTGAAACCTAAGTGGCATGAACCACCATCATCAACACAATATTGCCTTGAAAGTTCTACTATATCTCTGGCAGCTAGGCTTGCATGATCTGCAAACTCAGTCGCTGCCTGAGCAGCAGAGGTAGCATCCTTTAATTTCATGTTCCAATTCTGCCTGCCAACAGAAAAATTACCATTACCAATTCCAGGAAATGATTGCCCATATTCCAGCCTTTCATCTTTGAAACCTAAGTGGCATGAACTACCATCATCAACATAATATTGTCTGGAAAGTTCTACAATTGCTCTGGCAACTAGACTTGCATGTTCTGCAAACTCAGTTGCTGCATGAGCAGCAGAGGTAGCATCCTTAAATTTCATGTTCCAATTCTGCCTGCCAACAGAAGGATTACTACTACCACCTCCAGGAAATGATTGCCCATGTTCCATCCTTTCATCCTTGAAACCGAAGTGGCATGAACTACCATCATCAACATAATATTGCCTTAAAAGTTCTACAACAGCTCTGGCAGCTAGGCTTGCATGTTCTGCAAACTCAGTCGCTGCTTGAGCAACAGAGGTAGCATCCTTAAATTTCATGTTCCAATTCTACCCGCCAACAGAAAAATTACCATTACCAATTCCAGGAAATGATTGCCCATGTTCCAACCTTTCAACCTTGAAACCTAAGTAGCATAAACCACCATCATCAATACAATATTGCCTTGAAAGTTCTACAACAGCTCTGGCTGCTATACTTGCTTGTTCTGCAAAATCAGCCGCTGCTTTAGCAACAGAGGGAGCATCCTTAAATTTCATGTTCCAATTCTGCCTGCCAACAGAAAAATTACTACTACCACCTCCAGGAAATGATTGCCCATGTTCCATCCTTTCATCCTTGAAACCGAAGTGGCATGAACTACCATCATCAACATAATATTACCTTGAAAGTTTTACAACAGCTCTGGCAGCTAGGCTTGCATGTTCTGCAAACTCAGTTGCTACTTGAGCAGCAGAGGTAGCATCCTTAAATTTCATGTTCCAATTCTACCTGCCAACAGAAAAATTACCATTACCATCTCCAAGAAATGATTGCCGATGTTCCAACCTTGAAACCTAAGTAGCATGAACCACCATCATCAACACAATATTGCCTTTAAAGTTCTACAATAACTCTGGAAGCTATGCTTGCATGATCTGCAAATTCAGTCATTGCTTGAGCAACAGAGGTAGCATCTTAAATTTCATTTTCCAATTCTTCCTGCCAACAGAAAAATTACCATTACTATCTCTAGGAAATGATTGCCCATGTTCCAATCTTTCATCCTTGAAACCTAAGTGTCATGAACCACCATCATCAACACAATATTTCCTTGAAAGTTCTACAATAGCTCTGGCAGCTAGGCCACAATGTTCTGCAAACTCAGCCGCTGCTTGAGCAGCAGAGGTAGCATCCTTATATTTCATGTTCTAATTTTGCCTGCCAAAAGAAAATTTACCATCTCCAGGAAATGATTGCCCATGTTCCAACCTTTCATCCTTGAAACCTAAGTGGCATGAACCACCATCATCAACACAATATTGCATTGAAAGTTCTACTATATCTCTGGCAGCTAGGCTTGCATGTTTTGCAAACTCAGTCGCTGCTTGGGCAGTAGAGGTAGCATCCTTAAATTTCATGTTCCAATTCTGCATGCCAATAGAAAAATTACCATTACCATCTCCAGGAAATGATTGCCCATGTTCCAACCTTGAAACCTAAGTAGCATGAACCACCATCATCAACACAATATTGCCTTGAAAGTTCTACAACAGCTCTGACACCTATGCTTGCATGATCTGCAAACTCAGCCGTTGCTTGAGCAGCAGAGGTAGCATCTTAAATTTCATGTTCTAATTCTGCCTGCCAATAGAAAATTTACCATTACCATCTCCAGGAAATGATTGCCCAAGTTCCAACCTTTCATCCTTGAAACCTAAGTGGCATGAACCACCATCATCAACACAATATTGCCTTGAAAGTTCTACTATATCTCTGGCAGCTAGGCTTGCATGATCTGCAAACTCAGTCGCTGCCTGAGCAGCAGAGGTAGCATCCTTTAATTTCATGTTCCAATTCTGCCTGCCAACAGAAAAATTACCATTACCAATTCCAGGAAATGATTGCCCATATTCCAGCCTTTCATCTTTGAAACCTAAGTGGCATGAACTACCATCATCAACATAATATTGTCTGGAAAGTTCTACAATTGCTCTGGCAGCTAGACTTGCATGTTCTGCAAACTCAGTTGCTGCATGAGCAGCAGAGGTAGCATCCTTAAATTTCATGTTCCAATTCTGCCTGCCAACAGAAGGATTACTACTACCACCTCCAGGAAATGATTGCCCATGTTCCATCCTTTCATCCTTGAAACCGAAGTGGCATGAACTACCATCATCAACATAATATTGCCTTAAAAGTTCTACAACAGCTCTGGCAGCTAGGCTTGCATGTTTTGCAAACTCAGTCGCTGCTTGAGCAACAGAGGTAGCATCCTTAAATTTCATGTTCCAATTCTACCTGACAAAAGAAAAATTACAATTACCATCTCTAGGAAATGATTGCCCATGTTCCAACCTTTCATCTTTGAAACTTAAGTGGCATGAACCACCATCATCAACAAAATATTGCCTTGAATGTTCTACAACAGTTCTGGCAGCTATGCTTGCTTGCTCTGCAAAATCAGCCGCTGCTTGAGTAACACAGGTAGCATCCTTTAATTTCATGTTCCAATTCTGCCTGCCAACAGAATAATTACTACTACCACCTCCAGGAAATGATTGCCCATGTTCCAACCTTTCATCTTTGAAACCTAAGTGGCATGAACTACCATCATCAACATAATATTGTCTTGAAAGTTCTACAATTGCTCTGGCAGCTGGACATGCATGTTCTGCAAACTCAGTTGCTGCATGAGCAGCAGAGGTAGCATCCTTAAATTTCATGTTCCAATTATACCCGCCAACAGAAAAATTACCATTACCAATTCCAGGAAATGATTGCCCATGTTCCAACCTTTCAACCTTGAAACCTAAGTAGCATAAACCACCATCATCAATACAATATTGCCTTGAAAAGTCTACAACAGCTCTGGCAGCTATACTTGCTTGTTTTGCAAAATCAGCCGCTGTTTGAGCAACAGAGGTAGCATCCTTAAATTTCATGTTCCAATTCTGCCTGCCAACAGAAAAATTACTACTACCACCTCCAGGAAATGATTGCCCATGTTCCATCCTTTCATCCTTGAAACCGAAGTGGCATGAACTACCATCATCAACATAATATTGCCTTGAAAGTTCTACAACAGCTCTGGCAGCTAGGCTTGCATGTTCTGCAAACTCAGTTGCTACTTGAGCAGCAGAGGTAGCATCCTTAAATTTCATGTTCCAATTCTACCTGCCAACAGAAAAATTACCATTACCATCTCCAGGAAATGATTGCCGATGTTCCAACCTTGAAACCTAAGTAGCATGAACCACCATCATCAACATAATATTGCCTTTGAAGTTCTACAACAGCTCTGGCAGCTATGCTTGCATGATCTGCAAACTCAGTCATTGCTTGAGCAACAGAGGTAGCATCTTAAATTTCATGTTCCAATTCTGCCTGCCAACAGAAAAATTACCATTACTATCTCCAGGAAATGATTGCCCAAGTTCCAATCTTTCATCCTTGAAACCTAAGTGTCATGAACCACCATCATCAACACAATATTTCCTTGAAAGTTTTACAACAGCTCTGGTAGCTAGGCCACAATGTTCTACAAACTCAGCCGCTGCTTGAGCAGCAGAGGTAGCATCCTTATATTTCATGTTCTAATTTTGCTGGCCAATAGAAAATTTACCATCTCCAGGAAATGATTGCCCATGTTCCAACCTTTCATCCTTGAAACCTAAGTGGCATGAACCACCATTATCAACACAATATTGCATTGAAAGTTCTACTATATCTCTGGCAGCTAGGCTTGCATGTTTTGCAAACTCAGTCGCTGCTTGAGCAGTAGAGGTAGCATCCTTAAATTTCATGTTCCAATTCTGCCTGCCAACAGAAAAATTACCATTACCATCTCCAGAAAATGATTGCCCATGTTCCAACCTTTCAACCTTGAAACCTAAGTAGCATGAACCACCATCATCAACACAATATTGCCTTGAAAGTTCTACAACAGCTCTAACAGCTATGCTTGCATGATCGGCAAACTCAGCCGTTGCTTGAGTAGCAGAGGTAGCATCCTTAAATTTCATGTTCCAATTCTAGCTGCCAAAAGAAAAATTACAATTACCATCTCCAGGAAATGATTGCCCATGTTCCAACCTTTCATCTTTGAAACTTAAGTGGCATGAACCACCATAATCAACACAATATTGCCTTGAAAGTTCTACAACAGTTCTGGCAGCTATGCTTGCTTGCTCTGCAAAATCAGCCGCGGCTTGAGCAACAGAGGTAGCATCCTTTAATTTCATGTTCCAATTCTGCCTGCCAACAGAATAATTACTACTACCACCTCCAGGAAATGATTGCCCATGTTCCAACCTTTCATCTTTGAAACCTAAGTGGCATGAACTACCATCATCAACATAATATTGTCTTGAAAGTTCTACAATAGATCTGGCAGCTAGACTTGCATGTTCTGCAAACACAGTTGCTGCTTGAGCAGCAGAGGTAGCATCCTTAAATTTCATGTTCCAATTCTACCCGCCAACAGAAAAATTACCATTACCATCTCCAGGAAATGATTGCCCATGTTCCAACCTTTCAACCTTGAAACCTAAGTAGCATGAACCACCATCATCAATACAATATTGCCTTGAAAGTTCTACAACAGCTCTGGCAGCTATACTTGCTTGTTCTGCAAAATCAGCCGCTGCTTGAGCAACAGAGGTAGCATCCTTAAATTTCTTGTTCCAATTCTGCCTGCCAACAGAAAAATTACTACTACCACCTCCAGGAAATGATTGCCCATGTTCCATCCTTTCATCCTTGAAACCGAAGTGGCATGAACTACCATCATCAACATAATATTGCCTTGAAAGTTCTACAACAGCTCTGGCAGCTGGGCTTGCATGTTCTGCAAACTCAGTTGCTACTTGAGCAGCAGAGGTAGCATCCTACAATTTCATGTTCCAATTCTACCTGCCAACAGAAAAATTACCATTACCATCTCCAGGAAATGATTGCCCATGTTCCAACCTTTCAACCTAGAAACCTAAGTAGCATGAACAACCATCATCAACATAATATTGCCTTGAAAGTTCTACAACAGCTCTGGCAGCTACGCTTGCATGATCTGCAAACTGAGCCATTGCTTGAGCAGCTGAGGTAGCATCTTAAATTTCATTTTCCAATTCTTCCTGCCAACAGAAAAATTACCATTACTATCTCCAGGAAATGATTCCCCATATTCCAATCTTTCATCCTTGAAACCTAAGTGTCATGAACCACCATCATCAACACAATATTTCCTTGAAAGTTCTACAACAGCTCTGGCAGCTAGGCCACAATGTTCTGCAAACTCAGCCGCTGCTTGAGCAGCAGAGGTAGCATCCTTATATTTCATGTTCTAATTTTGCCTGCCAATAGAAAATTTACCATCTCCAGGAAATGATTGCCCATGTTCCAACCTTTCATCCTTGAAACCTAAGTGGCATGAACCACCATCATCAACACAATATTGCATTGAAAGTTCTACTATATCTCTGGCAACTAGGCTTACATGTTTTGCAAACTCAGTCGCTGCTTAAGCAGTAGAGGTAGCATCCTTAAATATCATGTTCCAATTCTGCCTGCCAACAGAAAAATTACCATTACCATCTCCAGGAAATGATTGCCCATGTTCCAACCTTTCAACCTTGAAACCTAAGTAGCATGAACCACCATCATCAACACAATATTTCCTTGAAAGTTCTACAACAGCTCTGGCAGCTATGCTTGCCTGATCTGCAAACTCAGCCGTTGCTTGAGCAGCTGAGGTAGCATCTTAAATTTCATGTTCTAATTCTGCCTGCCAATAGAAAAATTACCATTACCATCTCCAGGAAATGATTGCCCAAGTTCCAACCTTTCATCCTTGAAACCTAAGTGGCATGAACCACCATCATCAACACAATATTGCCTTGAAAGTTCTACAACAGCTCAGGCAGCTAGGCTTGCATGTTCTGCAAACTCAGCCGGTGCTTTAGCAGCAGAGGTAGCATCCATAAATTTCATGTTCCAATTCTACCCGCCAATAGAAAAATTACCATTACCATATCCCGGAAATCATTGCCCATGTCCCAACCTTTCAACCTTGAAACCTAAGTAGCATGAACCACCATCATAAACACAATATTGCCTTGAAAGTTCAACAACAGCTCTGGCAGCTATGCTTGCATGATCTGTAAACTCAGTCGTTGCTTGAGCAGCAGAGGTAGCATCTTAAATTTCATGTTCCAATTCTGCTTGCCAACAAAAAAATTACCATTACCATCTCCAGGAAATGATTGCCCATGTTCCAATCTTTCATCCTTGAAACCTAAGTGTCATGAACCACCATCATCAACATAATATTTCCTTGAAATTTCTACAACAGCTCTGGCAGCTAGGCCACCATGTTCTGCAAACTCAGCCGCTGCTTGAGCAGTAGAGGTAGAATCCTTAAATTTCATGTTCTAATTCTGCCTGCCAATAGAAACTTTACCATGTCCAGGAAATGATTACCCATGTTCCAACCTGTCATCCTTGAAACCTAAGTGGCATGAACCACCATCATCAACACAATATTACATTGAAAGTTCTACTATATCTCTGGGAGCTAGGCTTGCATGTTTTGCAAACTCAGTCGCTGCATGAGCAGTAGAGGTAGCATCCTTAAATTTCATGTTCCAATTCTGCCTGCTAACAGAAATATTACCATTACCATCTATAGGAAATGATTACCCATGTTCCAACCTTTCATCCTTGAAACCTAAGTGGCATGAACCACCATCATCAACACAATATTGCCTTGAAAGTTCTACAACAGCTTAGGCAGCTAGGCTTGAATGTTCAACAAACTCAGCCGCTGCTTGAGCAGCAGAGGTAGCATCCTTAAATTTCATGTTCCAATTCTTCCTGGCAACAGAAAAATTACTACTACCACCTCCAGGAAATGATTGCCCATGTTCCAACCTTTCATCCTTGAAACCTAAGTGGCATGAACTACCATCATCAACATAATATTGCCTTGAAAGTTCTACAACAGCTCTGGCAGCTAGGATTGCATATTCTAAAAACTCAGTGGCTGCTTGAGCAGCAGAGGTAGCATCCTTAAATTTCATGTTACAATTCTACCTGCGAACAGAAAAGTTACCATTACCATCTCCAGGAAATGATTGCCTATGTTCCAACCTTTCAACCTTGAAACCTAAGTACCATGAACCACCATCATCAACACAATATTGCCTTAAAAGTTCTACAACAGCTCTGGCAGCTATGCTTGCATGTTCTGCAAACTAAGCCGTTGCTTGAGCAGCAGAGGTAGAATCATAAATTTCATGTTCCAATTCTGCCTACC
Organism: Nicotiana tomentosiformis; assembly: GCF_000390325.3. Classification (NCBI taxonomy): domain Eukaryota; kingdom Viridiplantae; phylum Streptophyta; class Magnoliopsida; order Solanales; family Solanaceae; genus Nicotiana; species Nicotiana tomentosiformis. The sequence goes on from NW_027174560.1 coordinate 418,302, forward strand.
AACAGAAAAATTACAATTACCATCTCTAGGAAATGATTGCCCATGTTCCAATCTCTCATCCTTGACACCTAAGTGTCATGAACCACCATCATCAACACAATATTTCCTTCAAAGTTCTACAACAGCTCTGGCAGCTAGGCCACCATGTTCAGCAAACTCAGCCGCTGCTTGAACAGCAGAGGTGGCATCCTTAAATTTCATGTTCTAATTCTGCTTGCCTATAGAAAATTTACCATCTCCAGGAAATGATTGCCCATGTTCCAACCATTCATCCTTGAAACCTAAGTGGCATGAACCACCATCATCTACACAATATTGCATTGAAAGTTCTACTATATCTCTGGCAGCTAGGCTTGGATGTTTTGCAAACTCAGCCGCTGCTTGAGCAGCAGAGGTAGCATCCGTAAATTTCATGTCCCAATTCTGCCTGCCAACAGAAATATTACCATTACCATCTCCAGGAAATGATTGCCCATGTTCCAACCTTTCATCCTTGAAACCTAAGTGGCATGAACCACCATCATCAACACAATATTGCCTTTAAAGTTCTACAATAGATCTGGTAGCTAAGCTTGAATGTTATGCAAAGTCAGCCTCTACTTGAGCAACAGAGGTAGGATCCTTAAATTCCATGTTCCAATTATGACTACCAAAAGAAACAATTACCATTACCATCTCCAGGAAATGATTGCCCATGTTCCAACCTTTCATCCTTGAAACCTAAGTGGCATGAACCACCATCATCAACACAATATTGTCTTGAAATTTCTACAACAGTTCTGGCAGCTAGACCTGCAAGTTCTGTAAACTCAGCCGCTGCTTGAGCAGCAGAGGTAGCATCCTTTAATTTCATGTTCCAATTCTGCTTGCCAACTAAAAAATAACCATTACCATCTCTAGGAAATGATTGCCCATGTTCCAACCTTTCATCCTTGAAACCTAAGTGGCATGACCCACCAACATAAACACAAATATTGCCTTGAAAGATCTATAATAGCTCTGGCAGCTAGGCTTGCATATTCTGCAAACTCAGTCGCTGCTTGATCAGCAGAGGTAGCATCTTTAAATTTCATGTCCCAATTCTGCCTGCCAACAGAAATATTACCATTACCATCTCCAGGAATTGATTGCCCATGTTCCAACCTTTCATCCTTGAAACCTAAGTGGCATGAACCACAATCATCAGCACAATATTGCCTTTAAAGTTCTTCAACAGCTCTGGCAGCTAGGGTTGCATGTTCTGCAAACTCAGCAGCTGCTTGAGCAGCAGAGGTAGCATCCTTAAATTTAATGTTCCAATTCTACCTGCCAACAGAAAAATTACTATATCCATGATATGATTGCCCATGTTCCAACCTTTCATCCTTGAAACCTAAGTGTCATGAACCACCATCATCAACACAATAATGCCTTGAAAGTTCTATAATAGTTCTGGCAGCTAGACCTGCAAGTTCTGTAAACTCAGCCGCTGCTTGAGCAGCAGAGGTAGCATCCTTTAATTTCATGTTCCAATTCTGCTTGCCAACTAAAAAATAACCATCACTATCTCCAGGAAATGATTGCCCATGTTCCAACCTTTCATCCTTGAAACCTAAGTGGCATGATCCACCATCATCAACACAATATTGCCTTGAAAGTTCTACAACAGTTCTGGCATCTAGACCTTCAAGTTCTGTAAACTCAGCCACTGCTAGAGCAGCAGAGGTAGCATCCTTTAATTTCATGTTCCAATTTTGCTTGCCAACTAAAAAATAACCATTACCATCTCCAAGAAATGATTGCCCATGTTCCAACCTTTCATCCTTGAAACCTAAGTGGCATGACCCACCAACATAAACACAAATATTGCCTTGAAAGATCTATAATAGCTCTGGCAGCTAGGCTGGCATGTTCTGCAAACTCAGCCGCTGCTTGAGCAGCAGAGGAAGCATCCTTAAATTTCATGTCCCAATTCTGCCTGCCAACAGAAATATTACCATTACCATCTCCAGGAAATGATTGCCCATGTTCCAACCTTTCATCCTTGAAACCTAAGTGGCATGAACCACCATCATCAACATAATATTGCCTTTAAAGTTCTACAATAGATCTGGTAGCTAAGCTTGAATGTTATGCAAAGTCAGCCTCTACTTGAGCAACAAAGGTAGGATCCTTAAATTCCATGTTCCAATTATGACTACCAAAAGAAACAATTACCATTACCATCTCCAGGAAATGATTGCCCATGTTCCAACCTTTCATCCTTGAAACCTAAGTGGCATGAACCACCATCATCAACACAATATTGTCTTGAAATTTCTACAACAGTTCTGGCAGCTAGACCTGCAAGTTCTGTAAACTCAGCCGCTGCTTGAGCAGCAGAGGTAGCATCCTTTAATTTCATGTTCCAATTCTGCTTGCCAACTAAAAAATAACCATTACCATCTCCAGGAAATGATTGCCCATGTTCCAACCTTTCATCCTTGAAACCTAAGTGGCATGACCCACCAACATAAACACAAATATTGCCTTGAAAGATCTATAATAGCTCTGGCAGCTAGGCTTGCATATTCTGCAAACTCAGTCGCTGCTTGATCAGCAGAGGTAGCATCTTTAAATTTCATGTCCCAATTCTGCCTGCCAACAGAAATATTACCATTACCATCTCCAGAAATTGATTGCCCATGTTCCAACCTTTCATCCATGAAACCTAAGTGGCATGAACCACAATCATCAGCACAATATTGCCTTTAAAGTTCTTCAACAGCTCTGGCAGCTAGGGTTGCATGTTCTACAAACTCAGCAGCTGCTTGAGCAGCAGAGGTAGCATCCTTAAATTTAATGTTCCAATTCTACCTGCCAACAGAAAAATTACTATATCCATGAAATGATTGCCCATGTTCCAACCTTTCATCCTTGAAACCTAAGTGTCATGAACCACCATCATCAACACAATATTGCCTTGAAAGTTCTATAATAGTTCTGGCAGCTAGACCTGCAAGTTCTGTAAACTCAGCCGCTGCTTGAGCAGCAGAGGTAGCATCCTTTAATTTCATGTTCCAATTCTGCTTGCCAACTAAAAAATAACCATCACCATCTCCAGGAAATGATTGCCCATGTTCCAACCTTTCATCCTTGAAACCTAAGTGGCATGATCCACCATCATCAACACAATATTGCCTTGAAAGTTCTACAACAGTTCTGGCATCTAGACCTGCAAGTTCTGTAAACTCAGCCGCTGCTAGAGCAGCAGAGGTAGCATCCTTTAATTTCATGTTCCAATTTTGCTTGCCAACTAAAAAATAACCATTACCATCTCCAAGAAATGATTGCCCATGTTCCAACCTTTCATCCTTGAAACCTAAGTGGCATGACCCACCAACATAAACACAAATATTGCCTTGAAAGATCTATAATAGCTCTGGCAGCTAGGCTGGCATGTTCTGCAAACTCAGCCGCTGCTTGAGCAGCAGAGGTAGCATCCTTAAATTTCATGTCCCAATTCTGCCTGCCAACAGAAATATTACCATTACCATCTCCAGGAAATGATTGCCCATGTTCCAACCTTTCATCCTTGAAACCTAAGTGGCATGAACCACCATCATCAACACAATATTTCCTTTAAAGTTCTACAATAGATCTGGCAGCTAAGCTTGAATGCTATGCAAAGTCAGCCTCTACTTGAGCAGCAGAGGTAGGATCCTTAAATTTCATGTTCCAATTATGCCTACCAAAAGAAACAATTACCATTACCATCTCCAGGAAATGATTGCCCATGTTCCAACCTTTCATCCTTGAAACCTAAGTGGCATGAACCACCATCATCAACACAATATTGCCTTGAAAGTTCTTCTACAGTTTTGGCAGCTAGACTAGCAAGTTCTGTAAACTCAGCCGCTGCTTGAGCAGCAGAGGTAGCATCCTTTAATTTCATGTTCCAATTCTGCTTGCCAACTAAAAAATAACCATTACCATCTCCAGGAAATGATTGCCCATGTTCCAACCTTTTATCCTTGAAACCTAAGTGGCATGACCCACCAACATAAACACAAATATTGCCTTGAAAGATCTATAATAGCTCTGGCAGCTAGGCTTGCATGTTCTGCAAACTCAATCGCTGCTTGATCAGCAGAGGTAGCATCCTTAAATTTCATGTCCCAATTCTGCCTGCCAACAGAAATATTACCATTACCATCTCCAGGAATTGATTGCCCATGTTCCAACCTTTCATCCTTGAAACCTAAGTGGCATGAACCACAATCATCAGCACAACATTGCCTTTAACATTCTTCAACAGCTCTGGCAGCTAGGGTTGCATGTTCTGCAAACTCAGCAGTTGTTTGAGCAGCAGAGGTAGCATCCTTAAATTTGATGTTCCAATTCTGCCTGCCAACAGAAAAATTACTATATCCATGAAATGATTGCCCATGTTCCAACCTTTCATCCTTGAAACCTAAGTGGCATGAACCACCACCATCAACACAATATTGCCTTGAAAGTTCTACAACAGCTCTGGCAGTTAGGTTTGCATGTTCTGCAAACTTAGCCGCTGCTTGAGCAGCAGAGGTAGCATCCTTAAATTTTATGTTCCAATTCTTCCTACCAACAGAAAAATTACAATTACCATCTCCAGGAAATGATTGCCCATGTTCCAACATTTCATCTTTGAAACCTAAGTGGTATGAACCACCATCATCAACATAATATTGCCTTGAAAGTTCTACAACAGCTCTGCCAGCTAGGCTTGCATGTTCTGCAAACTCAGTCGCTGCTTGATCAGCAGAGGTAGCATCCTTAAATTTAATGTTCCAATTCTACCTGCCAACAGAAAAATTACAATTACCATCTCCAGGAAATGATTGCCCATGTTCCAACCTTTCATATTTGAAACCTAAGTGGCATGAACCACCATCATCAACACAATATTGCCTTGAAAGTTCTATAACAGCTTTGGCAGCTAGACTTGCATGTTCTGCAAAGTCAGCCGCTGCTTGATCAACAGAGGTAGCATCCTTAAATTTCATGTTCCAATTCTACCTGCCAACAGAAAAATTACCATTACCATCTCCAGGAAATGATTGCCCATGTTCCAACCTTTCCACCTTGAAACCTAAGTTGCATGAACCACCATCATCAGTACAATATATCCTTGAAAGTTCTACAACAGCTATGGCAGCTAGGCTTGCATGTTCTGCAAACTCAGCCGTTGCTTGAGCAGCAGAGGTAGCATCATAAATTTCATGTTCCAGTTCTGCCAGCCTACAGAAATATTACCAATACCATCTCCAGGAAATAATTGCCAATGTTCCAATCTTTCATCCTGGAAACCTAAGTGGCATGAACCACCATCATCAACACAATATTTCCTTGAAAGTTCTACAACAACTCTGGCAGCTAGGCCACTATGTTCTGCAAACTCAGTCGCTGCTTGAGCAACAGAGATAGCATCCTTAAATTTCATGTTCTAATTCTGCCTGCCAATAGAAAATTTACCATCTCCAGGAAATGATTGCCCATGTTCCAACCATTCATCCTTGAAACCTAAGTGGCATGAACCACTATCATCAACACAATATTGCATTGAAAGTTCTACTATATCTCTGGCAGCTAGGCTTGCTTGTTCTGCAAACTCAGTCGCTGCTTGAGCAGCAGATGTATCATCCTTAAATTTCATGTTCCAATTCTGCCTGCCAACAGAAATATTACCATTACCATCTCTAGGAAATGATTGCCCATGTTCCAACCTTTCATCCTTGAAACCTAAGTGGCATGAACCACCATCAACAACACAATATTGCATTGAAAGTTCTACTATATCTCTGGCAGCTAGGCTTGCATGTTCTGCAAACTCAGTAGCTGCTTGAGCAGCAGAGGTAGCCTCCTTAAATTTCATGTTCCAATTTTGCCTGCCAACAAAAATATTACCATTACCATCTCTAGGAAATGATTGCCCATGTACCAACCTTTCATCCTTGAAACCTAAGTGGCATGAACCAGCATCATTAACACAATATTGCCTTCAAAGTTCTACAACAGCTCTGGTAGCTAGGCTTGCATATTCTGCAAACTCAGCTGCTGCTTGAGCAGCAGAGGTAGCATCCTTAAATTTCAAGTTCCAATTCTTCTTGCCAACAGAAAAATTACCATCTCCAGAAAATGATTGCCCATGTTCCAACCATTCATCCTTGAAAGCTAAGTGGCACGAACCACTATCATCAACATAATATTGCCTTGAAAGTTCTACAACAGCTTTGGCAGCTAGGCCTACATGTTCTGCAAAATCAGCCGCTGCTTGATCAATAGAGGTAGCATCCTTAAATTTGATGTTCCAATTCTGCCTACCAACAGAAATATTACTACAACCACCTCCAGGAAATGATTGCCCATGTTCCAACCTTTCATCTTTGAAACCTAAGTGGCATGAACTACCATCATCAACATAATATTGCCTTGAAAGTTCTACAACAGCTCTGGTATCTAGGTTTGCATGTTCTGCAAATTCGGCCGCTGCTTGAGCAGCAGAGGTAGCATCCTTAAATTTCATGTTCCAATTCTACCTGCCAACAGAAAAATTACCATTACCATCTCCAGGAAATGATTGCCCATGTTCCAACCTTTCCACCTTGAAACCTATGTTGCATGAACCACCATCATCAGCACAATATATCCTTGAAAGTTCTACAACAGCTTTGGCAGCTAGGCTTGCATGTTCTGCAAACTCAGCCGCTGCTTGAGCAGCAGAGGTAGCATCATAAATTTCATGTTTCAATTCTGCCTGCCAGCAGAAAAATTACCATTACCATCTCCAGGAAATGATTGCCCATGTTCCAACCTTTCATCTTTGAAACCTAAGTGGCATGAACCACCATCATCAACACAATATTGCCTTGAAAGTTCTACAACAACTCTGGCAGCTAGCTTTGCTTGTTCTGCAAACTCAACCGCTGCTTGAGCAGCAGAGGTAGCATCTTTAAATTTCATGTTCCAATTCTGCCTGCCAACACAAAAATTACCATTACCATCTTCAGGAAATGATTGCCGATGTTCCAACCTTTCATCCTTGAAACCTAAGTGGCATGAACCACCATCATCAACACAATATTGCCTTGAAAGTTCTATAACAGCTCTGGCAGCTAGGCCTGCATGTTCTGTAAAGTCAGCCGCTGCTTGAGCGGTAGAGGTAGCTTCCTTTAATTTCATGTTCCAATTCTGCCTGCCAACTGAACAATTACCATTACCATCTCCAGGAAATGATTGCCCATGTTCTAACCTTTCATCCTTGAAACCTAAGTGGCATGAACCACCATTATCAACACAATATTGCCTTGAAAGTTCTATAACAGCTCTGGCAGTTAGGCTTGCATGTTCTGCAAACTCATCCACTGCTTGAGCAGCAGAGGTAGCATCCTTAAATTTAATGTTCCAATTCTACCTGCCAACAGAAAAATTACAATTACCATCTCCAGGAAATGATTGCCCATGTTCCAACTTTTCATCTTTGAAACCTAAGTGGCATGAACCACCATCATCAACACAATATTGCCTTGAAAGTTCTACAACAACTCTGGCAGCTAGCTTTGCATGTTCTGCAAACTCAACCGCTGTTTGAGGAGTAGAGGTAGCATCCTTAAATTTAATGTCCCAATTCTGCCTGCCAACACAAAAATTACCAATACCATCTTCAGGAAATGATTGCCCATGTTCCAACCTTTCATCCTTGAAACCTAAGTGGCATGAACCACCATCATCAACACAATATTGCCTTGAAAGTTCTACAATAGCTCTGGCAGCTAGGTTTGCATGTTCTGCAAACTTAGCCGCTGCTTGAGCAGCAGAGGTAGCATCCTTAAATTTTATGTTCCAATTCTACCTACCAACAGAAAAATTACAATTACCATCTCCAGGAAATGATTGCCCATGTTCCAACATTTCATCTGTGAAACCTAAGTGGCATGAACCACCATCATCAACATAATATTGCCTTGAATGTTCTACAACAGCTCTGCCAGCTAGGCTTGCATGTTCTGCAAAATCAGCCGCTACTTGAGCAACAGAGGTAGCATCCTTAAATGTAATGTTCCAATTCTACCTGCCAACAGAAAAATTACAATTACCATCTCCAGGAAATGATTGCCCATGTTCCAACCTTTCATCTTTGAAACCTAAGTGGCATGAACCACCATCATCAACACAATATTGCCTTGAAAGTTCTACAACAACTCTGGCAGCTAGCTTTGCATGTTCTGCAAACTCAACCGCTGCTTGAGCAGCATAGGTAGCATCTTTAAATTTCATGTTCCAATTCTGCCTGCCAACACAAAAATTACCATTACCATCTTCAGGAAATGATTGCCGATGTTCCAACCTTTCATCCTTGAAACCTAAGTGGCATGAACCACCATCATCAACACAATATTGCCTTGAAAGTTCTACAACAGCTCTGGCAGCTAGGTTTGCATGTTCTGAAAACTCAGCCGCTGCTTGAGCAGCAGAGGTAGCATCATAAATTTCATGTTTCAATTCTGCCTGCCAGCAGAAAAATTACCATTACCATCTCCAGGAAATGATTGCCCATGTTCCAACCTTTCATCCTTGAAACCTAAGTGGCATGAACCACCATCATTAACATAATATTTCCTTGAAAGTTCTACAACAGCTCTGGCAGCTAGGCTTGCATGTTCTGCAAACTCAGCCGTTGCTTGAGCAGCAGAGGTAGCATCATAAATTTCATGTTCCAGTTCTGCCAGCCTACAGAAAAATTACCATTACCATCTCCAGGAAATGATTGCCCATGTTCCAATCTTTCATCCTGGAAACCTAAGTGGCATGAACCACCATCATCAACACAATATTTCCTTGAAAGTTCTATAACAGCTCTAGAAGCTAGGCCACCATGTTCTGCAAACTAAGTCGCTGCTTGAGCAGCAGAGGTAGCATCCTTAAATTTCATGTTCTAATTCTGCCTGCCAAATAGAAAATTTACCATCTCCAGGAAATGATTGCCCATGTTCCAACCATTCATCCTTGAAACCTAAGTGGCATGAACCACTATCATCAACACAATATTGCATTGAAAGTTCTACTATATCTCTGGCAGCTAGGCTTGCATGTTCTGCAAACTCAGTCGCTGCTTGAGCAGCAGAGGTAGCATCCTTAAATTTCATGTTCCAATTCTGCCTGCCAATAGAAATATTACCATTACCATCTCTAGGAAATGATTGCCCATGTTCCAACCTTTCATCCTTATAACCTAAGTGGCATGAACCACCATCATCAACACAATATTGCCTTGAAAGTTCTACAACAGCTCTGGTAGCTAGCCTTGCATGTTCTGCAAACTCAGCCGCTGCTTGAGCAGCAGAGGTACCATCCTTAAATTTCATGTTCCAATTCTGCTTGCCAACAGAAAAATTACCATCTCCAGGAAATGATTGCCCAACCTTTCATCCTTGAAACCTAAGTGGCATGAACCACCATCATCAACACAATATTGCCTTTAAAGTTCTACAACAGATCTGGCAGTTAAGTGGCATGTTCTACAAAATCAGCCGATGCTTGATCAACAGAGGTAGCATCCTTAAATTTCATGTTCCAATTCTGCCTGCCAACAGAAATATTACTACTACCATCTTCAGGAAATGATTTCCCATGTTCCAACCTTTCATCTTTCTAACCTAAGTGGCATGAACTATCATCATCAACATAATATTGCCTTGAAAGTTCGACAACCGCTCTGGTAGCTAGGCTTGCATGTTCTGCAAACTCAGCCGCTGCTTCAGCAGCAGAGGTAGCATCCTTAAATTTCATGTTCCAATTATACCTGCCAATAGAAAAATTACCATTACCATCTCCAGGAAATGATTGCCCATGTTCCAAACTTTCATCTTTGAAACCAGAGTGGCATGAACCACCATCATCAACACAATATTTCCTTGAAAGTTCTACAACAGCTGTGGTAGCTAGGCTTGCATGTTCTGCAAAATCAGTCGATGCTTGATCAACAGAGGTAGCATCCTTAAATTTCATGTTCCAATTCTACCTGCCAACAGAAAAATTACCATTACCATCTCCAGGAAATGATTGCCCATGTTCCAACCTTTCAACTTTGAAACCTAAGTGGCATGAACCACCATCATCAACACAATATATCCTTGAAAGTTCTACAACAACTCTGGCAGCTAGGCTTGCATGTTCTGCAAACTCAGTCATTGCATGAGCAGCAGAGGTAGCATCATAACTTTCAGGTTCCAATTCTGCCTGCCAACAGAAAAATTACCATTACCATCTCCAGGAAATGATTGCCCATGTTCCAATATTTCGTCCTTGAAACCTAAGTGGTATGAACCACCATCATCAATACAATATTTCCTTGAAAGTTCTACAACAGCACTGGTAGCTAGGCCACCATGTTCAGCAAACTCAGCCGCTGCTTGAGCAGCAGAGGTAGCATCCTTAAATTTCATGTTCTAAATCTGCATGCCAATAGAAAATTTACCATCTCCATGAAATGATAGCCCATGTTCCAAACAATCATTCTTGAAATCTAAGTGGCATGAACCACCATCATCAACACAACATTGCATTGAAAGTTCTACTATATCTCTGGCAGCTAGGCTTGTATGTTCTGCAAACTCAGTCGCTACTTGAGCAGCAGAGGTAGCATCCTTAAATTTCATGTTCCAATTCTGCCTGCCAACAGAAATATTACCATTACCATCTCTAGGAAATGATTGCCCATGTTCCAACCTTTCATCCTTGAAACCTAAGTGGCATGAACCAGGATCATCAACACAATATTGCCTTGAAAGTTCTACCACAGCTCTGGTAGCTAGGCTTGCATATTATGCAAACTCAGCTGCTGCTTGAGCAGCAGAGGTAGCATCCTTAAATTTCATGTTCCAATTCTGCTTGCCAACAGAAAAATTACCATCTCGAGGAAATGATTGCCCATGTTCCAACCTTTCATCCTTGAAATCTAAGTGGCATGAACCACCATCATCAACACAATATTGCCTTGAACGTTCTACAACAGCTCTGGCAGCTAGGCCTGCATGTTCTGCAAACTCAGCCGCTGCTTGAGCAGTAGAGGTAGCATCCTTAAATTTCATGTTCCAATTCTACTTGCCAACAGAAAAATTACAATTACCATCTCTAGGAAATGATTTCCTATGTTCCAACCTTTCATCTTTGAAACCTAAGTAGCATGAACCACCATCATAAACACAATATTGCGTTGAAAGTTCTACAACAGCTCTAGCAACTAGGCTTGCATGTTCTGCAAAATCAGCCGCTGCTTGAGCAACAGAGGTAGCATCCTTAAATTTCATGTTCCAATTCTGCCTACCAACAGAAACATTTCTAATACCACCTCCAGGAAATTATTGCCCATGTTCCAACCTTTCATCTTTGAAACCTAAGTGGCATGAACTACCATCATCAAAATAATATTGCCCTGAAAGTTCTACAACAGCTCTGGCAACTAGGCTTGCATGTTCTGCCAACTCAGCCACTGATTGAGCAGCATATGTAGCATCCTTAAATTTCATTTTCCAATTCTACCTGCCAACAGAAAAATTACCATTACCATCTCCAGGAAATGATTGCCCATGTTCCAACCTTTCAACCTTGAAACCTAAGTGGCATGAACAACCAACATCAACAGAATATAGCCTTGAAAGTTCTACAACAGCTCTGGCAGCTAGGCTTGCATGTTCTTCAAACTCAGTCGTTGCTTGAGCAGCAGAGGTAGCATCATAAATTTCATGTCCCAATTCTGCCTCCCAACAGAAAAATTACCATTACCATCTCCAGGAAATGATTGCCCATGTTCCAACCTTTCATCCTTGAAACCTAAGTGGCATGAACCACCATCATCAACACAATATTTCCTTGAAAGTTCTACAACAGCTCTAGTAGCTAGGCCACCATGTTCAGCAAATTCAGCCGCTGCTTGAGCAGCAGAGGTAGCATCCATAAATTTCCTGTTCTAATTCTGCCTGCCAATAGAAAATTTACCATCTCCAGGAAATGATTGCCCATGTTCCAACCTTTTATCCTGGAAACCTAAATGGCAGGAACCACCATCAACAACACAATATTGCATTGAAAGTTCTACTATATCTTTGGCATCTAGGCTTGCATGTTCTGCAAACTGAGTAGCTGCTTGAGCAGCAGAGGTAGCGTCCTTAAATTTCGTGTTCCAATTCTGCCTGCCAACAAAAATATTACCATTACCATCTCTAGGAAATGATTGCCCATGTTCCAACCTTTCATACTTGAAACCTAAGTTGCATGAACCTGCATCATCAACACAATATTGCCTTGAAAGTTGTACAACAACTCTGGCAGCTAGGCTTGCATATTCTGCAAACTCAGCTGCTGCTTGAGCAGCCGAGGTAGCATCCTTAAATTTCATGTTCCAATTCTGCTTGCCAACAGAAAAATTACCATTTCCAGGAAATGATTGCCCATGTTCCAACCTTTCATCCTTGAATCCTAAGTGGCATGAACCACCATCATCAACACAATATTGCCTTGAAAGTTCTACAACAACTCTTTGAGCTAGGCCTGCATGTTCTGCAAACTCAGCCGCTGCTTGAGCAGTAAAGGTAGCATCCTTAAATTTCATGTTCCAATCCTACTTGCCAACAGAAAAATTACAATTACCATCTCCAGGAAATGATTTCCCATATTCCAACCTTTCATCTTTGAAACCTAAGTGGCATGAACCACCATCATCAACACAATATGGCCTTGAAAGTTCTACAACAGCTCTGGCAGCTAGGCTTGCATGTTCTGCAAACTCAGCCGTTGCTTGAGCAGCAGAGGTAGCATCATAAATTTCATGTTCTAATTCTGCCTCCCAGCAGAAAAATTACCATTACCATCTACAGGAAATGATTGGCCATGTTCCAACCTTTCATCCTTGAAACCTAAGTGGCATGAACCACCATTATCAACACAATATTTCCTTGAAAGTTCTACAACAGCTCTGGCAGCTAGGCAACCATGTTCAGCAAACTCAGCCGCTGCTTGAGCAGCAGAGGTAGCATCCTTAAATTTCATGTTCTAATTCTTCTTGCCAATAGAAAATTTACCATCTCCAGGAAATGATTGCCCATGTTCTAACCTTTCATCCTGGAAACCTAAATGGCATGAATCACCATCAACAACACAATATTGCATTGAAAGTTCTACTATATCTATGGCATCTAGGCTTGCATGTTCTGCAAACTCAGTAGCTGCTTGAGCAGCAGAGGTAGCATCCTTAAATTTCATGTTCCAATTCTGCCTGCCAACAAAAATATTACCATTACCATCTCTAGGAAATGATTGCCCAAGTTCCAATCTTTCATCCTTGAAACCTAAGTGGCATGAACCAGCATCATCAACACAATATTGCCTTGAAAGTTCTACAACAGCTCTGGCAGCTAGGTTTGCATATTCTGCAAACTCAGCTGTTGCTTGAGCAGCAGAGGTAGCATCCTTAAATTTCATGTTCCAATTCTGCTTGCCAACAGAAAAATTACCATCTCCAGGAAATGATTGCCCATGTTCCAACCTTTCATCCTTGAAACCTAAGTGGCATGAACCACCATCATCAACATAATATTGCCTTGAAAGTTCTACAACAGCTCTGGCAGCTAGGCCTGCATATTCTGCAAACTCAGCCGCTGCTTGAGCAGCAGAGGTAGCATCCTTAAATTTCATGTTCCAATTCTACCTGCCAACAGAAAAATTATAATTACCATCTCCAGGAAATGATTGCCCATGTTCCAACCTTTCTTCTTTGAAACCTAAGTAGCATTAACCACCATCATCAACACAATATTGCCTTGAAAGCTCTACAACAGCTCTGGCAGCTAGGCTTGCATGTTCTGCAAACACAGCCGCTGCTTGAGCAGCAGAGGTAGCATCCTTAAATTTCATTTTCCAACTCTACCTGCCAACAGAAAAATTACCATTACCATCTCTAGGAAATGATTGCCCATGTTCCAACCTTTCAACCTTGAAACCTAAGTGGCATAAACCACCATCATCAACACAATATAGCCTTGAAAGTTCTACAACTGCTCTGGCACCTAGGCTTGCATGTTCTGCAAACTCAGCCGTTGCTTGAGCAGCAGAGGTAGCATCATAAATTTCATGTTCCAATTCTGCCTCCCAGCAGAAAAATTACCATTACCATCTCCAGGAAATGATTGCCCATGTTCCAACCTTTCATCCTTGAAACCTAAGTGGTATGAACCACCATCATCAACACAAAATTTCGTTGAAAGTTCTACAACAGCTCTGGTAGCTAGGCCACCATATTCAGCAAACTCAGCCGCTGCTTGAGCAGCAGAGGTAGCATCCTTAAATTTCATGTTCTAATTCTGCCTGCCAATAGAAAATTTACCATCTCTAGGAAATGATTACCCATGTTCCAACCTTTCATCCTGGAAACCTAAATGGCATGAACCACCAACACCAACATAATATTGCATTGAAAGTTCTACTATATCTATTGCATCTAGGCTTGCATGTTCTGCAAACTCAGTAGCTGCTTGAGCACCAGAGGTAGCATCCTTAAATTTCATGTACTAATTCTGCCTGCCAATAGAAAATTTACCATCTCCAGGAAATGATTGCCCGTGTTCCAACCTTTCATCCTTGAAACCTAAGTGACATGAACCAGCATCATCAACACAATATTGCCTTGAATGTTCTACAACAGCTCTGGCAGCTAGGCTTGCATATTCTGCAAACTCAGCTGTTGCTTGAGCAGCAGAGGTAGCATCCTTAAATTTCATGTTCCAATTCTGCTTGCCAACAGAAAAATTACCATCTCCAGTAAATGATTGCCCATGTTCCAACCTTTCATCCTTGAAGCCTAAGTGGCATGAACCACCATCATCAACACAATATTGCCTTGAAAGTTCTACAACAGCACTGGCAGTTGGGCCTGCATATTCTGCAAACTCAGCTGCTGCTTGAGCAGCAGAGGTAGCATCCTTAAATTTCATGTTCCAATTCTACCTGCCAACAGAAAAATTACAATTACCATCTCCAGGAAATGATTGCCCATGTTCCAACCTTTCTTCTTTGAAAACTAAGTAGCATGAACCACCATCATCAACACAATATTGCCTTGAAAGCTCTAGAACAGCTCTGGCAGCTAGGCTTGCATGTTCTGAAAAATCAGCCGTTGCTTGAGCAACAGAGGTAGCATCCTTAAATTTTATGTTCCAATTCTTCCTACCAACAGAAAAATTACTACTACCACCTCCAGGAAATGATTGCCAATGTTCCAACCTTTCATCCTTGAAACCTAAGTGGCATGAACCCCCATCATCAACATAATATTGCCTTGAAAGCTCTACAACAGCTCTGGCAGCTAGGCTTGCATGTACTGCAAACTCGACCGCTGCTTGAGAAACAGAGGTAGCATCCTTAAATTTCATGTTCCAATTCTACCTGCCGACAGAAAAATTACAAATACCATGTCCAGGAAATGATTGCCGATGTTCCAACCTTTATTCTTTGAAACCTAAGTGGCATGAACCACCATCATCAACACAATATTGCCTTGATAGTTCTACAACAGCCCTGGCAGCTAGGCTTGCATGTTCTGCAAAATCAGCCGCTGCTTGAGCAACAGAGGTAGCATCCTTAAATTTTATGTTCCAATTCTACCTGCCAACAGAAACATTACTACTACCACCTCCAGGAAATGATTGCCCATGTTCCAACTATTCATCTTTGGAACCTAAGTGGCATGAACTACCATCATCAACATAATATTGCCTTGAAAGTTCTACAACAGCTCTGGCAGCTAGGCTTGCATATTCTGCAAACTCAGCCGCTGCTTGAGCAGCAGAGGTAGCATCCTTAAATTTCATGTTCGAATTCTACCTGCCAACAGAAAAATTACAATTACCATCTCCAGGAAATGATTGCCCATGTTCCAACCTATATTCTTTGAAACCTAAGTGGCATGAACCACCATCATCAACACAATATTTCCTTGAAAGTTCTACAACAGCTTTGGCAGCTAGGCTTGCATGTTCTGCAAAATCAGCCGCTGCTTGAGCAACAGAGGTAGCATCCTTAAATTTTATGTTCTAATTCTACCTGCCAACAGAAAACTTACTACTACCACCTCCAGGAAATGATTGCCCATGTTCCAACCTTTCATCTTTGGAACCTAAGTGGCATGAACTACCATCATCAACATAATATTGCCTTGAAAGTTCTACAATAGCTCTGGCAGCTAGGCTTGCATATTCTGCAAACTCAGACGCTGCTTGAGCAGCAGAGATAGCATCCTTAAATTTCATTTTCCAATTCTACCTACCAACAGAAAAATTACAATTACCATCTCAGGAAATGATTGCCCATGTTCGAACCTTTCAACCTTGAAACATAAGTGGCATGAACCACCATCATCAACACAATATAGCCTTGAAAGTTCTACAACAGCTCTGGCAGCTAGGCTTGCATATTCTGCAAACTCAGCCGTTGCTTGAGCAGCAGAGGTAGCATCATAAATTTTATGTTCCAATTCTGCCTGCCAACAGAAAAATTACCATTACCATCTCAAGGAAATGATTGCCCATGTTCCAACCTTTCCACCTTGAAGCCTAAGTGGCATGAAGCACGATGATCAACACAATATTGCCCATGTTCCAATATTTCGTCCTTGAAACCTAAGTGGTATGAACCACCATCATCAACACAATATTTCCTTGAAAGTTCTACAACAGCACTGGTAGCTAGGCCACCATGTTCAGCAAACTCAGCCGCTGCTTGAGCAGCAGAGGTAGCATCCTTAAATTTCATGTTCTAAATCTGCATGCCAATAGAAAATTTACCATCTCCATGAAATGATAGCCCATGTTCCAAACAATCATTCTTGAAATCTAAGTGCCATGAACCACCATCATCAACACAACATTGCATTGAAAGTTCTACTATATCTCTGGCAGCTAGGCTTGTATGTTCTGCAAACTCAGTCGCTACTTGAGCAGCAGAGGTAGCATCCTTAAATTTCATGTTCCAATTCTGCCTGCCAACAGAAATATTACCATTACCATCTCTAGGAAATGATTGCCCATGTTCCAACCTTTCATCCTTGAAACCTAAGTGGCATGAACCAGGATCATCAACACAATATTGCCTTGAAAGTTCTACCACAGCTCTGGTAGCTAGGCTTGCATATTATGCAAACTCAGCTGCTGCTTGAGCAGCAGAGGTAGCATCCTTAAATTTCATGTTCCAATTCTGCTTGCCAACAGAAAAATTACCATCTCGAGGAAATGATTGCCCATGTTCCAACCTTTCATCCTTGAAATCTAAGTGGCATGAACCACCATCATCAACACAATATTGCCTTGAACGTTCTACAACAGCTCTGGCAGCTAGGCCTGCATGTTCTGCAAACTCAGCCGCTGCTTGAGCAGTAGAGGTAGCATCCTTAAATTTCATGTTCCAATTCTACTTGCCAACAGAAAAATTACAATTACCATCTCTAGGAAATGATTTCCTATGTTCCAACCTTTCATCTTTGAAACCTAAGTAGCATGAACCACCATCATAAACACAATATTGCGTTGAAAGTTCTACAACAGCTCTAGCAACTAGGCTTGCATGTTCTGCAAAATCAGCCGCTGCTTGAGCAACAGAGGTAGCATCCTTAAATTTCATGTTCCAATTCTGCCTACCAACAGAAACATTTCTAATACCACCTCCAGGAAATTATTGCCCATGTTCCAACCTTTCATCTTTGAAACCTAAGTGGCATGAACTACCATCATCAAAATAATATTGCCTTGAAAGTTCTACAACAGCTCTGGCAACTAGGCTTGCATGTTCTGCCAACTCAGCCACTGATTGAGCAGCATATGTAGCATCCTTAAATTTCATTTTCCAATTCTACCTGCCAACAGAAAAATTACCATTACCATCTCCAGGAAATGATTGCCCATGTTCCAACCGTTCAACCTTGAAACCTAAGTGGCATGAACAACCAACATCAACAGAATATAGCCTTGAAAGTTCTACAACAGCTCTGGCAGCTAGGCTTGCATGTTCTTCAAACTCAGTCGTTGCTTGAGCAGCAGAGGTAGCATCATAAATTTCATGTCCCAATTCTGCCTCCCAACAGAAAAATTACCATTACCATCTCCAGGAAATGATTGCCCATGTTCCAACCTTTCATCCTTGAAACCTAAGTGGCATGAACCACCATCATCAACACAATATTTCCTTGAAAGTTCTACAACAGCTCTAGTAGCTAGGCCACCATGTTCAGCAAATTCAGCCGCTGCTTGAGCAGCAGAGGTAGCATCCATAAATTTCCTGTTCTAATTCTGCCTGCCAATAGAAAATTTACCATCTCCAGGAAATGATTGCCCATGTTCCAACCTTTTATCCTGGAAACCTAAATGGCAGGAACCACCATCAACAACACAATATTGCATTGAAAGTTCTACTATATCTTTGGCATCTAGGCTTGCATGTTCTGCAAACTGAGTAGCTGCTTGAGCAGCAGAGGTAGCGTCCTTAAATTTCGTGTTCCAATTCTGCCTGCCAACAAAAATATTACCATTACCATCTCTAGGAAATGATTGCCCATGTTCCAACCTTTCATACTTGAAACCTAAGTTGCATGAACCTGCATCATCAACACAATATTGCCTTGAAAGTTGTACAACAACTCTGGCAGCTAGGCTTGCATATTCTGCAAACTCAGCTGCTGCTTGAGCAGCCGAGGTAGCATCCTTAAATTTCATGTTCCAATTCTGCCTGCCAACAGAAATATTACCATTACCATCTCTAGGAAATGATTGCCCATGTTCCAACCTTTCATCCTTGAAACCTAAGTGGCATGAACCAGGATCATCAACACAATATTGCCTTGAAAGTTCTACCACAGCTCTGGTAGCTAGGCTTGCATATTATGCAAACTCAGCTGCTGCTTGAGCAGCAGAGGTAGCATCCTTAAATTTCATGTTCCAATTCTGCTTGCCAACAGAAAAATTACCATCTCGAGGAAATGATTGCCCATGTTCCAACCTTTCATCCTTGAAATCTAAGTGGCATGAACCACCATCATCAACACAATATTGCCTTGAACGTTCTACAACAGCTCTGGCAGCTAGGCCTGCATGTTCTGCAAACTCAGCCGCTGCTTGAGCAGTAGAGGTAGCATCCTTAAATTTCATGTTCCAATTCTACTTGCCAACAGAAAAATTACAATTACCATCTCTAGGAAATGATTTCCTATGTTCCAACCTTTCATCTTTGAAACCTAAGTAGCATGAACCACCATCATAAACACAATATTGCGTTGAAAGTTCTACAACAGCTCTAGCAACTAGGCTTGCATGTTCTGCAAAATCAGCCGCTGCTTGAGCAACAGAGGTAGCATCCTTAAATTTCATGTTCCAATTCTGCCTACCAACAGAAACATTTCTAATACCACCTCCAGGAAATTATTGCCCATGTTCCAACCTTTCATCTTTGAAACCTAAGTGGCATGAACTACCATCATCAAAATAATATTGCCTTGAAAGTTCTACAACAGCTCTGGCAACTAGGCTTGCATGTTCTGCCAACTCAGCCACTGATTGAGCAGCATATGTAGCATCCTTAAATTTCATTTTCCAATTCTACCTGCCAACAGAAAAATTACCATTACCATCTCCAGGAAATGATTGCCCATGTTCCAACCGTTCAACCTTGAAACCTAAGTGGCATGAACAACCAACATCAACAGAATATAGCCTTGAAAGTTCTACAACAGCTCTGGCAGCTAGGCTTGCATGTTCTTCAAACTCAGTCGTTGCTTGAGCAGCAGAGGTAGCATCATAAATTTCATGTCCCAATTCTGCCTCCCAACAGAAAAATTACCATTACCATCTCCAGGAAATGATTGCCCATGTTCCAACCTTTCATCCTTGAAACCTAAGTGGCATGAACCACCATCATCAACACAATATTTCCTTGAAAGTTCTACAACAGCTCTAGTAGCTAGGCCACCATGTTCAGCAAATTCAGCCGCTGCTTGAGCAGCAGAGGTAGCATCCATAAATTTCCTGTTCTAATTCTGCCTGCCAATAGAAAATTTACCATCTCCAGGAAATGATTGCCCATGTTCCAACCTTTTATCCTGGAAACCTAAATGGCAGGAACCACCATCAACAACACAATATTGCATTGAAAGTTCTACTATATCTTTGGCATCTAGGCTTGCATGTTCTGCAAACTGAGTAGCTGCTTGAGCAGCAGAGGTAGCGTCCTTAAATTTCGTGTTCCAATTCTGCCTGCCAACAAAAATATTACCATTACCATCTCTAGGAAATGATTGCCCATGTTCCAACCTTTCATACTTGAAACCTAAGTTGCATGAACCTGCATCATCAACACAATATTGCCTTGAAAGTTGTACAACAACTCTGGCAGCTAGGCTTGCATATTCTGCAAACTCAGCTGCTGCTTGAGCAGCCGAGGTAGCATCCTTAAATTTCATGTTCCAATTCTGCTTGCCAACAGAAAAATTACCATTTCCAGGAAATGATTGCCCATGTTCCAACCTTTCATCCTTGAATCCTAAGTGGCATGAACCACCATCATCAACACAATATTGCCTTGAAAGTTCTACAACAACTCTTTGAGCTAGGCCTGCATGTTCTGCAAACTCAGCCGCTGCTTGAGCAGTAAAGGTAGCATCCTTAAATTTCATGTTCCAATCCTACTTGCCAACAGAAAAATTACAATTACCATCTCCAGGAAATGATTTCCCATATTCCAACCTTTCATCTTTGAAACCTAAGTGGCATGAACCACCATCATCAACACAATATGGCCTTGAAAGTTCTACAACAGCTCTGGCAGCTAGGCTTGCATGTTCTGCAAACTCAGCCGTTGCTTGAGCAGCAGAGGTAGCATCATAAATTTCATGTTCTAATTCTGCCTCCCAGCAGAAAAATTACCATTACCATCTACAGGAAATGATTGGCCATGTTCCAACCTTTCATCCTTGAAACCTAAGTGGCATGAACCACCATTATCAACACAATATTTCCTTGAAAGTTCTACAACAGCTCTGGCAGCTAGGCAACCATGTTCAGCAAACTCAGCCGCTGCTTGAGCAGCAGAGGTAGCATCCTTAAATTTCATGTTCTAATTCTTCTTGCCAATAGAAAATTTACCATCTCCAGGAAATGATTGCCCATGTTCTAACCTTTCATCCTGGAAACCTAAATGGCATGAATCACCATCAACAACACAATATTGCATTGAAAGTTCTACTATATCTATGGCATCTAGGCTTGCATGTTCTGCAAACTCAGTAGCTGCTTGAGCAGCAGAGGTAGCATCCTTAAATTTCATGTTCCAATTCTGCCTGCCAACAAAAATATTACCATTACCATCTCTAGGAAATGATTGCCCAAGTTCCAATCTTTCATCCTTGAAACCTAAGTGGCATGAACCAGCATCATCAACACAATATTGCCTTGAAAGTTCTACAACAGCTCTGGCAGCTAGGTTTGCATATTCTGCAAACTCAGCTGTTGCTTGAGCAGCAGAGGTAGCATCCTTAAATTTCATGTTCCAATTATGCTTGCCAACAGAAAAATTACCATCTCCAGGAAATGATTGCCCATGTTCCAACCTTTCATCCTTGAAACCTAAGTGGCATGAACCACCATCATCAACATAATATTGCCTTGAAAGTTCTACAACAGCTCTGGCAGCTAGGCCTGCATATTCTGCAAACTCAGCCGCTGCTTGAGCAGCAGAGGTAGCATCCTTAAATTTCATGTTCCAATTCTACCTGCCAACAGAAAAATTATAATTACCATCTCCAGGAAATGATTGCCCATGTTCCAACCTTTCTTCTTTGAAACCTAAGTAGCATTAACCACCATCATCAACACAATATTGCCTTGAAAGCTCTACAACAGCTCTGGCAGCTAGGCTTGCATGTTCTGCAAACACAGCCGCTGCTTGAGCAGCAGAGGTAGCATCCTTAAATTTCATTTTCCAACTCTACCTGCCAACAGAAAAATTACCATTACCATCTCTAGGAAATGATTGCCCATGTTCCAACCTTTCAACCTTGAAACCTAAGTGGCATAAACCACCATCATCAACACAATATAGCCTTGAAAGTTCTGCAACAGCTCTGGCAGCTAGGCTTGCATGTTCTGCAAACTCAGCCGTTGCTTGAGCAGCAGAGGTAGCATCATAAATTTCATGTTCCAATTCTGCCTCCCAGCAGAAAAATTACCATTACCATCTCCAGGAAATGATTGCCCATGTTCCAACCTTTCATCCTTGAAACCTAAGTGGTATGAACCACCATCATCAACACAAAATTTCGTTGAAAGTTCTACAACAGCTCTGGTAGCTAGGCCACCATATTCAGCAAACTCAGCCGCTGCTTGAGCAGCAGAGGTAGCATCCTTAAATTTCATGTTCTAATTCTGCCTGCCAATAGAAAATTTACCATCTCTAGGAAATGATTACCCATGTTCCAACCTTTCATCCTGGAAACCTAAATGGCATGAACCACCAACACCAACATAATATTGCATTGAAAGTTCTACTATATCTATTGCATCTAGGCTTGCATGTTCTGCAAACTCAGTAGCTGCTTGAGCACCAGAGGTAGCATCCTTAAATTTCATGTACTAATTCTGCCTGCCAATAGAAAATTTACCATCTCCAGGAAATGATTGCCCGTGTTCCAACCTTTCATCCTTGAAACCTAAGTGACATGAACCAGCATCATCAACACAATATTGCCTTGAATGTTCTACAACAGCTCTGGCAGCTAGGCTTGCATATTGTGCAAACTCAGCTGTTGCTTGAGCAGCAGAGGTAGCATCCTTAAATTTCATGTTCCAATTCTGCTTGCCAACAGAAAAATTACCATCTCCAGTAAATGATTGCCCATGTTCCAACCTTTCATCCTTGAAGCCTAAGTGGCATGAACCACCATCATCAACACAATATTGCCTTGAAAGTTCTACAACAGCACTGGCAGTTGGGCCTGCATATTCTGCAAACTCAGCTGCTGCTTGAGCAGCAGAGGTAGCATCCTTAAATTTCATGTTCCAATTCTACCTGCCAACAGAAAAATTACAATTACCATCTCCAGGAAATGATTGCCCATGTTCCAACCTTTCTTCTTTGAAAACTAAGTAGCATGAACCACCATCATCAACACAATATTGCCTTGAAAGCTCTAGAACAGCTCTGGCAGCTAGGCTTGCATGTTCTGAAAAATCAGCCGTTGCTTGAGCAACAGAGGTAGCATCCTTAAATTTTATGTTCCAATTCTTGCTACCAACAGAAAAATTACTACTGCCACCTCCAGGAAATGATTGCCAATGTTCCAACCTTTCATCCTTGAAACCTAAGTGGCATGAACCCCCATCATCAACACAATATTGCCTTGAAAGCTCTACAACAGCTCTGGCAGCTAGGCTTGCATGTACTGCAAACTCGACCGCTGCTTGAGCAACAGAGGTAGCATCCTTAAATTTCATGTTCCAATTCTACCTGCCGACAGAAAAATTACAAATACCATGTCCAGGAAATGATTGCCGATGTTCCAACCTTTATTCTTTGAAACCTAAGTGGCATGAACCACCATCATCAACACAATATTGCCTTGATAGTTCTACAACAGCCCTGGCAGCTAGGCTTGCATGTTCTGCAAAATCAGCCGCTGCTTGAGCAACAGAGGTAGCATCCTTAAATTTTATGTTCCAATTCTACCTGCCAACAGAAACATTACTACTACCACCTCCAGGAAATGATTGCCCATGTTCCAACTATTCATCTTTGGAACCTAAGTGGCATGAACTACCATCATCAACATAATATTGCCTTGAAAGTTCTACAACAGCTCTGGCAGCTAGGCTTGCATATTCTGCAAACTCAGCCGCTGCTTGAGCAGCAGAGGTAGCATCCTTAAATTTCATGTTCGAATTCTACCTGCCAACAGAAAAATTACAATTACCATCTCCAGGAAATGATTGCCCATGTTCCAACCTTTATTCTTTGAAACCTAAGTGGCATGAACCACCATCATCAACACAATATTTCCTTGAAAGTTCTACAACAGCTTTGGCAGCTAGGCTTGCATGTTCTGCAAAATCAGCCGCTGCTTGAGCAACAGAGGTAGCATCCTTAAATTTTATGTTCTAATTCTACCTGCCAACAGAAAACTTACTACTACCACCTCCAGGAAATGATTGCCCATGTTCCAACCTTTCATCTTTGGAACCTAAGTGGCATGAACTACCATCATCAACATAATATTGCCTTGAAAGTTCTACAATAGCTCTGGCAGCTAGGCTTGCATATTCTGCAAACTCAGACGCTGCTTGAGCAGCAGAGATAGCATCCTTAAATTTCATTTTCCAATTCTACCTACCAACAGAAAAATTACAATTACCATCTCCAGGAAATGATTGCCCATGTTCGAACCTTTCAACCTTGAAACATAAGTGGCATGAACCACCATCATCAACACAATATAGCCTTGAAAGTTCTACAACAGCTCTGGCAGCTAGGCTTGCATATTCTGCAAACTCAGCCGTTGCTTGAGCAGCAGAGGTAGCATCATAAATTTTATGTTCCAATTCTGCCTGCCAACAGAAAAATTACCATTACCATCTCAAGGAAATGATTGCCCATGTTCCAACCTTTCCACCTTGAAGCCTAAGTGGCATGAAGCACGATGATCAACACAATATTGCATTGAAAGTTCTACTATATCTCTGGCAGCTAGGCTTTCATGTTATGCAAACTCAGTCGCTGCTTGAGCAGCAGATGTAGCATCCTTAAATTTCATGTTCCAATTCTTCCTGCCAACAGAAATATTACCATTACCATCTCTAGGAAATGATTGCCCATGTTCCAACCTTTTATCCTTGAAACCTAAGTGGCATGAACCACCATCATCAACATAATATTGCCTTGAAAGTTCTACAACAGCTCTGGCAGCTAGGCTTGCATGTACTGCAAACTCGACCGCTGCTTGAGCAACAGAGGTAGCATCCTTAAATTTTATGTTCCAATTCTGCCTGCCAACAGAACAATTACTACTACCACCTCCAGGAAATGATTGCCCATGTTCCAACCTTTCATCTTTGAAACCTAAGTGGCATGAACTACCATCATAAACGTAATATTGCCTTGAAAGTTCTACAACAGCTCTGGCAGCTAGACTTGCAAGTTCTGAAAACTCAGTTGCTGCTTGAGCAGTAAAGGTAGCATCCTTAAATTTCATGTTCCAATTCTACCCGCCAACAGAAAAATTACCATTACCATCTCCAGGAAATGATTGCCCATGTTCCAACCTTTCAACCTTGAAACCTAAGTAGCATGAACCACCATCATCAACACAATATTGCCTTGAAAGTTCAACAACAGCTCTGGCATCTAGGCTTGCATATTCTGCAAACTCAGCCGTTGCTTGAGCAGCAGAGGTTGCATCATAAATTTCATGTTCCAATTCTGCCTGCCAACAAAAAAATTACCATTACCATCTCCAGGAAATGATTGCCCATATTCCAATCTTTCGTCCTAGAAACCTAAGTTTCATGAACCACCATCATCAACACAATATTGCCTTGAATGTTCTACAACAGCTCTGGCAGCTAAGCTTGGATGCTCTGCAAACTTAGCCGTTGCTTGAGCAGTAGAGGTAGCATCCTTATATTTCATGTTCCAATTCTGCCTGTCAATTAAAATTTACCATCTCCAGGAAATGAGTGCCCATGTTCCAACCTTTTATTCTTGAAAGCTAAGTGGTATGAACCACCATTATCAACACAATATTGCCTTGAAAGTTCTACAATAGCCCTGGCAGCTAGGCTTGCATGTTCTACAAACTCAGCCGCTGCTTGAGCGACAGAGGTAGTATCGTTAAATTTCATGTTCTAATTCTACCTACCAACAGAAAAATTACAATTACCATCTCCAGGAAATGATTTCCCATGTTCCAACCTTTCATCCTTGAAACCTAAGTGGCATGAACCACCATCATCAACACAATATTGCCTTGAAAGTTCTACAATAGCTCTGGCAGCTAGGCTTGCATGTTGTGCAAACTAAGCCGCTGCTTGAGCAGCAGAGGTATCATCCTTAAATTTCATATTCCAATACTGCCTGCCAATAGAAAAATTACCATTACCATCTCCAGGAAATGATTGCCCATGTTCCAACCGTTCAACCTTGAAACCTAAATGGCATGAACCACCATCAACAACACAATATTGCATTGAAAGTTCAACTATATCTATGGCAGCTAGGTTTGCATGTTCTGCAAACTCAGTAGCTGCTTGAGCAGCAGAGGTAGCATCCTTAAATTTCATGTTCCAATTCTGCCTGCCAACAAAAATATTACCATTACCATCTCTAGGAAATGATTACCCATGTTCCAACCTTTCATCCTAGAAACCTAAGTGGCATGAACCAACATCATCAACACAAAATTGCCTTGAAAGTTCTACAACAGCTATGGCAGCTAGGCTTGCATATTCTACAAACTCAGCTGCTGCTTGAGCAGCAAAGGTAGCATCCTTAAATTTCATGTTCCAATTCTGCTTGCCAACAGAAAAATTACCATCTCCAGGAAATGATTGCCCATGTTCCAACCTTTCATCCTTGAAACCTAAGTGGCATGAACCCCCATCATCAACATAATATTGCCTTGAAAGCTCTACAACAGCTCTGGCAGCTAGGCTTGCATGTACTGCAAACTCGACCGCTGCTTGAGCAACAGAGGTAGCATCCTTAAATTTCATGTTCCAATTCTACCTGCCGACAGAAACATTACAATTACCATCTCCAGGAAATGATTGCCCATGTTCGAACCTTTCAACCTTGAAACATAAGTGGCATGAACCACCATCATCAACACAATATAGCCTTGAAAGTTCTACAACAGCTCTGGCAGCTAGGCTTGCATATTCTGCAAACTCAGCCGTTGCTTGAGCAGCAGAGGTAGCATCATAAATTTTATGTTCCAATTCTGCCTGCCAACAGAAAAATTACCATTACCATCTCAAGGAAATGATTGCCCATGTTCCAACCTTTCCACCTTGAAGCCTAAGTGGCATGAAGCACGATGATCAACACAATATTGCATTGAAAGTTCTACTATATCTCTGGCAGCTAGGCTTTCATGTTATGCAAACTCAGTCGCTGCTTGAGAAGCAGATGTAGCATCCTTAAATTTCATGTTCCAATTCTTCCTGCCAACAGAAATATTACCATTACCATCTCTAGGAAATGATTGCCCATGTTCCAACCTTTTATCCTTGAAACCTAAGTGGCATGAACCACCATCATCAACATAATATTGCCTTGAAAGTTCTACAACAGCTCTGGCAGCTAGGCTTGCATGTACTGCAAACTCGACCGCTGCTTGAGCAACAGAGGTAGCATCCTTAAATTTTATGTTCCAATTCTGCCTGCCAACAGAACAATTACTACTACCACCTCCAGGAAATGATTGCCCATGTTCCAACCTTTCATCTTTGAAACCTAAGTGGCATGAACTACCATCATAAACGTAATATTGCCTTGAAAGTTCTACAACAGCTCTGGCAGCTAGACTTGCAAGTTCTGAAAACTCAGTTGCTGCTTGAGCAGTAAAGGTAGCATCCTTAAATTTCATGTTCCAATTCTACCCGCCAACAGAAAAATTACCATTACCATCTCCAGGAAATGATTGCCCATGTTCCAACCTTTCAACCTTGAAACCTAAGTAGCATGAACCACCATCATCAACACAATATTGCCTTGAAAGTTCAACAACAGCTCTGGCATCTAGGCTTGCATATTCTGCAAACTCAGCCGTTGCTTGAGCAGCAGAGGTTGCATCATAAATTTCATGTTCCAATTCTGCCTGCCAACAAAAAAATTACCATTACCATCTCCAGGAAATGATTGCCCATATTCCAATCTTTCGTCCTAGAAACCTAAGTTTCATGAACCACCATCATCAACACAATATTGCCTTGAATGTTCTACAACAGCTCTGGCAGCTAAGCTTGGATGCTCTGCAAACTTAGCCGTTGCTTGAGCAGTAGAGGTAGCATCCTTATATTTCATGTTCCAATTCTGCTTGTCAATTAAAATTTACCATCTCCAGGAAATGAGTGCCCATGTTCCAACCTTTTATTCTTGAAAGCTAAGTGGTATGAACCACCATTATCAACACAATATTGCCTTGAAAGTTCTACAATAGCCCTGGTAGCTAGGCTTGCATGTTCTACAAACTCAGCCGCTGCTTGAGCGACAGAGGTAGTATCGTTAAATTTCATGTTCTAATTCTACCTACCAACAGAAAAATTACAATTACCATCTCCAGGAAATGATTTCCCATGTTCCAACCTTTCATCCTTGAAACCTAAGTGGCATGAACCACCATCATCAACACAATATTGCCTTGAAAGTTCTACAATAGCTCTGGCAGCTAGGCTTGCATGTTGTGCAAACTAAGCCGCTGCTTGAGCAGCAGAGGTATCATCCTTAAATTTCATATTCCAATACTGCCTGCCAATAGAAAAATTACCATTACCATCTCCAGGAAATGATTGCCCATGTTCCAACCGTTCAACCTTGAAACCTAAATGGCATGAACCACCATCAACAACACAATATTGCATTGAAAGTTCAACTATATCTATGGCAGCTAGGCTTGCATGTTCTGCAAACTCAGTAGCTGCTTGAGCAGCAGAGGTAGCATCCTTAAATTTCATGTTCCAATTCTGCCTGCCAACAAAAATATTACCATTACCATCTCTAGGAAATGATTACCCATGTTCCAACCTTTCATCCTAGAAACCTAAGTGGCATGAACCAACATCATCAACACAAAATTGCCTTGAAAGTTCTACAACAGCTATGGCAGCTAGGCTTGCATATTCTACAAACTCAGCTGCTGCTTGAGCAGCAAAGGTAGCATCCTTAAATTTCATGTTCCAATTCTGCTTGCCAACAGAAAAATTACCATCTCCAGGAAATGATTGCCCATGTTCCAACCTTTCATCCTTGAAACCTAAGTGGCATGAACCCCCATCATCAACATAATATTGCCTTGAAAGCTCTACAACAGCTCTGGCAGCTAGGCTTGCATGTACTGCAAACTCGACCGTTGCTTGAGCAACAGAGGTAGCATCCTTAAATTTCATGTTCCAATTCTACCTGCCGACAGAAAAATTACAAATACCATGTCCATGAAATGATTGCCCATGTTCCAACCTTTATTCTTTGAAACCTAAGTGGCATGAACCACCATCATCAACACAATATTGCCTTGATAGTTCTACAACAGCCCTGGCAGCTAGGCTTGCATGTTCTGCAAAATCAGCCGATGCTTGAGCAACAGAGGTAGCATCCTTAAATTTTATGTTCCAATTCTGCCTGCCAACAGAAAAATTACTACTACCACCTCCAGGAAATGATTGCACATGTTCCAACCTTTCATCTTTGAAACCTAAGTGGCATGAACTACCATCATCAACATAATATTGCCTTGAAAGTTCTACAACAGCTCTGGCAATTAGGCTTGCATATTCTGCAAACTCAGCCGCTGCTTGAGCAGCAGAGATAGCATCCTTAAATTTCATTTTCCAATTCAACCTGCCAACATAAAAATTACCATTACCATCTCCAGGAAATGATTGCCCATGTTCCAACCTTGAAACCTAAGTAGCATGAACCACCATCATCAACACAATATTGCCTTGAAAGTTCAACAACAGCTCTGGCATCTAGGCTTGCATATTCTGCAAACTCAGCCGTTGCTTGAGCAGCAGAGGTTGCATCATAAATTTCATGTTCCAATTCTGCCTGCCAACAAAAAAATTACCATTACCATCTCCAGGAAATGATTGCCCATATTCCAATCTTTCGTCCTAGAAACCTAAGTTTCATGAACCACCATCATCAACACAATATTGCCTTGAATGTTCTACAACAGCTCTGGCAGCTAAGCTTGGATGCTCTGCAAACTTAGCCGTTGCTTGAGCAGTAGAGGTAGCATCCTTATATTTCATGTTCCAATTCTGCCTGCCAACAAAAATATTACCATTACCATCTCTAGGAAATGATTACCCATGTTCCAACCTTTCATCCTAGAAACCTAAGTGGCATGAACCAACATCATCAACACAAAATTGCCTTGAAAGTTCTACAACAGCTATGGCAGCTAGGCTTGCATATTCTACAAACTCAGCTGCTGCTTGAGCAGCAAAGGTAGCATCCTTAAATTTCATGTTCCAATTCTGCTTGCCAACAGAAAAATTACCATCTCCAGGAAATGATTGCCCATGTTCCAACCTTTCATCCTTGAAACCTAAGTGGCATGAACCCCCATCATCAACATAATATTGCCTTGAAAGCTCTACAACAGCTCTGGCAGCTAGGCTTGCATGTACTGCAAACTCGACCGTTGCTTGAGCAACAGAGGTAGCATCCTTAAATTTCATGTTCCAATTCTACCTGCCGACAGAAAAATTACAAATACCATGTCCAGGAAATGATTGCCCATGTTCCAACCTTTATTCTTTGAAACCTAAGTGGCATGAACCACCATCATCAACACAATATTGCCTTGATTGTTCTACAACAGCCCTGGCAGCTAGGCTTGCATGTTCTGCAAAATCAGCCGATGCTTGAGCAACAGAGGTAGCATCCTTAAATTTTATGTTCCAATTCTGCCTGCCAACAGAAAAATTACTACTACCACCTCCAGGAAATGATTGCACATGTTCCAACCTTTCATCTTTGAAACCTAAGTGGCATGAACTACCATCATCAACATAATATTGCCTTGAAAGTTCTACAACAGCTCTGGCAATTAGGCTTGCATATTCTGCAAACTCAGCCGCTGCTTGAGCAGCAGAGATAGCATCCTTAAATTTCATTTTCCAATTCAACCTGCCAACATAAAAATTACCATTACCATCTCCAGGAAATGATTGCCCATGTTCCAACCTTTCAACCTTGAAACCTAAGTAGCATGAACCACCATCATCAACACAATATTGCCTTGAAAGTTCAACAACAGCTCTGGCATCTAGGCTTGCATATTCTGCAAACTCAGCCGTTGCTTGAGCAGCAGAGGTTGCATCATAAATTTCATGTTCCAATTCTGCCTGCCAACAAAAAAATTACCATTACCATCTCCAGGAAATGATTGCCCATATTCCAATCTTTCGTCCTAGAAACCTAAGTTTCATGAACCACCATCATCAACACAATATTGCCTTGAATGTTCTACAACAGCTCTGGCAGCTAAGCTTGGATGCTCTGCAAACTTAGCCGTTGCTTGAGCAGTAGAGGTAGCATCCTTATATTTCATGTTCCAATTCTGCCTGTCAATTAAAATTTACCATCTCCAGGAAATGAGTGCCCATGTTCCAACCTTTTATTCTTGAAAGCTAAGTGGTATGAACCACCATTATCAACACAATATTGCCTTGAAAGTTCTACAATAGCCCTGGCAGCTAGGCTTGCATGTTCTACAAACTCAGCCGCTGCTTGAGCGACAGAGGTAGTATCGTTAAATTTCATGTTCTAATTCTACCTACCAACAGAAAAATTACAATTACCATCTCCAGGAAATGATTTCCCATGTTCCAACCTTTCATCCTTGAAACCTAAGTGGCATGAACCACCATCCTCAACACAATATTGCCTTGAAAGTTCTACAATAGCTCTGGCAGCTAGGCTTGCATGTTGTGCAAACTAAGCCGCTGCTTGAGCAGCAGAGGTATCATCCTTAAATTTCATATTCCAATACTGCCTGCCAATAGAAAAATTACCATTACCATCTCCAGGAAATGATTGCCCATGTTCCAACCGTTCAACCTTGAAACCTAAATGGCATGAACCACCATCAACAACACAATATTGCATTGAAAGTTCAACTATATCTATGGCAGCTAGGCTTGCATGTTCTGCAAACTCAGTAGCTGCTTGAGCAGCAGAGGTAGCATCCTTAAATTTCATGTTCCAATTCTGCCTGCCAACAAAAATATTACCATTACCATCTCTAGGAAATGATTACCCATGTTCCAACCTTTCATCCTAGAAACCTAAGTGGCATGAACCAACATCATCAACACAAAATTGCCTTGAAAGTTCTACAACAGCTAGGCTTGCACATTCTACAAACTCAGCTGCTGCTTGAGCAGCAAAGGTAGCATCCTTAAATTTCATGTTCCAATTCTGCTTGCCAACAGAAAAATTACCATCTCCAGGAAATGATTGCCCATGTTCCAACCTTTCATCCTTGAAACCTAAGTGGCATGAACCCCCATCATCAACATAATATTGCCTTGAAAGCTCTACAACAGCTCTGGCAGCTAGGCTTGCATGTACTGCAAACTCGACCGCTGCTTGAGTAACAGAGGTAGCATCCTTAAATTTCATGTTCCAATTCTACCTGCCGACAGAAAAATTACAATTACCATCTCCAGGAAATGATTGCCCATGTTCGAACCTTTCAACCTTGAAACATAAGTGGCATGAACCACCATCATCAACACAATATAGCCTTGAAAGTTCTACAACAGCTCTGGCAGCTAAGCTTGCATATTCTGCAAACTCAGCCGTTGCTTGAGCAGCAGAGGTAGCATCATAAATTTTATGTTCCAATTCTGCCTGCCAACAGAAAAATTACCATTACCATCTCAAGGAAATGATTGCCCATGTTCCAACCTTTCCACCTTGAAGCCTAAGTGGCATGAAGCACGATGATCAACACAATATTGCATTGAAAGTTCTACTATATCTCTGGCAGCTAGGCTTTCATGTTATGCAAACTCAGTCGCTGCTTGAGCAGCAGATGTAGCATCCTTAAATTTCATGTTCCAATTCTTCCTGCCAACAGAAATATTACCATTACCATCTCTAGGAAATGATTGCCCATGTTCCAACCTTTTATCCTTGAAACCTAAGTGGCATGAACCACCATCATCAACATAATATTGCCTTGAAAGTTCTACAACAGCTCTAGCAGCTAGGCTTGCATGTACTGCAAACTCGACCGCTGCTTGAGCAACAGAGGTAGCATCCTTAAATTTTATGTTCCAATTCTGCCTGCCAACAGAACAATTACTACTACCACCTCCAGGAAATGATTGCCCATGTTCCAACCTTTCATCTTTGAAACCTAAGTGGCATGAACTACCATCATAAACGTAATATTGCCTTGAAAGTTCTACAACAGCTCTGGCAGCTAGACTTGCAAGTTCTGAAAACTCAGTTGCTGCTTGAGCAGTAAAGGTAGCATCCTTAAATTTCATGTTCCAATTCTACCCGCCAACAGAAAAATTACCATTACCATCTCCAGGAAATAATTGCCCATGTTCCAACCTTTCAACCTTGAAACCTAAGTAGCATGAACCACCATCATCAACACAATATTGCCTTGAAAGTTCAACAACAGCTCTGGCATCTAGGCTTGCATATTCTGCAAACTCAGCCGTTGCTTGAGCAGCAGAGGTTGCATCATAAATTTCATGTTCCAATTCTGCCTGCCAACAAAAAAATTACCATTACCATCTCCAGGAAATGATTGCCCATATTCCAATCTTTCGTCCTAGAAACCTAAGTTTCATGAACCACCATCATCAACACAATATTGCCTTGAATGTTCTACAACAGCTCTGGCAGCTAAGCTTGGATGCTCTGCAAACTTAGCCGTTGCTTGAGCAGTAGAGGTAGCATCCTTATATTTCATGTTCCAATTCTGCCTGTCAATTAAAATTTACCATCTCCAGGAAATGAGTGCCCATGTTCCAACCTTTTATTCTTGAAAGCTAAGTGGTATGAACCACCATTATCAACACAATATTGCCTTGAAAGTTCTACAATAGCCCTGGTAGCTAGGCTTGCATGTTCTACAAACTCAGCCGCTGCTTGAGCGACAGAGGTAGTATCGTTAAATTTCATGTTCTAATTCTACCTACCAACAGAAAAATTACAATTACCATCTCCAGGAAATGATTTCCCATGTTCCAACCTTTCATCCTTGAAACCTAAGTGGCATGAACCACCATCATCAACACAATATTGCCTTGAAAGTTCTACAATAGCTCTGGTAGCTAGGCTTGCATGTTGTGCAAACTAAGCCGCTGCTTGAGCAGCAGAGGTATCATCCTTAAATTTCATATTCCAATACTGCCTGCCAATAGAAAAATTACCATTACCATCTCCAGGAAATGATTGCCCATGTTCCAACCGTTCAACCTTGAAACCTAAATGGCATGAACCACCATCAACAACACAATATTGCATTGAAAGTTCAACTATATCTATGGCAGCTAGGCTTGCATGTTCTGCAAACTCAGTAGCTGCTTGAGCAGCAGAGGTAGCATCCTTAAATTTCATGTTCCAATTCTGCCTGCCAACAAAAATATTACCATTACCATCTCTAGGAAATGATTACCCATGTTCCAACCTTTCATCCTAGAAACCTAAGTGGCATGAACCAACATCATCAACACAAAATTGCCTTGAAAGTTCTACAACAGCTATGGCAGCTAGGCTTGCATATTCTACAAACTCAGCTGCTGCTTGAGCAGCAAAGGTAGCATCCTTAAATTTCATGTTCCAATTCTGCTTGCCAACAGAAAAATTACCATCTCCAGGAAATGATTGCCCATGTTCCAACCTTTCATCCTTGAAACCTAAGTGGCATGAACCCCCATCATCAACATAATATTGCCTTGAAAGCTCTACAACAACTCTGGCAGCTAGGCTTGCATGTACTGCAAACTCGACCGCTGCTTGAGCAACAGAGGTAGCATCCTTAAATTTCATGTTCCAATTCTACCTGCCGACAGAAAAATTACAAATACCATGTCCAGGAAATGATTGCCCATGTTCCAACCTTTATTCTTTGAAACCTAAGTGGCATGAACCACCATCATCAACACAATATTGCCTTGATAGTTCTACAACAGCCCTGGCAGCTAGGCTTGCATGTTCTGCAAAATCAGCCGATGCTTGAGCAACAGAGGTAGCATCCTTAAATTTTATGTTCCAATTCTGCCTGCCAACAGAAAAATTACTACTACCACCTCCAGGAAATGATTGCACATGTTCCAACCTTTCATCTTTGAAACCTAAGTGGCATGAACTACCATCATCAACATAATATTGCCTTGAAAGTTCTACAACAGCTCTGGCAATTAGGCTTGCATATTCTGCAAACTCAGCCGCTGCTTGAGCAGCAGAGATAGCATCCTTAAATTTCATTTTCCAATTCAACCTGCCAACATAAAAATTACCATTACCATCTCTAGGAAAAGATTGCCCATGTTCCAACCTTTCAACCTTGAAACCTAAGTGGCATGAACCACCATCATCAACACAATATAGCCTTGAAAGTTCTACAATAGCTCTGGCAGCTAGGCTTACATGTTCTGTAAACTCAGCCGTTGCTTGAGCAGCAGAGGTAGCATCATAAATTTCATGTTCCAATTCTGCCTGCCAACAGAAAAATTACCATTACCATCTCCAGGAAATGATTGACCATGTTCCAACCTTTCATCCTTGAAAGCTAAGTGGCATGAACCACCATCATCAACACAATATTTCCTTGAAAGTTCTACAACAGCTCTGGCAGCTAGGCCACCATGTTCTGCAAACACAGCTGCTGCTTGAGCAGCAGAGGTAGCATCCTTAAATTTCATGTTCTAATTCTGACTGCCAATAGAAAATTTACCATCTCCAGGAAATGATTGCCCATGTTCCAACCTTTATTCTTTGAAACCTAAGTGGCATGAACCACCATCATCAACACAATATTGCCTTGATAGTTCTACCACAGCTCTGGCAGCTAGGCTTGCATATTCTGTACACTCAGCTGCTGCTTGAGCAGCAAAGGTAGCATCCTTAAATTTCAAGTTCCAATTGTGCTTGCCAATAGAAAAATTACCATCTCCAGGAAATGATTGCCCCTGTTCCAACCTTTCATCCTTGAAACCTAAGTGGCATGAACCACCATCATCAACACAATATTGCCTTTAAAGTTCTACAACAGATCTGGAAGCTAAGCTTGAATGTTATGCAATGTCAGCCTCTACTTGAGCAGCAGAGGTAGCATCCTTAAATTTCATGTTCCAATTATGCCTGCCAAAAGAAACAATTACCATTACAATCTCCAGGAAATGATTGCCCATGTTCCAACCTTTCATCCTTGAAACTTAAGTGGCATGCACCACCATCATCAACACAATATTGCCTTGAAAGTTCTACAATAGCTCTGGCAGCTAGGCTTGCATGTTCTGCAAACTCAGCCGCTGCTTGAGCAGCAGAGGTAGCATCATAAATTTTATGTTCCAATTCTACCTGCCAGCAGAAAAATTACCATTACCATCTCCAGGAAATGATTGCCCATGTTCCAACCTTTCATCCTTGAAACCTAAGTGGCATGAACCACCATATTCAACACAATATTTCCTTGAAAGTTCTACAACAGCTCTGGCAGCTAGGCCACCATGTTCAGCAAACTCAGCCGCTGCTTGAGCAGCAGAGGTGGCATCCTTAAATTTCATGTTCTAATTTTGCCTCCCAAGAGAAAGTTTACCATCTCCAGGAAATGATTGCCCATGTTCCAACCTTTCATACTGGAAACCTAAATGGCATGAACTACCATCAACAACACAATGTTGCATTGAAAGATCTACTATATCTATGGCATGTAGGCTTGAATGTTCTGCAAACTCAGTAGCTGCTTGAGCAGCAGAGGTAGCATCCTTAAATTTCATGTTCCAATTCTGCCTGCCAACAAAAATATTACCATTACCATCTCTAGGAAATGATTGCCCATGTTCCAACCTTTCATACTTGAAATCTAAGTGGCATGAACCACCATCATCAACACAATATAGCCTTGAAAGTTCTACAACAGATCTGGCAGCTAAGCTTGAATGTTATGCAATGTCAGCCTCTACTTGAGCAGCAGAGGTAGCATCCTTAAATTTCATGTTCCAATTATGCCTACCAAAAGAAACAATTACCATTACCATCTCCAGGAAATGATTGCCCATGTTCCAACCTTTCATCCTTGAAACCTAAGTGGCATGAACCACCATCATCAACACAATATTTCCTTGAAAGTTCTACAACAGCTCTGGCAGCTAGACCACCATGTTTAGCAAACTCAGCCGCTGCTTGAGCAGCAGAGGTGGCATCCTTAAATTTCATGTTCTAATTCTTCCTCCCAAGAGAAAATTTACCATCTCCAGGAAATGATTGTCCATGTTCCAACCTTTCATCCTGGAAACCTACATGGCATGATCTAGCATCAACAACACAATATTGCATTGAAAGATCTACTATATCTATGGCATCTAGGCTTGAATGTTCTGCAAACTCAGTAGCTGCTTGAGCAGCAGAGGTAGCATCCTTAAATTTCATGTTCCAATTCTGCCTGCCAACAAAAATATTACCATTACCATCTCTAGGAAATGATTGCCCATGTTCCAACCTTTCATCCTTGAAACCTAAGTGGCATGAACCACCATCATCAACACAATATAGCCTTGAAAGTTCTACTACAGCTCTGGGAGCTAGGCCTGCATGTTCTGCAAACTCAGCCGCTGCTTGAGCAGTAGAGGTAGCATCCTTAAATTTCATATTCCAATTCTACTGGCCAACAGAAAAATTACAATTACCATCTTCAGGAAATGATTTCCCATGTTCCAACCTTTCATCTTTGAAACCTAAGTGCCATGAACCACCATCATCAACACAATATTGCCTTGAAAGTTCTACAACAGCTCTGGCAGCTAGGCTTGCATGTTCTGCAAAATCAGTCGCTGCTTGAGCAACAAAGGTAGCTTCCTTAAATTTCATGTTCCAATTCTGCCTGCCAATAGAAAAATTACGACTACCACCTCCAGGAAATGATTGCGCATCTTCCAACCTTTCATCTTTGAAACCTAAGTGGCATGAACTACCATCATAAAAATAATATTGCCTTGAAAGTTCTACAACAGCTCTGGCAGCTAGGCCACCATGTTCTGCAAACTCAGCCGCTGCTTGAGCAACAGAGGTAGCATCCTTAAATTTCATGTTCTAATTCTGCCTGCCAATAGAAAATTTAACATCTGCAGGAAATGATTGCCCATGTTCCAACCATTCATCATTGAAACCTAAGTGGCATTAACCACGATCATCAACACAATATTGCATTGAATGTTCTACTATATCTCTGGCAGCTAGGCTTGCATGTTCTGCTAACTCAGCCGCTGCTTGAGCAGCAGATGTGGCATCCTTAAATTTCATGTTCCAATTCTGCCTGCCAACAGAAATATTACCATTACCATCTCCAGGAAATGATTGCCCATGTTCCAACCTTTCATCATTGAAACCTAAGTGGCATGAACCACCATCATCAACACAATATTGCCTTGAAAGTTCTACAACAGCTCTGGCAGTTAGGCTTGCATGTTCTGCAAACTCAGCCGCTGCTTGAGCAGCAGAGGTAGCATCCTTTAATTTCATGATCCAATTCTACCTGCCAACAAAAACATTACAATTACCATCTTCAGGAAATGATTGCACATGTTCCAACCTTTCTTCTTTGAAACCTAAGTAGCATGAACCACCATCAATAATACAATATTGCCTTGAATGTTCTACAACAGCTCTGGCAGCTAGGCTTGCATGTTCTGCAAAATCAGCCGCTGCTTGAGCAACAGAGGTAGCATTCTTAAATTTTATGTTCCAATTCTACCTCCCAACAGAAATATTACTAATACCACCTCCAGGAAATGATTGCCCATGTTCCAACCTTTCATCTTTGGAACCTAAGTTGCATGAACTACCATCATCAACACACTATTGCCTTTAAAGTTCTACAATAGCTCTAGCAGCTAGGCTTGCATATTCTGCAAACTCAGCCGCTGCTTGAGCAGCAGAGATAGCATCCATAAATTTCATTTTCCAATTCTGCCTGCCAACAGAAAAATTACTATTACTATCTCCAGGAAATGATTGCCCATGTTCAAACCTTTTAACCTTGCAACCTAAGTGGCATGAACCACCATCATCAACACAATATAGCCTTGAAAGTTCTACAACAGCTCTGGCAGCTAGGCTTGCATATTCTGCAAACTCAGCCGTTGCTTAAGCAGCAGAGGTAGCATCATAAATTTCATGTTCCAATTCTGCCTGCCAACAGAAATATTACCATTACCATCTCCAGGAAATGATTGCCCATGTTCCAATCTTTCGTCCTTGAAACCTAAGTGTCATGAACCACCATCATCAACACAATATTTCCTTGAAAGTTCTACAACAACTCTGGCAGCTAGGCCACCATGTTCTGCAAACTCAGCCGCTGCTTGAGCAACAGAGGTAGCATCCTTAAATTTCATGTTCTAATTCTGCCTGCCAATAGAAAATTTAACATCTCCAGGAAATGATTGCCCATGTTCCAACCTTTCATCTTTGAAACCTAAGAGGCATGAACTACCATCATTAACATAATATTGCTTTGAAAGTTCCTCAACAGCTCTGGCAGCTAGGCTTGCATATTCTGCAAACTCAGCCGCTGCTTGAGCAGCAGAGATAGCAACCTTAAATTTCATTTTCCAATTCTACCTGCCAACAGAAAAATTACCATTACAATCTCCAGGAAATGATTGCCCATGTTCCAACCTTTCAACCTTGAAACCTAAGTGGCATGTACCACCATCATCAACACAATATAGCCTTGAAAGTTCTACAACAACTCTGGCAGCTAGGCTTGCATATTCTGCAAACTCAGCCGTTGCTTGAGCAGCAGAGGTAGCATCATAAATTTCATGTTCCAATTCTGCTTTCCAATAGAAAAATTACCATTACCTTCTCCAGGAAATGATTGACCATGTTCCAATCTTTCATCCTTGAAAGTTAAGTGGCATGAACCACCATCATCAACACAATATTTCCTTGAAAGTTCTACAACAGCTCTGGCAACTAGGCCATCATGTTCTGCAAACACAGCCGCTGCTTGAGCAGCAAAGGTAGCATCCTTAAAATTCATGTTCTAATTCTGCCTGCCAATAGAAAATTTACCATCTCCAGGAAATGATTGCCCATGTTCCAACCTTTCATCCTTGAAACCTAAATGGCATGAACCACCATCAAAAACACAATATGGCATTGAAAGTTCTACTATATCTATGGCAGCTAGGCTTGCATGTTCTGCAAACTCAGTAGCTGCTTGAGCATCAGAGGTAGCATCCTTAAATTTTATGTTCCAATTCTGCCTGCCAAAAAAAATATTACCATTACCATCTCTAGGAAATTATTGCCCATGTTAAAACCTTTCATCCTTGAAACCTAAGTGGCATGAACCAATATCATCATCACAATATTTCCTTGAAAGTTCTACAACCGCTCTGGCAGCTAGGCTTGCATATTCTGCAAACTCAGCTGCTGCTTGAGCAGCAAAGGTAGCATCCTTAAATTTCATGTTCCAATTCTTCTTGCCAACAGAAAAATTACCATCTCCAGGAAATGATTGCCCATGTTCCAACCTTTCATCCTTGAAACCTAAGTGGCATGAACCACCATCATCAACACAATATTGCCTTGAAAGTTCTACAATAGCTCTGGCAGTTAGGCTTGCATGTTCTGCAAACTCAGCCGCTGCTTGAGCAGCAGAGGTAGCATCCTTTAATTTCATGTTCTAATTCTACCTGCCAACAAAAACATTACAATTACCATCTTCAGGAAATGATTGCACATGTTCCAACCTTTCTTCTTTGAAACCTAAGTAGCATGAACCACCATCAACAACACAATATTGCCTTGAAAGTTCTACAACAGCTCTGGCAGCTAGGCTTGCATGTTCTGCAAAATCAGCCGCTGCTTGAGCAACAGAGGTAGCATTCTTAAATTTTATGTTCCAATTCTACCTCCCTACATAAAAATTACTACTACCACCTCCAGGAAATGATTGCCCATGTTCCAACCTTTCATCTTTGGAACCTAAGTTGCATGAACTACCATCATCAACACACTATTGCCTTTAAAGTTCTACAATAGCTCTAGCAGCTAGGCTTGCATATTCTGCAAACTCAGCCGCCGCTTGAGCAGCAGAGATAGCATCCATAAATTTCATTTTCCAATTCTGCCTGCCCACAGAAAAATTACTATTACCATCTCCAGGAAATGATTGCCCATGTTCCAACCTTTCAACCTTGAAACCTAAGTGGCATGAACCACCATCATCAACACAATATAGCCTCGAAAGTTCTACAACAGCTCTGGCAGCTAGGCTTACATATTCTGCAAACTCAGCCGTTGCTTGAGCAGCAGAGGTACCATCATAAATTTCATGTTCCAATTCTGCCTGCCAACAGAAATATTACCATTACCATCTCCAGGAAATGATTGCCCATGTTCCAATCTTTCATCCTTGAAACCTAAGTGTCATGAACCACTATCATCAACACAATATTTCCTTGAAAGTTCTACAACAGCTCTGGCAGCTAGGCCACCATGTTCTGCAAACTCAGCCGCTGCTTGAGCAACAGAGGTAGCATCCTTAAATTTCATGTTCTAATTCTGCCTGCCAATAGAAAATTTAACATCTCCAGGAAATGATTGCCCATCTTCCAACCATTCATCATTGAAACCCAAGTGGCATGAACCACGATCATCAACACAATATTGCATTGAAAGTTCTACTATATCTCTGGCATCTAGGCTTGCATGTTCTGCTAACTCAGTCGCTGCTTTAGCAGCAGATGTAGCATCCTTAAATTTCATGTTCCAATTCTGCCTGCCAACAGAAATATTACTATTACCATCTCCAGGAAATGATTGCCCATGTTCCAACCTTTCATCCTTGAAACCTAAGTGGCATGAACCACCATCATCAACACACTATTGCCTTTAAAGTTCTACAATAGCTCTGGCAGCTAGGCTTGCATGTACTGCAAACTCAGCTGCTGCTTGAGCAGCAGATGTAGCATCCTTAAATTTCATGTTCCAATTCTGCCTGCCAACAGAAAAATTACTACTACCACCTCCAGGAAATGATTGCCCATATTCCAAACTTTCATATTTGAAACCTAAGCCGCATGAACTACCATCGTCAACACAATATTGCGTTGAAAGTTCTACAATAGCTCTGGCAGCTAGGCTTGCATATTCTGCAAACTCAGCCGTTGCTTGAGCAGCAGAGGTAGCATCATAAATTTCATGTTCCAATTCTGCCTGCCAACAGAAAAATTACCATTACCATCTCCAGGAAATGATTACCCATGTTCCAATCTTTCGTCCTTGAAACCTAAGTGTCATGAACCACCATCATCAACACAATATTTCCTTGAAAGTTCTACAACAGCTCTGGCAGCTAGGCCACCATATTCTACAAACTCAGCCGCTGCTTGAGCAGCAGAGGTAGCATCCTTAAATTTCATGTTCTAATTCTGCCTGCCAGTAGAAAATTTACCGTCTCCAGGAAATGATTGCCCATGTTCCAACCTTTCATCATTGAAACCTAAGTGGCATGAACCACGATCATCAACACAATATTGCATTGAAAGTTCTACTATATCTCTGGCAGCTAGGCTTGCATGTTCTGCAAACTCTGTCGCTTCTTGAGCAGCAGATGTAGCATCCTTAAATTTCATGTTCCAATTCTGCCTGCCAACAGAAATATTACCATTACCATCTCTAGGAAATGATTGCCCATGTTCCAACCTTTCATCCTTGAAACCTAAGTGGCATGAACCACCATCATCAACACAATATTGCCTTGAAAGTTCTACAACAGCTCTGGCATCTAGGCTTGCATGTACTGCAAACTCAGCCGCTGCTTGAACAATAGAGGTAGCATCCTTAAATTTCATGTTCCAATTCTGCCGTCCAACAGAAAAATTACTACTACCACCTCCAGGAAATGATTGCCCATGTTCCAACCTTTCATCTTTGAAACCTAAGTGGCATGAACTACCATCATCAACATAATATTGCATCGAAAGTTCTACAACAGCTCTGGCAGCTAGGCTTGTATGTTCTACAAACTCAGCCGCTGCTTGAGCAGCAGAGGTAGCATCCTTAAATTTCATGTTCCAATTATGCGTGCCAAAAGAAACAATTACCATTACCATCTCCAGGAAATGATTGCCCATGTTCCAACCTTTCAACCTTGAAACCTAAATGGCATGAACCACCATCAACAACACAATATTGCATTGAAAGTTGTACTATATCTATGGCAGCTAGGCTTGCATGTTCTGCAAACTCAGTAGATGCTTGAGCAGTAGAGGTAGCATCCTCAAATTTCATGTTCCAATTCTGCCTGCCAACAAAAATATTACCATTACCATCTCTAGGAAATGATTGCCCATGTTCCAAACTTTCATCCTTGAAACCTAAGTGGCATGAACCACCATCATCAACACAATATTGCCTTGTAAGTTCTACAACAGCTCTGGCAGCAAGGCCTGCATGTTCTGCAAACTCAGCCGCTGCTTGAGCAGCAGAGGTAGCATCCTTAAATTTCATGTTCCAATTCTACCTGCCGACAGAAAAAATACAATTACCATCTCCAGGAAATGATTGTCCATGTTCCAACCTTTATTCTTTGAAACCTAAGTGGCATGAACAAGCATCATCAACACAATATAGCCTTGATACTTCTACAACAGCTCTGGCAGCTAGGCTTGCATGTTCTGCAAAATCAGCCGATGCTTGAGCAACAGAGGTAGCATCCTTAAATTTTATGTTCCAATTCTGCCTGCCAACAGAAAAATTACTACTACCACCTCCAGGAAATGATTGCCCATGTTCCAACCTTTCATCTTTGAAACCTAAGTGGCATGAACTACCATCATCAACATAATATTGCATTGAAAGTTCTACAACAGCTCTGGCAGCTAGGCTTGCATGTTCTGCAAACTCAGCCGCTGCTTGAGCAGCAGAGGTAGCATCCTTAAATTTCATGTTCCAATTATGCGTGCCAAAAGAAACAATTACCATTACCATCACCAGGAAATGATTGCCCATGTTCCAACCTTTCAACCTTGAAACCTAAATGGCATGAACCACCATCAACAACACAATATTGCATTGAAAGTTGTACTATATCTATGGCAGCTAGGCTTGAATGTTCTGCAAACTCAGTAGATGCTTGAGCAGTAGAGGTAGCATCCTCAAATTTCATGTTCCAATTCTGCCTGCCAACAAAAATATTACCATTACCATCTCTAGGAAATGATTGCCCATGTTCCAACCTTTCATCCTTGAAACCTAAGTGGCATGAACCACCATCATCAACACAATATTGCCTTGTAAGTTCTACAACAGCTCTGGCAGCAAGGCCTGCATGTTCTGCAAACTCAGCCGCTGCTTGAGCAGCAGAGGTAGCATCCTTAAATTTCATGTTCCAATTCTACCTGCCGACAGAAAAAATACAATTACCATCTCCAGGAAATGATTGTCCATGTTCCAACCTTTATTCTTTGAAACCTAAGTGGCATGAACAAGCATCATCAACACAATATAACCTTGATAGTTCTACAACAGCTCTGGCAGCTAGGCTTGCATGTTCTGCAAAAT
This sequence comes from Nicotiana tomentosiformis, assembly GCF_000390325.3. Taxonomy (NCBI): domain Eukaryota; kingdom Viridiplantae; phylum Streptophyta; class Magnoliopsida; order Solanales; family Solanaceae; genus Nicotiana; species Nicotiana tomentosiformis. Next base: position 462,876 of record NW_027174560.1, read on the forward strand.
CAGCCGATGCTTGAGCAACAGAGGTAGCATCCTTAAATTTTATGTTCCAATTCTGCCTGCCAACAGAAAAATTACTACTACCACCTCCAGGAAATGATTGCCCATGTTCCAACCTTTCATCTTTGAAACCTAAGTGGCATGAACTACCATCATCAACATAATATTGCATTGAAAGTTCTACAACAGCTCTGGCAGCTAGGCTTGCATGTTCTGCAAACTCAGCCGCTGCTTGAGCAGCAGAGGTAGCATCCTTAAATTTCATGTTCCAATTATGCGTGCCAAAAGAAACAATTACCATTACCATCACCAGGAAATGATTGCCCATGTTCCAACCTTTCAACCTTGAAACCTAAATGGCTTGAACCACCATCAACAACACAATATTGCATTGAAAGTTGTACTATATCTATGGCAGCTAGGCTTGCATGTTTTGCAAACTCAGTAGATGCTTGAGCAGTAGAGGTAGCATCCTTAAATTTCATGTTCCAATTCTGCCTGCCAACAAAAATATTACCATTACCATCTCTAGGAAATGATTGCCCATCTTCCAACCTTTCATCCTTGAAACCTAAGTGGCATGAACCACCATCATTAACACAATATTGCCTTGTAAGTTCTACAACAACTCTGGCAGCAAGGCCTGCTTGTTCTGCAAACTCAGCCGCTGCTTGAGCAGCAGAGGTAGCATCCTTAAATTTCATGTTCCAATTCTACCTGCCGACAGAAAAAATACAATTACCATCTCCAGGAAATGATTGTCCATGTTCCAACCTTTATTCTTTGAAACCTAAGTGGCATGAACAACCATCATCAACACAATATAGCCTTGATAGTTCTACAACAGCTCTGGCAGCTAGGCTTGCATGTTCTGCAAAATCAGCCGATGCTTGAGCAACAGAGGTAGCATCCTTAAATTTTATTTTCCAATTCTGCCTGCCAACAGAAAAATTACTACTACCACCTCCAGGAAATGATTGCCCATGTTCCAACCTTTCATCTTTGAAACCTAAATGGCATGAACTACCATCATCAACATAATATTGCCTTGAAAGTTCTTCAACAGCTCTGGCAGCTAGGCTTGCATATTCTGCAAACTCAGCCGCTGCTTGAGCAGCAGAGATAGCATCCTTAAATTTCATTTTCCAATTCTACCTGCCAACAGAAAAATTACCATTACCATCTCCAGGAAATGATTGCCCATGTTCCAACCTTGAAACCTAAGTGGCATGTACCACCATCATTAACACAATATAGCCTTGAAAGTTCTACAACAGCTCTGGCAGCTAGGCTTGCATGTTCTGCAAACTCAGCCGTTGCTTGAGCAACAGAGGTAGCATCATAAATTTCATGTTCCAATTCTGCTTGCCAACAGAAAAATTACCATTACCATCTCGAGGAAATGATTGACCATGTTCCAACCTTTCATCCTTGAAAGATAAGTGGCATGAACCACCATCATCAACACAATATTTCCTAGAAAGTTCAACAACAGTTCTGGCAGCTAGGCCACCATGTTATGCAAACATAGCTGCTGCTTGAGCAGCAGAGGTAGCATCCTTAAAATTCATGTTCTAATTCTGCCTGCCAATAGAAAATTTACCATCTCCAGGAAATGATTGCCCATGTTCCAACCTTTCATCCTTGAAACCTAAATGGCATGAACCACCATCAACAACACAATATTGCATTGAAAGTTCTACTATATCTATGGCAGCTAGGCTTGCATGTTCTGCAAACTCAGTAGCTGCTTGAGCATCAGAGGTAGCATCCTTAAATTTTATGTTCCTATTCTGCCTGCCAACAAAAATATTACCATTACCATCTCTAGGAAATTATTGCCCATGTTCCAACCTTTCATCCTTGAAACCTAAGTGGCATGAACCAATATCATCACCACAATATTGCCTTGAAAGTTCTACAACAGCTCTGGCAGCTAGGTTTGCATATTCTGCAAACTCAGCTGCTGCTTGAGCAGCAAAGGTAGCATCCTTAAATTTCATGTTCCAATTCTTCTTGCCAACAGAAAAATTACCATCTCCAGAAAATGATTGACCATGTTACAACCTTTCATCCTTGAAACCTAAGTGGCATGAACCACCATCATCAACACAATATTGCCTTGAAAGTTCTACAACAACTCTGGCAGCTAGGCTTGCATGTTCTGCAAACTCAGTCGCTTCTTGAGCAGCAGATGTAGCACCCTTAAATTTCATGTTCCAATTCTGCCTGCCAATAGAAATATTACCATTACCATCTCTAGGAAATGATTGCCCATGTTCCAACCTTTCATCCTTGAAACCTAAGTGGCATGAACCACCATCATCAACACAATATTGCCTTGAAAGTTCTACAACAGCTCTGGCAGCTAGGCTTGCATGTACTGCAAACTCAGCCGCTGCTTGAACAATAGAGGTAGCATCCTTAAATTTCATGTTCCAATTCTGCCGTCCAACAGAAAAATTACTACTACCACATCCAGGAAATGATTGCCCATGTTCCAACCTTTCATCTTTGAAACCTAAGTGGCATGAACTACCATCATCAACATAATATTGCATTGAAAGTTCTACAACAGCTCTGGCAGCTAGGCTTGTATGTTCTGCAAACTCAGCCGCTGCTTGAGCAGCAGAGGTAGCATCCTTAAATTTCATGTTCCAATTATGCGTGCCAAAAGAAACAATTACCATTACCATCTCCAGGAAATGATTGCCCATGTTCCAACCTTTCAACCTTGAAACCTAAATGGCATGAACCACCATCAACAACACAATATTGCATTGAAAGTTGTACTATATCTATGGCAGCTAGGCTTGCATGTTCTGCAAACTCAGTAGATGCTTGAGCAGTAGAGGTAGCATCCTTAAATTTCATGTTCCAATTCTGCCTGCCAACAAAAATATTACCATTACCATCTCTAGGAAATGATTGCCCATGTTCCAACCTTTCATCCTTGAAACCTAAGTGGCATGAACCACCATCATCAACATAATATTGCCTTGTAAGTTCTACAACAGCTCTGGCAGCAAGGCCTGCATGTTCTGCAAACTCAGCCGCTGCTTGAGCAGCAGAGGTAGCATCCTTAAATTTCATGTTCCAATTCTACCTGCCGACAGAAAAAATACAATTACCATCTCCAGTAAATGATTGTCCATGTTCCAACCTTTATTCTTTGAAACCTAAGTGGCATGAACAAGCATCATCAACACAATATAGCCTTGATAGTTCTACAACAGCTCTGGCAGCTAGGCTTGCATGTTCTGCAAAATCAGCCGATGCTTGAGCAACAGAGGTAGCATCCTTAAATTTTATGTTCCAATTCTGCCTGCCAACAGAAAAATTACTACTACCACCTCCAGGAAATGATTGCCCATGTTCCAACCTTTCATCTTTGAAACCTAAATGGCATGAACTACCATCATCAACATAATATTGCCTTGAAAGTTCTTCAACAGCTCTGGCAGCTAGGCTTGCATATTCTGCAAACTCAGCCGCTGCTTGAGCAGCAGAGATAGCATCCTTAAATTTCATTTTCCAATTCTACCTGCCAATAGAAAAATTACCATTACCATCTCCAGGAAATGATTGCCCATGTTCCAACCTTGAAACCTAAGTGGCATGTACCACCATCATTAACACAATATAGCCTTGAAAGTTCTACAACAGCTCTGGCAGCTAGGCTTGCATGTTCTGCAAACTCAGCCGTTGCTTGAGCAGCAGAGGTAGCATCATAAATTTCATGTTCCAATTCTGCTTGCCAACAGAAAAATTACCATTACCATCTCGAGGAAATGATTGACCATGTTCCAACCTTTCATCCTTGAAAGATAAGTGGCATGAACCACCATCATCAACACAATATTTCCTAGAAAGTTCAACAACAGCTCTGGCAGCTAGGCCACCATGTTCTGCAAACATAGCTGCTGCTTGAGCAGCAGAGGTAGCATCCTTAAAATTCATGTTCTAATTCTGCCTGCCAATAGAAAATTTACCATCTCCAGGAAATGATTGCCCATGTTCCAACCTTTCATCCTTGAAACCTAAATGGCATGAACCACCATCAACAACACAATATTGCATTGAAAGTTCTACTATATCTATGGAAGCTAGGCTTGCATGTTCTGCAAACTCAGTAGCTGCTTGAGCATCAGAGGTAGCATCCTTAAATTTTATGTTCCAATTCTGCCTGCCAACAAAAATATTACCATTACCATCTCTAGGAAATTATTGCCCATGTTCCAACCTTTCATCCTTGAAACCTAAGTGGCATGAACCAATATCATCACCACAATATTGCCTTGAAAGTTCTACAACAGCTCTGGCAGCTAGGTTTGCATATTCTGCAAACTCAGCTGCTGCTTGAGCAGCAAAGGTAGCATCCTTAAATTTCATGTTCCAATTCTTCTTGCCAACAGAAAAATTACCATCTCCAGAAAATGATTGACCATGTTCCAACCTTTCATCCTTGAAACCTAAGTGGCATGAACCACCATCATCAACACAATATTGCCTTGAAAGTTCTACAACAACTCTAGCAGTTAGGCTTGCATGTTCTACAAACTCAGCCGCTGCTTGTGTAGCAGAGGTAGCATCCTTAAATTTCATGTTCCAATTTTACCTGCCAACAGAAAAATTACAATTACCATCTCCAGGAAATGATTGCCCATGTTCCAACCTTTATTCTTTGAAACCTAAGTGGCATGAACCACCATCATCAACACAATATTGCCTTGAAAGTTCTACAACAGCTTTGGCAGCTAGGCTTGCATGTTCTGCAAACTCAGCCGCTGCTTGAGCAGCAGAGGTAGCATCCGTAAATTTCATGTCCCAATTCTGCCTGCCAATAGAAATATTACCATTACCATCTCCAGGAAATGATTGCCCATGTTCCAACCTTTCATCCTTGAAACCTAAGTGGCATGAACCACCATCATCAACACAATATAGCCTTGAAAGTTCTACAACAGCTCTGGCAGCTAGGCTTGCATATTCTGCAAACTCAGCCGTTGCTTGAGCAGCAGAGGTAGCATCATAAATTTCATGTTCCAATTCTGCCTGCCAACAGAAAAATTACCATTACCATCTCCAGGAAATGATTGCCCAACCTTTCATCCTCGAAACCTAAGTGGCATGAACCACCATCATCAACATAATATTTCCTTAAAAGTTCTACAACAGCTCTGGCAGCTAAGCCACCATGTTCTGCAAACTCAGCCGCTGCTTGAGCAGCAGAGGTAGCATCCTTATATTTCATGTTCTAATTCTGCCTGCCAATAGAAAATTTACCATCTCCAGGAAATGATTGCCCAACCTTTCATCCTTGAAACCTAAGTGGCATGAACCACCATCATCAACACAATATTACCTTTAAAGTTCTACAACAGATCTGGCAGCTAAGCTTGAATGTTATGCAAAGTCAGCCTCTACTTGAGCAGTAGAGGTAGCATCCTTAAATTTCATGTTCCAATTATGCGTGCCAAAAGAAACAATTACCATTACCATCTCCAGGAAATGATTGCCCATGTTCCAACCTTTCATCCTTGAAACTTAAGTGGCATGAACCACCATCATCAACACAATATAGCCTTGAAAGTTCTACAACAGCTCTGGCAGCTAGGCTTGCATGTTCTGCAAACTCAGCCGTTGCTTGAGCAGCAGAGGTAGCATCATAAATTTCTTAATCCAATTCTGCCTGCCAACAGAAAAATTACCATTACCATCTCCAGGAAATGATTGCCCATGTTTCAACCTTTCATCTTTGAAACCTAAGTGGCATGAACTACCATCATCAACATAACATTGCCTTGAAAGTTCTTCAACAGCTCTGGCAGCTAGGCTTGCATATTCTGCAAACTCAGCCGCTGCTTGAGCAGCAGAGATAGCATCCTTAAATTTCATTTTCCAATTCTACCTGCCAACAGAAAAAGTACCATTACCATCTCCAGGAAATGAATTCCCATGTTCCAACCTTTCAACCTTGAAACCTAAGTGGCATGTACCACCATCATCAACACAATATAGCCTTGAAAGTTCTACAACAGCTCTGGCAGCTAGGCTTGCATGTTCTGCAAACTCAGCTGTTGCTTGAGCAGCAGAGGTAGCATCATAAATTTCATGTTCCAATTCTACTTGCAAACAGAAAAATTACCATTACCATCTCTAGGAAATGATTGACCATGTTCCAACCTTTCATCCTTGAAAGCTAAGTGGCATGAACCACCATCATCGACACAATATTTCCTTGAAAGTTCTACAATAGCTCTGGCAGCTAGGCCACCATGTTCTGCAAACACAGCCGCTGCTTGAGCAGCAGAGGTAGCATCCTTAAAATTCATGTTCTAATTCTGCCTACCAATAGAAAATTTACCATCTCCAGGAAATGATTGCCCATGTTCCAACCTTTCATCCTTGAAACCTAAATGGCATGAACCACCATCAACAACACAATATTGCATTGAAAGTTCTACTATATCTATGGAAGCTAGGCTTGCATGTTCTGCAAACTCAGTAGCTGCTTGAGCATCATAGGTAGCATCCTTAAATTTTATGTTCCAATTCTGCCTGCCAACAAAACTATTACCATTACCATCTCTAGGAAATTATTGCCCTTGTTCCAACCTTTCATCCTTGAAACCTAAGTGGCATGAACCAATATCATCAACACAATATTGCCTTGAAAGTTCTACAACAGCTCTGGCAGCTAGGCTTGCATATTCTGCAAACTCAGCTGCTGCTTGAGCAGCAAAGGTAGCATCCTTAAATTTCATGTTCCAATTCTTCTTGCCAACAGAAAAATTATCATCTCCAGGAAATGATTGCCCATGTTCCAACCTTTCATCCTTGAAACTTAAGTGGCATAAACCACCATTATCAACACAATATAGCCTTGAAAGTTCTACAACAGCTCTGGCAGCTAGGCTTGCATGTTCTGCAAACTCAGCCGTTGCTTGAGCAGCAGAGGTAGTATCATAAATTTCATGTTCCAATTCTGCCTGCCAACAGAAAAATTACCATTACCATCTCCAGGAAATGATTGCCCATGTTTCAACCTTTCATCTTTGAAACCTAAGTGGCATGAACTGCCATCATCAACATAATATTGCCTTGAAAGTTCTTCAACAGCTCTGGCACCTAGGCTTGCATATTCTGCAAACTCAGCCGCTGCTTGAGCAGCAGAGATAGCATCCTTAAATTTAATTTTCCAATTCTACCTGCCAACAGAAAAAGTATCATTACCATCTCCAGGAAATGATTGCCCATGTTCCAACCTTTCATCCTTGAAACCTAAATGGCATGAACCAATATCATCAACACAATATTGCCTTGAAAGTTCTACAACAGCTCTGGAAGCTAGGCTTGCATATTCTGCAAACTCAGCCGTTGCTTGAGCAGCAGAGGTAGCATCATAAATTTCATGTTCCAATTCTGCTTGCCAACAGAAAAATTACCATTACCATCTCCAGGAAATGATTGACCATGTTTCAACCTTTCATCTTTGAAACCTAAGTGGCATGAACTACCATCATCAACATAATATTGCCTTGAAAGTTCTTCAACAGCTCTGGCAGCTAGGCTTGCATATTCTGCAAACTCAGCCGCTGCTTGAGCAGCAGAGATAGCATCCTTAAATTTCATTTTCCAATTCTACCTGCCAACAGAAAAAGTACCATTACCATCTCCAGGAAATGAATTCCCATGTTCCAACCTTTCAACCTTGAAACCTAAGTGGCATGTACCACCATCATCAACACAATATAGCTTTGAAAGTTCTACAACAGCTCTGGCAGCTAGGCTTGCATGTTCTGCAAACTCAGCCGTTGCTTGAGCAGCAGAGGTAGCATCATAAATTTCATGTTCCAATTCTGCTTGCCAACAGAAAAATTACCATTACCATCTCCAGGAAATGATTGACCATGTTCCAACCTTTCATCCTTGAAAGCTAAGTGGCATGAACCACCATCATCAACACAATATTTCCTTGAAAGTTCTACAACAGCTCTGGCAGCTAGGCCACCATGTTCTGCAAACACAGCCGCTGCTTGAGCAGCAGAGGTAGCATCCTTAAAATTCATGTTCTAATTCTGCCTGCCAATAGAAAATTTACCATCTCCAGGAAATGATTGCCCATGTTCCAACCTTTCATCCTTGAAACCTAAATGGCATGAACCACCATCAACAACACAATATTGCATTGAAAGTTCTACTATATCTATGGAAGCTAGGCTTGCATGTTCTGCAAACTCAGTAGATGCTTGAGCATCAGAGGTAGCATCCTTAAATTTTATGTTCCAATTCTGCCTGCCAACAAAACTATTACCATTACCATCTCTAGGAAATTATTGCCCATGTTCCAACCTTTCATCCTTGAAACCTAAGTGGCATGAACCAATATCATCAACACAATATTGCCTGGAAAGTTCTACAACAGCTCTGGCAGCTAGGCTTGCATATTCTGCAAACTCAGCTGCTGCTTGAGCAGCAAAGGTAGCATCCTTAAATTTCATGTTCCAATTCTTCTTGCCAACAGAAAAATTATCATCTGCAGGAAATGATTGCCCATGTTCCAACCTTTCATCCTTGAAACTTAAGTGGCATAAACCACCATTATCAACACAATATAGCCTTGAAAGTTCTACAACAGCTCTGGCAGCTAGGCTTGCATGTTCTGCAAACTCAGCCGTTGCTTGAGCAGCAGAGGTAGCATCATAAATTTCATGTTCCAATTCTGCCTGCCAACAGAAAAATTACCATTACCATCTCCAGGAAATGATTGCTCATGTTTCAACCTTTCATCTTTGAAACCTTTTGTGGCATGAACTACCATCATCAACATAATATTGCCTTGAAAGTTCTTCAACAGCTCTGGCAGCTAGGCTTGCATATTCTGCAAACTCAGCCGCTGCTTGAGCAGCAGAGATAGCATCCTTAAATTTCATTTTCCAATTCTACCTGCCAACAGAAAAATTACCATTACCATCTCCAGGAAATGATTGCCCATGTTCCAACCTTTCAACCTTGAAACCTAAGTGGCATGTACCACCATCATCAACACAATATAGCCTTGAAAGTTCTACAACAGCTCTGGCAGCTAGGCTTGCATGTTCTGCAAACTCAGCCGTTGCTTGAGCAGCAGAGGTAGCATCATAAATTTCATGTTCCAATTCTGCTTGCCAACAGAAAAATTACCATTACCATCTCCAGGAAATGATTGACCATGTTCCAACCTTTCATCCTTGAAAGCTAAGTGGCATGAACCACCATCATCAACACAATATTTCCTTGAAAGTTCTACAACAGCTCTGGCAGCTAGGCCACCATATTCTGCAAACACAGCCGCTGCTTGAGAAGCAGAGGTAGCATCCTTAAAATTCATGTTCTAATTCTGCCTGCCAATAGAAAATTTACCATCTCCAGGAAATGATTGCCCATGTTCCAACCTTTCATCCTTGAAACCTAAATGGCATGAACCACCATCAACAACACAATATTGCATTGAAAGTTCTACTATATCTATGGCAGCTAGGCTTGCATGTTCTGCAAACTCAGTAGCTGCTTGAGCATCAAAGGTAGCATCCTTAAATTTTATGTTCTAATTCTGCCTGCCAACAAAACGATTACCATTACCATCTCTAGGAAATTATTGCCCATGTTCCAACCTTTCATCCTTGAAACCTAAGTGGCATGAACCAATATCATCAACACAATATTGCCTTGAAAGTTCTACAACAGCTCTGGCAGCTAGGCTTGCATATTCTGCAAACTCAGCTGCTGCTTGAGCAGCAAAGGTAGCATCCTTAAATTTCATGTTCCAATTCTTCTTGCCAACAGAAAAATTATCATCTCCAGGAAATGATTGCCCATGTTCCAACCTTTCATCCTTGAAACTTAAGTGGCATAAACCACCATTATCAACACAATATAGCCTTGAAAGTTCTACAACAGCTCTGGCAGCTAGGCTTGCATGTTCTGTAAACTCAGCCGTTGCTTGAGCAGCAGAGGTAGCATCATAAATTTCATGTTCCAATTCTGCCTACCAACAGAAAAATTACCATTACCATCTCCAGGAAATGATTGCCCATGTTTCAACCTTTCATCTTTGAAACCTTAGTGGCATGAACTACCATCATCAACATAATATTGCCTTGAAAGTTCTTCAACAGCTCTGGCAGCTAGGCTTGCATATTCTGCAAACTCAGCCGCTGCTTGAGCAGCAGAGATAGCATCCTTAAATTTCATTTTCCAATTCTACCTGCCAACAGAAAAATTACCATTACCATCTCCAGGAAATGATTGCCCATGTTCCAACCTTTCAACCTTGAAACCTAAGTGGCATGTACCACCATCATCAACACAATATAGCCTTGAAAGTTCTACAACAGCTCTGGAAGCTAGGCTTGCATGTTCTGCAAACTCAGCCGTTGCTTGAGCAGCAGAGGTAGCATCATAAATTTCATGTTCCAATTCTTCTTGCCAACAGAAAAATTACCATTACCATCTCCAGGATATGATTGACCATGTTCCAACCTTTCATCCTTGAAAGTTAAGTGGCATGAACCACCATCATCAACACAATATTTCCTTGAAAGTTCTACAACAGCTCTGGCAGCTAGGCCACCATGTTCTGCAAACACAGCCGCTGCTTGAGCTGCAGAGGTAGCATCCTTAAAATTCATGTTCTAATTCTGCCTGCCAATAGAAAATTTACCATCTCCAGGAAATGATTGCCCATGTTCCAACCTTTCATCCTTGAAACCTAAATGGCCTGAACCACCATCAACAACACAATATTGCATTGAAAGTTCTACTATATCTATGGCAGCTAGGCTTGCATGTTCTGCAAACTCAGTAGCTGCTTGAGCATCAGAGGTAGCATCCTTAAATTTTATGTTCCTATTCTGCCTGCCAACAAAAATATTACGATTACCATCTCTAGGAAATTATTGCCCATGTTCCAACCTTTCATCCTTGAAACCTAAGTGGCATGAACCAATATCATCAACACAATATTGCCTTGAAAGTTCTACAACAGCTCTGGCAGCTAGGCTTGCATATTCTGCAAACTCAGCTGCTGCTTGAGCAGCAAAGGTAGCATCCTTAAATTTCATGTTCCAATTTTGCCTGCCAACAAAAATATTACCATTACCATCTCTAGGAAATGATTGCCCATGTTCCAACCTTTCATCCTTGAAACCTAAGGGGCATGAACCACCATCATCAACACAATATTGCCTTGTAAGTTCTACAACAGCTCTGGCAGCAAGGCCTGCATGTTCTGCAAACTCAGCCGCTGCTTGAGCAGCAGAGGTAGCATCCTTAAATTTCATTTTCCAATTCTACATGCCAACAAAAAAATTACCATTACCATCTCCAGGAAATGATTGCCCATGTTCCAACCTTTCAACCTTGAAACCTAAGTGGCATGTACCACCATCATCAACACAATATAGCCTTGAAAGTTCTACAACAGCTCTGGCAGCTAGGCTTGCATGTTCTGCAAACTCAGCCGTTGCTTGAGCAGCAGAGGTAGCATCCTTAAATTTCATTTTCCAATTCTACATGCCAACAAAAAAATTACCATTACCATCTCCAGGAAATGATTGCCCATGTTCCAACCTTTCAACCTTGAAACCTAAGTGGCATGTACCACCATCATCAACACAATATAGCCTTGAAAGTTCTACAACAGCTCTGGCAGCTAGGCTTGCATGTTCTGCAAACTCAGCCGTTGCTTGAGCAGCAGAGGTAGCATCATAAATTTCATGTTCCAATTCTGCTTGCCAACAGAAAAATTACCATTACCATCTCCAGGAAATGATCGACCATGTTCCAACCTTTCATCCTTGAAAGCAAAGTGGCATGAACCACCATCATCAACACAATATTTCCTTGAAAGTTCTACAACAGCTCTGGCAGCTAGGCCACCATGTTCTGCAAACACAGCCGCTGCTTGAGCAGCAGAGGTAGCATCCTTAAAATTCATGTTCTAATTCTGCCTGCCAATAGAAAATTTACCATCTCCTGGAAATGATTGCCCATGTTCCAACCTTTCATCCTTGAAACCTAAATGGCATGAACCACCATCAACAACACAATATTGCATTGAAAGTTCTACTATATCTATGGCAGCTAGGCTTGCATGTTCTGCAAACTCAGTAGCTGCTTGAGCATCAGAGGTAGCATCCTTAAATTTTATGTTCCAATTCTGCCTGCCAACAAAAATATTACCATTACCATCTCTAGGAAATTATTGCCCATGTTCCAACCTTTCATCCTTGAAACCTAAGTGGCATGAACCAATATCATCAACACAATATTGCCTTGAAAGTTCTACAACAGCTGTGGCAGCTAGGCTTGCATATTCTGCAAAATCAGCTGCTGCTTGATCAGCAAAGGTAGCATCCTTAAATTTCATGTTCCAATTCTTCTTGCCAACAGAAAAATTATCATCTCCAGGAAATGATTGCCCATGTTCCAACATTTCATCCTTGAAACTTAAGTGGCATGAACCACCATCATAAACACAATATAGCCTTGAAAGTTCTACAACAGCTCTGGCAGCTAGGTTTGCATGTTCTGCAAACTCAGCCGTTGCTTGAGCATCAGAGGTAGCATCATAAATTTCATGTTCCAATTTTGCCTGCCAACAGAAAAATTACCATTACCATCTCCAGGAAATGTTTGCCCATGTTTCAACCTTTCATCTTTGAAACCTAAGTGGCATGAACTACCATCGTCAACATAATATTGCCTTGAAAGTTCTTCAACAGCTCTGGCAGCTAGGCTTGCATATTCTGCAAACTCAGCTGCTGCTTGAGCAGCAAAGGTAGCATCCTTAAATTTCATGTTCCAATTCTTCTTGCCAACAGAAAAATTATCATCTCCAGGAAATGATTGCCCATGTTCCAACCTTTCAACCTTGAAACCTAAGTGGCATGAACCACCATCATCAACACAATATTGCCTTGAAAGTTCTACAACAGCTCTGGCAGTTAGGCTTGCATGTTTTGCAAACTCAGCCGCTGCTTGAGCAGCAGAGGTAGCATCCTTAAATTTCATTTTCCAATTCTACCCGCCAACAGAAAAATTACCATTACCATCTCCAGGAAATGATTGCCCATGTTCCAACCTTTCAACCTTGAAACCTAAGTGGCATGTACCACCATCATCAACACAATATAGCTTTGAAAGTTCTACAACAGCTCTGGCAGCTAGGCTTGCATGTTCTGCAAACTCAGCCGTTGCTTGAGTAGCGGAGGTAGCATCATAAATTTCATGTTCCAATTCTGCTTGCCAACAGAAAAATTACCATTACCATCTCCAAGAAATGATTGACCATGTTCCAACCTTTCATCCTTGAAACCTAAGTGGCATGAACCACCATCATCAACACAATATTTCCTTGAAAGTTCTACAACAGCTCTGGCAGCTAGGCCACCATGTTCTGCAAACACAGCCGCTGCTTGAGCAGCAGAGGTAGCATCCTTAAAATTCATGTTCTAATTCTGCCTGCCAATAGAAAATTTACCATCTCCTGGAAATGATTGCCCATGTTCCAACCTTTCATCCTTGAAACCTAAATGGCATGAACCACCATCAACAACACAATATTGCATTGAAAGTTCTACTATATCTATGGCAGCTAGGCTTGCATGTTCTGCAAACTTAGTAGCTGCTTGAGCATCAGAGGTAGCATCCTTAAATTTTATGTTCCAATTCTGCCTGCCAACAAAAATATTACCATTACCATCTCTAGGAAATTATTGCCCATGTTCCAACCTTTCATCCTTGAAACCTAAGTGGCATGAACCAATATCATCAACACAATATTGCCTTGAAAGTTCTACAACAGCTCTGGAAGCTAGGCTTGCATATTCTGCAAACTCAGCTGCTGCTTGAGCAGCAAAGGTAGCATCCTTAAATTTCATGTTCTAATTCTTCTTGCCAACAGAAAAATTATCATCTCCAGGAAATGATTGCCCATGTTCCAACCTTTCATCCTTGAAACCTAAGTGGCATGAACCACCATCATCAACACAATATTGCCTTGAAAGTTCTACAACAGCTCTGGCAGTTAGGCTTCCATGTTCTGCAAACTCAGTCGCTGCTTGAGCAGCAGAGGTAGCATCCTTAAATTTCATGTTCCAATTCTACCTGCCAACAAGAAAAATTACAATTACCATCTCCAGGAAATGATTGCCCATGTTCCAACCTTTATTCTTTGAAACCTAAGTGGCATGAACCACCATCATCAACATAATATTGCCTTGAAAGTTCTACAACAGCTCTGGCAGCTAGGGTTGCATGTTCTGCAAAATCAGTCGCTGCTTGAGCAACAGAGGTAGCATCCTTAAATTTTATGTTCCAATTCCGCTTGCCAACACAAATATTACTACTACCACCTCTAGGAAATGATTCCCCATGTTCCAACCTTTCATCTTTGAAACCTAAGTGGCATGAACTACCATCATCAACATAATATTGCCTTGAAAGTTCTACAACAGCTCTGGCAGCTAGGCTTGCATATTCTGCAAACTCAGCCGCTGCTTGAGCAGCAGAGATAGCATCCTTAAATTTCATTTTCCAATTCTACCTGTCAACAGAAAAATTACCATTACCATCTCCAGGAAATGATTGCCCATATTCCACCCTTTCAACCTTGAAACCTAAGTGGCATGAACAACCATCATCAACACAATATTGCCTTGAAAGTTCTACAATAGCTCTGGCAGTTAGGCTTGCATGTTCTGCAAACTCAGCCGCTTCTTGAATAGCAGAGGTAGCATCCTTAAATTTCATGTTCCAATTCTACCTGCCAATAGAAAAATTACAATTACCATCTCCAGGAAATGATTGCCCATGTTCCAACCTTTATTCTTTGAAACCTAAGTGGCATGACCCACCATCATCAACACAATATTGCCTTGAAAGTTCTACAACAGCTCTGGCATCTAGGCTTGCATATTCTGCAAAATCAGCCGCTGCTTGAGCAACAAAGGTAGCATACTTAAATTTTATGTTCCAATTCCGCTTGCCAACAGAAATATTACTACTACCACCTCCAGGAAATGATTCCCCATGTTCCAACCTTTCATCTTTGAAACCTAAGTGGCATGAACTACCATCATCAACATAATATTGCCTTGAAAGTTCTACAACAGCTCTGGCAGCTAGGCTTGCATATTCTGCAAACTCAGCCGCTGCTTGAGCAGCAGAGATAGCATCCTTAAATTTCATTTTCCAATTCTACCTGCCAACAGAAAAATTACCATTACCATCTCCAGGAAATGATTGCCCATGTTCCAACCTTTCAACCTTGAAACCTAAGTGGCATGAACAACCATCAACAACACAATATAGCCTTGAAAGTTCTACAACAGCTCTGGCAGCTAGGCTTTCATATTCTGCAAACTCAGCCGTTGTTTGAGCAGCAGAGGTAGCATCATAAATTTCATGTTCCAATTCTACGTGCCAACAGAAAAATTACCATTACCATCTCTAGGAAATGATTGCCCATGTTTCAATCTTTCATCCTTGAAACCTAAGTGTCATGAACAACCATTATCAACATAATATTTCTTTAAAAGTTCTACAACAGCTCTGGCAGCTAGCCCACCATGTTCTGCAAACTCAGCCGCTGCTTGAGCAGCAGAGGTAGAATCCTTAAATTTAATGTTCTAATTCTGCCTGCCAATTGAAAATTTACCATCTCCAGGAAATGATTGCCCAACCTTTCATCCTTGAAACCTAAGTGGCATGAACCACCATCATCAACACAATATTGCCTTTAAAGTTCTACAACAGATCTGGCAGCTAAGCTTGAATGTTATGCAAAGTCAGCCTCTCCTTGAGCAGCAGAGGTAGCATCCTTCAATTTCATATTCCAATTATGTGTGCCAAAAGAAACAATTACCATTACCATATCCAGGAATTGATTGCCCATGTTCCAACCTTTCATCCTTGAAACTTAAGTGGCATGAACCACCATCATCAGCACAATATAGCCTTGAAAGTTCTACAACAGTTCTGGCAGCTAGGCTTGCGTGTTCTGCAAACTCAGCCGTTGCTTGAGCAGCAGAGGTAGCATCATAAATTTCATGTTCCAATTCTTCCTGCCAACAGAAAAATTACCATTACCATCTCCAGGAAATGATTGCCCATGTTTCAATCTTTCATCCTTGAAACCTAAGTGTCATGAACCACCATCATCAACATAATATTTCCTTGAAAGTTCTACAACAATTCTGGCAACTAGGCCACCATATTCTGCAAACTCAGCCGCTGCTTGAGCAGTAGAGGTAGCATCCTTAAATTTCATGTTCTACTTCTGCCTGCCAATAGAAAATTTACCATCTCCAGGAAATGATTGCCCATGTTCCAACCTTTCATCCTTGAAACCTAAGTGGCATGATCTACGATCATCAACACAATATTGCATTGAAAGTTCTATTAAATCTCTGGCAGCTAGGCTTGCATGTTCTACAAACTCAGTCGCTGCTTGAGCAGCAGATGTAGCATCATTAAATTTCATGTTCTAATTCTGCCTGCCAACAGAAATATTACCATTACCATCTCTAGGAAATGATTGCCCATGTTCCAACCTTTCATCCTTGAAACATAACTGGCATGAACCACCATCATCAACAAAGTATTTCCTTGAAAGTTCTACAACAGCTCTAGCAGCTAGGCTTGCATGTACTACAAACTCAGCCTCTACTTGAGCAGCAGTGGTAGCATCCTTAAATTTCATGTTCCAATTCTCCCTCGCAATAGAAAAATTACCATTACCATCTCCAGGAAATGATTGCCCATGTTCTAGCCTTTCATCTTTGAAACCTAAGTGGCATGAACCACCATCATCAACACAATATTGCCTTGAAAGATCTACAACAACTCTGGCAGCTAGGCTTGCATGTTTTGCAAACTCAGCCGCTACTTGAGCAGCAGAGGTACCATCCTTAAATTTCATGTTCCAATTCTGCTTGCCAACAGAAAAATTACCATCTCCAGGAAATGATTGCCCAACCTTTCATTATTGAAACCTAAGTGGCATGAACCACCATCATCAACACAATATTGCCTTTAAAGTTCTACAACAGATCTGGCAGCTAAGCTTGAATGTTATGCAAAGTCAGCCTCTACTCAAGAAGCAGAGGTAGCATCCTTAAATTTCATGTTCCAATTATGCGTGCCAAAAGAAACAATTACCATTACCATCTCCAGGAAATGATTGCCCAGGTTCCAACCTTTCATCCTTGAAACTTAAGTGGCATGAACCACCATCATCAACGCAATATTGTCTTGAAAGTTCTACAACAGCTCTAGCAGCTAGGCTTGCATGTACTGCAAACTCAGCCTCTACTTGAGAAGAAGAGGTAGCATCCTTAAATTTAATGTTCCAATTATGCGTGCCAAAAGAAACAATTACCATTACCATATCCAGGAAATGATTGCCCATGTTCCAACCTTTTATCCTTGAAACTTAAGTGGCATGAACCACCATCATCAACGCAATATTGCCTTGAAAGTTCTACAACAGCTTTGGCAGCTAGGCTTGTATATTCTACAAATTCACCCGCTGCTTGAGCAGCAGAGGTAGCATCATAAATTTCATGTTCCAATTCTGCCTGCCAGCAGAAAAATTACCATTACTATCTCCAGGAAATGATTGCTCATGTTCCAACCTTTCATCCTTGAAACCTAAGTGGCATGAACCACCATAATAAATACAATATTTCCTTGAAAGTTTTACAACAGCTCTGGCAGCTAGGCCACCATGTTCTGCAAACACAGCCGCTGCTTGAGCAGCAGAGGTAGCATCCTTAAAATTCATGTTCTAATTCTGCCTGCCAATAGAAAATTTACCATCTCCAGGAAATGATTGCCCATGTTCCAACCTTTCATCCTTGAAACCTAAGTGGCATGATCTACGATCATCAACACAATATTGCATTGAAAGTTCTATTAAATCTCTGGCAGCTAGGCTTGCATGTTCTACAAACTCAGTCGCTGCTTGAGCAGCAGATGTAGCATCATTAAATTTCATGTTCTAATTCTGCCTGCCAACAGAAATATTACCATTACCATCTCTAGGAAATGATTGCCCATGTTCCAACCTTTCATCCTTGAAACATAACTGGCATGAACCACCATCATCAACAAAGTATTTCCTTGAAAGTTCTACAACAGCTCTAGCAGCTAGGCTTGCATGTACTACAAACTCAGCCTCTACTTGAGCAGCAGAGGTAGCATCCTTAAAT
The DNA here is from genome assembly GCF_000390325.3 of Nicotiana tomentosiformis. Lineage (NCBI taxonomy): Eukaryota > Viridiplantae > Streptophyta > Magnoliopsida > Solanales > Solanaceae > Nicotiana > Nicotiana tomentosiformis. The sequence goes on from NW_027174560.1 coordinate 481,130, forward strand.
TTCATGTTCCAATTCTCCCTCGCAACAGAAAAATTACCATTACCATCTCCAGGAAATGATTGCCCATGTTCTAGCCTTTCATCTTTGAAACCTAAGTGGCATGAACCACCATCATCAACACAATATTGCCTTGAAAGATATACAACAACTCTGGCAGCTAGGCTTGCATGTTTTGCAAACTCAGCCGCTGCTTGAGCAGCAGAGGTACCATCCTTAAATTTCATGTTCCAATTCTGCTTGCCAACAGAAAAATTACCATCTCCAGGAAATGATTGCCCAACCTTTCATTATTGAAACCTAAGTGGCATGAACCACCATCATCAACACAATATTGCCTTTAAAGTTCTACAACAGATCTGGCAGCTAAGCTTGAATGTTATGCAAAGTCAGCCTCTACTTAAGAAGCAGAGGTAGCATCCTTAAATTTCATGTTCCAATTATGCGTGCCAAAAGAAACAATTACCATTACCATCTCCAGGAAATGATTGCCAAGGTTCCAACCTTTCATCCTTGAAACTTAAGTGGCATGAACCACCATCATCAACGCAATATTGTCTTGAAAGTTCTACAACAGCTCTAGCAGCTAGGCTTGCATGTACTGCAAACTCAGCCTCTACTTGAGAAGCAGAGGTAGCATCCTTAAATTTAATGTTCCAATTATGCGTGCCAAAAGAAACAATTACCATTACCATCTCCAGGAAATGATTGCCCATGTTCCAACCTTTTATCCTTGAAACTTAAGTGGCATGAACCACCATCATCAACGCAATATTGCCTTGAAAGTTCTACAACGGCTTTGGCAGCTAGGCTTGTATATTCTACAAATTCACCCGCTGCTTGAGCAGCAGAGGTAGCATCATAAATTTCATGTTCCAATTCTGCCTACCAGCAGAAAAATTACCATTACTATCTCCAGGAAATGATTGCTCATGTTCCAACCTTTCATCCTTGAAACCTAAGTGGCATGAACCACCATAATAAATACAATATTTCCTTGAAAGTTTTACAACAGCTCTGGCAGCTAGGCCACCATGTTCTGCAAACTTAGTCGCTGCTTGAGCAGCAGAGGTAGCATCGTTAAATTTCATGTTCTAATTCTGCCTGCCAATAGAATATTTACCATCTCCAGGAAATGACTGCCCATGTTCCAACCTTTCATCCTTGAAACCTAAGTGGCATGAACCACGATCATCAACACAGTATTGCATTCAAAGTTCTACTATATCTCTTGCAGCTAGGCTTGCATGTTCTGCAAACTCAGTCGCTGCTTGAGCAGCATATGTATTATCCTTAAATTTCATGTTCTAATTCTGCCTGCCAACAGAAATATTACCATTACCATCTCTAGGAAATGATTTCCCATGTTCCAAACTTTCATCCTTGAAACCTAAGTGGCATGAACCACCATCATCAACAAAATATTTCCTTGAAAGTTCTACAACAGCTCTGGCAGCTAGGCTTGCATGTACTGCAAACTCAGCCTCTACTTGAGCAGCAGAGGTAGCATCCTTAAATTTCATGTTCCAATTCTCCCTGGCAACAGAAAAATTACCATTACCATCTCCAGGAAATGATTGCCCATGTTCTAGCCTTTCATCTTTGAAACCTAAGTGGCATGAACCACCATCATCAACACAATATTGCCTTGAAAGATCTACAACAGCTCTGGCAGCTAGGCTTGCATGTTTTGCAAACTCAGCCGCTGCTTGAGCAGCAGAGGTACCATCCTTAAATTTCATGTTCCAATTCTGCTTGCCAACAGAAAAATTACCATCTCCAGGAAATGATTGCCCAACCTTTCATCCTTGAAACCTAAGTGGCATGAACCACCATCATCAACACAATATTGCCTTTCAGTTAAGCTGGAATGTTATGCAAAGTCAGCCTCTACTTGAGAAGCAGAGGTAGCATCCTTAAATTTCATGTTCCAATTATGCGTGCCAAAAGTATCAATTACCATTACCATCTCCAGGAAATGATTGCCCATGTTCCAACCCTTCATCCTTGAAACTTAAGTGGTAAGAACCACCATCATCAACGCAATATTGCCTTGAAATTTCTACAACAGCTTTGGCAGCTAGGCTTGCATGTTCTACAAACTCACCCACTGCTTGAGCAGCAGAGGTAGCATCATAAATTTCATGTTCCAATTCTGCCTGCCAGCAGAAAAATTACCATTACTATCTGCAGGAAATGATTGCCCATGTTCCAACCTTTCATCCTTGAAACCTAAGTGGCATGAACCACCATAATAAATACAATATTTCCTTGAAAGTTTTACAACAGCTCTGGCAGCTAGGCTACCATGTTCTGCAAACTTAGTCGCTGCTTGAGCAGCAGAGGTAGAATCCTTAAATTTCATGTTCTAATTCTGCCTGCCAATAGAAAATTTGCCATCTCCAAGAAATGATTGCCCATGTTCTAACCTTTCATCCTTAAACCTAAGAGGCATGAACCACCATCAACAACACAATATTGCATTGAAAGTTCTACTATATCTCTGGCAACTAGGCTTGCATGTTCTGCAAACTCAGTAGCTGCTTGAGCAGCAGAGGTAGCCTCCTTAATTTTCATGTTCCAATTCTGCCTGCCAACAAAAATATTACCATTACCATCTCTGGGAAATGATTGCCCATGTTCCAACCTTTCATCCTTGAAACCTAAGTGGCATGAACCAGCATCATCAACACAATATTGCCTTGAAAGTTCTACAACAGCTCTGGCAGCTAGGCTTGCATATTCTGCAAACTCAGCTGCTGCTTCAGCAGCTGAGGTAGCATCCTTAAATTTCATGTTCCAATTCTATTTGCCAACAGAAAAATTACCATCTCCAGGAAATGATTGCCCATGTTCCAACCTTTCATCCTTGAAACCTAAGTGGCATGAACCACCATCATCAACATAATATTGCTTTGAAAGTTCTACAACAGCTCTAGCAGCTAGGCCACCATGTTCTGCAAACTCAGCCGCTGCTTGAGCAGCAGAGGTAGCATCCTTAAATTTCATGTTCCAATTCTTCCTGCCAATAGAAAAATTACCATTACCATCTCCAGGAAATGATTGCTCTTGTTCCAACCTTTCATCCTTGAAACCTAAGTGGCATGAACCACCATCATCAACACAATTTTTACCTTGACAGTTCTACAACAGCTCTGGTACCTTGGCTTCCATGTTCTGCAAAATCAGCCGCTGCTTGAGCAACAGAGGTAGCGTCCTTAAATTTCATGTTCCAATTCTGCCTGCCAACAGAAAAATATCTACTACCACCTTCAGGAAATGATTGCCCATGTTCCAACCTTTCATCCTTGAAACCTAAGTGGCTTGAACCACCATCATCAACACACTATTGCCTTTAAATTTCTACAATAGCTCTAGCAGCTAAGCTTGCATGTTCTGCAAACTCAGCCGCTGCTTGAGCTGCAGAGGTAGTATCCTTAAATTTCATGTTCCAATTCTGCCTGCCTACAGAAAAATTACTATATCCATGAAATGATTGCCCATGTTCCAACCTTTCAACCTTGAAACCTAAGTGGCATGTACCACCATCATCAACACAATATATCCTTGAAAGTTCTACAAGAGCTCTGGCAGCTAGGCTTGCATGTTCTGCAAACTCAGCCGTTGCTTGAGCAGCAGAGGTAGCATCATAATTTTCATGTTCCAATTCTGCCTGCCAACAGAAAAATTACCATTACCATCTCCAGGAAATGATTGCCCATGTTCCAATCTTTCATCCTTGAAACCTAAGTGGCATGAACCACCATCATTAACACAATATTTCCTTGAAAGTTCTACAACAGCTCTGGAAGCTAGGCCACCATGTTCTGCAAACTCAGCCGCTGCTTGAGCTGCAGAGGTAGCATCCTTAAATTTCATGTTCTCATTCTGCCTGCCAATAGAAAATTTACCATCTCTAGGAAATGATTGTTCATGTTCCAACCATTCATACTTGAAACCTAAGTGGCATGAACCACCATCATCAACACAATATTACCTTGAAAGTTCTACAACAGCTCTGGCAGCTAGGCTTGAATGTTTTGCAAACTCAGCCGCTGCTTGAGCAGCAGAGGTGGCATCCTTAAATTTCATGTTCCAATTCTCCCTGGAAACAGACAAATTACCATTACCATCTCCAGGAAATGATTGCCCAAGTTCTAGCCTTTAATCTTTGAAATTTAAGTGGCATGAACCCCCATCATCAACATAATATTGCCTTGAAAGATCTACAACAGCTCTGGCAGCTAGGCTTGTATGTTCTACAAACTCAGCCGCTGCTTGAGCAGCAGAGGTACCGTCCTTAAATTTCATGTTCGAATTCTACTTGCCAACAGAAAAATTACCATCTCCAGGAAATGATTGCCCGACCTTTGATCCTTGAAACCTAAGTGGCATGAACCACCATCATCAACACAATATTGCCTTTAAAGTTCTACAACAGATCTGGCAGCTAAGCTTGAATGTTATGCAAAGTCAGCCTCTACTTGAGCAGTAGAGGTAGCATCCTTAAATTTCATGTTCCAATTATGCCTGCCAAAAGAAACAATTACCATTACCATCTCCAGGAAATGATTGCCCATGTTCCAACCTTTCATCCTTGAAACCTAAGTGGCATGAACCACCATCATCAACACAATATTGTCTTGAAAGTTCTACAACAGCTCTGGCAGCTAGAGGCTTGTATGTTATGCAAACTCAGCCGCTGCTTGAGCAGCAGAGGTAGCATCCTTAAATTACATGTTCCAATTCTGCCAGCCAACAGAAAAATTACCATTACCATCTCGAGGAAATGATTGCCCATGTTCCAACCTTTCATCCTTGAAACCTAAGTGGCATGATCATCAACACAATATATCCTTGAAAGTTCTACAACAGCTCTGGCAGCTAGGCTTGCATGTTCTGCAAACTCAGCCTATGCTTGAGCAGTAGAGGTAGTATCCTTAAATTTCACGTTCCAATTCTGCTTGCCAACAGAAAAATTACTAAATCCATGAAATGATTGCCCATGTTCCAACCTTTCATACTTAAAACGTAAGTGGCATGCACCACCATCATCAACACAATATTGCCTTGAAAGTTCTACAACAGCTCTAGCATCTAGGCCTGCATGTTCTGTAAACTCAGCTGCTGCTTGAGCAGCAGAGGTAGCATCCTTAAATTTCATGTTCCAATTCTGCCTGGCAACAAAAAAATTACCATTACCATCTCCAGGAAATGATTGCCCATGTTCCAAAATTTCATCGTTGAAACCTAAGTGGCCTGAACCACCATCATCAACACAATATTTCCTTGAAAGTTCTACAACAGCTCTGGCAGCCAGGCTTGCATGTTCTGCAAACTCAACCGCTGCTTTAGCTACAGAGGTAGCATCCTTAAATTTCATGTTCCAATTCTGCCTGCCTACAGAAAAATTACCATTACCATCTCCAGGAAATGATTGACCATGTTCCAACCTTTCATCCTTGAAACCTAAGTGGCATGAACCACCATCATCAACATAATATTGCTTTGAAAGTTCTACAACAGCTCTAGCAGCTAGGCCACCATGTTCTGCAAACTCAGCCGCTGCTTGAGCAGCAGAGGTAGCATCCTTAAATTTCATGTTCCAATTCTTCCTGCCAATAGAAAAATTACCATTACCATCTCCAGGAAATGATTGCCCTTGTTCCAACCTTTCATCCTTGAAACCTAAGTGGCATGAACCACCATCATCAACACAATATTGCCTTGACAGTTCTACAACAGCTCTGGTAGCTTGGCTTCCATGCTCTGCAAAATCAGCCGCTGCTTGAGCAACAGAGGTAGCGTCCTTAAATTTCATGTTCCAATTCTGCCTGCCAACAGAAAAATGTCTACTACCACCTTCAGGAAATGATTGCCCATGTTCCAACCTTTCATCCTTGAAACCTAAGTGGCTTGAACCACCATCATCAACACACTATTGCCTTTAAAGTTCTACAATAGCTCTGGCAGCTAAGCTTGCATGTTCTGCAAACTCAGCCGCTGCTTGAGCAGCAGAGGTAGTATCCTTAAATTTCATGTTCCAATTCCGCCTGCCTACAGAAAAATTACTATATCCATGAAATGATTGCCCATGTTCCAACCTTTCAACCTTGAAACCTAAGTGGCATGTACCACCATCATCAACACAATATATCCTTGAAAGTTCTACAACAGCTCTGGCAGCTAGGCTTGCATGTTCTGCAAACTCAGCCGTTGCTTGAGCAGCAGAGGTAGCATCATAATTTTCATGTTCCAATTCTGCCTGCCAACAGAAAAATTACCCTTACCATCTCCAGGAAATGATTGCCCATGTTCCAATCTTTCATCCTTGAAACCTAAGTGGCATGAACCACCATCATCAACACAATATTTCCTTGAAAGTTCTACAACAGCTCAGGAAGCTAGGCCACCATGTTCTGCAAACTCAGCCGCTGCTTGAGCAGCAGAGGTAGCATCCTTAAATTTCATGTTCTCATTCTGCCTGCCAATAGAAAATTTACCATCTCTAGGAAATGATTGTTCATGTTCCAACCATTCATACTTGAAACCTAAGTGGCATGAACCACCATCATCAACACAATATTACCTTGAAAGTTCTACAACAGCTCTGGCAGCTAGGCTTGAATGTTCTGCAAACTCAGCCGCTGCTTTAGCAGCAGAGGTGGCATCCTTAAATTTCATGTTCCGATTCTCCGTGGAAACAGACAAATTACCATTACCATCTCCAGGAAATGATTGCCCAAGTTCTAGCCTTTAATCTTTGAAATTTAAGTGGCATGAACCCCCATCATCAACATAATATTGCCTTGAAAGATCTACAACAGCTCTGGCAGCTAGGCTTGTATGTTCTGCAAACTCAGCCGCTGCTTGAGCAGCAGAGGTACCGTCCTTAAATTTCATGTTCCAATTCTGCTTGCCAACAGAAAAATTACAATCTCCAGGAAATGATTGCCCGACCTTTGATCCTTGAAACCTAAGTGGCATGAACCACCATCATCAACACAATATTGCCTTTAAAGTTCTACAACAGATCTGGCAGCTAAGCTTGAATGTTATGCAAAGTCAGCCTCTACTTGAGCAGTAGAGATAGCATCCTTAAATTTCATGTTCCGATTATGCCTGCCAAAAGAAACAATTACCATTACCATCTCCAGGAAATGATTGCCCATGTTCCAACCTTTCATCCTTGAAACCTAAGTGGCATGAACCACCATCATCAACACAATATTGTCTTGAAAGTTCTACAACAGCTCTGGCAGCTAGGCTTGTATGTTATGCAAACTCAGCCGCTGCTTGAGCAGCAGAGGTAGCATCCTTAAATTTCATGTTCCAATTCTGCCAGCCAACAGAAAAATTACCATTACCATCTCCAGGAAATGATTGCCCATGTTCCAACCTTTCATCCTTGAAACCTAAGTGGCATGATCATCAACACAATATATCCTTGAAAGTTCTACAACAGCTCTAGCAGCTAGGCTTGCATGTTCTGCAAACTCAGCCTATGCTTGAGCAGCAGAGGTAGTATCCTTAAATTTCACATTCCAATTCTGCCTGCCAACAGAAAAATTACTAAATCCATGAAATGATTGCCAATGTTCCAACCTTTCATACTTCAAACCTAAGTGGCATGCACCACCATCATCAACACAATATTGCCTTGAAAGTTCTACAACAGCTCTAACAGCTAGGCCTGCATGTTCTGTAAACTCATCCATTGCTTGAGCGGCAAAGGTAGCATACTTAAATTTCATGTTCCAATTCTGCCAGCCAACAGAAAAATTACCATTACCATCTCCAGGAAATGATTGCCCATGTTCCAACCTTTCATCCTTGAAACCTAAGTGGCTTGAACCACCATCATCAACACACTATTGCCTTTAAAGTTCTATAATAGCTCTGGCAGATAAGCTTGCATGTTCTGCAAACTCAGCCGCTGCTTGAGCAACAGAGGTAGTATCCTTAAATTTCATGTTCCAATTCTGCCTGCCTACAGAAAAATTACTATATCCATGAAATGATTGCCCATGTTCCAACCTTTCAACCTTGAAACCTAAGTGGCATGTCCAACCATCATCAACACAATATATCCTTGAAAGTTCTACAACAGCTCTGGCAGCTAGGCTTGCATGTTCTGCAAACTCAGCCGTTGCTTGAGCAGCAGAGGTAGCATCATAATTTTCATGTTCCAATTCTTCCTACCAACAGAAAAATTACCATTACCATCTCCAGGAAATGATTGCCCATGTTCCAATCTTTCATCCTTGAAACCTAAGTGGCATGAACCACCATCATCAACACAATATTTCCTTGAAAGTTCTACAACAGCTCTGGAAGCTAGGCCACCATGTTCTGCAAACTCAGCCGCTGCTTGAGCAGTAGAGGTAGCATCCTTAAATTTCATGTTCTCATTCTGCCTGCCAATAGAAAATTTACCATCTCTAGGAAATGATTGTTCATGTTCCAACCATTCATACTTGAAACCTAAGTGGCATGAACCACCATCATCAACACAATATTACCTTGAAAGTTCTATAATAGCTCTGGCAGCTAGGCTTGAATGTTCTGCAAACTCAGCCGCTGCTTGAGCAACAGAGGTAGCATCCTTAAATTTCATGTTCCAATTCTCCCTGGCAACAAACCAATTACCATTACCATCTCCAGGAAATGATTGCCCAAGTTCTAGCCTTTCATCTTTGAAATTTAAGTGGCATGAACCCCCATCATCAACATAATATTGCCTTGAAAGATCTACAACAGCTCTGGCAGCTAGGCTTGCATGTTCTGCTAACTCAGCCGCTGCATGAGCAGCAGAGGTACCGTCCTTAAATTTCATGTTCCAATTCTTCTTGCCAACAGAAAAATTACCATCTCCAGGGAATGATTGCCCGACCTTTGATCCTTGAAACCTAAGTGGCATGAACCACCATCATCAACACAATATTGCCTTTAAAGTTCTACAACAGATCTGGCAGCTAAGCTTGAATGTTATGCAAAGTCAGCCTCTACTTGAGCAGTAGAAGTAGCATCCTTAAATTTCATGTTCCAATTATGCCTGCCAAAAGAAACAATTACCATTACCATCTCCAGGAAATGATTGCCCATGTTCCAACCTTTCATCCTTGAAACCTAAGTGGCATGAACCACCATCATCAACACAATATTGTCTTGAAAGTTCTACAACAGCTCTGGCAGCTAGGCTTGTATGTTATGCAAACTCAGCCGCTGCTTGAGCAGCAGAGGTAGCATCCTTAAATTTCATGTTCCAATTCTGCCAGCCAACAGAAAAATTACCATTACCATCTCCAGGAAATGATTGCCCATGTTCCAACCTTTCATCCTTGAAACCTAAGTGGCATGATCATCAACACAATATATCCTTGAAAGTTCTACAACAGCTCTAGCAGCTAGGCTTGCATGTTCTGCAAACTCAGCCTATGCTTGAGCAGCAGAGGTAGTATCCTTAAATTTCACATTCCAATTCTGCCTACCAACAGAAAAATTACTAAATCCATGAAATGATTGCCAATGTTCCAACCTTTCATACTTGAAACCTAAGTGGCATGCACCACCATCATCAACACAATATTGCCTTGAAAGTTCTACAACAGCTCTAACAGCTAGGCCTGCATGTTCTGTAAACTCAGCCATTGCTTGACCGGCAAAGGTAGCATACTTAAATTTCATGTTCCAATTCTGCCAGCCAATAGAAAAATTACCATTACCATCTCCAGGAAATGATTGCCCATGTTCCAACCTTTCATCCTTGAAACCTAAGTGGCTTGAACCACCATCATCAACACACTATTGCCTTTAAAGTTCTATAATAGCTCTGGCAGATAAGCTTGCATGTTCTGCAAACTCAGCCGCTGCTTGAGCAACAGAGGTAGTATCCTTAAATTTCATGTTCCAATTCTGCCTGCCTACAGAAAAATTACTATATCCATGAAATGATTGCCCATGTTCCAACCTTTCAACCTTGAAACCTAAGTGGCATGTACCACCATCATCAACACAATATATCCTTGAAAGTTCTACAACAGCTCTGGCAGCTAGGCTTGCATGTTCTGCAAACTCAGCCGTTGCTTGAGCAGCAGACGTAGCATCATAATTTTCATGTTCCAATTCTTCCTGCCAACAGAAAAATTACCATTACCATCTCCAGGAAATGATTGCCCATGTTCCAATCTTTCATCCTTGAAACCTAAGTGGCATGAACCACCATCATCAACACAATATTTCCTTGAAAGTTCTACAACAGCTCTGGAAGCTAGGCCACCATGTTCTGCAAACTCAGCCGCTGCTTGAGCAGTAGAGGTAGCATCCTTAAATTTCATGTTCTCATTCTGCCTGCCAATAGAAAATTTACCATCTCTAGGAAATGATTGTTCATGTTCCAACCATTCATACTTGAAACCTAAGTGGCATGAACCACCATCATCAACACAATATTACCTTGAAAGTTCTATAACAGCTCTAGCAGCTAGGCTTGAATGTTCTGCAAACTCAGCCGCTGCTTGAGCAACAGAGGTAGCATCCTTAAATTTCATGTTCCAATTCTCCCTGGCAACAAACCAATTACCATTACCATCTCCAGGAAATGATTGCCCAAGTTCTAGCCTTTCATCTTTGAAATTTAAGTGGCATGAACCCCCATCATCAACATAATATTGCCTTGAAAGATCTACAACAGCTCTGGCAGCTAGGCTTGCATGTTCTGCTAACTCAGCTGCTGCATGAGCAGCAGAGGTACCGTCCTTAAATTTCATGTTCCAATTCTTCTTGCCAACAGAAAAATTACCATCTCCAGGAAATGATTGCCCAACCTTTGATCCTTGAAACCTAAGTGGCATGAACCACCATCATCAACACAATATTGCCTTTAAAGTTCTACAACAGATCTGGCAGCTAAGCTTGTATGTTATGCAAAGTCAGCCTCTACTTGAGCAGCATAGATTGCATCCTTAAATTTCATGTTCCAATTATGCCTGCCAAAAGAAACAATTACCATTACCAACTTCAAGAAATGATTGCTCATGTTCTAACCTTTCATCCTTGAAAACTAAGTGGCATGAACCACCATCATCAACAAAATATTGCTTTGAAATTTTTACAACAGCTCTGGCAGCTAAGCTTGCATGTTCTACAAACTCAGCCGCTGCTTGAGCAGCAGAGGTAGTATCCTTAAATTTCACGTTCCAATTCTGCCTGCCAACAGAAAAATTACTATATCCATGAAATGATTGCCCATGTTCCAACCTTTCATACTTGAAACCTAAGTAGCATGAACCACCATCATCAACACAAAATTGCCTTGAAAGATCTACAACAGCTCTAGCAGCTAGGCCTGCATGTTCTGTAAACTCAGCCGTTGCCTGAGCGGCAGAGGTAGCATACTTAAATTTTATGTTCCAATTCGGCCAGCCAACAGAAAAATTACCATTACCATCTCCAGGAAATGATTGCACATGTTCCAACCTTTCATCCTTGAAACCTAAGTGGCTTGAACCACCATCATCAACAAACTATTGCCTTTAAAGTTCTACAATAGCTCTGGCAGCTAAGCTTGCATGTTCTGCAAACTCAGCCGCTGCTTGAGCAGCAGAGGTAGTATCCTTAAATTTCATGTTCCAATTCTGCATGCCAACTGAAAAATTACCATTACCATCTCCAGGAAATAATTGCCCATGTTCCAACCTTTCATCCTTGAAACCTAAGTGGCATGAACCACATCACCAACACACTATTGCCTTTAAAGTTCTACAACAGCTCTGGCAGCTAAGCTTGCATGTTCTACAAACTCAGCCGCTGCTTGAGCAGCAGAGGTAGTATCCTTAAATTTCACGTTCCAATTCTTCCTGCCAACAGAAAAATTACTATATCCATGAAATGATTGCCCATGTTCCAACCTTTCATACTTGAAACCTAAGTAGCATGAACCACCATCATCAACACAAAATTGCCTTGAAAGATCTACAACAGCTCTAGCAGCTAGGCCTGCATGTTCTGTAAACTCAGCCATTGCTTGAGCAGCAGAGGTAGTATCCTTAAATTTCATGTTCCAATTCTGCCTGCCAATAGAAAAATTACTATATCCATGAAATGATTGCCCCTGTTCCAACCTTTCATCCTTGAAACCTAAGTGACATGAACCACCATCATCAACACTCTATTGCCTTTAAAGTTCTACAATAGCTCTGGCAGCTAAGCTTGCATGTTCTGCAAACTCAGCCGCTGCTTGAGCAGCAGTGGTAGCATCCTTTAATTTCATGTTCCAATTCTGCATGCCAACTGAAAAATTACCATTACCATCTCCAGGAAATAATTGCCCATGTTCCAACCTTTCAACCTTGAAACCTAAGTGGCATGAACCACACCACCAACACACTATTGCCTTTAAAGTTCTACAACAGCTCTGGCAGCCAAGCTTGCATGTTCTACAAACTCAGCCGCTGCTTGAGCAGCAGAGGTAGTATCCTTAAATTTCACGTTCCAATTCTGCCTGCCAACAGAAAAATTACTACATCCATGAAATGATTGCCCATGTTCCAACCTTTCATACTTGAAACCTAAGTAGCATGAACCACCATCATCAACACAAAATTGCCTTGAAAGATCTACAACAGCTCTAGCAGCTAGGCCTGCATGTTCTGTAAACTCAGCCGTTGCCTGAGCGACAGAGGTAGCATACTTAAATTTCATGTTCCAATTCGGCGAGCCAACAGAAAAATTACCATTACCATCTCCAGGAAATGATTGCACATGTTCCAACCTTTCATCCTTGAAACCTAAGTGGCTTGAACCACCATCATCAACACACTATTGCCTTTAAAGTTCTACAATAGCTCTGGCAGCTAAGCTTGCATGTTCTGCAAACTCAGCCGCTGCTTGAGCAGCAGAGGTAGTATCCTTAAATTTCACGTTCCAATTCTGCCTGCCAACAGAAAAATTACTATATCCATGAAATGATTGCCCATGTTCCAACCTTTCATACTTGAAACCTAAGTAGCATGAACCACCATCATCAACACAAAATTGCCTTGAAAGTTCTATAACTGCTCAAGCAGCTAGGCCTGCATGTTCTGTAAACTCAGCCGTTGCTTGAGCGGTAGAGGTAGCATACTTAAATTTCATGTTCCAATTCTGCCAGCCAACAGAAAAATTACCATTACCATCTCTAGGAAATAATTGCCCATGTTCCAACCTTTCATCCTTGAAACCTAAGTGGCATGACCACATCACCAACACACTATTGCCTTTAAAGTTCTACAACAGCTATGGCAGCTAAGCTTGCATGTTCTGCAAACTCAGCCGCTGCTTGAGCAGCAGAGGTAGTATCCTTAAATTTCACGTTCCAATTCTGCGTGCCAACAGAAAAATTACTATATCCATGAAATGATTGCCCATGTTCCAACCTTTCATACTTGAAACCTAAGTAGCATGAACCACCATGATCAACACAAAATTGCCTTGAAAGTTCTACAACTGCTCTAGCAGCTAGGCCTTCATGTTTGCAAACTCAGCCGCTGATTGAGCAGCAGAGGTAGCATCCATAAATTTCGTGTTCCAATTCTCCCTGGCAACAGAAATATTACCATTACCATCTCTAGGAAATGATTGCCCATGTTCGAACATTTCATCCTTGAAAACTAAGTTGCATGAACCACCATCATCAACACAATATTTCCTTGAAAGTTCTACAACAGCTCTAGCAGCTAGGCTTGCATGTTTGCAAACTCAGCCGCTGATTGAGCAGCAGAGGTAGCATCCATAAATTTCGTGTTCCAATTCTCCCTGGCAACAGAAATATTACCATTACCATCTCCAGGAAATGATTGCCAAAGTTCTAGCCTTTCATCTTTGAAAACTAAGTGGCATTAACCGCCATCATCAACACAATATAGCCTCGAAAGATCTACAACAGCTCTGGCAGCTAGGCTTGCATGTTCTGCAAACTCAGCCGCTGCTTGAGTAGCAGAGGTACCGTCCTTAAATTTCTTGTTCCAATTCTTCTTGCCAACAGAAAAATTACCATCTAAAGAAAAATGATTGCCCAACCTTTCATCCTTGAAACCTAAGTGGCATGAACTACCATCATCAACACAATATTGCCTTTAAAGTTCTACAGCAGATCTGGCAGCTAAGCTTGAATGTTATGCAAAGTCAGCCTCTACTTGCGCAGCAGAGATAGCATCCTTAAATTTCATGTTCCAATTATGCCTGCCAAAAGAAACAATTACCATTACCAACTTCAGGAAATGATTGCTCATGTTCTAACCTTTCATCCTTGAAAACTAAGTGGCATGAACCACCATCATCAACACAATATTGCCTTGAAAGTTCTACAACAGCTCTGGCAGCTAGGCCTGCATGTTCTGTAAACTCAGCCGCTGCTTGAGCAGCAGTGGTAGCATCCTTTAATTTCATGTTCCAATTCTGCCTGCCAACTGAAAAATTACCAGTACCATCTCCAGGAAATAATTGCCCATGTTCCAACCTTTCATCCTTGAAACCTAAGTGGCATGAACCATATCACCAACATACTATTGCCTTTAAAGTTCTACAACAGCTCTGGCAGCTAAGCTTGCATGTTCTGCAAACTCAGCCGCTGCTTGAGCAGCGGAGGTAGTATCCTTAAATTTCACGTTCCAATTCTGCCTGCCAACAGAAAAATTAATATATCCATGAAATGATTGCCCATGTTCCAACCTTTCATACTTGAAACCTAAGTAGCATGAACCACCACCATCAACACAAAATTGCCTTGAAAGTTCTACAACAGCTCTAGCAGCTAGGCCTGCATGTTCTGTAAACTTAGCCGTTGCTTGAGTGGCAGAGGTAGCATACTTAAATTTCATGTTCCAATTCTGCCAGCCAACAAAAAAATTACCATTACCATATCCGGGAAATGATTGCACATGTTCCAACTTTTCATCCTTGAAACCTAAGTGGCTTGAACCACCATCATCAACACACTATTGCCTTTAAAGTTCTACAATAGCTCTGGCAGCTAAGCTTGCATGTTCTGCAAACTCAGCCGCTGCTTGAGCAGCAGAGGTAGTATCCTTAAATTTCATGTTCCAATTTTGCCTGCCAACAGAAAAATTACTATATCCATGAAATGATTGCCCATGTTCCAACCTTTCAACCTTGAAACCTAAGTGGCATGAACCACCATCATCAACACAATATATCCATGAAAGTTCTACAACAGCTCTGGCAGCTAGGCTTGCATGTTCTGCAAACTCAGCCGTTGCTTGAGCAGCAGAGGTAGCATCATAAATTTCATGTTCCAATTCCGCCTGGCAACAGAATAATTACCATTACCATCTCCAGGAAATGATTGCCCATGTTCCAATCTTTCATCCTTGAAACCTAAGTGGCATGAACCACCATCATCAACACAATATTTCCTTGAAAGTTCTACAACAGCTCTGGAGGCTAGGCCACCATGTTCTGCAAACTCAGCCGCTGCTTGAGCAGCAGAGGTAGCATTCTTAAATTTCATGTTCTAAATCTGCCTGCCAATAGAAAATTTATCATCTCCAGGAAATGATTGCCCATGTTCCAACCATTCATCCTTGAAACCTAAGTGGCATGAACCACCATCATCAACACAATATTGCATTGAAAGTTCTAATATATCTCTGGCAGCTAAGCTTGCATGTTCTGCAAACTCAGTCGCTTCTTAAGAAGCAGAGGTAGCATTATTAAATTTCATGTTCCAATTCTGCCTGCCAACAGAAATATTACCATTACCATCTCTAGGAAATGATTTCCCATGTTCGAACCTTTCATCCTTGAAAACTAAGTGGCATGAACCACCATCATCAACACAATATTACCTTGAAAGTTCTACAACAGCTCTAGCAGCTAGGCTTGCATGTTTGCAAACTCAGCCGCTGATTGAGCAGCAGAGGTAGCATCCATAAATTTCGTGTTCCAATTCTCCCTGGCAACAGAAAAATTACCATTACCATCTTCAGGAAATGATTGCCAAAGTTCTAGCCTTTCATCTTTGAAAACGAAGTGGCATTAACCTCCATCATCAACACAATATAGCCTCGAAAGATATACAACAGCTCTGGCAGCTAGGCTTGCATGTTCTGCAAACTCAGCCGCTGCTTGAGTAGCAGAGGTACCGTCCTTAAATTTCTTGTTCCAATTCTTCTTGCCAACAGAAAAATTACCATCTCAAGAAAAATGATTGCCCAACCTTTCATCCTTGAAACCTAAGTGGCATGAACCACCATCATCAACACAATATTGTCTTTAAAGTTCTACAGCAGATCTGGCAGCTAAGCTTGAATGTTATGCAAAGTCAGCCTCTACTTGAGCAGCAGAGACAGCATCCTTAAATTTCATGTTCCAATTATGTCTGCCAAAAGAAACAATTACCATTACCAACTTCAGGAAATGATTGCTCATGTTCTAACCTTTCATCCTTGAAAACTAAGTGGCATGAACCACCATCATCAACACAATATTGCCTTGAAAGTTCTACAACAGCTCTGGCAGCTAGGCCTGCATGTTCTGTAAACTCAGCCGCTGCTTGAGCAGCAGTGGTAGCATCCTTTAATTTCATGTTCCAATTCTGCCTGCCAACTGAAAAATTACCATTACCATCTCCAGGAAATAATTGCCCATGTTCCAACCTTTCATCCTTGAAACCTAAGTGGCATGAACCACCATCATCAACACAATATTGTCTTTAAAGTTCTACAGCAGATCTGGCAGCTAAGCTTGAATGTTATGCAAAGTCAGCCTCTACTTGAGCAGCAGAGACAGCATCCTTAAATTTCATGTTCCAATTATGTCTGCCAAAAGAAACAATTACCATTACCAACTTCAGGAAATGATTGCTCATGTTCTAACCTTTCATCCTTGAAAACTAAGTGGCATGAACCACCATCATCAACACAATATTACCTTGAAAGTTCTGCAACAGCTATGGCAGCTAGGCCTGCATGTTCTGTAAACTCAGCCGCTGCTTGAGCAGCAGTGGTAGCATCCTTTAATTTCATGTTCCAATTCTGCCTGCCAACTGAAAAATTACCATTACCATCTCCAGGAAATAATTGCCCATGTTCCAACCTTTCATCCTTGAAACCTAAGTGGCATGAACCACATCACCAACATACTATTGCCTTTAAAGTTCTACGACAGCTCTGGCAATTAAGCTTGCATGTTCTGCAAACTCAGCCGCTGCTTGAGCAGTAGAGGTAGTATCCTTAAATTTCACGTTCCAATTCTGCCTGCCAACAGAAAAATTAATATATCCATGAAATGATTGCCCATGTTCCAACCTTTCATACTTGAAACCTAAGTAGCATGAACCACCATCATCAACACAAAATTGCCTTGAAAGTTCTACAACAGCTCTAGCAGCTAGGCCTGCATGTTCTGTAAACTCAGCCGTTGCTTGAGCGGCAGAGGTAGCATACTTATATTTCATGTTCCAATTCTGCCAGCCAACAGAAAAATTACCATTACCATCTCCAGGAAATGATTGCACATGTTCCAACTTTTCATCCTTGAAACCTGAGTGGCTTGAACCACCATCATCAACACACTATTGCCTTTAAAGTTCTACAATAGCTCTGGCAGCTAAGCTTGCATGTTCTGCAAACTCAGCCGCTGCTTGAGCAGCAGAGGTAGTATCCTTAAATTTCATGTTCCAATTTTGCCTGCCAACAGAAAAATTACTATATCCATGAAATGATTGCCCATGTTCCAACCTTTCAACCTTGAAACCTAAGTGGCATGAACCACCATCATCAATACAATATATCCATGAAAGTTCTACAACAGCTCTGGCACCTAGGCTTGCATGTTTTGCAAACTCAGCCGTTGCTTGAGCAGCAGAGGTAGCATCATAAATTTCATGTTCCAATTCTGCCTAGCAACAAAATAATTACCATTACCATCTCCAGGAAATGATTGCACATGTTCCAACTTTTCATCCTTGAAACCTAAGTGGCTTGAACCACCATCATCAACACACTATTGCCTTTAAAGTTCTACAATAGCTCTGGCAGCTAAGCTTGCATGTTCTGCAAACTCAGCCGCTGCTTGAGCAGCAGAGGTAGTATCCTTAAATTTCATGTTCCAATTTTGCCTGCCAACAGAAAAATTACTATATCCATGAAATGATTGCCCATGTTCCAACCTTTCAACCTTGAAACCTAAGTGGCATGAACCACCATCATCAACACAAAATATCCATGAAAGTTCTACAACAGCTCTGGCAGCTAGGCTTGCATGTTTTGCAAACTCAGCCGTTGCTTGAGCAGCAGAGGTAGCATCATAAATTTCATGTTCCAATTCTGCCTGGCAACAGAATAATTACCATTACCATCTCCAGGAAATGATTGCCCATGTTCCAATCTTTCATCCTTGAAACCTAAGTGGCATGAACCACCATCATCAACACAATATTTCCTTGAAAGTTCTACAACAGCTCTGGAGGCTAGGCCACCATGTTCTGCAAACTCAGCCGCTGCTTGAGCAGCAGAGGTAGCATCCTTAAATTTGATGTTCTAATTCTGCCTGCCAATAGAAAATTTAACATCTCCAGAAAATGATTGCCCATGTTCCAACCATTCATCCTTGTAACCTAAGTGGCATGAACCACCATCATCAACACAATATTGCATTGAAAGTTCTAATATATCTCTGGCAGCTAAGCTTGCATGTTCTGCAAACTCAGTCGCTTCTTGAGAAGCAGAGGTAGCATTATTAAATTTCATGTTCCAATTTTGCCTGCCAACAGAAATATTACCATTACCATCTCTAGGAAATGATTGCCCATGTTTGAACCTTTCATCCTTGAAAACTAAGTGGAATGAACCACCATCATCAACACAATATTACTGTGAAAGTTCTACAACAGATGTAGCAGCTAGGCTTGCATGTTTGGTAAACTCAGCCGCTGATTGAGCAGCAGAGGTAGCATCCATAAATTTCGTGTTCCAATTCGCCCTGGCAACAGAAAAATTACCATTACCATCTCCAGGAAATGATTGCCAAAGTTCTAGCCTTTCATCTTTGAAAACTAAGTGGCATTAACCACCATCATCAACACAATATAGCCTCGAAAGATCTACAACAGCTCTGGCAGCTAGGCTTGCATGTTCTGCAAACTCAGCCGCTGCTTGAGTAGCAGAGGTACCGTCCTTAAATTTCTTGTTCCAATTCTTCTTGCCAACAGAAAAATTACCATCTCAAGAAAATGATTGCCCAACCTTTCATCCTTGAAACCTAAGTGGCATGAACCACCATCATCAACATAATATTGCCTTTAAAGTTCTACAGCAGATCTGGCAGCTAATCTTGAATGTTATGCAAAGTCAGCCTCTACTTGAGCAGCAGAGATAGCATCCTTAAATTTCATGTTCCAATTATGCCTGCCAAAAGAAACAATTACCATTACCAACTTCAGGAAATGATTGCTCATGTTCTAACGTTTCATCCTTGAAAACTAAGTGGCATGAACCACTTTCATCAACACAATATTGCCTTGAAAGTTCTACAACAGCTCTGGCAGCTAGGCCTGCATGTTCTGTAAACTCAGCCGCTGCTTGAGCAGCAGTGGTAGCATCCTTTAATTTCATGTTCCAATTCTGCCTGCCAACTGAAAAATTACCATTACCATCTCCAGGAAATGATTGCCCATGTTCCAACCTTTCATCCTTGAAACCTAAGTGGCATGAACCACCATCATCAACACAATATTGCTTTGAAAGTTCTACAACAGCTCTAGCAGCTAGGCCTGCATGTTCTGTAAACTCAGCCGCTGCTTGAGCGGCAGAGGTAGCATACTTAAATTTCATGTTCCAATTCTGCCAGCCAACAGAAAAATTGCCATTACCAACTCCAAGAAATGATTGCCCATGTTCCAATCTTTCATCATTGAAACCTAAGTGGCATGAACCACCATCATCAACACACTATTGCCTTTAAAGTTCTACAACAGCTCTGGCAGCTAAGCTTGCATGTTCTGAAAACTCAGCCGCTGCTTGAGCAGCAGAGGTAGTATCCTTAAATTTCATGTTCCAATTCTGCCTGCCAACAGAAAAATTACTATATCCATGAAATGATTGCCCATGTTCCAACCTTTCATCCTTGAAACCTAAGTGGCATGAACCACTATCATCAACACAATATTATCTTGAAAGTTCTATAATAGCTCTGGCAGCTAGGCTTGCATGTTCTGTAAACTCAGCCGCTGCTTGAGCAGTAGAGGTAGCATCCTTCAATTTCATGTTCCAATTCTCCCTGGCAATAGAAAAATTACCATTACCATCTCCAGGAAATGATTGCCCAAGTTCTAGCCTTTCATCATTAAAACCTAAGTGGCATGAACCACCATCATCAACACAATATTGCCTTGAAAGATCTACAACAGGTCTGGCAGCTAGGCTTGCATGTTCTGCAAACTCAGCCGCTGCTTGAGCAGCAGAGGTACCGTCCTTAAATTTCATGTTCCAATTCTGCTTGCCAACAGAAAAATTACCATCTCCAGGAAATGATTGCCCAACCTTTCATCCTTGAAACCTAAGTGGCATGAACCACTATCATCAACACACTATTGCCTTTAAAGTTCTACAACAGCTCTGGCAGCTAAGTTTGCATGTTCTGCAAACTCAGCCGCTGCTGGAGCAGGAGAGGTAGTATCCTTAAATTTCATGTTCCAATTCTGCCTGCCAATTGAAAAATTACTATATCCATGAAATGATTGCCCATGTTCCAACCTTTCAACCTTGAAACCTAAGTGGCATGAACCACCATCATCAACACAATATATCCTTGAAAGTTCTACAACAGCTCTGGCACTTAGGCTTGCATGTTCTGCAAACTCAGCCATTGCTTGAGCAGCAGAGGTAGCATCATAAATTTCATGTTCCAATTCTGCCTGCCAAAAGAAAAATTACCATTACCATCTCCAGGAAATGATTGCCCATGTTCCAATATTTCATCCTTGAAACCTAAGTGACATGAACCACCATCATCAACATAATATTTCCTTGAAAGTTCTCCAACAGCTCTGGAAGCTAGGCCACCATGTTCTGCAAACTCAGCCGCTGCTTGAGCAGCAGAGGTAGCATCCTTAAATTTCATGTTCTAATTCTGCCTGCCAAGAGAAAATTTACCATCTCTAGGAAATGATTGCCCATGTTCGAACCATTCATACTTGAAACCTAAGTGGCATGAACCACCATCATCAAGACAATATTACTTTTAAAGTTCTATAACAGCTCTGGCAGCTAGGCTTGCATGTTCTGCAAACTCAGCCGCTGCTTGAGCAGCAGAGGTAGCATCCTTAAATTTCATGTTCCAATTCTCCCTAGCAGCAGAAAAATTACCATTACCATCTCCAGGAAATGATTGCACAAGTTCTAGCCTTTCATTTTTAAAACCTAAGTGGCATGAACCTCTATCATCAACATAATATTGCCTTGAAAGATCTACAATAGCTCTGGCAGCTAGTCTTGCATGTTCTTCAAACTCAACCGCTGCTTGAGCAGCAGAGGTACCGTCCTTAAATTTCATGTTCCAATTCCACTTGCCAACAGAAAAATTACCATCTCCAGGAAATGATTGCCCAACCTTTCATCCTTGAAACCTAAGTGGCATGAACCACCATCATCAACACAATATTGCCTTTGAATTCTACAACAGATCTGGCAGCTAAGCTTGAATGTTATGCAAAGTCAGCCTCTACTTGAGCAGCATAGGTAGCATCCTTAAATTTCGTGTTCCAATTATGCCTGCCAAAAGAAACAATTACCATTACCATCTCCAGGAAATGATTTCCCATGTTCCAACCTTTCATCCTTGAAACCTAAATGGCTTTAACCACCATCATCAACACACTATTGCCTTTAAAGTTCTACAATAGCTCTGGCAGCTAAGCTTGCATGTTCTGCAAACTCAGCCGCTGCTTGAGCAGCAGAGGTAGTATCCTTAAATTTCATGTTCCAATTCTGCCTGCAAACAGAAAAATTACTATATCCATGAAATGGTTGCCTATGTTCCAACCTTTCAACCTTGAAACCTAAGTGGCATGAACCACCATCATCAACACAATATATCCATGAAAGTTCTGTAATAGCTCTGGCAGCTAGGCTTGCATGTTCTGCAAACTCAGTCGTTGCTTGAGCAGCAGAGGTAGCATCATAAATTTCATGTTCCAATTCTGCCTGCCAACAGTAGAATTACCATTACCATCTCCAGGAAATGATTGCCCATGTTCCAATCTTTCATCCTTGAAACCTAAGTGGCATGAACCACCATCATCAAGACAATATTTCCTTGAAAGTTCTACAACAGCTCTGGAGGCTAGGCCACCATGTTCTGCAAACTCAGCCGCTGCTTGAACAGCAGAGGTAGCATCCTTAAATTTCATGTTCTAATTCTGCCTGCCAATAGAAAATTTAACATCTCCAGGAAATGATTGCCCATGTTCCAACCATTCATCCTTGAAACCTAAGTGGCATGAACCACCATCATCAACACAATATTGCATTGAAAGTTCTACTATATCTCTGGCAGCTAGGCTTGCATGTTCTGCAAACTCAGTCGCTTCTTGAGAAGCAGAGGTAGCATTATTAAATTTCATGTTCCAATTCTGCCTGCCAACAGAAATATTACCATTACCATCTCTAGGAAATGATTGCCCATGTTCCAACCTTTCATCCTTGAAACCTAAGTGGCATGAACCACCATTATCAACACAATATTACCTTGAAAGTTCTACAACAGCTCTAGCAGCTAGGCTTGCATGTTTGGCAAACTCAGCCGCTGATTGAGCAGCAGAGGTAGCATCCATAAATTTCGTGTTCCAATTCTCCCTGGCAACAGAAAAATAACCATTACCATCTCCAGGAAATGATTGCCAAAGTTCTAGCCTTTCATCTTTGAAAACTAAGTGGCATTAACCACCATCATCAACACAATATTGCCTCGAAAGATCTACAATAGCTCTGGCAGCTAGGCTTGCATGTTCTGCAAACTCAAACGTTGCTTGAGTAGCAGAGGTACCATCCTTAAATTTCTTGTTCCAATTCTTCTTGCCAACAGAAAAATTACCATCTCAAGGAAATGATTGCCCAACCTTTCATCCTTGAAACCTAAGCGGCATGAACCACCATCATCAACACAGTATTGCCTTTAAAGTTCTACAACAGATCTGGCAGCTAAGCTTGAATGTTATGCAAAGTCAACCTCTACTTGAGCAGCAGAGATAGCATCCTTAAATTTCATGTTCCAATTATGCCTGCCAAAAGAAACAATTACCATTACCAACTTCAGGAAATGATTACTCATGTTCCAACCTTTCATCCTTGAAAACTAAGTGGCATGAACCACCATCATCAACACAATATTGCCTTGAAAGTTCTACAACAGCTCTGGCAGCTAGGCCTGCATGTTCTGTAAACTCAGCCGCTGCTTGAGCAGCAGTGGTAGCATCCTTTAATTTCATGTTCCAATTCTGCCTGCCAACTGAAAAATTACCAGTACCATCTCCAGGAAATAATTGCCCATGTTCCAACCTTTCATCCTTGAAACCTAAGTGGCATGAACCACATCACCAACACACTATTGCCTTTAAAGTTCTACAACAGCTCTGGCAGCTAAGCTTGCATGTTCTGCAAACTCAGCCGCTGCTTGAGCAGCAGTGGTAGCATCCTTTAATTTCATGTTCCAATTCTACCTGCCAACTGAAAAATTACCATTACCATCTCCAGGAAATAATTGCCCATGTTCCAACCTTTCATCCTTGAAACCTAAGTGGCATGAACCACATCACCAACACACTATTACCTTTAAAGTTCTACAACAGCTCTGGCAGCTAAGCTTGCATGTTCTGCAAACTCAGCCGCTGCTTGAGCAGCAGAGGTAGTATCCTTAAATTTCACGTTCCAATTCTGCCTGCCAATAGAAAAATTACTATATCCATGAAATGATTGCCCATGTTCCAACCTTTCATACTTGAAACCTAAGTAGCATGAACCACCATGATCAACACAAAATTGCCTTGAAAGTTCTACAACAGCTCTAGCAGCTAGGCCTGCATGTTTGCAAACTCAGCCGCTGATTGAGCAACAGAGGTAGCATCCATAAATTTCGTGTTCCAATTCTCCCTGGCAACAGAAATATTACCATTACCATCTCTAGGAAATGATTGCCCATGTTCGAACCTTTCATCCTTGAAAACTAAGTGGCATGAACCACCATCATCAACACAATATTACCTTGAAAGTTCTACAATAGCTCTAGCAGCTAGGCTTGCATGTTTGCAAACTCAGCCGCTGATTGAGCAGCAGAGGTAGCATCCATAAATTTCGTGTTCCAATTCTCCCTGGCAACAGAAATATTACCATTACCATCTCCAGGAAATGATTGCCAAAGTTCTAGCCCTTCATCTTTGAAAACTAAGTGGCATTAACCGCCATCATCAACACAATATAGCCTCGAAAGATCTACAACAGCTCTGGCAGCTAGGCTTGCATGTTCTGCAAACTCAGCCGCTGCTTGAGTAGCAGAGGTACCGTCCTTAAATTTCTTGTTCCAATTCTTCTTGCCAACAGAAAAATTACCATCTCAAGAAAAATTATTGCCCAACCTTTCATCCTTGAAACCTAAGTTTCATGAACTACCATCATCAACACAATATTGCCTTTAAAGTTCTACAGCAGATCTGGCAGCTAAGCTTGAATGTTATGCAAAGTCAGCCTCTACTTGCGCAGCAGAGATAGCATCCTTAAATTTCATGTTCCAATTATGCCTTCCAAAAGAAACAATTACCATTACCAACTTCAGGAAATGATTGCTCATGTTCTAACCTTTCATCCTTGAAAACTAAGTGGCATGAACCACCATCATCAACACAATATTGCCTTGAAAGTTCTACAACAGCTCTGGCAGCTAGGCCTGCATGTTCTGTAAACTCAGCCGCTGCTTGAGCAGCAGTGGTAGCATCCTTTAATTTCATGTTCCAATTCTGCCTGCCAACTGAAAAATTACCAGTACCATCTCCAGGAAATAATTGCCCATGTTCCAACCTTTCATCCTTGAAACCTAAGTGGCATGAACCACATCACCAACACACTATTGCCTTTAAAGTTCTACAACAGCTCTGGCAGCTAAGCTTGCATGTTCTGCAAACTCAGCCGCTGCTTGAGCAGCGGAGGTAGTATCCTTAAATTTCACGTTCCAATTCTGCCTGCCAACAGAAAAATTAATATATCCATGAAATGATTGCCCATGTTCCAACCTTTCATACTTGAAACCTAAGTAGCATGAACCACCACCATCAACACAAAATTGCCTTGAAAGTTCTACAACAGCTCTAGCAGCTAGGCCTGCATGTTCTGTAAACTCAGCCGTTGCTTGAGTGGCAGAGGTAGCATACTTAAATTTCATGTTCCAATTCTGCCAGCCAACAAAAAAATTACCATTACCATATCCGGGAAATGATTGCACATGTTCCAACTTTTCATCCTTGAAACCTAAGTGGCTTGAACCACCATCATCAACACACTATTGCCTTTAAAGTTCTACAATAGCTCTGGCAGCTAAGCTTGCATGTTCTGCAAACTCAGCCGCTGCTTGAGCAGCAGAGGTAGTATCCTTAAATTTCATGTTCCAATTTTGCCTGCCAACAGAAAAATTACTATATCCATGAAATGATTGCCCATGTTCCAACCTTTCAACCTTGAAACCTAAGTGGCATGAACCACCATCATCAACACAATATATCCATGAAAGTTCTACAACAGCTCTGGCAGCTAGGCTTGCATGTTCTGCAAACTCAGCCGTTGCTTGAGCAGCAGAGGTAGCATCATAAATTTCATGTTCCAATTCTGCCTGGCAACAGAATAATTACCATTACCATCTCCAGGAAATGATTGCCCATGTTCCAATCTTTCATCCTTGAAACCTAAGTGGCATGAACCACCATCATCAACACAATATTTCTTTGAAAGTTCTACAACAGCTCTGGAGGCTAGGCCACCATGTTCTGCAAACTCAGCCGCTGCTTGAGCAGTAGAGGTAGCATCCTTAAATTTCATGTTCTAATTCTGCCTGCCAATAGAAAATTTAACATCTCCAGGAAATGATTGCCCATGTTCCAACCATTCATCCTTGAAACCTAAGTGGCATGAACCACCATCATCAACACAATATTGCATTGAAAGTTCTACTATATCTCTGGCAGCTAAGCTTGCATGTTCTGCAAACTCAGTCGCTTCTTGAGAAGCAGAGGTAGCATTATTAAATTTCATGTTCCAATTCTGCCTGCCAATAGAAATATTACCATTACCATCTCTAGGAAATGATTGCCCATGTTCGAACCTTTCATCCTTGAAAACTAAGTGGCATGAACCACCATCATCAACACAATATTACCTTGAAAGTTCTACAACAGCTCTAGCAGCTAGGCTTGCATGTTTGGTAAACTCAGCCGCTGATTGAGCAGCAGAGGTAGCATCCATAAATTTCGTGTTCCAATTCTCCCTGGCAACAGAAAAATTACCATTACCATCTTCAGGAAATGATTGCCAAAGTTCTAGCCTTTCATCTTTGAAAACTAAGTGGCATTAACCACCATCATCAACACAATATAGCCTCGAAAGATCTACAACAGCTCTGGCAGCTAGGCTTGCATGTTCTGCAAACTCAGCCGCTGCTTGAGCAGCAGAGGTAGTATCCTTAAATTTCATGTTCCAATTTTGCCTGCCAACAGAAAAATTACTATATCCATGAAATGATTGCCCATGTTCCAACATTTCAACCTTGAAACCTAAGTGGCATGAACCACCATCATCAACACAATATATCCATGAAAGTTCTACAACAGCTCTGGCAGCTAGGCTTGCATGTTCTGCAAACTCAGCCGTTGCTTGAGCAGCAGAGGTAGCATCATATATTTCATGTTCCAATTCTGCCTGGCAACAGAAGAATTACCATTACCATCTCCAGGAAATGATTGCCCATGTTCCAATCTTTCATCCTTGATACCTAAGTGGCATGAACCACCATCATCAACACAATATTTCCTTGAAAGTTCTACCACAGCTCTGGAGGCTAGGCCACCATGTTCTGCAAACTCAGCCGCTGCTTGAGCAGCAGAGGTAGCATCCTTAAATTTCATGTTCTAATTCTGCCTGCCAATAGAAAATTTAACATCTCCAGGAAATGATTGCCCATGTTCCAACCATTCATCCTTGAAACCTAAGTGGCATGAACCACCATCATCAACACAATATTGCATTGAAAGTTCTACTATATCTCTGGTAGCTAAGCTTGCATGTTCTGCAAACTCAGTCGCTTCTTGAGAAGCAGAGGTAGCATTATTAAATTTCATGTTCCAATTCTGCCTGCCAACAGAAATATTACCATTACCATCTCTAGGAAATGATTACCCACGTTCGAACCTTTCATCCTTGAAAACTAAGTGGCATGAACCACCATCATCAACACAATATTACCTTGAAAGTTCTACAACAGCTCTAGCAGCTAGGCTTGCATGTTTGCAAACTCTGCCGCTGATTGAGCAGCAGAGGTAGCATCCATAAATTTCGTGTTCCAATTCTCCCTGGCAACAGAAAAATTACCATTACCATTTCCAGGAAATGATTGCCAAAGTTCTAGCCTTTCATCTTTGAAAACTAAGTGGCATTAACCGCCATCATCAACACAATATAGCCTCGAAAGATCTACAACAGCTCTGGCAGCTAGGCTTGCATGTTCTACAAACTCAGCCGCTGCTTGAGTAGCAGAGGTACCGTCCTTAAATTTCTTGTTCCAATTCTTCTTGCCAACAGAAAAATTACCATCTCAAGAAAAATGATTGCCCAACCTTTCATCCTTGAAACCTAAGTGGCATGAACCACCATCATCAACACAATATTGTGTTTAAAGTTCTACAGCAGATCTGGCAGCTAAGCTTGAATGTTATGCAAAGTCAGCCTCTACTTGAGCAGCAGAGATAGCATCCTTAAATTTCATGTTCCAATTATGTCTGCCAAAAGAAAGAATTACCATTACCAACTTCAGGAAATGATTGCTCATGTTCTAACCTTTCATCCTTGAAAACTAAGTGGCATGAACCACCATCATCAACACAATATTGCCTTGAAAGTTCTACAACAGCTCTGGCAGCTAGGCCTGCATGTTCTGTAAACTCAGCCGCTGCTTGAGCAGCAGTGGTAGCATCCTTTAATTTCATGTTCCAATTCTGCCTGCCAACTGAAAAATTACCATTACCATCTCCAGGAAATAATTGCCCATGTTCCAACCTTTCATCCTTGAAACCTAAGTGGCATGAACCACCATCATCAACACAATATTGTCTTTAAAGTTCTACAGCAGATCTGGCAGCTAAGCTTGAATGTTATGCAAAGTCAGCCTCTACTTGAGCAGCAGAGACAGCATCCTTAAATTTCATGTTCCAATTATGTCTGCCAAAAGAAACAATTACCATTACCAACTTCAGGAAATGATTGCTCATGTTCTAACCTTTCATCCTTGAAAACTAAGTGGCATGAACCACCATCATCAATACAATATTGCCTTGAAAGTTCTGCAACAGCTCTGGCAGCTAGGCCTGCATGTTCTGTAAACTCAGCCGCTGCTTGAGCAGCAGTGGTAGCATCCTTTAATTTCATGTTCCAATTCTGCCTGCCAACTGAAAAATTACCATTACCATCTCCAGGAAATAATTGCCCATGTTCCAACCTTTCATCCTTGAAACCTAAGTGGCATGAACCACATCACCAACATACTATTGCGTTTAAAGTTCTACGACAGCTCTGGCAATTAAGCTTGCATGTTCTGCAAACTCAGCCGTTGCTTGAGCAGCAGAGGTAGTATCCTTAAATTTCACGTTCCAATTCTGCCTGCCAACAGAAAAATTAATATATCCATGAAATGATTGCCCATGTTCCAACCTTTCATACTTGAAACCTAAGTAGCATGAACCACCATCATCAACACAAAATTGCCTTGAAAGTTCTACAACAGCTCTAGCAGCTAGGCCTGCATGTTCTGTAAACTCAGCCGTTGCTTGAGCGGCAGAGGTAGCATACTTAAATTTCATGTTCCAATTCTGCCAGCCAACAGAAAAATTACCATTACCATCTCCAGGAAATGATTGCACATGTTCCAACTTTTCATCCTTGAAACCTGAGTGGCTTGAACCACCATCATCAACACACTATTGCCTTTAAAGTTCTACAGTAGCTCTGGCAGCTAAGCTTGCATGTTCTGCAAACTCAGCCGCTGCTTGAGCAACAGAGGTAGTATCCTTAAATTTCATGTTCCAATTTTGCCTGCCAACAGAAAAATTACTATATCCATGAAATGATTGCCCATGTTCCAACCTTTCAACCTTGAAACCTAAGTGGCATGAACCACCATCATCAATACAATATATCCATGAAAGTTCTACAACAGCTCTGGCAGCTAGGCTTGCATGTTTTGCAAACTCAGCCGTTGCTTGAGCAGCAGAGGTAGCATCATAAATTTCATGTTCCAATTCTGCCTAGCAACAAAATAATTACCATTACCATCTCCAGGAAATGATTGCACATGTTCCAACTTTTCATCCTTGAAACCTAAGTGGCTTGAACCACCATCATCAACACACTATTGCCTTTAAAGTTCTACAATAGCTCTGGCAGCTAAGCTTGCATGTTCTGCAAACTCAGCCGCTGCTTGAGCAGCAGAGGTAGTATCCTTAAATTTCATGTTCCAATTTTGCCTGCCAACAGAAAAATTACTATATCCATGAAATGATTGCCCATGTTCCAACCTTTCAACCTTGAAACCTAAGTGGCATGAACCACCATCATCAACACAATATATCCATGAAAGTTCTACAACAGCTCTGGCAGCTAGGCTTGCATGTTCTGCAAACTCAGCCGTTGCTTGAGCAGCAGAGGTAGCATCATAAATTTCATGTTCCAATTTTGCCTGGCAACAGAATAATTACCATTACCATCTCCAGGAAATGATTGCCCATGTTCCAATCTTTCATCCTTGAAACCTAAGTGGCATGAACCACCATCATCAACACAATATTTCCTTGAAAGTTCTACAACAGCTCTGGAGGCTAGGCCACCATGTTCTGCAAACTCAGCCGCTGCTTGAGCAGCAGAGGTAGCATCCTTAAATTTGATGTTCTAATTCTGCCTGCCAATAGAAAATTTAACATCTCCAGGAAATGATTGCCCATGTTCCAACCATTCATCCTTGTAACCTAAGTGGCATGAACCACCATCATCAACACAATATTGCATTGAAAGTTCTAATATATCTCTGGCAGCTAAGCTTGCATGTTCTGCAAACTCACTCGCTTCTTGAGAAGCAGAGGTAGCATTATTAAATTTCATGTTCCAATTCTGCCTGCCAACAGAAATATTACCATTACCATCACTAGGAAATGATTGCCCATGTTTGAACCTTTCATCCTTGAAAACTAAGTGGAATGAACCACCATCATCAACACAATATTACCTTGAAAGTTCTACAACAGCTCTAGCAGCTAGGCTTGCATGTTTGGTAAACTCAGCCGCTGATTGAGCAGCAGAGGTAGCATCCATAAATTTCGTGTTCCAATTCGCCCTGGCAACAGAAAAATTACCATTACCATCTCCAGGAAATGATTGCCAAAGTTCTAGCCTTTCATCTTTGAAAACTAAGTGGCATTAACCACCATCATCAACACAATATAGCCTCGAAAGATCTACAACAGCTCTGGCAGCTAGGCTTGCATGTTCTGCAAACTCAGCCGCTGCTTGAGTAGCAGAGGTACCGTCCTTAAATTTCTTGTTCCAATTCTTCTTGCCAACAGAAAAATTACCATCTCAAGGAAATGATTGCCCAACCTTTCATCCTTGAAACCTAAGTGGCATGAACCACCATCATCAACATAATATTGCCTTTAAAGTTCTACAGCAGATCTGGCAGCTAATCTTGAATGTTATGCAAAGTCAGCCTCTACTTGAGCAGCAGAGATAGCATCCTTAAATTTGCTCAATTACCATTACCAACTTCAGGAAATGATTGCTCATGTTCTAACGTTTCATCCTTGAAAACTAAGTGGCATGAACCACTATCATCAACACAATATTGCCTTGAAAGTTCTACAACAGCTCTGGCAGCTAGGCCTGCATGTTCTGTAAACTCAGCCGCTGCTTGAGCAGCAGTGGTAGCATCCTTTAATTTCATGTTCCAATTCTGCCTGCCAACTGAAAAATTACCATTACCATCTCCAGGAAATGATTGCCCATGTTCCAACCTTTCATCCTTGAAACCTAAGTGGCATGAACCACCATCATCAACACAATATTGCTTTGAAAGTTCTACAACAGCTCTGGCAGCTAGGCCTGCATGTTCTGTAAACTCAGCCGCTGCTTGAGCGGCAGAGGTAGCATACTTAAATTTCATGTTCCAATTCTGCCAGCCAACAGAAAAATTGCCATTACCAACTCCAAGAAATGATTGCCCATGTTCCAATCTTTCATCATTGAAACCTAAGTGGCATGAACCACCATCATCAACACACTATTGCCTTTAAAGTTCTACAACAGCTCTGGCAGCTAAGCTTGCATGTTCTGAAAACTCAGCCGCTGCTTGAGCAGCAGAGGTAGTATCCTTAAATTTCATGTTCCAATTCT
This sequence comes from Nicotiana tomentosiformis, assembly GCF_000390325.3. Lineage (NCBI taxonomy): Eukaryota > Viridiplantae > Streptophyta > Magnoliopsida > Solanales > Solanaceae > Nicotiana > Nicotiana tomentosiformis. The sequence continues at coordinate 512,815 of NW_027174560.1, forward strand.
GCCTGCCAACAGAAAAATTACTATATCCATGAAATGATTGCCCATGTTCCAACCTTTCATCCTTGAAACCTAAGTGGCCACTATCATCAACACAATATTATCTTGAAAGTTCTATAATAGCTCTGGCAGCTAGGCTTGCATGTTCTGTAAACTCAGCCGCTGCTTGAGCAGTAGAGGTAGCATCCTTCAATTTCATGTTCCAATTCTCCCTGGCAATAGAAAAATTACCATTACCATCTCCAGGAAATGATTGCCCAAGTTCTAGCCTTTCATCTTTAAAACCTAAGTGGCATGAACCACCATCATCAACACAATATTGCCTTGAAAGATCTACAACAGGTCTGGCAGCTAGGCTTGCATGTTCTGCAAACTCAGCCGCTGCTTGAGCAGCAGAGGTACCGTCCTTAAATTTCATGTTCCAATTCTGCTTGCCAACAGAAAAATTACCATCTCCAGGAAATGATTGCCCAAACTTTCATCCTTGAAACCTAAGTGGCATGAACCACTATCATCAACACACTATTGCCTTTAAAGTTCTACAACAGCTCTGGCAGCTAAGTTTGCATGTTCTGCAAACTCAGCCGCTGCTTGAGCAGGAGAGGTAGTATCCTTAAATTTCATGTTCCAATTCTGCCTGCCAATTGAAAAATTACTATATCCATGAAATGATTGCCCATGTTCCAACCTTTCAACCTTGAAACCTAAGTGGCATGAACCACCATCATCAACACAATATATCCTTGAAAGTTCTACAACAGCTCTGGCACCTAGGCTTGCATGTTCTGCAAACTCAGCCATTGCTTGAGCAGCAGAGGTAGCATCATAAATTTCATGTTCCAATTCTGCCTGCCAACAGAAAAATTACCATTACCATCTCCAGGAAATGATTGCCCATGTTCCAATATTTCATCCTTGAAACCTAAGTGGCATGAACCACCATCATCAACATAATATTTCCTTGAAAGTTCTCCAATAGCTCTGGAAGCTAGGCCACTATGTTCTGCAAACTCAGCCGCTGCTTGAGCAGCAGAGGTAGCATCCTTAAATTTCATGTTCTAATTCTGCCTGCCAAGAGAAAATTTACCATCTCTAGGAAATGATTGCCCATGTTCTAACCATTCATACTTTGAAACCTAAGTGGCATGAACCACCATCATCAAGACAATATTACCTTGAAAGTTCTATAACAGCTCTGGCAGCTAGGCTTGCATGTTCTGCAAACTCAGCTGCTGCTTGAGCAGCAGAGGTAGCATCCTTAAATTTCATGTTCCAATTCTCCCTAGCAACAGAAAAATTACCATTACCATCTCCAGGAAATGATTGCACAAGTTCTAGCCTTTCATTTTTAAAACCTAAGTGGCATGAACCTCTATCATCAACATAATATTGCCTTGAAAGATCTACAACAGCTCTGGCAGCTAGTCTTGCATGTTCTTCAAACTCAACCGCTGCTTGAGCAGCAGAGGTACCGTCCTTAAATTTCATGTTCCAATTCCACTTGCCAACAGAAAAATTACCATCTCCAGGAAATGATTGCCCAACCTTTCATCCTTGAAACCTAAGTGGCATGAACCACCATCATCAACACAATATTGCCTTTGAATTCTACAACAGATCTGGCAGCTAAGCTTGAATGTTATGCAAAGTCAGCCTCTATTTGAGCAGCATAGGTAGCATCCTTAAATTTCGTGTTCCAATTATGCCTGCCAAAAGAAACAATTACCATTACCATCTCCAGGAAATGATTGCCCATGTTCCAACCTTTCATCCTTGAAACCTAAGTGGCTTGAACCACCATCATCAACACACTATTGCCTTTAAAGTTCTACAATAGCTCTGGCAGCTAAGCTTGCATGTTCTGCAAACTCAGCCGCTGCTTGAGCAGCAGAGGTAGTATCCTTAAATTTCATGTTCCAATTCTGCCTGCAAACAGAAAAATTACTATATCCATGAAATGGTTGCCTATGTTCCAACCTCTCAACCTTGAAACCTAAGTGGCATGAACCACCATCATCAACACAATATATCCATGAAAGTTCTGTAACAGCTCTGGCAGCTAGGCTTGCATGTTCTGCAAACTCAGTCGTTGCTTGAGCAGCAGAGGTAGCATCATAAATTTCATGTTCCAATTCTGCCTGCCAACAGTAGAATTACCATTACCATCTCCAGGAAATGATTGCCCATGTTCCAATCTTTCATCCTTGAAACCTAAGTGGCATGAACCACCATCATCAAGACAATATTTCATGAAAGTTCTACAACAGCTCTGGAGGCTAGGCCACCATGTTCTGCAAACTCAGCCGCTGCTTGAGCAGCAGAGGTAGCATCCTTAAATTTCATGTTCTAATTCTGCCTGCCAATAGAAAATTTAACATCTCCAGGAAATGATTGCCCATGTTCCAACCATTCATCCTTGAAACCTAAGTGGCATGAACCACCATCATCAACACAATATTGCATTGAAAGTTCTACTATATCTCTGGCAGCTAGGCTTGCATGTTCTACAAACTCAGTCGCTTCTTGAGAAGCAGAGGTAGCATTATTAAATTTCATGTTCCAATTCTGCCTGCCAACAGAAATATTACCATTATCATCTCTAGGAAATGATTGCCCATGTTCCAACCTTTCATCCTTGAAACCTAAGTGGCATGAACCACCATTATCAACACAATATTACCTTGAAAGTTCTACAACAGCTCTAGCAGCTAGGCTTGCATGTTTGGCAAACTCAGCCGCTGATTGAGCAGCAGAGGTAGCATCCATAAATTTCGTGTTCCAATTCTCCCTGGCAACAGAAAAATAACCATTACCATCTCCAGGAAATGATTGCCAAAGTTCTAGCCTTTCATCTTTGAAAACTAAGTGGCATTAACCACCATCATCAACACAATATTGCCTCGAAAGATCTACAATAGCTCTGGCAGCTAGGCTTGCATGTTCTGCAAACTCAACCGTTGCTTGAGTAGCAGAGGTACCGTCCTTAAATTTCTTGTTCCAATTCTTCTTGCCAACAGAAAAATTACCATCTCAAGGAAATGATTGCCCAACCTTTCATCCTTGAAACCTAAGTGGCATGAACCACCATCATCAACACAATATTGCCTTTAAAGTTCTACAACAGATCTGGCAGCTAAGCTTGAATGTTATGCAAAGTCAGCCTCTACTTGAGCAGCAGAGATAGCATCCTTAAATTTCATGTTCCAATTATGCCTGCCAAAAGAAACAATTACCATTACCAACTTCAGGAAATGATTACTCATGTTCCAACCTTTCATCCTTGAAAACTAAGTGGCATGAACCACCATCATCAACACAATATTGCCTTGAAAGTTCTACAACAGCTCTGGCAGATAGGCCTGCATGTTCTGTAAACTTAGCCGCTGCTTGAGCAGCAGTGGTAGCATCCTTTAATTTCATGTTCCAATTCTGCTTGCCAACTAAAAAATTACCATTACCATCTCCAGGAAATGATTGACCATGTTAAAACCTTTCATCCTTGAAACCTAAGTGGCATGAACCACCATCATCAGCAAAATATTGCTTTAAAAGTTCTACAACAGCTCTGGCAGCTAGGCCTGCATGTTCTGTAAACTCAGCCGTTGCTTGAGCGGCAGAGGTAGTATCCTTAAATTTCATGTTCCAATTGTGCCTGCCAACAGAAAAATTACTATATCCATGAAATGATTGCCCATGTTCCAACCTTTCATCCTTGAAACCTAAGTGGCATGGACCACTATCATCAACATAATATTTTCTTGAACGTTCTATAATAGCTCTGGCAGCTAGGCTTGCATGTTCTGTAAACTCAGCCGCTGCTTGAGCAGCAGAGGTAGCATCCTTAAATTTCGTGTTCTAATTATGCCTGCCAAAAGAAACAATTACCATTACCATCTCCAGGAAATGATTGCCCATGTTCCAACTTTTCATCCTTGAAACCTAAGTGGCTTGAACCACCATCATCAACACACTATTGCCTTTAAAGTTCTACAATAGCTCTGGCAGCTAAGCTTGCATGTTCTGCAAACTCAGTCGCTGCTTGAGCAGCAGAGGTAGTATCCTTAAATTTCATGTTCCAATTCTGCCTGCCAACAGAAAAATTACTATATCCATGAAATGATTGCCCAACCTTTCATCCTTGAAACCTAAGTGGCATGAACCACCATCATCAACACACTATTGCCTTTAAAGTTCTACAACAGCTCTGGCAGCTAAGTTTGCATGTTCTACAAACTCAGCCGCTGCTTGAGCAGGAGAGGTAGTATCCTTAAATTTCATGTTCCAATTCTGCCTGCCAACTGAAAAATTACTATATCCATGAAATGATTGCCCATGTTCCAACCTTTCAACCTTAAAAACTAAGTGGCATGAACCACCATCATCAACACAATATATCCTTGAAAGTTCTACAACAGCTCTTGCACCTAAGCTTGCATGTTCTGCAAACTCAGCCGCTGCTTGAGCAGCAGAGGTATCATCCTCAAATTTCATGTTCCAATTCTGCCAGCCAACAGAAAAATTACCATTACCATCTCCAGGAAATGATTGCCCATAATCCAACCTTTCATCCTTGAAACCTAAGTGGCATGAACCACCATCACCAACACACTATTGCCTTTAAAGTTCTACAACAGCTCTACCAGCTAAGTTTGCATGTTCTACAAACTCAGCCGCTGCTTGAGTAGGAGAGGTAGTATCCTTAAATTTCATGTTCCAATTCTTCCTGCCAACTGAAAAATTACTATATCCATGAAATGATTGCCCATGTTCTAACGTTTCAACCTTAAAAACTAAGTGGCATGAACCACCATCATCAACACAATATATCCTTGAAAGTTCTACAACAGCTTTTGCACCTAAGCTTGCATGTTCTACAAACTCAGCCGCTGCTTGAGCAACAGAGGTAGCATCCTTAAATTTCATGTTCCAATTCTGCCAGCCAACAGAAAAATTACCATTACCATCTCAAGGAAATGATTGCCCATAATCCAACCTTTCATCCTTGAAACCTAAGTGGCATGAACCACCATCACCAACACACTATTGCCTTTAAAGTTCTACAACAGCTCTAGCAGCTAAGCTTGCATGTTCTGCAAATTCAGCCGCTGCTTGAGCAGCAGAGGTAGTATCCTTAAATTTCACGTTGCAATTCTGCCTGCCAATAGAAAAATTACTATATCCATGCAATGATTGCCCATGTTCCAACCTTTCATACTTGAAACCTAAGTGGCATGAACCACCATCATCAACACAATATTGCCTTGAAAGTTCTACAACAGCTCTGGCAGCTAGGCCTGCATGTTCTGTAAACTCAGTCGTTGCTTGAGCGGCAGAGGCAGCATACTTAAATTTCATGTTCCAATTCTGCCAGCCAACAGAAAAATTACCATTACCATCTCCAGGAAATGATTGCCCATGTTCCAACCTTTCATCCTTGAAACCTAAGTGGCTTGAACCACCATCATCAACACACTATTGCCTTTAAAGTTCTACAATAGCTCTGGCAGCTAAGCTTGCATGTTCTGGAAACTCAGCCGCTGCTTGAGCAGCAGAGGTAGTATCTTTAAATTTCATGTTCCAATTCTGCCTGCCGATAGAAAAATTACTATATCCATGAAATGATTGCCCATGTTCCAACCTTTCAACATTGAAACCTATGTGGCATGAACCACCATCATCAACATAATATATCCTTGAAAGTTATACAACAGCTCTGGCAGCTAGGCTTGCATGTTCTGCAAACTCAGCCGTTGCTTGAGCAGCAGAGGTAGCATCATAAATTTCATGTTCCAATTCTGCCTGCCAACAGAAAAATAACCATTACCATCTCCAGGAAATGATTGCCCATGTTCCAGTCTTTCATCCTTGAAACCTAAGTGGCATGAACCACCACCATCAACACAATATTTCCTTGAAAGTTCTACAATAACTCTAGAAGCTAGGCTTGCATGTTCTTGAAACTCAGCCGCTGCTTGAGCAGCAGAGGTACCGTCTTTAAATTTCATGTTCTAATTCTGCTTGCCAACAGAAAATTACCATCTCCAGGAAATGATTTCCCAACCTTTCATCCTTGAAACCTAAGTGGCATGAACCACCATCAACAACACAATATTGCCTTTAAAGTTCTACAACAGATCTGGCAGCTAATCATGAATGTTATGCAAAGTCAGCCTCCACTTGAGCAGCTGAGGTAGCATCCTTAAATTTCATGTTCCAATTATGACTGCCAAAAGACACAATTACCATTACCAACTCCAGGAAATGGTTGCCCATGTTCCAACCTTTCATCCTTGAAACCTAAGTGGCAAGAACCACCATTATCAACACAATATTGTCTTGTAAGTTCTACAACAGCTCTGGTAGCTAGGCCTGCATGTTCTGTAAACTCAGCCACTGCTTGAGCAGCAGAGGTAGCATCCTTAAATTTTGTGTACCAATTCTGCCAGCCAACAGAAAAATTACCACTACCATCTCCAGGAAATGATTGCCTAAGTTCTAGCCTTTCATCTTTGAAACCTAAATGGCATGAACCACCATCATCAACACAATATTGCCTTGAAAGATCTATAACAGCTCTGGCAGCTAGGCTTGCATGTTCTGCAAACTCAGCCGCTACTTGAGTAGTAGCGGTACCGTCCTTAAATTTCATGTTCCAATTCTGCTTGCCAACAGAAAAATTACCATCTCCAAGAAATGATTGCCCAACCTTTCATCCTTGAAACCTATGTGGCATGAACCACCATCATCAACACAATATTGTCTTTAAAGTTCTACAACAGATCTGGCAGCTAAGCTTGAATGTTATGCAAAGTCAGCCTCTACTTGAGCAGCAGAGATAGCATCCTTAAATTTCATGTTCCAATTATGCCTGCCAAAAGAAACAATTACCATTACCAACTCTAGGAAATGATTGCCCATGTTCCAACCTTTCATCCTTGAAACCTAAGTGGCAAGAACCACCATTATCAACACAATATTGTCTTGAAAGTTCTACAACAGCTCTGGTAGCTAGGCCTGCATGTTCTGTAAACTCAGCCGCTGCTTGAGCAGCAGAGGTAGCATCCTTAAATAGCGTGTTCCAATTCTACCAGCCAACAGAAAATTACCATTACCATCTCCAGGAAATGATTTCCCAAGTTCTAGCCTTTCATCTTTGAAACCTAAGTGGCAAGAACCACCATCATCAACACAATATTGCCTTGAAAGTTCTACAACAGCTCTGGCAGCTAGGCTTGTATGTTCTGCAAAATCAGCCGCTGCTTGCGCAACAGAGGTAGAGGTAGCATCCTTAAATTTCATGTTCCAATTATGCCTGCCAAACGAAACAATTACCATTACCAACTCCAGGAAATGATTGCCCATGTTCCAACCTTTCATCCTTGAAACCTAAGTGGCATGAACCACCATTATCAACACAATATTGCCTTGAAAGTTCTACAACAGCTCTGGCAGCTAAGCTCACATGTTCTACAAACTCAGCCGCTGCTTGAGCAGCAGAGGTAGCATCCTAAAATTTCATGTTCCAATTTTGCTAGCCAAAAGAAAAATTACAATTACCATCTCCATGAAATGATTGCCCATGTTCCAACCTTTCATCTTTGAAACCTAAGTGGCATGAACCACCATCATCAACACAATATTGCCTTGAAAGTTCTACAACAGCTCTAGCAGCTAGGTTTGCATGTTCTACAAACTCAGCCGCTGCTTGAGCAGCAGAGGTAGCATCCTTAAATTTCATGTTCCAATTCTGCCAGCGAACAGAAATATTACTATTACTATATCCATGAAATGATTTCCTATGTTCCAACCTTTCATCCTTGAAACCTAAGTGGCATGAACCACAATCATCAACACAATATTTCCTTGAAAGTTCTACAACAGCTCTGGCAGCTAGGCCTACATGTTCTATAAACTCAGCCGCTGCTTGAGCAGCAGAGGTAGCATCCTTTAATTTCATGTTCCAATTCTGCCTGCCAACTGAAAATTTACCATTACCATCTCCAGGAAATGATTGCCCATGTTCCAACCTTTCATCCTTGAAACCTAAGTGGCATGAACAACCATTATCAACACAATATTGCCTTGAAAGTTCTAGAACAACTCTGGCAGCTAGGCTTGCATGTTCTGCAAAATCAGCCGCTGCTTGCGCAACAGAGGTAGCATCCTTAAATTTCATGTTCCAATTCTGCCTGGCAACAGAAAAATTACAATTACCATCTCCAGGAAATGATTTCCCATGTTTCAACCTTTGATCCTTGAAACCTAAGTGGCATGAACTACCATCATCAACATAATATTGTCTTGAAACTTCTACAACAGCTTTGGCAGCTAGGCTTGCATGTTCTGCAAACTCAGCCGCTGCTTGAGCAGCAGAGGTAGCATCCTTAAATTTCATGTTCCAATTCTACCTACCAATAGAAAAATTACAATTACCATCTCCAGGAAATGATTGCCCATGTTCCAACCTTTCATCTTTGAAACCTAAGTGGTATGAACTACCATCATCAACATAATATTGCCTTGAAAGTTCTACAACAGCTCTGGCAGCTAGGCTTGCATGTTCTGCAAAATCAGCCGCTGCTTGAGCAACAGAGGTAGCATCCTTAAATTTCATGTTCCAATTCTGCCTGACAACAGAAAAATTACTACTACCACCTCCAGGAAATGATTGCCCATGTTCCAACCTTTTACCCTTGAAACCTAAGTGGCATGAACTACCATCATCACCATAATATTGCCTTGAAACTTCTACAACAGCTCTGGTAGCTAGGCTTCCATGTTCTGCAAACTCAGCCGCTGCTTGAGCAGCAGAGGTAGCATCCTTAAATTTCATTTTCCAATTCTACCTGCCAACAGAAAAATTACCATTACCATCTCCAGGAAATGATTGCCCATGTTCCAACCTTTCATATTTGAAACCTAACTGGCATGAACTACCATTATCAACACAATATTGTCTTGAAAGTTCTACAACAGCTCTGGCAGCTAGGCTTGCAAATTTTGAAAACTCAGCTGCTGCTTGAGCAGCAGAGGTAGCATCCATAAATTTCATGTTCTAATTGTGCTTGCCAACAGAAAAATTACCATCTCCAGGAAATGATTGCCCATGTTCCAACGTCCTTGAAACCTAAGTGGTATGAACTACCATCATCAACATAATATTGCCTTGAAAGTTCTACAACAGCACTGGCAGCTAGGCTTGCATGTTCTCCAAACTCAGCCGCTGCTTGAGGAGTAGAGGTAGCATCCATAAATTTCATGTTCCAATTCTTCCTGGCAACAGAAAAATTACTACTACCACCTCTAGGAAATGATTGCCCATGTTCCAACCTTTCATCCTTGAAACCTAAGTGGCATGAACTACCATCATCAACATAATATTTCTTTGAAAGTTCTACAACAGCTCTTGCAGCTAGGCTTGCATGTTCTGCAAACTCCGCTGCTGCTTGAGCAGCAGAGGTAGCAACCTTAAATTTCATGTTCCAATTCTGCTTGCCAACAGAAAAATTACCATCTCCAGGAAATGATTGCCCATGTTCCAACCTTTCATCCTTGAAACCTAAGTGGCATGAATCACCGTCATCAACACAATATTGCCTTGAAAGTTCTACAACAGCTCTGGCAGCTAGGCCTGCATGTTCTGCAAACTGAGCTGCTGCTTGAGCAGCAGAGGTAGCATCGTTAAATTTCATGTTCCAATTCTGCCTGCCAACAGAAAAATTACCATTACCATCTCTATGAATTGATTGCCCATGTTCCAACCTTTCATCATTGAAACCTAAGTGGTATGTACCAGCATCATCAACACAATATTGCCTTGAAAGCTCTACAACAGCTCTGGCAGCTAGGCTTGCATATTCTGCAAACTCAGCTGCTGCTTGAGCAGCAGAGGTAGCATCCTTAAATTTCATGTTCCAAATCTGCTTGCCAACAGAAAAATTACCATCTCCAGGAAATGATTTCCCATGTTCCAACCTTTCATCTTTGAAACCTAAGTGGTATAAACTACCATCATCAACATAATATTACCTTGAAAGTTCTACAATAGCTCTGGCAGCTAGGCTTGCATGTTCTCCAAACTCAGCCGCTGCTTGAGGAGTAGAGGTAGCATCCTTAAATTTTATGTTCCAATTCTAGATGCCAACAGAACAATTACAATTACCATCTACAGGAAAGGATTGCCCAAGTTCCAATTTTTCATCTTTGAAACCTAAGTGGCATGAACCACCATCATCAACACAATATTGCCTTGAATGTTATGCAAACTCAGTCGCTGCTTGAGCACCAGAGGTAGCATCCTTAAATTTCATGTTCCAATTCTACCTACCAACAGAAAAATTACAATTACCATCTCCAGGAAATGATTGCCCATGTTCCAACCTTTCATCTTTGAAACCTAAGTGGTATGAACTACCATCATCAACATAATATTGCCTTGAAAGTTCTACAACAGCTCTGGCAGCTAGGCTTTCATGTTTTGCAAAATCAGCCGCTGCTTGAGCAACAGAGGTAGCATCCTTAAATTTCATGTTCCAATTCTGCCTGGCAACAAAACAATTACTACTACCACCTCCAGGAAATGATTGCCCATGTTCCAACCTTTCATCCTTGAAACCTAAGTGGCATGAACCACCACCATCAACACAATATTGCCTTGAAAGTTCTACAACAGCTCTGGCAGCTAGGCCTGCATGTTCTGCAAACTGAGCTGCTGCTTGAGCAGCAGAGGTAGCATCGTTAAATTTCATGTTCCAATTCTGCCTGCCAACAGAAAAATTACCATTACCATCTCTATGAATTGATTGCCCATGTTCCAACCTTTCATCATTGAAACCTAAGTGGCATGTACCAGCATCATCAACACAATATTGCCTTGAAAGTTCTACAACAGCTCTGGCAGCTAGGCTTGCATATTCTGCAAACTCAGCCGCTGCTTGAGCAGCAGAGGTAGCATCCTTAAATTTCATGTTCCAATTCTACCTACCAACAGAAAAATTACAATTACCATCTCCAGGAAATGATTGCCCATGTTCCAACCTTTCATCTTTGAAACCTAAGTGGTATGAACTACCATCATCAACATAATATTGCCTTGAAAGTTCTACAACAGCTCTGGCAGCTAGGCTTGCATGTTCTGCAAAATCAGCCGCTGCTTGAGCAACAGAGGTAGCATCCTTAAATTTCATGTTCCAATTCTGACTGGCAACAAAACAATTACTACTACCACCTCCAGGAAATGATTGCCCATGTTCCAACCTTTCATCCTTGAAACCTAAGTGGCATGAATCACCGTCATCAACACAATATTGCCTTGAAAGTTCTACAACAGCTCTGGCAGCTAGGCCTGCATGTTCTGCAAACTGAGCTGCTGCTTGAGCAGCAGAGGTAGCATCGTTAAATTTCATGTTCCAATTCTGCCTGCCAACAGAAAAATTACCATTACCATCTCTATGAATTGATTGCCCATGTTCCAACCTTTCATCATTGAAACCTAAGTGGCATGTACCAGCATCATCAACACAATATTGCCTTGAAAGTTCTACAACAGCTCTGGCAGCTAGGCTTGCATATTCTGCAAACTCAGCTGCTGCTTGAGCAGTAGAGGTAGCATCCTTAAACTTCATGTTCCAATTCTGCTTGCCAACAGAAAAATTACCATCTCCAGGAAATGATTTCCCATGTTCCAACCTTTCATCTTTGAAACCTAAGTGGTATAAACTACCATCATCAACATAATATTGCCTTGAAAGTTCTGCAATAGCTCTGGCAGCTAGGCTTGCAAGTTCTCCAAACTCAGCCACTGCTTGAGGAGTATAGGTAGCATCCTTAAATTTTATGTTCCAATTCTAGATGCCAACAGAACAATTACAATTACCATCTACAGGAAAGGATTGCCCAAGTTCCAATTTTTCATCTTTGAAACCTAAGTGGCATGAACCACCATCATCAACACAATATTGCCTTGAATGTTATGCAAACTCAGCCGCTGCTTGAGCAGCAGAGGTAGCATCCTTAAATTTCATGTTCCAATTCTACCTACCAACAGAAAAATTACAATTACCATCTCCAGGAAATGATTGCCCATGTTCCAACCTTTCATCTTTGAAACCTAAGTGGTATGAACTACCATCATCAACATAATATTGCCTTGAAAGTTCTACAACAGCTCTGGCAGCTAGACTTGCATGTTCTGCAAAATCAGCCGCTGCTTGAGCAACAGAGGTAGCATCCTTAAATTTCATGTTCCAATTCTGCCTGGCAACAAAACAATTACTACTACCACCTCCAAGAAATGATTGCCCATGTTCCAACCTTTCATCCTTGAAACCTAAGTGGCATGAACTACCATCATCAACATAATATTGCCTTGAAACTTCTACAACAGCTCTGGCAGCTAGGCTTGCATGTTCTGCAAACTCAGCCATTGCTTGAGCAGCAGAGGTAGCATCCTTAAATTTCATGTTCCAATTCTACCTGCCAACAGAAAAATTACCATTACCATCTCCAGGAAATGATTGCCCATGTTCCAACCTTTCATCTTTGAAACCTAAGTGGCATGAACCACCATCATCAACACAATATTGCCTTGAATTTTATGCAAACTCAGTCGCTGCTTGAGCAGCAGAGGTAGCATCCTTAAATTTCATTTTCCAATTCTACCTACCAACAGAAAAATTACAATTACCATCTCCAGGAAATGATTGCCCATGTTCCAACCTTTCATCTTTGAAACCTAAGTGGTATGAACTACCATCATCAACATAATATTGCCTTGAAAGTTCTACAACAGCTCTAGCAGCTAGGCTTGCATGTTCTTCAAAATCAGCCGATGCTTGAGCAACAGAGGTAGCATCCTTAAATTTCATGTTCCAATTCTGCCTGGCAACAGAAAAATTACAATTACCATCTCCAGGAAATGATTGCCCATGTTTCAACGTTTGATCCTGGAAACCTAAGTGGCATGAACTACCATCATCAACATAATATTGCCTTGAAACTTCTACAACAGCTCTGGCAGCTAGGCTTGCATGTTCTGCAAACTCAGCCATTGCTTGAGCAGCAGAGGTAGCATCCTTAAATTTCATGTTCCAATTCAACCTGCCAATAGAAAAATTACCATTACCATCTCCAGGAAATGATTGCCCATGTTCCAACCTTTTATCTTTGAAACCTAAGTAGCATGAACCACCATCATCAACACAATATTGCCTTGAATGTTATGCAAACTCAGCCGCGACTTGAGCAGCAGAGGTAGCATCCTTAAATTTCATGTTCCAATTCTACCTACCAACAGAAAAATTACAATTACCATCTCCAGGAAATGATTGCCCATGTTCCAACCTTTCATCTTTGAAACCTAAGTGGTATAAACTACCATCATCAACATAATATTGCCTTGAAAGTTCTACAACAGCTCTGGCAGCAAGGCTTGCATGTTTTGCAAAATCAGCCGCTGCTTGAGCAACAGAGGTAGCATCCTTAAATTTCATGTTCCAATTCTGCCTGGCAACAAAAAAATTACTACTACCACCTCCAAGAAATGATTGCCCATGTTCCAACCTTTCATCCTTGAAACCTAAGTGGCATGAACTACCATCATCAACATAATATTGCCTTGAAACTTCTACAACAGCTCTGGCAGCTAGGCTTGCATGTTCTGCAAACTCAGCCGCTGCTTGAGCAGCAGAGGTAGCATCCTTAAATTTCATGTTCCAATTTTACCTGCCAACAGAAAAATTACCATTACCATCTCCCGGAAATGATTGCCCATGTTCCAACCTTTCATCTTTGAAACCTAAGTGGCCTGAACCACCATCATCAACACAATATTGCCTTGAATGTTATGCAGATTCAGCCGCTGCTTGAGCAGCAGAGGTAGCATCCTTAAATTTCATGTTCCAATTCTACCTACCAATAGAAATATTACAATTACCATCTCCAGGAAATGATTGCCCATGTTCCAACCTTTCATCTTTGAAACCTAAGTGGTATGAACTACCATCATCAACATAATATTGCCTTGAAAGTTCTACAACAGCTCTGGCAGCTAGGCTTGCATGTTCTGCAAAATCAGCCGCTACTTGAGCAACAGAGGTAGCATCCTTAAATTTCATGTTCCAATTCTGCCTGGCAACAAAACAATTACTACTACCACCTCCAAGAAATGATTGCCCATGTTCCAACCTTTCATCTTTGAAACCTAAGTGGTATGAACTAGCATCATCAACATAATATTACCTTGAAACTTCTACAATAGCTCTGGCAGCTAGGCTTGCAAGTTCTGCAAACTCAGCCGCTGCTTGAGCAGCAGAGGTAGCATCCTTAAATATCATGTTCCAATTTTACCTGCCAACAGAAAAATTACCATTACCATATCCAGGAAATGATTGTCCATGTTCCAACCTTTCATCTTTGAAACCTAAGTGGCATGAACCACCATCATCAACACAATATTGCCTTGAATGTTATGCAAACTCAGCCGCTGCTTGAGCAGCAGAGGTAGCATCCTTAAATTTCATGTTCCAATTCTACCTACCAACAGAAAAATTACAATTACCATCTCCAGGAAATGATTGACCATGTTCCAACCTTTCATCTTTGAAACCTAAGTGGTATGAACTACCATCATCAACATAATATTGCCTTGAAAGTTCTACAATAGCTCTGGCAGCTAGGCTTGCATGTTCTCCAAACTCAGCCGCTACTTGAGGAGTAGAGGTAGCATCCTTAAATTTCATGTTCCAATTCTAGATGCCAACAGAAAAATTACAATTACCATCTCCAGGAAATGATTGCCCATGTTCCAACCTTTCATCTTTGAAACCTAAGTGGCATGAACCACCATCATCAACACAATATTGCCTTGAATGTTATGCAAACTCAGCCGCTACTTGAGAAGCAGAGGTAGCATCCTTAAATTTCATGTTCCAATTCTACCTACCAACAGAAAAATTATAGTTACCATCTCTAGGAAATGATTGCCCATGTTCCAACCTTTCATCCTTGAAACCTAAGTGGCATGAACTACCATTATCATCACAATATTGCCTTGAAAGTTCTACAACTGCTCTGGCAGCTAGGCTTGCATGTTCTGCAAACTCAGCCGCTGCTTGAGGAGTAGAGGTAGCATCCTTAAATTTTATGTTCCAATTCTAGATGCGAACAGAAAAATTACAATTACCATCTCCAGGAAATGATTGCCCATGTTCCAATCTTTCATCTTTGAAACCTAAGTGGCATGAACCACCATCATCAACACAATATTGCCTTGAAAGTTCTACAACAGCTCTGGCAGCTAGGTTTGCATGTTCTCCAAACGTAGCCGCTGCTTGAGCAGCAGAGGTAGAATTCTTAAATTTCATGTTCCAATTCTGCCTGCCAACAGAAAAATTACCATTACCATCTTCAGGAAATGATTGCCCATGTTCCAACCTTTCATCCTTGAAACCTAAGTGGCATGAACCACCATCATCAACACAATATTTCCTTGAATGTTCTATAACAGCTCTGGCAGCTAGGCCTGCATGTTCTACAACCACAGCCGCTGCTTGAGCTGCAGAGGTAGCATCCTTAAATTTCATGTTTCAATTCTACCTGCCAACAGAAAAATTACAATTTCCATCTCTAGGAAACGATTGCCCATGTTCCAAATTTTCATCTTTGAAACCTAAGTGGCATAAACCACCATCATCAACACAATATTGCCTTGAATGTTATGCAAACTCAGCCGCTGCTTGAGCAGAAGAGGTAGCATCCTTAAATTTCATGTTCCAATTCTACCTACCAACAGAAAAATTAGAATTACCATCTCTAGGAAATGATTGCCCATGTTCCAACCTTTCATCTTTGAAACCTACGTGGCATGAACCACCATCATCAACACAATATTGCCTTGAAAGTTCTACAAAAGCTCTGGCAGCTAGGCTTGCATGTTCTGCAAAATCAGCCGCTGCTTGAGCAACAGAGGTAGAATCCTTAAACTTCTTGTTCCAATTCTGCCTTCCAACAGAAAAATTACTACTTCCACCTCCAGGAAATGATTGCCCATGTTCCAACCTTTCATCCTTGAAACCTAAGTGGTATGAACTACCATCATCAACATAATATTGCCTTGAAAGTTCTACAATAGCTCTGGCAGCTAGGCTAGCATGTTCTGCAAAATCAGCCGCTGCTTGAGCAACAGAGGTAGCATCCTTAAATTTCATGTTCCAATTCTGCTTGCCAACAGAAAAATTACCATATCCAGGAAAGGATTGCCCAAGTTCCAATCTTTCATCTTTGAAACCTAAGTGGCATGAACCCCCATCATCAACACAATATTGCCTTGAATGTTATGCAAACTCAGCCGCTGCTTGAGCAACTGAGGTAGCATCCTTAAATTTCATGTTCCAATTCTACCTACCAACAGAAAAATTACAATTACCATCTCCAGGAAATGATTGCCCATGTTCCAACCTTTCATCTTTGAAACCTAAGTGGCATGAACCACCATCATCAACACAATATTGCCTTGAATGTTATGCAAACTCAGCCGCTGCTTGAGCAGAAGAGGTAGCATCCTTAAATTTCATGTTCCAATTCTACCTACCAACAGAAAAATTAGAATTACCATCTCTAGGAAATGATTGCCCATGTTCCAACCTTTCATCTTTGAAACCTACGTGGCATGAACCACCATCATCAACACAATATTGCCTTGAAAGTTCTACAAAAGCTCTGGCAGCTAGGCTTGCATGTTCTGCAAAATCAGCCGCTGCTTGAGCAACAGAGGTAGAATCCTTAAACTTCTTGTTCCAATTCTGCCTTCCAACAGAAAAATTACTACTTCCACCTCCAGGAAATGATTGCCCATGTTCCAACCTTTCATCCTTGAAACCTAAGTGGTATGAACTACCATCATCAACATAATATTGCCTTGAAAGTTCTACAATAGCTCTGGCAGCTAGGCTAGCATGTTCTGCAAAATCAGCCGCTGCTTGAGCAACAGAGGTAGCATCCTTAAATTTCATGTTCCAATTCTGCTTGCCAACAGAAAAATTACCATATCCAGGAAAGGATTGCCCAAGTTCCAATCTTTCATCTTTGAAACCTAAGTGGCATGAACCCCCATCATCAACACAATATTGCCTTGAATGTTATGCAAACTCAGCCGCTGCTTGAGCAACTGAGGTAGCATCCTTAAATTTCATGTTCCAATTCTACCTACCAACAGAAAAATTACAATTACCATCTCCAGGAAATGATTGCCCATGTTCCAACCTTTCATCTTTGAAACCTAAGTGGCATGAACTACCATTATCATCACAATATTGCCTTGAAAGTTCTACAACTGCTCTGGCAGCTAGGCTTGCATGGTCTGCAAACTCAGCCGCTGCTTGAGGAGTAGAGGTAGCATCCTTAAATTTTATGTTCCAATTCTAGATGCGAACAGAAAAATTACAATTACCATCTCCAGGAAATGATTGCCCATGTTCCAATCTTGAATCTTTGAAACCTAAGTGGCATGAACCACCATCATCAACACAATATTGCCTTGAAAGTTCTACAACAGCTCTGGCACCTATGTTTGCATGTTCTCCAAACGTAGCCGATGCTTGAGCAGCAGAGGTAGAATTCTTAAATTTCATGTTCCAATTCTCCCTGCCAACAGAAAAATTACCATTACCATCTTCAGGAAATGATTGCCCATGTTCCAACCTTTCATCCTTGAAACCTAAGTGGCATGAACCACCATCATCAACACAATATTGCCTTGAATGTTCTACAACAGCTCTGGCAGCTAGGCCTGCATGTTCTGCAAACACAGCCGCTGCTTGAGCTGCAGAGGTAGCATCCTTAAATTTCATGTTTCAATTCTACCTGCCAACAGAAAAATTACAATTTCCATCTCTAGGAAACGATTGCCCATGTTCCAACCTTTCATCTTTGAAACCTAAGTGGCATGAACCACCATCATCAACACAATATTACCTTGAATGTTATTAAAACTCAGCCGCTGCTTGAGCAGAAGAGGTAGCATCCTTAAATTTCATGTTCCAATTCTACCTACCAACAGAAAAATTAGAATTACCATCTCCAGGAAATGATTGCCCATGTTCCAACCTTTCATCTTTGAAACCTACGTGGCATGAACCACCATCATCAACACAATATTGCCTTGAAAGTTCTACAAAAGCTCTGGCAGCTAGGCTTGCATGTTCTGCAAAATCAGCCGCTGCTTGAGCAACAGAGGTAGAATCCTTAAACTTCATGTTCCAATTCTGCCTTCCAACAGAAAAATTACTACTTCCACCTCCAGGAAATGATTGCCCATGTTCCAACCTTTCATCCTTGAAACCTAAGTGGTATGAACTACCATCATCAACATAATATTGCCTTGAAAGTTCTACAATAGCTCTGGCAGCTAGGCTAGCATGTTCTGCAAAATCAGCCGCTGCTTGAGAAACAGAGGTAGCATCCTTAAATTTCATGTTCCAATTCTGCTTGCCAACAGAAAAATTACCATATTCAGGAAAGGATTGCCCAAGTTCCAATCTTTCATCTTTGAAACCTAAGTGGCATGAACCCCCATCATCAACACAATATTGCCTTGAATGTTATGCAAACTCAGCCGCTGCTTGAGCAGCAGAGGTAGCATCCTTAAATTTCATGTTCCAATTCTACCTACCAACAGAAAAATTACAATTACCATCTCCAGGAAATGATTGCCCATGTTCCAACCTTTCATCTTTGAAACCTAAGTGGTATGAACTACCATCATCAACATAATATTGCCTTGAAAGTTCTACAATAGCTCTGGCAGCTAGGCTTGCATGTTCTCCAAACTCAGCCGCTGCTTGAGGAGTAGAGGTAGCATCCTTAAATTTTATGTTCCAATTCTAGATGCCAACAGAACAATTACAATTACCATCTACAGGAAAGGATTGCCCAAGTTCCAATTTTTCATCTTTGAAACCTAAGTGGCATGAACAAACATCATCAACACAATATTGCCTTGAATGTTAGGCAAACTCAGCCGCTGCTTGAGCAGCAGAGGTAGCATCCTTAAATTTCATGTTCCAATTCTACCTACCAACAGAAAAATTACAATTACCATCTCCAGGAAATGATTGCCCATGTTCCAACATTCATCTTTGAAACCTAAGTGGTATGAACTACCATCATCAACATAATATTGCCTTGAAAGTTCTACAACAGCTCTGGCAGCTAGGCTTGCATGTTCTGCAAAATCAGCCGCTGCTTGAGCAACAAAGGTAGCATCCTTAAATTTCATGTTCCAATTCTGCCTGGCAACAAAAATATTACTACTACCACCTCCATGAAATGATTGCCCATGTTCCAACCTTTCATCCTTGAAACCTAAGTGGCATGAACTACCATCATCAACATAATATTGCCTTGAAACTTCTACAACAGCTCTGGCAGCTAGGCTTGCATGTTCTGGAAACTCAGCCGTTGCTTGAGCAGCAGAGGTAGCATCCTTAAATTTCATGTTCCAATTCTACCTGCCAACAGAACAATTACCATTACCATCTCCAGGAAATGATTGCCCATGTTCCACCCTTTTATCTTTGAAACCTAAGTGGAATGAACCACCATTATCAACACAATATTGCCTTGAATGTTATGCAAACTCAGCCGATGCTTGAGCAGCAGAGGTAGCATCCTTAAATTTCATGTTCCAATTCTACCTACCAACAGAAAAATTACAATTACCATCTCCAGGAAATGATTGCCCATGTTCCAACCTTTCATCTTTGAAACCTAAGAGGTATGAACTACCATCATCAACATAATATTGCCTTGAAAGTTCTACAACAGCTCTGGCAGCTAGGCTTGCATGTTCTGCAAAATCAGCCGCTGCTTGAGCAACAGAGGTTGCATCCTTAAATTGCATGTTCCAATTCTGCCTGGCAACAAAAGAATTACTACTACCACCTCCAAGAAATGATTGCCCATGTTCCAACCTTTCATCCTTGAAACCTAAGTGGCATGAACTACCATCATCAACATAATATTGCCTTGAAACTTCTACAACAGCTCTGGCTGCTAGGCTTGCATGTTCTGCAAACTCAGCCGCTGCTTGAGCAGCAGAGGTAGCATCCTTAAATTTCATGTTCCAATTTTACCTGCCAACAGAAAAATTACCATTACCATCTCCAGGAAATGATTGCCCATGTTCCAACCTTTCATCTTTGAAACCTAAGTGGCATGAACCACCATCATCAACACAATATTGCCTTGAATGTTATGCAAACTCAGCCGCTGCTTGAGCAGCAGAGGTAGCATCCTTAAATTTCATGTTCCAATTCTACCTACCAATAGAAAAATTACAATTACCATCTCCAGGAAATGATTGCCCATGTTCCAACATTTCATCTTTGAAACCTAAGTGGTATGAACTACCATCATCAACATAATATTGCCTTGAAAGTTCTACAACAGCTCTGGCAGCTAGGCTTGCATGTTCTGCAAAATCAGCCGCTGCTTGAGCAACAAAGGTAGCATCCTTAAATTTCATGTTCCAATTCTGCCTGGCAACAAAAAAATTACTACTACCACCTCCATGAAATGATTGTCCATGTTCCAACCTTTCATCCTTGAAACCTAAGTGGCATGAACTACCATCATCAACATAATATTGCCTTGAAACTTCTACAACAGCTCTGGCAGCTAGGCTTGCATGTTCTGCAAACTCAGCCGCTGCTTGAGCAGCAGAGGTAGCATCCTTAAATTTCATGTTCCAATTTTACCTGCCAACAGAAAAATTACCATTACCATCTCCAGGAAATGATTGCCCATGTTCCAACCTTTCATCTTTGAAACCTAAGTGGCATGAACCACCATCATCAACACAATATTGCCTTGAATGTTATGCAAACTCAGCCGCTGCTTGAGCAGCAGAGGTAGCATCCTTAAATTTCATGTTCCAATTCTACCTACCAACAGAAAAATTACAATTACCATCTCCAGGAAATGATTGCCCATGTTCCAACCTTTCATCTTTGAAACCTAAGTGGTATGAACTACCATCATCAACATAATATTGCCTTGAAATTTCTACAATAGCTCTGGCAGCTAGGCTTGCATGTTCTCCAAACTCAGCCGCTGCTTGAGGAGTAGAGGTAGCATCCTTAAATTTCATGTTCCAATTCTAGATGCCAACAGAAAAATTACAATTACCATCTCTAGGAAATGATTGCCCATGTTCCAATCTTTCATCTTTGAAACCTAAGTGGCATGAACCACAATCATCAACACAATATTGCCTTGAATGTTATGCAAACTCAGCCGCTGCTTGAGCAGCAGAGGTAGCATCCTTAAATTTAATGTTCCAATTCTACCTACAAACAGAAAAATTACAATTACCATCTCCAGGAAATGATTGCCCATGTTCCAACCTTTCATCTTTGAAACCTAAGTGGTATGAACTACAATCATCAACATAATATTGCCTTGAAAGTTCTACAATAACTCTGGCAGCTAGGCTTGCATGTTCTCCAAACTCAGCCGCTGCTTGAGGAGTAGAGGTAGCATCCTTAAATTTTATGTTCCAATTCTAGATGCCAACAGAACAATTACAATTACCATCTACAGGAAAGGATTGCCCAAGTTCCAATTTTTCATCTTTGAAACCTAAGTGGCATGAACCACCATCATCAACACAATATTGCCTTGAATGTTATGCAAACTCAGCCGCTGCTTGAGCAGCAGAGGTAGCATCCTTAAATTTCATGTTCCAATTCTACCTACCAACAGAAAAATTACAATTACCATCTCCAGGAAATGATTGCCCATGTTCCAACATTTCATCTTTGAAACCTAAGTGGTATGAACTACCATCATCAACATAATATTGCCTTGAAAGTTCTACAACAGCTCTGGCAGCTAGGCTTGCATGTTCTGCAAAATCAGCCGCTGCTTGAGCAACAAAGGTAGCATCCTTAAATTTCATGTTCCAATTCTGCCTGGCAACAAAAAAATTACTACTACCACCTCCATGAAATGATTGCCCATGTTCCAACCTTTCATCCTTGAAACCTAAGTGGCATGAACTACCATCATCAACATAATATTGCCTTGAAACTTCTACAACAGCTCTGGCAGCTAGGCTTGCATGTTCTGGAAACTCAGCCGTTGCTTGAGCAGCAGAGGTAGCATCCTTAAATTTCATGTTCCAATTCTACCTGCCAACAGAACAATTACCATTACCATCTCCAGGAAATGATTGCCCATGTTCCACCCTTTTATCTTTGAAACCTAAGTGGAATGAACCACCATTATCAACACAATATTGCCTTGAATGTTATGCAAACTCAGCCGATGCTTGAGCAGCAGAGGTAGCATCCTTAAATTTCATGTTCCAATTCTACCTACCAACAGAAAAATTACAATTACCATCTCCAGGAAATGATTGCCCATGTTCCAACCTTTCATCTTTGAAACCTAAGAGGTATGAACTACCATCATCAACATAATATTGCCTTGAAAGTTCTACAACAGCTCTGGCAGCTAGGCTTGCATGTTCTGCAAAATCAGCCGCTGCTTGAGCAACAGAGGTTGCATCCTTAAATTGCATGTTCCAATTCTGCCTGGCAACAAAAGAATTACTACTACCACCTCCAAGAAATGATTGCCCATGTTCCAACCTTTCATCCTTGAAACCTAAGTGGCATGAACTACCATCATCAACATAATATTGCCTTGAAACTTCTACAACAGCTCTGGCAGCTAGGCTTGCATGTTCTGCAAACTCAGCCGCTGCTTGAGCAGCAGAGGTAGCATCCTTAAATTTCATGTTCCAATTTTACCTGCCAACAGAAAAATTACCATTACCATCTCCAGGAAATGATTGCCCATGTTCCAACCTTTCATCTTTGAAACCTAAGTGGCATGAACCACCATCATCAACACAATATTGCCTTGAATGTTATGCAAACTCAGCCGCTGCTTGAGCAGCAGAGGTAGCATCCTTAAATTTCATGTTCCAATTCTACCTACCAACAGAAAAATTACAATTACCATCTCCAGGAAATGATTGCCCATGTTCCAACATTTCATCTTTGAAACCTAAGTGGTATGAACTACCATCATCAACATAATATTGCCTTGAAAGTTCTACAACAGCTCTGGCAGCTAGGCTTGCATGTTCTGCAAAATCAGCCGCTGCTTGAGCAACAAAGGTAGCATCCTTAAATTTCATGTTCCAATTCTGCCTGGCAACAAAAAAATTACTACTACCACCTCCATGAAATGATTGCCCATGTTCCAACCTTTCATCCTTGAAACCTAAGTGGCATGAACTACCATCATCAACATAATATTGCCTTGAAACTTCTACAACAGCTCTGGCAGCTAGGCTTGCATGTTCTGCAAACTCAGCCGCTGCTTGAGCAGCAGAGGTAGCATCCTTAAATTTCATGTTCCAATTTTACCTGCCAACAGAAAAATTACCATTACCATCTCCAGGAAATGATTGCCCATGTTCCAACCTTTCATCTTTGAAACCTAAGTGGCATGAACCACCATCATCAACACAATATTGCCTTGAATGTTATGCAAACTCAGCCGCTGCTTGAGCAGCAGAGGTAGCATCCTTAAATTTCATGTTCCAATTCTACCTACCAACAGAAAAATTACAATTACCATCTCCAGGAAATGATTGCCCATGTTCCAACCTTTCATCTTTGAAACCTAAGTGGTATGAACTACCATCATCAACATAATATTGCCTTGAAATTTCTACAATAGCTCTGGCAGCTAGGCTTGCATGTTCTCCAAACTCAGCCGCTGCTTGAGGAGTAGAGGTAGCATCCTTAAATTTCATGTTCCAATTCTAGATGCCAACAGAAAAATTACAATTACCATCTCTAGGAAATGATTGCCCATGTTCCAATCTTTCATCTTTGAAACCTAAGTGGCATGAACCACAATCATCAACACAATATTGCCTTGAATGTTATGCAAACTCAGCCGCTGCTTGAGCAGCAGAGGTAGCATCCTTAAATTTCATGTTCCAATTCTACCTACAAACAGAAAAATTACAATTACCATCTCCAGGAAATGATTGCCCATGTTCCAACCTTTCATCTTTGAAACCTAAGTGGTATGAACTACAATCATCAACATAATATTGCCTTGAAAGTTCTACAATAACTCTGGCAGCTAGGCTTGCATGTTCTCCAAACTCAGCCGCTGCTTGAGGAGTAGAGGTAGCATCCTTAAATTTTATGTTCCAATTCTAGATGCCAACAGAACAATTACAATTACCATCTACAGGAAAGGATTGCCCAAGTTCCAATTTTTCATCTTTGAAACCTAAGTGGCATGAACCACCATCATCAACACAATATTGCCTTGAATGTTATGCAAACTCAGCCGCTGCTTGAGCAGCAGAGGTAGCATCCTTAAATTTCATGTTCCAATTCTACCTACCAACAGAAAAATTACAATTACCATCTCCAGGAAATGATTGCCCATGTTCCAACATTTCATCTTTGAAACCTAAGTGGTATGAACTACCATCATCAACATAATATTGCCTTGAAAGTTCTACAACAGCTCTAGCAGCTAGGCTTGCATGTTCTGCAAAATAAGCCGCTGCTTGAGCAACAAAGGTAGCATCCTTAAATTTCATGTTCCAATTCTGCGTGGCAACAAAAAAATTACTACTACCACCTCCATGAAATGATTGCCCATGTTCCAACCTTTCATCCTTGAAACCTAAGTGGCATGAACTACCATCATCAACATAATATTGCCTTGAAACTTCTACAACAGCTCTGGCAGCTAGGCTTGCATGTTCTGGAAACTCAGCCGTTGCTTGAGCAGCAGAGGTAGCATCCTTAAATTTCATGTTCCAATTCTACCTGCCAACAGAAAAATTACAATTACCATCTCAAGGAAATGATTGCCCATGTTCCAATCTTTCATCTTTGAAACCTAAGTGGCATGAACCACAATCATCAACACAATATTGCCTTGAATGTTATGCAAACTCAGCCGCTGCTTGAGCAGCAGAGGTAGCATCCTTAAATTTCATGTTACAATTCTACCTACAAACAGAAAAATTACAATTACCATCTCCAGGAAATGATTGCCCATGTTCCAACCTTTCATCTTTGAAACCTAAGTGGTATGAACTACAATCATCAACATAATATTGCCTTGAAAGTTCTACAATAACTCTGGCAGCTAGGCTTGCATGTTCTCCAAACTCAGCCGCTGCTTGAGGAGTAGAGGTAGCATCCTTAAATTTTAAGTTCCAATTCTAGATGCCAACAGAACAATTACAATTACCATCTACAGGAAAGGATTGCCCATGTTCCAATCTTTCATCTTTGAAACCTAAGGGGCATGAACCACCATCATCAACACAATATTGCCTTGAAAGTTATGCAAACTCAGCCGCTGCTGGAGCAGCAGAGGTAGCATCCTTAAATTTCATGTTCCAATTCTACCTACCAACAGAAAAATTACAATTACCATCTCCAGGAAATGATTGCCCATGTTCCAACCTTTCATCTTTGAAACCTAAGTGGTATAAACTACCATCATCAACATAATATTGCCTTGAAAGTTCTACAATAGCTCTGGCAGCTAGGCTTGCATGTTCTCCAAACTCAGCCGCTGCTTGAGGAGTAGAGGTAGTATCCTTAAATTTCATGTTCCAATTCTAGATGCAAATAGAAAAATTACTATTACCATCTGCAAGAAATGATTGCCCATGTTCCAACCTTTCATCTTTGAAACCTAAGTGGCATGAACCACCATCATCAACACAATATTGCCTTGAATGTTATGCAAACTCAGCCGCTGCTTGAGCAGCAGAGGTAGCATCCTTAAATTTCATGTTCCAATTCTACCTACCAACAGAAAAATTACAATTACCATCTCCAGGAAATGATAGCCCATGTTCCAACCTTTCATCCTTGAAACCTAAGTGGCATGAACTACCATTATCAACACAATATTGCCTTGAAAGTTCTACAACAGCTCTGGCAGCTAGGCTTGCATGTTCTGCAAACTCAGCCGCTGCTTGAGGAGTAGAGGTAGCATCCTGAAATTTCATGTTCCAATTCTAGATGCGAACAGAAAAATTACAATTACCATCTCCAGGAAATGATTGCCCATGTTTCAACCTTTGATCCTTGAAACCTAAGTGGCATGAACTACCATCATCAACATAATATTGCCTTGAAACTTCTACAACAGCTCTGGCAGCTAGGCTTGCATGTTCTGCAAACTCAGCCATTGCTTGAGCAGTAGAGGTAGCATCCTTAAATTTCATGTTCCAATTCTACCTGCCAACAGAAAAATTACCATTACCATCTCTAAGAAATGATTGCCCATGTTCCAACCTTTCATCTTTGAAACCTAAGTGGCATGAACCACCATCATCAACACAATATTGCTTTGAATGTTATGCAAACTCAGCCGCTGCTTGAGCAGCAGAGGTAGCATCCTTAAATTTCATGTTCCAATTCTACTTACCAACAGAAAAATTACAATTACCATCTCCAGGAAATGATTGCCCATGTTCCAACCTTTCATCTTTGAAACCTAAGTGGTATGAACTACCATCATCAACATAATATTGCCTTGAAAGTTCTACAATAGCTCTGGAAGCTAGGCTTGCATGTTCTCCAAACTCAGCCGCTGCATGAGGAGTAGAGGTAGCATCCTTAAATTTCATGTTCCAATTCTAGATGCCAACAGAAAAATTACCATTGGTACATGGGCAATCATTTCCTGGAGATGGTAATGGTAATTTTTCTATTGGCAGGAAGAATTGGAACATGAAATTTATGATGCTACCTCTACTGCTCAAGCAGCGGCTGAGCTTCCAGCACATGCAAGCCTAGCTGCCAGAGCTGTTGTAGAACTTTCAAGGCAATATTGTGTTGATGATGGTGGTTCATGCCACTTAGTTTTCAAGGATGAAAGGTTGGAAAATAGGCAATCATTTCCTAGAGATGGTAATGGTAATTTTTCTGTTGGCAGGCAGAATTGGAACATGAAATTAAAGGATACTACCACTACTGCTCAAGTAGAGGATGAGTTTGTAGAACATGCAATCCTAGGTGCCTGAGCTGTTGTAGATCTTTCAAGGCAATATTGTGTTGATGATTGTTGTTCATGCCACTTAGGTTTCAAGGATGAAAGGTTGGAACATGGGCAATCATTTCCTGGGAATGGTAATGGTAAATTTTCTGTTGGCAGGCAGAATTGGAACATGAAATTTAAGGATGCTACCACTACTGCTCAAGCAGAGGATGAGTTTGTAGAACATGCAAGCCTAGCTGCCAGAGCTGTTGTAGATCTTTCAAGGCAATATTGTGTTGATGATGGTGGTTCATGCCACTTAGGTTTCAAGGATGAAACGTTGGAACATGGGCAATCATTTCCTGGAGATGGTAATGGTAATTCTTCTATTGGCAGGCAGAATTGGAACATGAAATTTAAGGATGCTACCACTGCCGCTCAAGCAGCGGCTAAGTTTGCCGAACATGCAAGCCTCCCTGCCAGAGCTGTTGTAGACCTTTCAAGGCAATGTTGTGTTGATGATAGTGGTTCATGCCACTTAGGTTTCAAGAATGAAATGTTGGAACATGGGAAATCATTTCCAGGAGATGGTAATGGTAATTTTTCTGTTGGCAGGCAGAATTGGAACATGAAATTTAACGATGCTACCTCTGCTGCTCAAGCAGGGGATGAGTTTGCAGTACATGCAAGCCTAGTGGCCAGAGATATAGTAGAACTTTCAAGGCAATATTGTGTTGATGATGGTGGTTCATGCCACTTAGGTTTCAAGGATGAAAGTTTGGAACATGGACAATCATTTCCTGGAGATGGTAATGGTAATTTTTCTGTTGGCAGACAGAGTTGGAACATGAAATTTAAGGATGTAACCTCTGCTGCTCAAGCAACGGCTGAGTTTACAGAGCATGCAAGCCTAGCAGCCAGAGCTGTTGTAGAACTGTCAAGGCAATATTATGTTTATGATGGTGGGTCAAGCCACTTCGGTTTTAAGGATGAAAGGTTGGAACATGGGCAATCATTTCCTTGAGATGGTAATGGTAATTCTTCTATTGGCAGGCAGAATTGGAACATGAAATTTAAGGATGCTACCTCTGCCGCTCAAGCAGCGGCTAAGTTTGCCGAACATGCAAGCCTCCCTGCCAGAGCTATTGTAGACCTTTCAAGGCAATATTGTGTTAATGATAGTGGTTCATGCCACTTAGGTTTCAAGGATGAAAGGTTGGAACATGGGCAATCATTTCCTGGAGATGGTAATGGTAATTTTTCTGTTGGCAAGCAGAATTGGAACATGAAATTTAAGTATGCTACCTCTGCTGCTCAAGCAGGGGATGAGTTTGTAGAACATGCAAGCCTAGCGGCCAGAGATATAGTAGAACTTTCAAGGCAATATTGTGTTGATGATGGTGGTTCATGCCACTTTGGTTTCAAGGATGAAAGGTTGGAACATGGGCAATCATTTCCTGGGGATAGTAATGGTAATTTTTCTGTTGGCAGGCATAATTGGAACATGAAATTTAAGGATGCTACCTCTGCTGCTCAAGCAACAGCTGAGTTTGCAGAATATTCAAGCCTAGCTACCAAAGCTGTTGTAGAATTTTCGAGGTAATATTGTGTTTATGATAGTGGTTCATGCCACTTAGGTTTCAAGGATGAAAGGTTGGAACATGGGCAATCATTTCCTGGAGATGGTAATGGTAATTTTTCTGTTGCCAAGCAGAATTGGAACATGAAATTTAAGGATGCTACCTCTGCTGCTCAAGCAGGGGATGAGTTTGTAGAACATGCAAGCCTAGCGGCCAGAGATATAGTAGAACTTTCAAGGCAATATTGTGTTGATGATGGTGGTTCATGCCACTTAGGTTTCAAGGATGAAAGGTTGGAACATGGACAATCATTTCCTGGAGATGGTAATGGTAATTTTTCTGTTGGCAGGCAGAGTTGGAACATGAAATTTAAGGATGCTACCTCTGTTGCTCAAGCAACAGCTGAGTTTGCAGAGCATGCAAGCCTAGCTGCCAGAGCTGTTGTAGACCTTTCAAGACAATATTGTGTTGATGATAGTGGTTCATGCCACTTCAGTTTCAAGGATGAAAGGTTGGAACATGGGCAATCATTTCGTTGAGATGGTAATGGTAATTCTTCTATTGGCAGGCAGAATTGGAACATGAAGTTTAAGGATGCTACCTCTGCCGCTCAAGCAGCGGCTAAGTTTGCCGAACATGCAAGCCTCCCTGCCAGAGCTGTTGTAGACCTTTCAAGGCAATATTATGTTGATGATAGTGGTTCATGCCACTTAGGTTTCAAGGATGAAAGGTTGGAACATGGGCAATCATTTCCTGGAGATGGTAATGGTAATTTTTCTGTTGGCGGGCAGAATTGGAATATGAAATTTAAGGATGCTACCTCTGCTGCTCAAGCAGGGGATGAGTTTGCAGAACATGCAAGCCTAGCGGCCAGAGATATAGTTAAACTTTCTAGGCAATATTGTGTTGATGATGGTGGTTCATGCCACTTAGGTTTCAAGGATGAAAGGTTGGAACATGGAAAATCATTTCCTGGAGATGGTAATGGTAATTTTTCTGTTGGGAGGCAGAGTTGGAACATGAAATTTAAGGATGCTACCTCTGCTGCTCAAGCAACGGCTGATTTTGCAAAGCATGCAAGCCTAGATACCAGAGCTGTTGTAGACCTTTCAAGGCAATATTGTGTTGATGATAGTGGTTCATGCCACTTCGGTTTCAAGGATGAAAGGTTGGAACATGGTCAATCATTTCCTAGAGATGGTAATGGTAATTTTTCGGTTGGTAGGCAGAATTGGAACATGAAATTTAAGGATGCTACCTGTGCTGCTCAAGCAGCGACTGAGTTTGCAGAACATGCAAGCCTAGCTGCCAGAGCTGTTGTAGAACTTTCAAGGCAATATTATGTTGATGATAGTGGTTCATGACACTTAGGTTTCAAGGATGAAAGGTTGGAACATGGGCAATCATTTCCTAGAGATGGTAATGGTAATTTTTCTGTTGGCGGGCAGAAATGGAACATGAAATTTAAGGATGCTACCATTGCTGCTCAAACACGAGATGAGTCTGTAGAATATGCAAGCCTAGCTGCCAGAGCTGTTGTTGAACTTTCTAGGCAATATTGTGTTGATGATGGTGGTTCATGCCACTTAGGTTTTAAGGATGAAAGGTTGGAACATGGACAATCATTTCCTGGTGATGGTAATGGTAATTTTTCTGTTGGCAGGCAGAGTTGGAACGTGAAATTTAAGGATGCTACCTCTGCTGCTCAAGCAACGGCTGAGTTTGCAAAGCATGCAAGCCTAGATAACAGAGCTGTTGTAGACCTTTCAAGGCAATATTTATTTGATGATAGTGGTTCATGCCACTTCGGTTTCAAGGATGAAACGTTGGAACATGGGCAATCATTTCCTAGAGATGGTAAGGGTAATTTTTCTGTTGGCAGGCAGAATTGGAATATGAAATTTAAGGATGCTACCACTGCTGCTCAAGCAGCGACTGAATTTGCAGAACACGCAAGCCTAGCTGCCAGAGCTGTTGTAGAACTTTCAAGGCAATATTATGTTGATGATAGTGGTTCATGACACTTAGGTTTCAAGGATGAAAGGTTGGAACATGGGCAATCATTTCCTAGAGATGGTAATGGTAATTTTTCTGTTGGCGGGCAGAAATGGAACATGAAATTTAAGGATGCTACCATTGCTGCTCAAACACGAGATGAGTCTGTAGAATATGCAAGCCTAGCTGCCAGAGCTGTTGTTGAACTTTCTAGGCAATATTGTGTTGATGATGGTGGTTCATGCCACTTAGGTTTTAAGGATGAAAGGTTGGAACATGGACAATCATTTCCTGGTGATGGTAATGGTAATTTTTCTGTTGGCAGGCAGAGTTGGAACGTGAAATTTAAGGATGCTACCTTTGCTGCTCAAGCAACGGCTGAGTTTGCAAAGCATGCAAGCCTAGATAACAGAGCTGTTGTAGACCTTTCAAGGCAATATTTATTTGATGATAGTGGTTCATGCCACTTCGGTTTCAAGGATGAAACGTTGGAACATGGGCAATCATTTCCTAGAGATGGTAAGGGTAATTTTTCTGTTGGCAGGCAGAATTGGAATATGAAATTTAAGGATGCTACCACTGCTGCTCAAGCAGCGACTGAATTTGCAGAACACGCAAGCCTAGCTGCCAGAGCTGTTGTAGAACTTTCAAGGCAATATTGTGTTGATGATGGTGGTTCATGCCACTTGGGTTTCAAGGATGAAAGGTTGGAAAATGGGCAATAATTTCCTAGAGATGGTAATGGTTATTTTTCTGTTGGCAGGCAGAATTGGAACATGAAATTTAAGGATGCTACCACTACTGCTCAAGTAGAGGATGAGTTTGTAGAACATGCAAGCCTAGCTGCCAGAGCTGTTGTAGAACTTTCAAGGCAATATTGTGTTGATGATGGTGGTTCATGCCACTTAGGTTTCAAGGATGAAAGGTTGGAGCATGGGCAATCATTTCCTGGAGATGGTAATGGTAATATTTTTGTTGTCAGGCAAAATTGGAACCTGAAATTTAAGGATGCTACCTCTGCAGCTCAAGCAGCGACTAAGTTTGCAGAACATGCAAGTCTAGCGGCCAGAGCTGTTGTTGAACTTTCAAGGCTATATTGTGTTGATGATAGTGGTTCATGCCACTTAGGTTTCAAGGATGAAAGGTTGGAACATGGGCAATCATTTCCTGGGGATGGTAATGGTAATTTTCCTGTTGGCAGGCAGAATTGGAACATGAAATTTAAGGATGCTACCTCTGCTTCTCAAGCAACGGCTGAGTTTGCAGAGCATGCAAGCCTAGCTGCCAGAGCTGTTGTAGAACTTTCAAGACAATATTGTGCTGATGATGGTGCTTCATGCCACTTAGGTTTCAAGGATGAAAGGTTGGAACATGGGCAATCATTTCCTGGAGATGGTAATGGTAATTCTTCTATTGGAAGGCAGAATTGGAACATGAAATTTAAGGATGCTACCTCTACCGCTCTAGCAGCGGCTAAGTTTGCCGAACATGCAAGCCTCCCTGCCAAAGCTGTTGTAGACCTTTAAAGGCAATATTGTGTTGATGATAGTGGTTCATGCCACTTAGGTTTCAAGGATGAAAGGTTGGAACATGGGCAATCATTTCCTGGAGATGGTAATGGTAATTTTTCTGTTGGCAGGCAGAATTGGAACATGAAATTTAAGGACGCTACCTCTGCTGCTCAAGCAGGGGATGAGTTTGCAGAACATGCAAGCCTAGCGGCCAGAGATATAGTAGAACTTTCAAGGTAATATTGTGTTGATGATGGTGGTTCACGCCACTTCGGTTTCAAGGATGAAAGGTTGGAACATGGACAATCATTTCCTGGAGAAGCTAATGGTAATTTTTCTGTTGGCAGGTTGAGCTGGAACATGAAATTTAAGGATGCTACCTCTGCTGCTCAAGCAATGGCTGAGTGTGCAGAGCATGCAAGCCTAGCTGCCAGAGGTGTTGTAGGCCTTTTAAGGCAATATTGTGTTGATGATAGTGGTTCATGCCACTTAGGTTTCAAGGATGAAAGGTTGGAACATGGGCAATCATTTCCTAGAGATGGTAATGGTAATTTTTCTGTTGGCGGGCAGAAATGGAACATGAAATTTAAGGATGCTACCATTGCTGCTCAAACACGAGATGAGTCTGTAGAATATGCAAGCCTAGCTGCCAGAGCTGTTGTTGAACTTTCTAGGCAATATTGTGTTGATGATGGTGGTTCATGCCACTTAGGTTTTAAGGATGAAAGGTTGGAACATGGACAATCATTTCCTGGTGATGGTAATGGTAATTTTTCTGTTGGCAGGCAGAGTTGGAACGTGATATTTAAGGATGCTACCTTTGCTGCTCAAGCAACGGCTGAGTTTGCAAAGCATGCAAGCCTAGATAACAGAGTTGTTGTAGACCTTTCAAGGCAATATTTATTTGATGATAGTGGTTCATGCCACTTCGGTTTCAAGGATGAAACGTTGGAACATGGGCAATCATTTCCTAGAGATGGTAAGGGTAATTTTTCTGTTGGCAGGCAGAATTGGAATATGAAATTTAAGGATGCTACCACTGCTGCTCAAGCAGCGACTGAGTTTGCAGAACACGCAAGCCTAGCTGCCAGAGCTGTTGTAGAACTTTCAAGGCAATATTGTGTTGATGATGGTGGTTCATGCCACTTGGGTTTCAAGGATGAAAGGTTGGAAAATGGGCAATCATTTCCTAGAGATGGTAATGGTTATTTTTCTGTTGGTAGGCAGAATTGGAACATGAAATTTAAGGATGCTACCACTACTGCTCAAGTAGAGGATGAGTTTGTAGAACATGCAAGCCTAGCTGCCAGAGCTGTTGTAGAACTTTCAAGGCAATATTGTGTTGATGATTGTTGTTCATGCCACTTAGGTTTCAAGGATGAAAGGTTGGAACATGGGCAATCATTTCCTGGGGATGGTAATGGTAACTTTTCTATTGGCAGGTATAATTGGAACATGAAATTTAAGGATGCTACCTCTACTACTCAAGCAACGGCTGAGTTTGCAGAACATGCAAGCTAAGCTACCAGAGCTGTGTTAGAACTTTCGAGGCAATATTGTGTTGATGATGGTGGTTCATGCCACTTAGGTTTCAAGGATGAAAGGTTGGAGCATGGGCAATCA
Source organism: Nicotiana tomentosiformis (assembly GCF_000390325.3). Lineage (NCBI taxonomy): Eukaryota > Viridiplantae > Streptophyta > Magnoliopsida > Solanales > Solanaceae > Nicotiana > Nicotiana tomentosiformis. The sequence continues at coordinate 546,566 of NW_027174560.1, forward strand.
TTTCCTGGAGATGGTAATGGTAATATTTTTGTTGTCAGGCAAAATTGGAACCTGAAATTTAAGGATGCTACCTCTGCAGCTCAAGCAGCGACTAAGTTTGCAGAACATGCAAGTCTAGCGGCCAGAGCTGTTGTTGAACTTTCAAGGCTATATTGTGTTGATGATAGTGGTTCATGCCACTTAGGTTTCAAGGATGAAAGGTTGGAACATGGGCAATCATTTCCTGGGGATGGTAATGGTAATTTTCCTGTTGGCAGGCAGAATTGGAACATGAAATTTAAGGATGCTACCTCTGCTTCTCAAGCAACGGCTGAGTTTGCAGAGCATGCAAGCCTAGCTGCCAGAGCTGTTGTAGAACTTTCAAGACAATATTGTGCTGATGATGGTGCTTCATGCCACTTAGGTTTCAAGGATGAAAGGTTGGAACATGGGCAATCATTTCCTGGAGATGGTAATGGTAATTCTTCTATTGGAAGGCAGAATTGGAACATGAAATTTAAGGATGCTACCCATACCGCTCAAGCAGCGGCTAAGTTTGCCGAACATGTAAGCCTCCCTGCCAAAGTTGTTGTAGACCTTTCAAGGCAATATTGTGTTGATGATAGTGGTTCATGCCACTTAGGTTTCAAGGATGAAAGGTTGGAACATGGGCAATCATTTCCTGGAGATGGTAATGGTAATTATTCTATTGGCAGGCAGAATTGGAACATGAAATTTAAGGACGCTACCTCTGCTGCTCAAGCAGGGGATGAGTTTGCAGAACATGCAAGCCTAGCGGCCAGAGATATAGTAGAACTTTCAAGGTAATATTGTGTTGATGATGGTGGTTCACGCCACTTAGGTTTCAAGGATGAAAGGTTGGAACATGGACAATCATTTCCTGGAGAAGCTAATGGTAATTTTTCTATTGGCAGGCAGAGCTGGAACATGAAATTTAAGGATGCTACCTCTGCTGCTCAAGCAACGGCTGAGTGTAGCTGCCAGAGGTGTTGTAGACCTTTTAAGGCAATATTGTGTTGATGATAGTGGTTCATGCCACTTAGGTTTCCAGGATGAAAGGTTGGAACATGGGCAATCATTTCCTAGAGATGGTAATGGTAATTTTCTGTTGGCGGGCAGAAATGGAACATGAAATTTAAGGATGCTACCATTGCTGCTCAAACACGAGATGAGTCTGTAGAATATGCAAGCCTAGCTGCCAGAGCTGTTGTTGAACTTTCTAGGCAATATTGTGTTGATGATGGTGGTTCATGCCACTTAGGTTTTAAGGATGAAAGGTTGGAACATGGACAATCATTTCCTGGTGATGGTAATGGTAATTTTTCTGTTGGCAGGCAGAGTTGGAACGTGAAATTTAAGGATGCTACCTCTGCTGCTCAAGCAACGGCTGAGTTTGCAAAGCATGCAAGCCTAGACAACAGAGCTGTTGTAGACCTTTCAAGGCAATATTTATTTGATGATAGTGGTTCATGCCACTTCGGTTTCAAGGATGAAACGTTGGAACATGGGCAATCATTTCCTAGAGATGGTAAGGGTAATTTTTCTGTTGGCAGGCAGAATTGGAATATGAAATTTAAGGATGCTACCACTGCTGCTCAAGCAGCGACTGAGTTTGCAGAACACGCAAGCCTAGCTGCCAGAGCTGTTGTAGAACTTTCAAGGCAATATTGTGTTGATGATGGTGGTTCATGCCACTTGGGTTTCAAGGATGAAAGGTTGGAAAATGGGCAATCATTTCCTAGAGATGGTAATGGTTATTTTTCTGTTGGCAGGCAGAATTGGAACATGAAATTTAAGGATGCTACCACTACTGCTCAAGTAGAGGATGAGTTTGTAGAACATGCAAGCCTAGCTGCCAGAGCTGTTGTAGAACTTTCAAGGCAATATTGTGTTGATGATTGTTATTCATGCCACTTAGGTTTCAAGGATGAAAGGTTGGAACATGGGCAATCATTTCCTGGGGATGGTAATGGTAACTTTTCTATTGGCAGGCATAATTGGAACATGAAATTTAAGGATGCTACCTCTACTACTCAAGAAACGGCTGAGTTTGCAGAACATGCAAGCTTAGCTACCAGAGCTGTGTTAGAACTTTCGAGGCAATATTGTGTTGATGATGGTGGTTCATGCCACTTAGGTTTCAAGGATGAAAGGTTGGAGCATGGGCAATCATTTCCTGGAGATGGTAATGGTAATATTTTTGTTGTCAGGCAAAATTGGAACCTGAAATTTAAGGATGCTACCTCTGCAGCTCAAGCAGCGACTAAGTTTGCAGAACATGCAAGTCTAGCGGCCAGAGCTGTTGTTGAACTTTCAAGGCTATATTGTGTTGATGATAGTGGTTCATGCCACTTAGGTTTCAAGGATGAAAGGTTGGAACATGGGCAATCATTTCCTGGGGATGGTAATGGTAATTTTCCTGTTGGCAGGCAGAATTGGAACATGAAATTTAAGGATGCTACCTCTGCTTCTCAAGCAACGGCTGAGTTTGCAGAGCATGCAAGCCTAGCTGCCAGAGCTGTTGTAGAACTTTCAAGACAATATTGTGCTGATGATGGTGCTTCATGCCACTTAGGTTTCAAGGATGAAAGGTTGGAACATGGGCAATCATTTCCTGGAGATGGTAATGGTAATTCTTCTATTGGAAGGCAGAATTGGAACATGAAATTTAAGGATGCTACCTCTGCCGCTCAAGCAGCGGCTAAGTTTGCCGAACATGCAAGCCTCCCTGCCAGAGCTGTTGTAGACCTTTCAAGGCAATATTGTGTTGATGATAGTGGTTCATGCCACTTAGGTTTCAAGGATGAAAGGTTGGAACATGGGCAATCATTTCCTGGAGATGGTAATGGTAATTTTTCTGTTGGCAGGCAGAATTGGAACATGAAATTTAAGGACGCTACCTCTGCTGCTCAAGCAGGGGATGAGTTTGCAGAACATGCAAGCCTAGCGGCCAGAGATATAGTAGAACTTTCAAGGTAATATTGTGTTGATGATGGTGGTTCACGCCACTTAGGTTTCAAGGATGAAAGGTTGGAACATGGACAATCATTTCCTGGAGAAGCTAATGGTAATTTTTCTGTTGGCAGGCAGAACTGGAACATGAAATTTAAGGATGCTACCTCTGCTGCTCAAGCAACGGCTGAGTGTGCAGAGCATGCAAGCCTAGCTGCCAGAGGTGTTGTAGACCTTTTAAGGCAATATTATGTTGATGATAGTGGTTCATGCCACTTAGGTTTCCAGGATGAAAGCTTGGAACATGGGCAATCATTTCCTTGAGATGGTAATGGTAATTCTTCTATTGGCAGACAGAATTGGAACATGAAATTTAAGGATGCTACCTCTGCCGCTCAAGCAGCGGCTAAGTTTGCCGAACATGCAAGCCTCCCTGCCAGAGCTGTTGTAGACCTTTCAAGGCAATATTGTGTTGATGATAGTGGTTCATGCCACTTAGGTTTCAAAGATGAAAGGTTGGAACATGGGCAATCATTTCCTGGAGATGGTAATGGTAATTTTTCTGTTGGCAGGCAGAATTGGAACCTGAAATTTAAGGATGCTAGCTCTGCTGCTCAAGCAGGGGATGAGTTTGCAGAACATGCAAGCCTAGCAGCCAGAGATATAGTAGAACTTTCAAGGCAATATTGTGTTGATGATGGTGGTTCATGCCACTTAGGTTTCAAGGATGAAAGGTTGGAACATGGGCAATCATTTCCTTGAGATGGTAATGGTAATTCTTCTATTGGCAGGCAGAATTGGAACATGAAATTAAAGGATGCTACCTCTGCCGCTCAAGCAGCGGCTAAGTTTGCCGAACATGCAAGCCTCCCTGCCAGAGCTGTTATAGACCTTTCAAGACAATATTGTGTTGATGATAGTGGTTCATGCCACTTAGGTTTCAAAGATGAAAGGTTGGAACATGGGCAATCATTTCCTGGAGATGGTAATGGTAATTGTTCTGTTGGCAGGCAGAATTGGAACATGAAATTTAAGGACGCTACCTCTGCTGCTCAAGCAGGGGATGAGTTTGCAGAACATGCAAGCCTAGCGGCCTGAGATATAGTAGAACTTTCAAGGCAATATTGTGTTGATGATGGTGGTTCATGCCACTTAGGTTTCAAGGATGAAAGGTTGGAACATGGACAATCATTTCCTGGAGAAGCTAATGGTAATTTTTCTGTTGGCAGGCAGAGTTGGAACATGAAATTTAAGGATGCTACCTCTGCTGCTCAAGCAACGGCTGAGTGTGCAGAACATGCAAGCCTAGCGGCCAGAGATATAGTAGAACTTTCAAGGCAATATTGTGTTGATGATGGTGGTTCATGCCACGTAGGTTTCAAGGATGAAAGGTTGGAACATGGACAATCATTTCCTGGAGATGCTAATGGTAATTTTTCTGTTGGCAGGCAGAGTTGGAACATGAAATTTAAGGATGCTACCTCTGCTGCTCAAGCAACGGCTGAGTTTGCAGAGCATGCAAGCCTAGCTGCCAGAGCTATTGTAAACCTTTCAAGGCAATATTGTGTTGATGATAGTGGTTCATGCCACTTAGGTTTCAAGGATGAAAGGTTGGAACATGGGCAATCATTTCCTTGAGATGGTAATGGTAATTCTTCTATTGGCAGACAGAATTGGAACATCAAATTTAAGGATGCTACCTCTACCGCTCAAGCAGCGGCTAAGTTTGCGGAACATGCAAACCTCCCTGCCAGAGCTGTTGTAGACCTTTCAAGGCAATATTGTGTTGATGATAGTGGTTCATGCCACTTAGGTTTCAAAGATGAAAGGTTGGAACATGGGCAATCATTTCCTGGAGATGGTAATGGTAATTTTTCTGTTGACAGGTAGAATTGGAACCTGAAATTTAAGGATGCTATCTCTGCTGCTCAAGCAGGGGATGAGTTTGCAGAACAAGCAAGCCTAGCGGCCAGAGATATAGTAGAACTTTCAAGGCAATATTGTGTTGATGATGGTGGTTCATGCCACTTAGGTTTCAAGGATGAAAGGTTGGAACATGGACAATCATTTCCTGGAGATGGTAATGGTAATTTTTCTGTTGGCAGGCAGAGTTGGAACTTGAAATTTAAGGATGCTACCTCTGCTGCTCAAGCAACGGCTGAGTTTGCAGAGCATGCAAGCCTAGCTGCCAGAGCTGTTGTAGACCTGTCAAGGCAATATTGTGTTGATGATAGTGGTTCATGCCACTTAGGTTTCAAGAATGAAAGGTTGGAACATGGGCAATCATTTCCTTGAGATGGTAATGGTAATTCTTCTATTGGCAGGCAGAATTGGAACATTAAATTTAAGGATGCTACCTCTGCCGCTGAAGCAGCGACTAAGTTTGCCGAACATGCAAGCCTCCCTGCCAGAGCTGTTGTGGACCTTTCAAGGCAATATTGTGTTGATGATAGTGGTTCATGCCACTTAGGTTTCAAAGATGAAAGGTTGGAACATGGGCAGTCATTTCCTTGAGATGGTGATGGTAATTCTTCTATTGGCAGGCAGAATTGGAACCTGAAATTTAAGGATGCTATCTCTGCTGCTCAAGCAGGGGATGAGTTTGCAGAACATGCAAGCCTAGCGGCCAGAGAAATAGTAGAACTTTCAAGGCAATATTGTGTTGATGATGGTGGTTCATGCCACTTAGGTTTCAAGGATGAAAGGTTGGAACATGGACAATCATTTCCTGGAGATGGTAATGGTAATTTTTCTGTTGGCAGGCAGAATTGGAACCTGAAATTTAAGGATGCTATCTCTGCTGCTCAAGCAGGGGATGAGTTTGCAGAACATGCAAGCCTAGCAGCCAGAGATATAGTAGAACTTTCAAGGCAATATTGTGTTGATGATGGTGGTTCATGCCACGTAGGTTTCAAGGATGAAAGGTTGGAACATGGACAATCATTTCCTGGAGATGCTAATGGTAATTTTAATGTTGGCAGGCATAGTTGGAACATGAAATTTAAGGATGCTACCTCTGCTGCTCAAGCAACGGCTGAGTTTGCAGAGCATGCAAGCCTAGCTGCCAGAGCTATTGTAAACCTTTCAAGGCAATATTGTGTTGATGATAGTGGTTCATGCCACTTAGGTTTCAAGGATGAAAGGTTGGAACATGGGCAATCATTTCCTTGAGATGGTAATGGTAATTCTTCTATTGGCAGACAGAATTGGAACATGAAATTTAAGGATGCTACCTCTGCCGCTCAAGCAGCGGCTAAGTTTGTCGAACATGCAAGCCTCCCTGCCAGAGCTGTTGTAGACCTTTCAAGGCAATATTGTGTTGATGATAGTGGTTCATGCCACATAGGTTTCAAAGATGAAATGTTGGAACATGGGTAATCATTTCCTAGAGATGGTAATGGTAATTTTTCTGTTGGCAGGTAGAATTGGAACCTGAAATTTGAGGATGCTATCTCTGCTGCTCAACCAGGGGATGAGTTTGCAGAACAAGCAAGCCTAGCGGCTAGAGATATAGAAGAACTTTCAAGGCAATATTGTGTTGATGATGGTGGTTCATGCCACTTAGGTTTCAAGGATGAAAGGTTGGAACATGGACAATCATTTCCTGGAGATGGTAATGGTAATTATTCATTTGGCAGGAAGAGTTGGAACATGAAATTTAAGGATGCTACCTCTGCTGCTCAAGCAACGGCTGAGTTTGCAGAGCATGCAAGCCTAGCTGCCAGAGCTGTTGTAGACCTTTCAAGGCAATATTGTGTTGATGATAGTGGTTCATGCCACTTCGGTTTCAAGGATGAAAGGTTGGAACATGGGCAATCCTTTCCTTGAGATGGTAATGGTAATTCTTCTATTGGCAGGCCAAATTGGAACATGAAATTTAAGGATGCTACCTCTGCCGCTCAAGTAGCGGCTAAGTTTGCCGAACATGCAAGCCTCCCTACTAGAGCTGTTGTAGACCTTTCAAGGCAATATTGTGTTGATGATAGTGGTTCATGCCACTTAGGTTTCAAAGATGAAAGGTTGGAACTTGGGCAATAATTTCCTGGAGATGGTAATGGTAATTTTTTTGTTGGCAGGCAGAATTGGAACCTGAAATTTAAGGATGCTATCTCTGCTGCTCAAGCAGGGGATGAGTTTGCAGAACAAGCAAGCCTAGCGGCCAGAGATATAGTAGAACTTTCAAGGCAATATTGTGTTGATGATGGTGGTTCATGCCACTTAGGTTTCAAGGATGAAAGGTTGGAACATGGACAATCATTTCCTGGAGATGGTAATGGTAATTTTTCTGTTGGCAAGCATAGTTGGAACATGAAATTTAAGGATGCTACCTCTGCTGCTCAAGCAACGGCTGAGTTTGCAGAGCATGCAAGCCTAGCTGCCAGAGCTGTTGTAGACCTTTCAAGGAAATATTGTGTTGATGATAGTGGTTCATGCCACTTCGGTTTCAAGGACGAAAGGTTGGAACATGGGCAATCATTTCCTTGAGATGGTAATGGTAATTCTTCTATTGGCAGGCCGAATTGGAACATGAAATTTAAGGATGCTACCTCTGCCGCTCAAGCAGCGGCTAAGTTTGCCGAACATGCAAGCCTCCCTGCCAGAGCTGTTGTAGACCTTTCAAGGCAATATTGTGTTGATGATAGTGGTTCATGCCACTTAAGTTTCAAGGATGAAATGTTGGAACATGGGCAATCATTTCCTGGAGATGGTAATGGTAATTTTTCTGTTGGCAGGCAGAATTGGAACATGAAATTTAAGGATGCTACCTCTGCTGCTCAAGCAGGGGATGAGTTTACAGAACATGCAAGCCTAGCGGCCAAAGCTGTTGTAAAACTTTCAAGGCAATATTGTGTTGATGATGGTGGTTCATGCCACTTGGGTTTCAAGGATGAAAGGTTGGAACATAGGCTATCATTTCCTGGGGATGGTAATGGTAATTTTTCTGTTGGCAGGCAGAATTGGAACACGAAATTTAAGGATGCTACCTCTGCTGATCAAGCAACGACTAAGTTTGCAGAACATGCAAGTCTAGCGGCCAGAGCTGTTGTTGAACTTTCAAGGCTATATTGTGTTGATGATTGTGGTTCATGCCACTTAGGTTTCAAGGATGAAAGGTTGGAACATGGGCAATCATTTCCTGGGGATGGTAATGGTAATTTTTCTGTTGGCAGGCAGAATTGGAACATGAAATTTAAGGATGCTACCTCTGCTGCTCAAGCAGGGGGTGAGTTTGCAGAACATGCAAGCCTAGCGGCCAGAGCTGTTGTAAAACTTTCAAGGCAATATTGTGTTGATGATGGTGGTTCATGCCACTTGGGTTTCAAGGATGAAAGGTTGTAGCATGGGCAATCATTTCCTGGAGATGGTAATGGTAATTGTTTTGTTGGCAGGCAAAATTGGAACACGAAATTTAAGGATGCTACCTCTGCTGATCAAGCAGCGACTAAGTTTGCAGAACATGCAAGTCTAGCGGCCAGAGCTGTTGTTGAACTTTCAAGGCTATATTGTGTTGATGATTGTGGTTTATGCCACTTAGGTTTCAAGGATGAAAGGTTGGAACATGGGCAATCATTTCCTGGGGATGGTAATGGTAATTTTTCTGTTGGCAGGCAGAATTGGAACATGAAATTTAAGGATGCTACCTCTGCTGCTCAAGGAACGACAGAGTTTGCAGAGCATGCAAGCCTAGCTGCCAGAGCTGTTGTAGAACTTTCAAGACAATATTGTGCTGATGATGGTGCTTCATGCCACTTATGTTTCAAGGATGAAAGGTTGGAACATGGGCAATCATTTCCTGGAGATGGTAATGGTAATTCTTCTATTGGCAGGCAGAATTGGAACATGAAATTTAAGGATTCTACCTCTACCGCTCAAGCAGCGGCTAAGTTTGCCGAACATGCAAGCCTCCCTGCCAAAGCTGTTGTAGAACTTTCAAGGCAATATTGTGTTGATGATAGTGGTTCATGCCACTTAGGTTTCAAGGATGAAAGGTTGGAACATGGGCAATCATTTCCTGGAGATGGTAATGGTAATTTTTCTGTTGGCAGGCAGAATTAGAACATGAAATTTAAGGATGCTACCTCTGCTGCTTAAGCAGGGGATGAGTTTGCAGAACATGCAAGCCTAGCTGCCAGAGCTGTTGTAGAACTTTCAAGACAATATTGTGCTGATGATGGTGCTTCATGCCACTTATGTTTCAAGGATGAAAGGTTGGAACATGGGCAATCATTTCCTGGAGATGGTAATGGTAATTCTTCTATTGGCAGGCAGAATTGGAACATGAAATTTAAGGATTCTACCTCTACCGCTCAAGCAGCGGCTAAGTTTGCCGAACATGCAAGCCTCCCTGCCAAAGCTGTTGTAGAACTTTCAAGGCAATATTGTGTAGATGATGGTGGTTCATGCCACTTAGGTTTCAAGGATGAAAGGTTAGAACATGGACAATCATTTCCTGGAGATGGTAATGGTAATTTTTTTGTTGGCAGGCAGAGTTGGAACATGAAATTTAAGGATGCTACCTCTGCTGCTCAAGCAACAGCTGAGTTTGCATAGCATGCAAGTCTAGCTGCCAGAGCTGTTGTAGACCTTTCAAGGCAATATTGTGTTGATGATAGTGGCTCATGCCACTTAGGTTTCAAGGATGAAAGGTTGGAACATGGACAATAATTTCCTGGAGATGGTAATGGTAATTTTTCTGTTGGCAGGCAGAGTTGGAACATGAAATTTAAGGTTGCTACCTGTGCTGCTCAAGCAACGGCTGAATTTGCAGAGCATGCAAGCCTAGCTACCAGAGCTGTTGTAGACCTTTCAAGGCAATATTGTATTGATGATAGTGGTTCATGCCACTTCGGTTTCAAGGATGAAAGGTTGGAACATGGGCAATCATTTCCTAGAGATGGTAATGGTAATTTTTCTGTTGGCAGGGAGAATTGGAACGTGAAATTTAAGGATGCTACCTCTGCTGCTCAAGAAGCGACTGAGCTTGCAGAACATGCAATCCTAGTTGCCAGAGCTGTTTTAGAACTTTCAAGGCAATATTGTGTTGATGGTGGTGGTTCATGCCACTTAGGTTTCAAAGATGAAACGTTGGAACATGGGCAATCATTTCCTAGAGATGGTAATGGTAATTTTTCTGTTGGCAGGCAGAATTGGAATATGAAATTTAAGGATGCTACCTCTGCTGCTCAAGCAGCGACTGAGTTTGCAGAACACGCAGTCCTAGCTGTCAGAGCTGTTGTAGAACTTTTAAGGCAATATTGTGTTGATAATGGTGGTTCATGCCACTTGGGTTTCAATGATGAAAGGTTGGAAAATGGGAAATCATTTCCTAGAGATGGTAGTGGTAATTTTTTTGGTGGCAGGCAGAATTGGAACATGATATTTAAGGATGCTACCACTACTGCTCAAGCAGAGGATGAGTTTGCAGAACATGCAAGCCTAGCTGCCAGAGCTGTTGTAGAACTTTCAAGGCAATATTGTGTTGATGATTGTGGTTCATGCCACTTCGGTTTCAAGGATGAAACGTTGGAACATGGGCAATCATTTCTTAGAGATGGTAATGGTAATTTTTCTGTTGGCAGGCAGAATTGGAATATGAAATTTAAGGATGCTAGCACTACTGCTCAAGCAGAGGCTGAGTTTGCAGAACATGCAAGCCTAGCTACCAAAGCTGTTGTAGATCATTCAAGGCAATATTGTGTTGATGATTGTGGTTCATGCCACTTGGGTTTCAAGGATGAAAGGTTGGAAAATGGGCAATCATTTCCTAGAGATGGTAATGGTAATTTTTCTGTTGGCAGGCAGAATTAGAATATGAAATTTAAGGATGCTAGCACTACTGCTCAAGCAGAGGATGAGTTTGTAGAACATGCAAGCCTAGCTACCAGAGCTGTTGTAGAACTTTTAAGACAATATTGTGCTGATGATGGTGCTTCATGCCACTTAGGTTTCAAGGATGAAAAGTTGGAACATGGGCAATCATTTCCTAGAGTCTGTAATGGTAATTTTTTTGTTGGCAGGAAGAATTGGAACATGAAACTTAAGGATGCTACCTCTGCCGCTCAAGTAGCGGCTAAGTTTGCCGAACATGCAAGCCTCCCTACTAGAGCTGTTGTAGACCTTTCAAGGCAATATTGTGTTGATTATAGTGGTTCATACCACTTAGGTTTCAAGGACGAAAGGTTGGAACATGGGCAATCATTTCCTGGAGATGGTAATGGTAATTTTTCTTTTGGCAGGCAGAATTGGAATATGAAATTTAAGGATGCTAGCACTACTGCTCAAGCAGAGGCTGAGTTTGCAGAACATGCAAGCCTAGCTACCAAAGCTGTTGTAGATCTTTCAAGGCAATATTGTGTTGATGATTGTGGTTCATGCCACTTGGGTTTCAAGGATGAAAGGTTGGAAAATGGGCAATCATTTCCTAGAGATGGTAATGGTAATTTTTCTGTTGGCAGGCAGAATTAGAATATGAAATTTAAGGATGCTAGCACTACTGCTCAAGCAGAGGATGAGTTTGTAGAACATTCAAGCCTAGCTACCAGAGCTGTTGTAGAACTTTTAAGACAATATTGTGCTGATGATGGTGCTTCATGCCACTTAGGTTTCAAGGATGAAAAGTTGGAACATGGGCAATCATTTCCTAGAGTCTGTAATGGTAATTTTTTTGTTGGCAGGAAGAATTGGAACATGAAACTTAAGGATGCTACCTCTGCCGCTCAAGTAGCGGCTAAGTTTGCCGAACATGCAAGCCTCCCTACTAGAGCTGTTGTAGACCTTTCAAGGCAATATTGTGTTGATTATAGTGGTTCATACCACTTAGGTTTCAAGGACGAAAGGTTGGAACATGGGCAATCATTTCCTGGAGATGGTAATGGTAATTTTTCTTTTGGCAGGCAGAATTGGAACATGATATTTAAGGATTCTACCTCTGCTGCTCAAGCAGGGTATGACTTTGCAGAACATGCAAGCCTAGCGGCAAAAGATATAGTAGAACTTTCAAGGCAATATTGTGTTGATGATGGTGGTTCATGCCACTTAGGTTTCAAGGATGAAAGGTTGGAACATGGACAATCATTTCCTGGAGATTGTAATGGTAATTTTTCTGTTGGCAAGCAGAGTTGGAACATGAAATTTAAGGATGCTACCTCTGCTGCTCAAGCAACGGCTGAGTTTGCAGAGCATGCAAGCCTTGCTGCCAGAGCTGTTGTAGACCTTTCAAGGCAATATTGTGTTGATGATAGTGAGTCATGCCACTTCGGTTTCAAGGATGAAAGGTTGGAACATGGGCAATCATTTCCTAGAGATGGTAATGGTAATTTTTCGGTTGGCAGGTAGAATTGGAACATGAAATTTAAGGATGCTACCTCTGCTGCTCAAGCAGCGACTGAGCTTGTAGAACATGCAATCCTAGCTACCAGAACTGTTGTAGAACTATCAAGTCAATATTGTGTTGATGATGGTGGTTCATGCCACTTGGGTTTCAAGGATGAAAGGTTAGATAATGGGCAATCATTTCCTAGAGATGGTAATGGTAATTTTTCTGTTGGTAGACACAATTGGAACATGAAATTTAAGGATGCTACCACTACTGCTCAAGCAGAGGATGAGTTTGTAGAACATGCAGGCCTAGCTGCCAGAGCTGTTGTAGAACTTTCAAGGCAATATTGTGTTGATAATTATGGTTCATGCCACTTAGGTTTCAAGGATTAAAGGATGGAACATGGGCAATCATTTCCTGGGGATGGTAATGGTAATTTTTCTGTTGGCAGGCATAATTGGAACATGAAATTTAAGGATGCTACCTCAGCTGCTCAAGCAGCGGCTGAGTTTGCAGAACATGCAAGCCTAGCTACAAGAGATGTTGTAGAACTTTCGAGGCAATATTGTGTTGATGATGGTGGTTCATACCACTTAGGTTTCAAGGATGAAACGTTGGAGCATGGGCAATCATTTCCTGGAGATGGTAATGGTAATTTTTTTGTTGGCAGGCAAAATTGGAACATGAAATTTAAGGATTCTACCTCTGCTGCTCAAGCAGCGACTAAGTTTGCAAAACATGCAAGCCTAGCGGCCAGAGCTATTGTTGAACTTCAAGGCTATAGTGTGTTGATGATTATGGTTCATGCAACTTAGGTTTCAAGGATGAAAGGTTGGAACATGGGCAATCATTTCCTGGGGATGGTAATGGTAATTTTTCTGTTGGCAGGCAGAATTGGAACATGAAATTTAAGGATGCTACCTCAGCTGCTCAAGCAGCGGCTGAGTTTGCAAAACATGCAAGCCTAGCTACAAGAGCTGTTGTAGAACTTTCGAGGCAATATTGTGTTGATGATTGTGGTTCATGCCATTTAGGTTTCAAGGATGAAACGTTGGAGCATGGGCAATCATTTCCTGGAGATGGTAATTGTAATTGTTTTGTTGGCAGGCAAAATTGGAACATGAAATTTAAGGATGCTACCTCTGCTGCTCAAGCAGCGACTAAGTTTGCAAAACATGCAAGCCTAGCGGCCAGAGCTATTGTTGAACTTCAAGGCTATAGTGTGTTGATGATTGTGGTTCATGCCATTTAGGTTTCAAGGATGAAACGTTCGAGCATGGGCAATCATTTCCTGGAGATGGTAATTGTAATTGTTTTGTTGGCAGGCAAAATTGGAACATGAAATTTAAGGATGCTACCTCTGCTGCTCAAGCAGCGACTAAGTTTGCAGAACATGCAAGCCTAGCGGCCAGAGCTGTTGTTGAACTTCAAGGCTATAGTGTGTTGATGAATATGGTTCATGCAACTTAGGTTTCAAGGATGAAAGGTTGGAACATGGGCAATCATTTCCTAGGGATGGTAATGGTAATTCTTCTGTTGGCAGGCACAATTGGAACATGAAATTTAAGGATGCTACCTCTGCCGCTCAAGCAACGGCTGAGTTTGTAGAGCATGCAAGCCTAGCTGCCAGAGCTATTGTAGAACTTTCAAGACAATATTTTGCTCATGATGGTGCTTCATGCCACTTAGGTTTCAAGGATGAAAGGTTGGAACATGGGCAATCATTTCCTGCAGATGGTAATGGCAATTCTTCTGTTGGCAGGCAAAATTGGAACATGAAATTTAAGGATGCTACCTCTGCTGCTCAACAGCGGCTAAGTTTGCCGAACATGCAAGCCTACCTACCGGAGCTGTTGTAGACTTTTCAAGGCAATATTGTGTTGATGATAGTGGTTCATACCACTTAGGTTTCAAGGATGAAAGGTTGGAACATGGGCAATCATTTCCTAGATTTGGTAATGGTAATTTTTTGGTTGGCAAGCAGAATTGGAACATGAAATTTAAGGATGCTACCTCTGCTGCTCAAGCAGCAGCTGAGCTTGAAGGACATGCAAGCCAAGCTGCAAGAGCTGTTGTAGAACTTTCAAGGAAATATTGTGTTGATGATGGTGGTTCATGCCACTTAGGTTTCAAGGTTGAAACTTTGGAACATGGGCAATCATTTCCTAGAGATGGTAATGGTAATGTTTCTGTTGGCAGGTAGAATTGGAATATGAAATTTAAGGATGCTACCTCTGCTGCTGAAGCAGCGACTGAGTTTGCAGAACATGCAAGCCTAGCGGCCAGAGCTGTTGTTGAACTTCAAGGCTATAGTGTGTTGATGATTATGGTTCATGCAACTTAGGTTTCAAGGATGAAAGGTTGGAACATGGACAATCATTTCCTAGGGATGGTAATGGTAATTTTTATGTTGGCAGGCAGAATTGGAACATGAAATTTAAGGATGCTACCTCTGCTGCTCAAGCAACGGCTGAGTTTGCAGAGCATGCAAGCCTAGATGCCAAAGCTGTTGTAGAACTTTCAAGACAATATTTTGCTGATGATGGTCTTAGGTTTCAAGGATGAAAGGCTGGAACATGGGCAATCATTTCCTGGAGATGGTAATGGTAATTCTTCTGTTGGCAGGCAAAATTGGAGCATGAAATTTAAGGATGCTACCTCTGCTGCTCAAGCAGCGGCTAAGTTTGCCGAACATGCAGGCCTACCTACTAGAGCTGTTGTGTTGATGATAGTGGTTCATGCCACTTAGGTTTCAAGGATGAAATGTTGGAACATGGGCAATCATTTCCTAGAGATGGTAATGGTAATTTTTTGGTTGGCAGGCAGAATTGGAACATGAAATTTAAGGATGCTACCTCTGCTGCTCAAGCAGCGGCTGAGCTTGAAGGACATGCAAGCCTAGCTGCCAGAGCTGTTGTAGAACTTTCAAGGCAATATTATGTTGATGATGGTGGTTCATGCCACTTAGGTTTAAAGGATGAAACGTTGGAACATGGGCAATCATTTCCTAGAGATGGTAATGGTAATTTTTCTATTGGCAGGCAGAATTGGAACATGAAATTTAAGGATGCTACCACTGCTGCTCAAGCAGCGGATGAGTTTGCAGAACATGCAAGCCTAGCTATAAGAGATATGGTAGAACTTTCAAGGCAATATTGTGTTGATGATGGTGGTTCATGCCATTTAGGTTTCAAGGATGAAAGGTTGGAACATGGGCAATCATTTCCTAGAGATGGAAATGGTAATTTTTATGTTGGCAGGCAGAGTTGGAACATGAAATTTAAGGATGCTACCTCTGCTGCTCAAGCAACGGCTAAGTTTGCAGAGCATACAAGCCTAACTGCCAGAGCTGTTGTAGAACTTTCAAGACAATATTGTGTTGATGATGGTGGTCATAACACTTAGGTTTCAAGGATGAAAGGCTGGAACATGAGCAATCATTTCCTAGATATGGTAATGGTAATTCTTCTATTGGCAGGCAGAATTGGAACATGAAATTTAAGGATTCTACGTCTACCGCTCAAGCAGCAGCTAAGTTTGGAAAACATGCAAGCCTAGCTGCCAGAGCTGTTGTAGAACTTTCAAGGCAATATTGTGTTGATGATGGTGGTTCATTCCACTTAGTTTTCAAGGATGAAAGGCTGGAACATGGGCAATCATTTCCTGGAGATGGTAATGGTAATTCTGCTGTTGGCAGGCAGAATTGGAACATGAAATTTAAGGATGCTACCTTTGCTGCTCAAGTAGCGGCTAAGTTTGCCGAACAACAAGCCTACCTGCCAGAGCTATTGTAGACCTTTCAAGGCAATATTGTGTTGATGATTGTGGTGCATGACACTTATGTTTCAAGGATGAAAGGTTGGAACATGGGCAATCATTTCCTAGAGATGGTAATGGTAATTTTTTGGTTGGCAGGCAGAATTGGAACATGATATTTAAGGATGCTACCACTACTGCTCAAGCAGGGGATGAGTTTGTAGAATATGCAAGCCTAGCTGCCAGAGTTGTTATAGAACTTTCAAGGCAATATTGTGTTGATGATTGTGGTTCATGCCACTTCGGTTTCAAGGATGAAACGTTGGAACACGGGCAATCATTTATTAGAGATGGTAATGGTAATTTTTCTATTGGCAGGCAGAATTGGAACATGAAATTTAAGGTTGCTACCTCTACTGATCAAGCAGTGGCTGAGTTTGCAGAACATACAAGCCTAGCTGCCAGAGCTGCTGTAGAACTTTAAAGGCAATATTATGTTAATGATGGTGGTTCATGCCACTTAGGTTTCAAGGATAAAACGTTGGAACATGGGCAATCATTTCCTAGAGATGGTAATGGTAATTTGTTTGTTGGCAGGAAGAATTGGAAAATAAAATTTAAGGATGCTACCTCTGCTGCTCAAGCAGCGACTGAGTTTGCAAAACACGCGAGCCTAGCTGACAAATATATAGTAGAACTTTCAAGGTAATATTGTGTTGATGATGGTGGTCATGCCACTTAGGTTTCAAGGATGAAAGGGTGGAACATGGGCAATCATTTCCTGGAGATGGTAATGGTAATTCTTCTATTGGCAGGCAGAATTGGAACATGAAATTTAAGGATTCTACCACTACTGCTCAAGCCAAGGATGAGTTTGTAGAGCATGCAAGCCTAGCTGCCAGAGCTATTATAGAACTTTCAAGACAATATTGTATTGATGATGGTGGTCATGCCACTTAGGTTTCAGGGATGAAAGGGTGGAACATGGGCAATCATTTCCTAGAGATGGTAATGGTAATTTTTCGGTTGGCAAGCAGAATTGGAACATGAAATTTAAGGATGCTACCTCTGCTGCTCAAGCAGCGGCTGAGCTTGCAGAACATGCAATCCTAGCTGCCAGAGCTGTTGTAGAACTTTCAAGGCAATATTGTGTTGATGATGGTGGTTCATGCCATGTAGGTTTCAAGGATAAAACGTTGGAACATGGGCAATCATTTCCTAGAGATGGTAATGGTAATTTTTTTGTTGGCAGGAAGAATTGGAAAATAAAATTTAAGGATGCTACCTCTGCTGCTCAAGCAGCGACTGAGTTTGCAGAACACGCGAGCCTAGCTGACAAATATATAGTAGAACTTTCAAGGCAATATTGTGTTAATGATGGTGGTTCATGCCACTTAGGTTTCAAGGATAAAACGTTGGAACATGGGCAATCATTTCCTAGAGATGGTAATGGTAATTTGTTTGTTGGCAGGAAGAATTGGAAAATAAAATTTAAGGATGCTACATCTGCTGCTCAAGCAGCGACTGAGTTTGCAAAACACGCGAGCCTAGCTGACAAATATATAGTAGAACTTTCAAGGCAATATTGTGTTGATGATGGTGGTCATGCCACTTAGGTTTCAAGGATGAAAGGGTGGAACATGGGCAATCATTTCCTGGAGATGGTAATGGTAATTCTTCTATTGGCAGGCAGAATTGGAACATGAAATTTAAGGATTCTACCACTACTGCTCAAGCCGAGGATGAGTTTGTAGAGCATGCAAGCCTAGCTGCCAGAGCTATTATAGAACTTTCAAGACAATATTGTATTGATGATGGTGGTCATGCCACTTAGGTTTCAGGGATGAAAGGCTGGAACATGGGCAATCATTTCCTAGAGATGGTAATGGTAATTTTTCGGTTGGCAAGCAGAATTGGAACATGAAATTTAAGGATGCTTCCTCTGCTGCTCAAGCAGCGGCTGAGCTTGCAGAACATGCAATCCTAGCTGCCAGAGCTGTTGTAGAACTTTCAAGGCAATATTGTGTTGATGATGGTGGTTCATGCCATGTAGGTTTCAAGGATAAAACGTTGGAACATGGGCAATCGTTTCCTAGAGATGGTAATGGTAATTGTTTTGTTGGCAGGAAGAATTGGAAAATAAAATTTAAGGATGCTACCTCTGCTGCTCAAGCAGCGACTGAGTTTGCAGAACACGCGAGCCTAGCTGACAAATATATAGTAGAACTTTCAAGGCAATGTTGTGTTAATGATGGTGGTCATGCCACTTAGGTTTCAAGGATGAAAGGGTGGAACATGGGCAATCATTTCCTGGAGATGGTAATGGTAATTCTTCTGTTGGCAGGCAGAATTGGAACATAAAATTTAAGGATGCTACCTCTGCTGCTCAAGTAGCGGCTAAGTTTGCCGAACACCAAGCCTACCTGCCAGAGCTATTGTAGACCTTTCAAGGCAATATTGTGTTGATGATAGTGGTGCATGCCACTTATGTTTCAAGGATAAAATGTTGGAACATGGGCAATCATTTCCTAGAAATGGTAATGGTAATTTTTCTGTTGGCAGGCAGAATTGGAACATATAATTTAAGGTTGCTACCTCTGCTGATCAAGCAGCGGCTAAGTTTGCAGAACATGCAAGCCTAGCAGCCAGAGCTGTTGTAGAACTTTAAAGGCAATATTGTGTTGATGATGGTGGTTCATGCCACTTAGGTTTCAAGGATAAAACGTTTGAACATGGGCAATTATTTCCTAGAGATGGTAATGGTAATTGTTTTGTTGGCAGGAAGAATCGGAAAATAAAATTTAAGGATGCTACCTCTGCTGCTCAAGCAGCGACTGAGTTTGCAGAACACGCGAGCCTAGCAGCCAGAGCTGTAGTTGAACTTTCAAGGCTATAGTGTGTTGATTATTGTGGTTTATGCCACTTATGTTTCAAGGATGAAAGGTTGGAAAATGGGCAATCATTTCCTAGAGATGGTAATGGTAATTTTTCGGTTGGCAGGCAGAATTGGAACATGAAATTTAAGGATGCTACCTCTGCTGCTCAAGCAGCGGCTGAGCTTGCAGAACATGCTAGCCTAGCTGCCAGAGCTGTTGTAGAACTTTCAAGGCAATATTGTGTTGATGATGGTGGTTCATGCCACATAGGTGTCATGGATGAATTATTGGAACATGGGCAATCTTTCCTAGAGATGGTAATGGTAATTTATTTTTTGGCAGGCAAAATTGGAACATGAAATTTAAGGATGCTACCTCTACAGCTCAAGCAGCGACTAAGTTTGCAAAACATGCAAGCCTAGCTGCCAGAGCTGTTGTAGACCTTTCAAGGCAATATTGTCTTGATGATAGTGGTTCATGCATCTAAGGTTTCAAGGATGAAAGGTTGGAACATGGGCAATCATTTCCTGGAGATGGTAATGGTAATTCTTCTATTGGCAGGCAGAATTGGAACATGAAATTTAAGGATGCTACCTCTGCTGCTCAAGTAGCTGCTAAGTTTGCCGAACAGCAAGCCTACCTGCCAGAGCTATTGTAGACCTTTCAAGGCAATATTGTGTTGATGATAGTGGTGCATGCCACTTATGTTTCAAGGATAAAATGTTGGAACATGGGCAATCATTTCCTAGAAATGGTAATGGTAATTTTTCTGTTGGTAGGCAGAATTGGAACATGTAATTTAAGGTTGGTACCTCTGCTGATCAAGCAGCGGCTGAGTTTGTAGAGCATGCAATCCTTGCTGCCAAAGATATTGTAGAACTTTCAAGACAATATTGTGCTGATGATGGTGGTTCATGCCACTTAGGTTTCAAGGATGAAAGGCTGGAACATGGGCAATCATTTCCTGGAGATGGTAATGGTAATTCTTCTGTTGGCAGGCAGAATTGGAAAATGAAGTTTAAGGATGCTACCTCTGCCGCTCAAGCAATGGCTAAGTTTGCCGAACATGCAAGCCTCCCTGCCAGAGCTATTGTAGACCTTTAAAGGCAATATTGTGTTGATGATAGTGGTTCATGTCACTTAGGTTTCAAGGATGAAAGGTTGGAACATGGGCAATCATTTCCTAGAGATAGTAATGGTAATTTTTCGGTTGGTAGGCAGAATTGGAACATGAAATTTAAGGATGCTACCTCTGCTGCGCAAGCAGTGACTGAGTTTGCAGAACATGCAAGCCTAGCTGCCAGAGCTGTTGTAGGCCTTTCAAGGCAATATTGTCTTGATGATAGTGGTTCACGCATCTAAGGTTTCAAGGATGAAAGGTTGGAACATGGGCAATCATTTTCTGGAGATGGTAATGGTAATTTTTCTGTTGGCAGGCAGAATTGGAACATGAAATTTAAGGATGCTACCTCTGCTGCTCAAGCAGCGACTGAATTTGCAGAACACGCTAGCCTAGCTGACAGATATATAGTAGAACTTTCAAGGCAATATTGTGTTGATGATGGTGGTCATGCCACTTAGTTTTCAAGGATGAAAGGTTGGAAAATGGGCAACCATTTCCTAGAGATGGTAATGGTAATTTTTTGGTTGGCAGGCAGAATTGGAACATGAAATTTAAGGATCTTACCTCTGCTGCTCAAGCAGCGGCTGAGCTTGCAGAACATGTAAGCCTAGCTGCCAGAGCTGTTTTAAAACTTTCGAGGCAATATTGTGTTGATGATGGTGGTTCATGCCACTTAGGTTTCAAGGATAAAACGTTGGAACATGGGCAATCATTTCCTAGAGATGGTAATGGTAATTGTTTTGTTGGCAGGAAGAATTGGAAAATAAAATTTAAGGATGCTACCTCTGCTGCTCAAACAGTGACTGAGTTTGCAGAACACGCGAGCCTAGCTGACAAATATATAGTAGAACTTTCAAGGCAATATTGTGTTGATGATGGTGGTCATGCCACTTAGGTTTCAAGGATGAAAGGGTGGAACATGGGCAATCATTTCCTGGAGATGGTAATGGTAATTCTTCTATTGGCAGGCAGAATTGGAACATGAAATTTAAGGATGCTACCTCTGCTGCTCAAGTAGCTGCTAAGTTTGCCGAACAGCAAGCCTACCTGCCAAAGCTATTGTAGACCTTTCAAGGCAATATTGTGTTGATGATAGTGGTTTATGCCACTTATGTTTCAAGGATAAAATGTTGGAACATGGGCAATCATTTCCTAGAAATAGTAATGGTAATTTTTCTGTTGGCAGGCAGAATTGGAGCATGTAATTTAAGGTTGCTACCTCTGCTGATCAAGCAGCGGCTGAGTTTGCAGAACATGCAAGCCTAGCTGCCAAAGCTGTTGTAGAACTTTAAAGGCAATATTATGTTGATGATGGTGGTTCATGCCACTTAGGTTTCAAGGATAAAACGTTGGAACATGGGCAATTATTTCCTAGAGATGGTAATGGTAATTTTTTTGTTGGCAGGAAGAATCGGAAAATAAAATTTAAGGATGCTACCTCTGCTGCTCAAGCAGCGATTGAGTTTGCAGAACACGCGAGCTTAGCAGCCAGAGCTGTAGTTGAACTTTCAAGGCTATAGGGTGTTGATGATTGTGGTTCATGCCACTTAGGTTTCAAGGATGAAAGGTTGGAACATGGGCAATCATTTCCTAGATATGGTAATTGTAATTTTTCGGTTGGCAGACAGAATTGGAACAAGAAATTTAAGGATGCTACCACTACTGCTCAAGCAGAGGATGAGTTTGTAGAATATGCAAGCCTAGCTGCCAGATCTGTTGTATAACTTTCAAGGCAATATTGTGTTGATAATTGTGGTTCATGCCACTTAGGTTTCAAGGATGAAACGTTGGAACATGGGCAATCATTTCCTGGAGATGGTAATGGTAATTTATTTTTTGGCAGGCAAAATTGGAACATGAAATTTAAGGATGCTACCTCTGCTGCTCAAGCAGCGACTAAGTTTGCAAAACATGCAAGCCTAGCTGCCAGAGCTGTTGTAGAGCTTTCAAGGCAATATTGTCTTGATGATAGTGGTTCATGCATCTAAGGTTTCAAGGATGAAAGGTTGGAACATGGGCAATCATTTCCTGGAGATGGTAATGGTAATTCTTCTATTGGCAGGCAGAATTGGAACATGAAATTTAAGGATGCTACCTCTGCTGCTCAAGTAGCTGCTAAGTTTGCCGAACAGCAAGCCTACCTGCCAGAGCTATTGTAGACCTTTCAAGGCAATATTGTGTTGATGATAGTGGTGCATGCCACTTATGTTTCAAGGATAAAATGTTGGAACATGGGCAATCATTTCCTAGAAATGGTAATGGTAATTTTTCTGTTGGCAGGCAGAATTGGAACATGTAATTTAAGGTTGGTACCTCTGCTGATCAAGCAGCGGCTGAGTTTGTAGAGCATGCAATCCTAGCTGCCAAAGATATTGTAGAACTTTCAAGACAATATTGTGCTGATGATGGTGGTTCATGCCACTTAGGTTTCAAGGATGAAAGGCTGGAACATGGGAAATCATTTCCTGGAGATGGTAATGGTAATTCTTCTGTTGGCAGGCAGAATTGGAAAATGAAGTTTAAGGATGCTACCTCTGCCGCTCAAGCAATGGCTAAGTTTGCCGAACATGCAAGCCTCCCTGCCAGAGCTATTGTAGACCTTTAAAGGCAATATTGTGTTGATGATAGTGGTTCATGTCACTTAGGTTTCAAGGATGAAAGGTTGGAACATGGACAATCATTTCATGGGGATGGTAATGGTAATTTTTCTGTTGGCAGGCAGAATTGGAACATGAAATTTAAGGATGCTACCACTGCTGCTTAAGCAGGGGATGCGTTTGTAGAATATGCAAGCCTAGCTAACAGAGCTGGTTTAGAACATTCAAGGCAATATTGTGTTGATGATTGGTGTTCATGCCACTTAGGTTTCAAGGATGAAAGGTTGGAACATGGGCAATCATTTCCTGGGGATGGTAATGGTAATTTTTCTGTTGGCAGGCAGAATTGGAACATAAAATTTAAGGAAGCTACCTCTGCTGCTCAAGCAGCAGCTAAGTTTGCAGAACATGCAAGCCTAGCTACCAGAGCTATTGTAGAACTTTCGAGGCAATATTGTGTTGATGATGGTGGTTGATGCCACTTAGGTTTCAAGGATAAAATGTTGGAACATGGGCAATCATTTCCTAGAGATGGTAATGGTAATTGTTTTGTTGGCAGGCAAAATTGGAACATGAAATTTAAGGATGCTACCTCTGTTGCTCAAGCAGCGACTAAGTTTGCAAAACATGCAAGCCTAGCGGCCAGAGCTATTGTTGAACTTTCAAGACAATATTGTGTTGATGATTGTGGCTCATGCCACTTAGGTTTCAACGATGAAAGGTTGGAACATGGGCAATCATTTCCTGGGGATGGTAATGGTAATTTTTTAGTTGGCAGGCAGAATTGGAACATGAAATTTAAGGATGCTACCTCTGCTGCTCAAGCAACGGCTGAGTTTGCAGAGCATGCAAGCCTAGCTACCAGAGCTGTTGTAGAACTTTCAAGACAATATTGTGCTGATGATGGTAGTTCATGCCTCTTAGGTTTCAAGGATGAAAGGCTGGAACATGGGCAATAATTTCCTGGAGATGGTAATGATAATTCTTCTGTTGGCAGGCAGAATTGGAACATGAAATTTAAGGATGCTACCTCTGCTGATCAAGCAGCGGCTGAGTTTGCAGAACATGCAAGCCTAGCTGCCAGAGTTGTTGTAGAACTTTAAAGGCAATATTGTGTTGATGAAGGTGGTTAATGCCACTTTTGTTTCAAGGATGAAAGATTGGAACATGGGCAATCATTTCGTGGAGATGGAAATTGTAAATTTTCTGTTGGCAGGCAGAATTGGAACATGAAATTTAAGGATGCTACCTCTGCTGCACAAGCAGCGGCGGAGTTTGCAGAACACGCGAGCCTAGCTAACAGAGATATAGTAGAACTTTCAAGGCAATATTGTGTTGATGATGGTGGTTCATGCCAGTTAGGTTTCAAGGATGAAAGGTTGGAACATGGACAATCATTTCATGGGGATGGTAATGGAAATTTTTTTGTTGGCAAGCAGAATTGGAACATGAAGTTTAAGGATTCTACCACTGCTGCTCAAGCAGGGGATGAGTTTGTAGAATATGCAAGCCTAGCTGCCAGAGCTGTGGTAGAACTTTCAAGGCAATATTGTGTTGATGATTGGGGTTCATGCCACTTAGGTTTCAAGGATGAAAGGTTGGAACATGGGCAATCATTTCCTGGGGATGGTAATGGTAATATTTCTGTTGGCAGGCAGAATTGGAACATAAAATTTAAGGAAGCTACATTTGCCGCTCAAGCAGCGGCTAAGTTTGCAGAACATGCAAGCCTAGCTACCAGAGCTGTTGTAGAACTTTCGAGGCAATATTGTGTTGATGATGGTGGTTCATGCCACTTAGGTTTCAAGGATGAAACGTTGGAACATGGGCAATCATTTCCTAGAGATGGTAATGGTAATTTTTTTGTTGGCAGGCAAAATTGGAACATGAAATTTAAGGATGCTATCTCTGATGCTCAAGCAGCGACTAAGTTGGCAAAACATGCAAGCCTAGTGGACAGAGCTATTATTGAACTTTCAAGACAATATTTTGTTGATGATTGTGGTTCATGCCACTTAGGTTTCAAGGATGAAAGGCTGGAACAAGGGCTTTCATTTCCTGGAGATGGTAATGGTAATTTTTCTGTTGGCAGGCAGAATTGGAGCATGAAATTTAAGGAAGCTACCTCTGCTGCTCAAGCAACGGCTGAGTTTGCAGAGCATGCAAGCCTAGCTGCCAGAGCTGTTGTAGAACTTTCAAGACAATATTGTGCTGATGATGGTAGTTCATGCCTCTTAGGTTTCAAGGATGAAAGGCTGGAACATGGGCAATAATTTCCTGGAGATGGTAATGATAATTCTTCTGTTTGTAGGCAGTATTGGAACATGAAATTGACGGATGCTACATGTGCTGATCAATCAGCAGCTGAGTTTGCAGAACATGCAAGCCTAGCTGCCAGAGCTGTTGTAGAACTTTAAAGGCAATATTGTGTTGATGATGGTGGTTCATGCCACTTTGGTTTCAAGGATGAAAGATTGGAACATGGGCAATCATTTCCTGGAGATGGTAATTGTAAATTTTCTGTTGGCAGGCAGAATTGGAACATGAAATTTAAGGATGCTACCTCTGCTACTCAAGCAGCTGCTGAGTTTGCAGAACACGCGAGCCTAGCTAACAGAGATATAGTAGAACTTTCAAGGCAATATTGTGTTGATGATGGTGGTTCATGCCACTTAGTTTTCAAGGATGAAAGGTTGGATAATGGGCAATCATTTCCTAGAGATGGTAATGGTAAATTTTCTGTTGGCGTGCACAATTGGAACATATAATTTAAGGATGCTACCTCTGCTGCTCAACCAGCGGCTGAGTTTGCAGAACATGCAAGCCTAGCTACCAGAGCTGTTGTAGAACTTTCGAGGCAATATTGTGTTGATGATGGTGGTTCACACCACATAGGTTTCAAGAATGAAACGTTGGAACATTGGCAATCATTTCCTGGAGATGGTGATGGTAATTATTTTGTTAGCAGGCAAAATTGGAACATGAAATTTAAGAATGCTACCTCTGCTGCTCAAGCAGCGACTAAGTTTGCAGAACATGCAAGCCTAGCGGCCAGAGCTGTTGTTGAAATTTCAAGGCAATAGTGTGTTGATGATTGTGGTTCATGCCACTTAGGTTTCAAGGAAGAAATGTTGGAACATGGGCAATCATTTCCTGGAGATGGTAATGGTAAGTTTTTTGTTGGTAGGCAAAATTGGAACATTAAATTTAAGGATGCTACCTCTGCTGCTCAAGAAGCGACTAAGTTTGCAGAACATGCAAGCCTAGCGGCTACCGCTGTTGTTGAACTTTCAAGGCAATAGTGTGTTGATGATTGTGGTTCATGCCACTTAGGTTTCAAGGATGAAAGGTTGGAACATGGACAATCATTTCATGGGGATGGTAATGGTAATTTTTCTGTTGGCAGGCAGAATTGGAACATGAAATTTAAGGATGCTACCACTGCTGCTTAAGCAGGGGATGCGTTTGTAGAATATGCAAGCCTAGCTAACAGAGCTGTTTTAGAACTTTCAAGGCAATATTGTGTTGATGATTGGTGTTCATGCCACTTAGGTTTCAAGGATGAAAGGTTGGAACATGGGCAATCATTTCCTGGGGATGGTAATGGTAATTTTTCTGTTGGCAGGCAGAATTGGAACATAAAATTTAAGGAAGCTACCTCTGCTGCTCAAGCAGCGGCTAAGTTTGCAGATCATGCAAGCCTAGCTACCAGAGCTATTGTAGAACTTTCGAGGCAATATTGTGTTGATGATGGTGGTTCATGCCACTTAGGTTTCAAGGATAAAACGTTGGAACATGGGCAATCATTTCCTAAAGATGGTAATGGTAATTTTTTTGTTGGCAGGCAAAATTGGAACATGAAATTTAAGGATGCTACCTCTGCTGCTCAAGTAGCGACTAAGTTTGCAAAACATGCAAGCCTAGCGGCCAGAGCTATTGTTGAACTTTCAAGACAATATTGTGTTGATGATTGTGGCTCATGCAACTTAGGTTTCAACGATGAAAGGTTGGAACATGGGCAATCATTTCCTGGGGATGGTAATGGTAATTTTTTAGTTGGCAGGCAGAATTGGAACATGAAATTTAAGGATGCTACCTCTGCTGCTCAAGCAACGGCTGAGTTTGCAGAGCATGCAAGCCTAGCTGCCAGAGCTGTTGTAGAACTTTCAAGACAATATTGTGCTGATGATGGTAGTTCATGCCTCTTAGGTTTCAAGGATGAAAGGCTGGAACATGGGCAATAATTTCCTGGAGATGGTAATGATAATTCTTCTGTTGGCAGGCAGAATTGGAACATGAAATTTAAGGATGCTACCTCTGCTGATCAAGCAGCGGCTGAGTTTGCAGAACATGCAAGCCTAGCTGCCAGAGTTGTTGTAGAACTTTAAAGGCAATATTGTGTTGATGATGGTGGTTCATGCCACTTTGGTTTCAAGGATGAAAGATTGGAACATGGGCAATCATTTCGTGGAGATGGAAATTGTAAATTTTCTGTTGGCAGGCAGAATTGGAACATGAAATTTAAGGATGCTACCTCTGCTGCTCAAGCAGCGGCTGAGTTTGCAGAATATGCGAGCCTAGCTAACAGAGATATAGTAGAACTTTCAAGGCAATATTGTGTTGATGATGGTGGTTCATGCCAGTTAGGTTTCAAGGATGAAAGGTTGGAACATGGACAATCATTTCATGGGGATGGTAATGGTAATTTTTTTGTTGGCAAGCAGAATTGGAACATGAAGTTTAAGGATGCTACCACTGCTGCTCAAGCAGGGGATGAGTTTGTAGAATATGCAAGCCTAGCTGCCAGAGCTGTGATAGAACTTTCAAGGCAATATTGTGTTGATGATTGGGGTTCATGCCACTTAGGTTTCAAGGATGAAAGGTTGGAACATGGGCAATCATTTCCTGGGGATGGTAATGGTAATATTTTTGTTGGCAGGCAGAATTGGAACATAATATTTAAGGAAGCTACATTTGCCGCTCAAGCAGCGGCTAAGTTTGCAGAACATGCAAGCCTAGCTACCAGAGCTGTTGTAGAACTTTCGAGGCAATATTGTGTTGATGATGGTGGTTCATGCCACTTAGGTTTCAAGGATGAAACGTTGGAACATGGGCAATCATTTCCTAGAGATGGTAATGGTAATTTTTTTGTTGGCAGGCAAAATTGGAACATGAAATTTAAGGATGCTATCTCTGCTGCTCAAGCAGCGACTAAGTTTGCAAAACATGCAAGCCTAGCGGCCAGAGCTATTGTTGAACTTTCAAGACAATATTTTGTTGATGATTGTGGTTCATGCCACTTAGGTTTCAACGATGAAAGGTTGGAACATGGGCAATCATTTCCTGGGGATGGTAATGGTAATTTTTTAGTTGGCAGGCAGAATTGGAACATGAAATTTAAGGATGCTACCTCTGCTGCTCAAGCAACGGCTGAGTTTGCAGAGCATGCAAGCCTAGCTGCCAGAGCTGTTGTAGAACTTTCAAGACAATATTGTGCTGATGATGGTAGTTCATGCCTCTTAGGTTTCAAGGATGAAAGGCTGGAACATGGGCAATAATTTCCTGGAGATGGTAATGATAATTCTTCTGTTGGCAGGCAGAATTGGAACATGAAATTTAAGGATGCTACCTCTGCTGATCAAGCAGCGGCTGAGTTTGCAGAACATGCAAGCCTAGCTGCCAGAGTTGTTGTAGAACTTTAAAGGCAATATTGTGTTGATGATGGTGGTTCATGCCACTTTGGTTTCAAGGATGAAAGATTGGAACATGGGCAATCATTTCGTGGAGATGGAAATTGTAAATTTTCTGTTGGCAGGCAGAATTGGAACATGAAATTTAAGGATGCTACCTCTGCTACTCAAGCAGCTGCTGAGTTTGCAGAACACGCGAGCCTAGCTAACAGAGATATAGTAGAACTTTCAAGGCAATATTGTGTTGATGATGGTGGTTCATGCCACTTAGTTTTCAAGGATGAAAGGTTGGATAATGGGCAATCATTTCCTAGAGATGGTAATGGTAAATTTTCTGTTGGCGTGCACAATTGGAACATATAATTTAAGGATGCTACCTCTGCTGCTCAACCAGCGGCTGAGTTTGCAGAACATGCAAGCCTAGCTACCAGAGCTGTTGTAGAACTTTCGAGGCAATATTGTGTTGATGATGGTGGTTCACACCACATAGGTTTCAAGAATGAAACGTTGGAACATTGGCAATCATTTCCTGGAGATGGTGATGGTAATTATTTTGTTAGCAGGCAAAATTGGAACATGAAATTTAAGAATGCTACCTCTGCTGCTCAAGCAGCGACTAAGTTTGCAGAACATGCAAGCCTAGCGGCCAGAGCTGTTGTTGAAATTTCAAGGCAATAGTGTGTTGATGATTGTGGTTCATGCCACTTAGGTTTCAAGGAAGAAATGTTGGAACATGGGCAATCATTTCCTGGAGATGGTAATGGTAAGTTTTTTGTTGGTAGGAAAAATTGGAACATTAAATTTAAGGATGCTACCTCTGCTGCTCAAGAAGCGACTAAGTTTGCAGAACATGCAAGCCTAGCGGCTACCGCTGTTGTTGAACTTTCAAGGCAATAGTGTGTTGATGATTGTGGTTCATGCCACTTAGGTTTCAAGGATGAAAGGTTGGAACATGGACAATCATTTCATGGGGATGGTAATGGTAATTTTTCTGTTGGCAGGCAGAATTGGAACATGAAATTTAAGGATGCTACCACTGCTGCTTAAGCAGGGGATGCGTTTGTAGAATATGCAAGCCTAGCTAACAGAGCTGTTTTAGAACTTTCAAGGCAATATTGTGTTGATGATTGGTGTTCATGCCACTTAGGTTTCAAGGATGAAAGGTTGGAACATGGGCAATCATTTCCTGGGGATGGTAATGGTAATTTTTCTGTTGGCAGGCAGAATTGGAACATAAAATTTAAGGAAGCTACCTCTGCTGCTCAAGCAGCGGCTAAGTTTGCAGATCATGCAAGCCTAGCTACCAGAGCTATTGTAGAACTTTCGAGGCAATATTGTGTTGATGATGGTGGTTCATGCCACTTAGGTTTCAAGGATAAAACGTTGGAACATGGGCAATCATTTCCTAAAGATGGTAATGGTAATTTTTTTGTTGGCAGGCAAAATTGGAACATGAAATTTAAGGATGCTACCTCTGCTGCTCAAGCAGCGACTAAGTTTGCAAAACATGCAAGCCTAGCGGCCAGAGCTATTGTTGAACTTTCAAGACAATATTGTGTTGATGATTGTGGTTCATGCCACTTAGGTTTCAACGATGAAAGGTTGGAACATGGGCAATCATTTCCTGGGGATGGTAATGGTAATTTTTTAGTTGGCAGGCAGAATTGGAACATGAAATTTAAGGATGCTACCTCTGCTGCTCAAGCAACGGCTGAGTTTGCAGAGCATGCAAGCCTAGCTGCCAGAGCTGTTGTAGAACTTTCAAGACAATATTGTGCTGATGATGGTAGTTCATGCCTCTTAGGTTTCAAGGATGAAAGGCTGGAACATGGGCAATAATTTCCTGGAGATGGTAATGATAATTCTTCTGTTGGCAGGCAGAATTGGAACATGAAATTTAAGGATGCTACCTCTGCTGATCAAGCAGCGGCTGAGTTTGCAGAACATGCAAGCCTAGCTGCCAGAGTTGTTGTAGAACTTTAAAGGCAATATTGTGTTGATGATGGTGGTTCATGCCACTTTGGTTTCAAGGATGAAAGATTGGAACATGGGCAATCATTTCGTGGAGATGGAAATTGTAAATTTTCTGTTGGCAGGCAGAATTGGAACATGAAATTTAAGGATGCTACCTCTGCTGCTCAAGCAGCGGCTGAGTTTGCAGAATACGCGAGCCTAGCTAACAGAGATATAGTAGAACTTTCAAGGCAATATTGTGTTGATGATGGTGGTTCATGCCAGTTAGGTTTCAAGGATGAAAGGTTGGAACATGGACAATCATTTCATGGGGATGGTAATGGTAATTTTTTTGTTGGCAAGCAGAATTGGAACATGAAGTTTAAGGATGCTACCACTGCTGCTCAAGCAGGGGATGAGTTTGTAGAATATGCAAGCCTAGCTGCCAGAGCTGTGATAGAACTTTCAAGGCAATATTGTGTTGATGATTGGGGTTCATGCCACTTAGGTTTCAAGGATGAAAGGTTGGAACATGGGCAATCATTTCCTGGGGATGGTAATGGTAATATTTTTGTTGGCAGGCAGAATTGGAACATAATATTTAAGGAAGCTACATTTGCCGCTCAAGCAGCGGCTAAGTTTGCAGAACATGCAAGCCTAGCTACCAGAGCTGTTGTAGAACTTTCGAGGCAATATTGTGTTGATGATGGTGGTTCATGCCACTTAGGTTTCAAGGATGAAACGTTGGAACATGGGCAATCATTTCCTAGAGATGGTAATGGTAATTTTTTTGTTGGCAGGCAAAATTGGAACATGAAATTTAAGGATGCTATCTCTGCTGCTCAAGCAGCGACTAAGTTTGCAAAACATGCAAGCCTAGCGGCCAGAGCTATTGTTGAACTTTCAAGACAATATTTTGTTGATGATTGTGGTTCATGCCACTTAGGTTTCAACGATGAAAGGTTGGAACATGGGCAATCATTTCCTGGGGATGGTAATGGTAATTTTTTAGTTGGCAGGCAGAATTGGAACATGAAATTTAAGGATGCTACCTCTGCTGCTCAAGCAACGGCTGAGTTTGCAGAGCATGCAAGCCTAGCTGCCAGAGCTGTTGTAGAACTTTCAAGACAATATTGTGCTGATGATGGTAGTTCATGCCTCTTAGGTTTCAAGGATGAAAGGCTGGAACATGGGCAATAATTTCCTGGAGATGGTAATGATAATTCTTCTGTTGGCAGGCAGAATTGGAACATGAAATTTAAGGATGCTACCTCTGCTGATCAAGCAGCGGCTGAGTTTGCAGAACATGCAAGCCTAGCTGCCAGAGTTGTTGTAGAACTTTAAAGGCAATATTGTGTTGATGATGGTGGTTCATGCCACTTTGGTTTCAAGGATGAAAGATTGGAACATGGGCAATCATTTCGTGGAGATGGAAATTGTAAATTTTCTGTTGGCAGGCAGAATTGGAACATGAAATTTAAGGATGCTACCTCTGCTGCTCAAGCAGCGGCTGAGTTTGCAGAATACGCGAGCCTAGCTAACAGAGATATAGTAGAACTTTCAAGGCAATATTGTGTTGATGATGGTGGTTCATGCCAGTTAGGTTTCAAGGATGAAAGGTTGGAACATGGACAATCATTTCATGGGGATGGTAATGGTAATTTTTTTGTTGGCAAGCAGAATTGGAACATGAAGTTTAAGGATGCTACCACTGCTGCTCAAGCAGGGGATGAGTTTGTAGAATATGCAAGCCTAGCTGCCAGAGCTGTGATAGAACTTTCAAGGCAATATTGTGTTGATGATTGGGGTTCATGCCACTTAGGTTTTAAGGATGAAAGGTTGGAACATGGGCAATCATTTCCTGGGGATGGTAATGGTAATATTTTTGTTGGCAGGCAGAATTGGAACATAAAATTTAAGGAAGCTACATTTGCCGCTCAAGCAGCGGCTAAGTTTGCAGAACATGCAAGCCTAGCTACCAGAGCTGTTGTAGAACTTTCGAGGCAATATTGTGTTGATGATGGTGGTTCATGCCACTTAGGTTTCAAGGATGAAACGTTGGAACATGGGCAATCATTTCCTAGAGATGGTAATGGTAATTTTTTTGTTGGCAGGCAAAATTGGAACATGAAATTTAAGGATGCTATCTGTGCTGCTCAAGCAGCGACTAAGTTGGCAAAACATGCAAGCCTAGTGGCCAGAGCTATTATTGAACTTTCAAGACAATATTTTGTTGATGATTGTGGTTCATGCCACTTAGGTTTCAAGGATGAAAGGCTGGAACATGGGCTTTCATTTCCTGGAGATGGTAATGGTAATTTTTCTGTTGGCAGGCAGAATTGGAGCATGAAATTTAAGGAAGCTACCTCTTCTGCTCAAGCAACGGCTGAGTTTGCAGAGCATGCAAGCCTAGCTGCCAGAGCTGTTGTAGAACTTTCAAGACAATATTGTGCTGATGATGGTAGTTCATGCCTCTTAGGTTTCAAGGATGAAAGGCTGGAACATGGGCAATAATTTCCTGGAGATGGTAATGATAATTCTTATGTTGGTAGGCAGTATTGGAACATGAAATTGACGGATGCTACCTATGCTGATCAAGCAGCAGCTGAGTTTGCAGAACATGCAAGCCTAGCTGCCAGAGCTGTTGTAGAACTTTAAAGGCAATATTGTGTTGATGATGGTGGTTCATGCCACTTTGGTTTCAAGGATGAAAGATTGGAACATGGGCAATCATTTCCTGGAGATGGTAATTGTAAATTTTCTGTTGACAGGCAGAATTGGAACATGAAATTTAAGGATGCTACCTCTGCTACTCAAGCAACGGCTGAGTTTGCAGAACATGCAAGCCTAGCTACCAGAGCTGTTGTAGAACTTTCGAGGCAATATTGTGTTGATGATGGTGGTTCACACCACATAGGTTTCAAGGATGAAACGTTGGAACATGGGCAATCATTTCCTGGAGATGGTGATGGTAATGTTTTTGTTGGCAGGCAAAATTGGAACATGAAATTTAAGAATGCTACCTCTGCTGCTCAAGCAGCGACTAAGTTTGCATAACATGCAAGCCTAGCGGCCAGAGCTGTTGTTGAACTTTCAAGGCAATAGTGTGTTGATGATTGTGGTTCATGCCACTTAGGTTTCAAGGAAGAAATGTTGGAACATGGGCAATCATTTCTTGGAGATGGTAATGGTAAGTTTTTTGTTGGTAGGCAAAATTGGAACATTAAATTTAAGGATGCTACCTCTGCTGCTCAAGAAGCGACTAAGTTTGCATAAATTGCAAGCCTAGCGGCCAAGGCTGTTGTTGAACTTTCAAGACAATATTGTGTTGATGATTGTGGTTCATGCCACTTAGGTTTCAAGGATGAAAGGTTGGAACACGGGCAATCATTTCCTGGGGATGGTAATGGTAATTTTTCAGTTGGAAGGCAGAATTGGAACATGAAATTTAAGGATGCTACCTCTGCTGCTCAAGCAACGGCTGAGTTTGTAGAGCATTCAAGCCTAGCTGCCAGAGCTGTTGTAGAACTTTCAAGACAATATTGTGTTGATGATGGTGGTTCATGCCACTTAGGTTTCAAGGATGAAAGGCTGGAACATGGGCAATCATTTCCTGGAGATGGTAATGGTAATTCTTCTGTTGGTAGGCAGAATTGGAACATGAATTTTAAGGATGCTACCTCTGCTGATCAAGCAGCGGCTGAGTTTGCAGAACGTGCAAGCCTAGCTGCCAGAGCTGTTGTAGAACTTTAAGGGCAATATTGTGTTGATGATGGTGGTTCATGCCACTTAGGTTTCAAGGATGAAAGATTGGAACATGGGCAATCATTTCCTGGAGATGGTAATTGTAAATTTTCTGTTGGCAGGCAGAATTGGAACATGAAATTTAAGGATGCTACCTCTGCTGCTCAAGCAGTGGCTGAGTTTGCAGAACATGCAAGCCTAGCTGCCAGAGCTGTTGTATAAGTTTCGAGGCAATATTGTGTTGATGATGGTGGTTCATGCCACTTAGGTTTCAATGAGGATAAGTTGGAACATGGGAAAACATTTCCTGTAGATGGTAATGGTAATTAATTTGTTGGCAGGCAGAATTGGAACATGATATTTAAGGATGCTACCTCTGTTGCTCAAGCAGCGGCTAAGTTTGCAGAACATGCAAGACTAGCTGCCAGAGCTGTTGTAGAACTTTCAAGACAATATTGTGTTGATGATGGTGGTTCATGCCACTTATGTTTCAAGGATGAAAGGCTGGAACATGGGCTTTCATTTCCTGGAGATGGTAATGGTAATTTTTCTGTTGGCAGGCAGAATTGGAGCATGAAATTTAAGGAAGCTACCTCTGCTGCTCAAGCAGCGGCTAAGTTTGCAAAACATGCAAGCCTAGCAGCCAGAGCTGTTGTTGAACTTTCAAGACAATATTCTGTTGATGATTGTGGTTCATGCCACGTAGGTTTCAAGGATGAAAGGTTTGAACATGGGCACTAATTTCTGGGGATGGTAATGGTAATTTTTCAGTTGGCAGGCGGAATTGGAACATGAAATTTAAGTATGCTACCTCTGCTGCTCAAGCAACGGCTGAGTTTGCAGAGCATGCAAGCCTAGCTGCCAGAGCTGTTGTAGAACTTTCAAGACAATATTGTGATGATGATGGTGGTTCATGCCACTTAGGTTTCAAGGATGAAAGGCTGGAACATGGGCAATAATTTCCTGGAGATGGTAATGGTAATTCTTCTGTTGGCAGGCAGAATTGGAACATGAAATTTAAGGGTGCTACCTCTGCTGATCAAGCAGCGGCAGAGTTTGCAGAACATGCAAGCCTAGCTGCCAGAGCTGTTGTAGAACTTTAAAGGCAATATTGTGTTGATTATGGTGGTTTATGCCAGTTAGGTTTCAAGGATGAAAGATTGGAACATGGGCAATCATTTCCTGGAGATGGTAATTGTAAATTTTCTATTGGCAAGCAGAATTGGAACATGAAATTTATGGATGCTACCTCTGCTCCTCAAGCAGTGGCTGAGTTTGCAGAACATGCAAGACTAGCCGCCAGAGCTGTTGTATAACTTTCAAAACAATATTGTGTTGATGATGGCGGTTAAAGCCACTTAGGTTTCAATGATGATAGGTTGGAACATGGGCAATCATTTCCTGGAGATGGTAATGGTAATTTTATTTTGGATGGCAAAATTGGAACATGAAATTTGAGAATGCTACCTGTGCTGCTCAAGCAGCGGCTGAGTTTGCAGAACATGCAAGCCTAGCTGCCAGAGCTGTTGTAGTGCCACTTAGGTTTCAAGGATGAAAGGCTGGAACATGGGCTTTCATTTCCTGGAGATGGTAGTGGTAATTTTTCTGTTGGTAGGCATAATTGGAGCATGAAATTTAAGGAAGCTACCTCTGCTGCTCAAGCAACGGCTAAGTTTGCAGAATATGCAAGCCTAGCTACCAGAGCTGTTGTAGAACTTTCGAGGCAATATTGTGTTGATGATGGTGGTTCATGCCACTTAGGTTTCAAGGATGAAATGTTGGAACATGGGCAATCATTTCCTGGAGATGGTAATGTTAAGTTTTTTATTGGCAGGCAAAATTGGAACATGAAATTTAAGGATGCTACCTCTGCTGCTCAAGCAGCGACTAAATTTGCAGATCATACAAGCCTAGCGGCCAGAGCTGTTGTTGAACTTTCAAGACAATATTGTGTTGATGATTGTGGTTCATGCCACGTAGGTTTCAGGGATGAAAGGTTTGAACATGGGCACTAATTTCAGGGGATGGTAATGGTAATTTTTCAGTTGGCAGGTAGAATTGGAACATGAAATTTAAGTATGCTACCTCTGTTGCTCAAGCAATGGCTGAGTTTGCAAAGCATGCAAGCCTAGCTGCCATAGCTGTTGTAGAACTTTCAAGACAATATTGTGATGATGATGGTGGTTCATGCCACTTAGGTTTCAAGGATGAAAGGCTGGAACATGGGCAATAATTTCCTGGAGATGGTAATGGTAATTCTTCTGTTGGCAGGCAGAATTGGAACATGAAATTTAAGGATGCTGCCTCTACTGATCAAGCAGCGGCAGAGTTTGCATAACATGCAAGCCTAGCTGCCAGAGATGTTGTAGAACTTTAAAGGCAATATTGTGTTGATGATGGTGGTTCATGCCACTTAGGTTTGAAGGATGAAAGATTGGAACATGGGCAATTATTTCCTGGAGATGGTAGTTGTAAATTTTCTATTGGCAGGCAGAATTGGAACATGAAATTTAAGGATGCTACCTCTGCTGCTCAAGCAGTGGCTGAGTTTGCAGAACATGCAATCCTAGCCGCCAGAGCTGTTGTATAACTTTCAAGGCAATATTGTGTTGATGATGGTGGTTCATGACACTTAGGTTTCAATGATGATAGGTTGGAACATGGGCAATCATTTCCTGGAGATGGTAATGGTAATTGTTTTTTGGATGGCAAAATTGGAACATGAAATTTAAGAATGCTACCTCAGCTGCTCAAGCAGCGGCTAAGTTTACAGAACATGCAAGCCTAGCTGCCAGAGCTGTTGTAGAACTTTCAAGACAATATTGTGTTGATGATGGTGGTTCATGCCACTTAGGTTTCAAGGATGAAAGGCTGGAACATGGGCTTTCATTTCCTGGAGATGGGAATGGTAATTTTTCTGTTGGCAGGCAGTATTGGAGCATGAAATTTAAGGAAGCTACCTCTGCTGCTCAAGCAATGGCTAAGTTTGCAGAATATGCAAGCCTAGCTACCAGAGCTGTTGTAGAACTTTCGAGGCAATATTATGTTGATGATGGTGGTTCATGCCACTTAGGTTTCAAGGATGAAACGTTGGAACATGGGCATTCATTTCCTGGAGATTGTAATGTTAAGTTTTTTGTTGGCTGGCAAAATTGGAACATGAAATTTAAGGATGCTACCTCTGCTGCTCAAGCAGCAACTAAGTTTGCAGAACATGAAAGCCTAGCGGCCAGAGCTGTCGTTGAACTTTCAAGACAATATTGTGTTGATGATTGTGGTTCATGCCACTTAGGTTTCAAGGATGAAAGGTTGGAACATGGGCAATCATTTCCTGTGGATGGTAATGGTAATTTTTCAGTTGGAAGGCAGAATTGGAACATGAAATTTAAGGATGCTACCTCAGCTGCTCAGGCAACGGCTGAGTTTGCAGAGCATGCACGCCTAGCTGCCAGAGCTGTTGTAGAACTTTCAAGACAATATTGTGCTGATGATGGTGGTTCATGCCACTTAGGTTTAAAGGATGAAAGGCTGCAACATAGGCAATCATTTACTGGAGATGGTAATGGTAATATTTCTATTGACAGGCAGAATTGGAACATGAAATTTAAGGATGCTACCTCTGCTGCTCAAGTAGCGGCTCAGCTTGCAGAACATGCAAGCCTAGCTGCCACAACTGTTGTAGAACTTTCAAGGCAATATTGTGTTGATGATGGTGGTTCATGCCACTTAGGTTTCAATGATTATAGGTTGGAACATGGGCAATCATTTCCTGGAGATGGTAATGGTAATTGTTTTATTGGCAGGCATAATTGGGACATGAAATTTAAGGATATTACCTCTGCTGCTCAAGCAGCGGCTAAGTTTGCAGAACATGCAAGCCTAGCTGCCAGAGCTGTTGTAGAACTTTCAAGAAAAAATTGTGTTGATGATGGTGGTTCATGCCACTTAGGTTTCAAGTATGAAACGTTGGAACATGGGCAATCATTTCCTGGAGATGGTAATTTTAAATTTTCTGTTGGCAGGCAGAATTGGAACATGAAATTTAACGATGCTACCTCTGCTGCTCAAGCAGTGGCTGAGTTTGCAGAACATGCAAGCCTAGCTGCCAGAGCTGTTGTATAACTTTCGAGTCAATAATGTGTTGATGATGGTGGTTGATGCCACTTAGGTTTCAATGAGGATAAGTTGGAACATGGGCAATCATATCCTGCAGATGGTAATGGTAATTTTTTGGTTGGCAGGCAGAATTGGAACATGAAATTTAAGGATGCTACCTCTGCTGCTCAAGCAGCGGCTGAGCTTGCAGAACATGCAAGCCTAGCTGCCACAGCTATTATAGAACATTCAAGGCAATATTGTGTTGATGATGGTGGTTCATGCCACTTATGTTTCAAGGATGAAAGGCTGGAACATGGGCAATAATTTCCTGGAGATGGTAATGGTAATTCTTCTGTTGGCAGGCAGAATTGGAACATGATATTTAAGGATGCTACCTCTGCTGCTCAAGCAACGGCTGAGTTTGCAGAGCATGCAAGCCTAGCTGCCAGAGCTGTTGTAGAACTTTCAAGACAATATTGTGATGATGATGGTGGTTCATGCCACTTAGGTTTCAAGGATGAAAGGCTGGAACATGGGCAATAATTTCCTGGAGATGGTAATGGTAATTCTTCTGTTGGCAGGCAGAATTGGAACATGAAATTTAAGGATGCTACCTCTGCTGATCAAGCAGCGGTAGAGTTTGCAGAACATGCAAGCCTAGCTACCAGAGCTGTTGTAGAACTTTAAAGGCAATATTGTGTTGATGATGGTGGTTCATGCCACTTAGGTTTCAAGGAGGAAAGATTGGAACATGGGCAATCATTTCCTAGAGATGGTAATTGTAAATTTTCTGTTGGCAGGTAGAATTGGAACATGAAATTTAAGGATGCTACCTCTGCTGCTCAAGCAGTGGCTGAGTTTGCAGAACATGCAAGCCTAGCTGCCAGTGCTATTGTATAACTTTCGAGGCAATATTGTGTTGATGATGGTGGTTCATGCCACTTAGGTTTCAATGAGGATAATTTGGAACATGGGAAATCATTTCCTGGAGATGGTAATGGTAATTAATTTGTTGGCAGGCAGAATTGGAACATGATATTTAAGGATGCTACCTCTGCTGCTCAAGCAGCGGCTAAGTTTGCAGAACATGAAAGCCTAGCTGCCAGAGCTGTTGTAGAACTTTCAAGACAATATTGTGTTGATGATGGTGGTTCATGCCACTTATGTTTCAAGGATGAAAGGCTGGAACATGGGCAATAATTTCCTGGAGATGGTAATGGTAATTCTTCTGTTGGCAGGCAGAATTGGAACATGATATTTAAGGATGCTACCTCTACTGCTCAAGCAACGGCTGAGTTTGCAGAGCATGCAAGCCTAGCTGCCAGAGCTGTTGTAGAACTTTCAAGACAATATTGTGATGATGATGGTGGTTCATGCCACTTAGGTTTCAAGGATGAAAGGCTAGAACATGGGCAATAATTTCCTGGAGATGGTAATGGTAATTCTTCTATTGGCAGGCAGAATTGGAACATGAAATTTAAGGATGCTACCTCTGCTGATCAAGCAGCGGCAGAGTTTGCAGAACATGCAAGCCTAGTTGCCAGAGCTGTTGTAGAACTTTAAAGGGAATATTGTGTTGATGATGGTGGTTCATGCCACTTAGGTTTCAAGGATGAAAGATTGGAACATGGGCAATCATTTCATGGAGATGGTAATTGTAAATTTTTTGTTGGCAGGCAGAATTGGAACATGAAATTTCAGGATGCTACCTCTGCTGCTCAAGCAGTGGCTGAGTTTGCAGAACATGCAAGCCTAGCTGCCAGAGCTGTTGTATAACTTTCGAGGCAATATTGTGTTGATGATGGTAGTTCATGCCACTTAGGTTTCAATGAGGATAAGTTGGAACATGGGAAATCATTTCCTGGAGATCGTAATGGTAATTAATTTGTTGGCAGGCAGAATTGGAACATGATATTTAAGGATGTTACCTCTGCTGCTCAAACAACGGCTAAGTTTGCAGAACATGCAAGCCTAGCTGCCAGAGCTGTTGTAGAACTTTCAAGACAATATTGTGTTGATGATGGTGGTTCATGCCACTTATGTTTCCAGGATGAAAGGCTGGAACATGGGCAATAATTTCCTGGAGATGGTAATGGTAATTCTTCTATTGGCAGGCAGAATTGGAACATGATATTTAAGGATGCTACCTCTGCTGCTCAAGCAACGGCTGAGTTTGCAGAGCATGCAAGCCTAGCTGCCAGAGCTGTTGTAGAACTTTCAAGACAATATTGTGATGATGATGGTGGTTCATGCCACTTAGGTTTCAAGGATGAAAGGCTGGAACATGGGCAATAATTTCCTGGAGATGATAATGGTAATTCTTCTATTGGCAGGCAGAATTGGAACATGAAATTTAAGGATGCTACCTCTGCTGATCAAGCTGCGGCAGAGTTTGCAGAACATGCAAGCCTAGCTGCCAGAGCTGTTGTAGAACTTTAAAGGAAATATTGTGTTGATGATGGTGGTTCATGCCACTTAGGTTTCAAGGAGGAAAGATTGGAACATGGGCAATCATTTCCTGGATATGGTAATTGTAAATTTTCTGTTGGCAGGTAGAATTGGAACATGAAATTTAAGGATGCTACCTCTGCTGCTCAAGCAGTGGCTGAGTTTGCAGAACATGCAAGCCTAGCTGCCAGAGATGTTGTATAACTTTCGAGGCAATATTGTGTTGATGGTGGTGGTTCATGCCACTTAGGTTTCAATGAGGATAAGTTGGAACATGGGAAATCATTTCCTGGAGATGGTAATGGTAATTAATTTGTTGGCAGGCAGAATTGGAACATGATATTTAAGGATGTTACCTCTGCTTCTCAAGCAGCGGCTAAGTTTGCAGAACATGCAAGCATAGCTGCCAGAGCTGTTGTAGAACTTTCAAGACAATATTGTGTTGATGATGGTGGTTCATGCCACTTATGTTTCCAGGATGAAAGGCTGGAACATGGGCAATAATTTCCTGGAGATGGTAATGGTAATTCTTCTGTTGGCAGGCAGAATTGGAACATGATATTTAAGGATGCTACCTCTGCTGCTCAAGCAACGGCTGAGTTTGCAGAGCATGCAAGCCTAGCTGCCAGAGCTGTTGTAGAACTTTCAAGACAATATTGTGATGATGATGGTGGTTCATGCCACTTAGGTTTCAAGGATGAAAGGCTGGAACATGGGCAATAATTTCCTGGAGATGGTAATGGTAATTCTTCTGTTGGCAGGCAGAATTGGAACACGAAATTTAAGGATGCTACCTCTGCTGATCAAGCAGCGGCAGAGTTTGCAGAACATGCAAGCCTAGCTGCCAGAGCTGTTGTAGAACTTTAAAGGCAATATTGTGTTGATGATGGTGGTTCATGCCACTTAGGTTTCAAGGAGGAAAGATTGGAACATGGGCAATCATTTCCTGGATATGGTAATTGTAAATTTTCTGTTGGTAGGTAGAATTGGAACATGAAATTTAAGGATGCTACCTCTGCTGCTCAAGCAGTGGCTGAGTTTGCAGAACATGCAAGCCTAGCTGCCAGAGTTGTTGTATAACTTTCGAGGCAATATTGTGTTGATGGTGGTGGTTCATGCCACTTAGGTTTTAATGAGGATAAGTTGGAACATGGGAAATCATTTCCTGGAGATGGTAATGGTAATTAATTTGTTGGCAGGCAGAATTGGAACATGATATTTAAGGATGCTACCTCTGCTGCTCAAGCAGCGGCTAAGTTTGCAGAACATGAAAGCCTAGCTGCCAGAGCTGTTGTAGAACTTTCAAGACAATATTGTGTTGATGATGGTGGTTCATGCCACTTATGTTTCAAGGATGAAAGGCTGGAACATGGGCAATAATTTCCTGGAGATGGTAATGGTAATTCTTCTGTTGGCAGGCAGAATTGGAACATGATATTTAAGGATGCTACCTCTACTGCTCAAGCAACGGCTGAGTTTGCAGAGCATGCAAGCCTAGCTGCCAGAGCTGTTGTAGAACTTTCAAGACAATACTATGATGATGATGGTGGTTCATGCCACTTAGGTTTCAAGGATGAAAGGCTGGAACATGGGCAATAATTTCCTGGAGATGGTAATGGTAATTCTTCTATTGGCAGGCAGAATTGGAACATGAAATTTAAGGATGCTACCTCTGCTGATCAAGCAGCGGCAGAGTTTGCAGAACATACAAGCCTAGCTGCCAGAGCTGTTGTAGAACTTTAAAGGCAACATTGTGTTGATGATGGTGGTTCATGCCACTTAGGTTTCAAGGATGAAAGATTGGAACATGGGCAATCATTTCATGGAGATGGTAATTGTAAATTTTTTGTTGGCAGGCAGAATTGGAACAGGAAATTTCAGGATGCTACCTCTGCTGCTCAAGCAGTGGCTGAGTTTGCAGAACATGCAAGCCTAGCTGCCAGAGATGTTGTATAACTTTCGAGGCAATATTGTGTTGATGGTGGTGGTTCATGCCACTTAGGTTTCAATGAGGATAAGTTGGAACATGGGAAATCATTTCCTGGAGATGGTAATGGTAATTAATTTGTTGGCAGACAGAATTGGAACATGATATTTAAGGATGTTACCTCTGCTGCTCAAGCAGCGGCTAAGTTTGCAGAACATGCAAGCATAGCTGCCAGAGCTGTTGTAGAACTTTCAAGACAATATTGTGTTGATGATGGTGGTTCATGCCACTTATGTTTCCAGGATGAAAGGCTGGAACATGGGCAATAATTTCCTGGAGATGGTAATGGTAA
Organism: Nicotiana tomentosiformis; assembly: GCF_000390325.3. Lineage (NCBI taxonomy): Eukaryota > Viridiplantae > Streptophyta > Magnoliopsida > Solanales > Solanaceae > Nicotiana > Nicotiana tomentosiformis. The sequence continues at coordinate 589,401 of NW_027174560.1, forward strand.
TTCTTCTGTTGGCAGGCAGAATTGGAACATGATATTTAAGGATGCTACCTCTGCTGCTCAAGCAACGGCTGAGTTTGCAGAGCATGCAAGCCTAGCTGCCAGAGCTGTTGTAGAACTTTCAAGACAATATTGTGATGATGATGGTGGTTCATGCCACTTAGGTTTCAAGGATGAAAGGCTGGAACATGGGCAATAATTTCCTGGAGATGGTAATGGTAATTCTTCTGTTGGCAGGCAGAATTGGAACATGAAATTTAAGGATGCTACCTCTGCTGATCAAGCAGCGGCAGAGTTTGCAGAACATGCAAGCCTAGCTGCCAGAGCTGTTGTAGAACTTTAAAGGAAATATTGTGTTGATGATGGTGGTTCATGCCACTTAGGTTTCAAGGAGGAAAGATTGGAACATGGGCAATCATTTCCTGGATATGGTAATTGTAAATTTTCTGTTGGCAGGTAGAATTGGAACATGAAATTTAAGGATGCTACCTCTGCTGCTCAAGCAGTGGCTGAGTTTGCAGAACATGCAAGCCTAGCTGCCAGAGCTGTTGTATAACTTTCGAGGCAATATTGTGTTGATGGTGGTGGTTCATGCCACTTAGGTTTCAATGAGGATAAGTTGGAACATGGGAAATCATTTCCTGGAGATGGTAATGGTAATTAATTTGTTGGCAGGCAGAATTGGAACATGATATTTAACGATGTTACCTCTGCTGCTCAAGCAGCGGCTAAGTTTGCAGAACATGCAAGCCTAGCTGCCAGAGCTGTTGTAGAACTTTCAAGACAATATTGTGATGATGATGGTGGTTCATGCCACTTAGGTTTCAAGGATGAAAGGCTGGAACATGGGCAATAATTTCCTGGAGATGGTAATGGTAATTCTTCTGTTGGCAGGCAGAATTGGAACACGAAATTTAAGGATGCTACCTCTGCTGATCAAGCAGCGGCAGAGTTTGCAGAACATGCAAGCCTAGCTGCCAGAGCTGTTGTAGAACTTTAAAGGCAATATTGTGTTGATGATGGTGGTTCATGCCACTTAGGTTTCAAGGAGGAAAGATTGGAACATGGGCAATCATTTCCTGGATATGGTAATTGTAAATTTTCTGTTGGTAGGTAGAATTGGAACATGAAATTTAAGGATGCTACCTCTGCTGCTCAAGCAGTGGCTGAGTTTGCAGAACATGCAAGCCTAGCTGCCAGAGTTGTTGTATAACTTTCGAGGCAATATTGTGTTGATGGTGGTGGTTCATGCCACTTAGGTTTCAATGAGGATAAGTTGGAACATGGGAAATCATTTCCTGGAGATGGTAATGGTAATTAATTTGTTGGCAGGCAGAATTGGAACATGATATTTAAGGATGCTACCTCTGCTGCTCAAGCAGCGGCTAAGTTTGCAGAACATGAAAGCCTAGCTGCCAGAGCTGTTGTAGAACTTTCAAGACAATATTGTGTTGATGATGGTGGTTCATGCCACTTATGTTTCAAGGATGAAAGGCTGGAACATGGGCAATAATTTCCTGGAGATGGTAATGGTAATTCTTCTGTTGGCAGGCAGAATTGGAACATGATATTTAAGGATGCTACCTCTACTGCTCAAGCAACGGCTGAGTTTGCAGAGCATGCAAGCCTACCTGCCAGAGCTGTTGTAGAACTTTCAAGACAATACTATGATGATGATGGTGGTCATGCCACTTAGGTTTCAAGGATGAAAGGCTGGAACATGGGCAATAATTTCCTGGAGATGGTAATGGTAATTCTTCTATTGGCAGGCAGAATTGGAACATGAAATTTAAGGATGCTACCTCTGCTGATCAAGCAGCGGCAGAATTTGCAGAACATGCAAGCCTAGCTGCCAGAGCTGTTGTAGAACTTTAAAGGCAATATTGTGTTGATGATGGTGGTTCATGCCACTTAGGTTTCAAGGATGAAAGATTGGAACATGGGCAATCATTTCATGGAGATTGTAATTGTAAATTGTTTGTTGGCAGGCAGAATTGGAACATGAAATTTAAGGATGCTACCTCTGCTGCTCAAGCAGTGGCTGAGTTTGCAGAACATGCAAGCCTAGCTGCCAGAGCTGTTGTATAACTTTCGAGGCAATATTGTGTTGATGATGGTGGTTCATGCCACTTAGGTTTCAATGAGGATAAGTTGGAACATGGGAAATCATTTCCTGGAGATGGTAATGGTAATTAATTTGTTGGCAGGCAGAATTGGAACATGATATTTAAGGATGCAACCTCTGCTGCTCAAGCAGCGGCTAAGTTTGCAGAACATGAAATCCTAGCTGCCAGAGCTGTTGTAGAACTTTCAAGACAATATTGTGTTGATGATGGTGGTTCATGCCACTTATGTTTCAAGGATGAAAGGCTGGAACATGGGCAATAATTTCCTGGAGATGGTAATGGTAATTCTTCTGTTGGCAGGCAGAATTGGAACATGATATTTAAGGATGCTACCTCTACTGCTCAAGCAACGGCTGAGTTTGCAGAGCATGCAAGCCTACCTGCCAGAGCTGTTGTAGAACTTTCAAGACAATACTATGATGATGATGGTGGTTCATGCCACTTAGGTTTCAAGGATGAAAGGCTGGAACATGGGCAATAATTTCCTGGAGATGGTAATGGTAATTCTTCTATTGGCAGGCAGAATTGGAACATGAAATTTAAGGATGCTACCTCTGCTGATCAAGCAGCGGCAGAGTTTGCAGAACATACAAGCCTAGCTGCCAGAGCTGTTGTAGAACTTTAAAGGCAACATTGTGTTGATGATGGTGGTTCATGCCACTTAGGTTTCAAGGATGAAAGATTGGAACATGGGCAATCATTTCATGGAGATGGTAATTGTAAATTTTTTGTTGGCAGGCAGAATTGGAACAGGAAATTTCAGGATGCTACCTCTGCTGCTCAAGCAGTGGCTGAGTTTGCAGAACATGCAAGCCTAGCTGCCAGAGATGTTGTATAACTTTCGAGGCAATATTGTGTTGATGGTGGTGGTTCATGCCACTTAGGTTTCAATGAGGATAAGTTGGAACATGGGAAATCATTTCCTGGAGATGGTAATGGTAATTAATTTGTTGGCAGACAGAATTGGAACATGATATTTAAGGATGTTACCTCTGCTGCTCAAGCAGCGGCTAAGTTTGCAGAACATGCAAGCATAGCTGCCAGAGCTGTTGTAGAACTTTCAAGACAATATTGTGTTGATGATGGTGGTTCATGCCACTTATGTTTCCAGGATGAAAGGCTGGAACATGGGCAATAATTTCCTGGAGATGGTAATGGTAATTCTTCTGTTGGCAGGCAGAATTGGAACATGATATTTAAGGATGCTACCTCTGCTGCTCAAGCAACGGCTGAGTTTGCAGAGCATGCAAGCCTAGCTGCCAGAGCTGTTGTAGAACTTTCAAGACAATATTGTGATGATGATGGTGGTTCATGCCACTTAGGTTTCAAGGATGAAAGGCTGGAACATGGGCAATAATTTCCTGGAGATGGTAATGGTAATTCTTCTGTTGGCAGGCAGAATTGGAACATGAAATTTAAGGATGCTACCTCTGCTGATCAAGCAGCGGCAGAGTTTGCAGAACATGCAAGCCTAGCTGCCAGAGCTGTTGTAGAACTTTAAAGGAAATATTGTGTTGATGATGGTGGTTCATGCCACTTAGGTTTCAAGGAGGAAAGATTGGAACATGGGCAATCATTTCCTGGATATGGTAATTGTAAATTTTCTGTTGGCAGGTAGAATTGGAACATGAAATTTAAGGATGCTACCTCTGCTGCTCAAGCAGTGGCTGAGTTTGCAGAACATGCAAGCCTAGCTGCCAGAGCTGTTGTATAACTTTCGAGGCAATATTGTGTTGATGGTGGTGGTTCATGCCACTTAGGTTTCAATGAGGATAAGTTGGAACATGGGAAATCATTTCCTGGAGATGGTAATGGTAATTAATTTGTTGGCAGGCAGAATTGGAACATGATATTTAACGATGTTACCTCTGCTGCTCAAGCAGCGGCTAAGTTTGCAGAACATGCAAGCCTAGCTGCCAGAGCTGTTGTAGAACTTTCAAGACAATATTGTGATGATGATGGTGGTTCATGCCACTTAGGTTTCAAGGATGAAAGGCTGGAACATGGGCAATAATTTCCTGGAGATGGTAATGGTAATTCTTCTGTTGGCAGGCAGAATTGGAACACGAAATTTAAGGATGCTACCTCTGCTGATCAAGCAGCGGCAGAGTTTGCAGAACATGCAAGCCTAGCTGCCAGAGCTGTTGTAGAACTTTAAAGGCAATATTGTGTTGATGATGGTGGTTCATGCCACTTAGGTTTCAAGGAGGAAAGATTGGAACATGGGCAATCATTTCCTGGATATGGTAATTGTAAATTTTCTGTTGGTAGGTAGAATTGGAACATGAAATTTAAGGATGCTACCTCTGCTGCTCAAGCAGTGGCTGAGTTTGCAGAACATGCAAGCCTAGCTGCCAGAGTTGTTGTATAACTTTCGAGGCAATATTGTGTTGATGGTGGTGGTTCATGCCACTTAGGTTTCAATGAGGATAAGTTGGAACATGGGAAATCATTTCCTGGAGATGGTAATGGTAATTAATTTGTTGGCAGGCAGAATTGGAACATGATATTTAAGGATGCTACCTCTGCTGCTCAAGCAGCGGCTAAGTTTGCAGAACATGAAAGCCTAGCTGCCAGAGCTGTTGTAGAACTTTCAAGACAATATTGTGTTGATGATGGTGGTTCATGCCACTTATGTTTCAAGGATGAAAGGCTGGAACATGGGCAATAATTTCCTGGAGATGGTAATGGTAATTCTTCTGTTGGCAGGCAGAATTGGAACATGATATTTAAGGATGCTACCTCTACTGCTCAAGCAACGGCTGAGTTTGCAGAGCATGCAAGCGTACCTGCCAGAGCTGTTGTAGAACTTTCAAGACAATACTATGATGATGATGGTGGTCATGCCACTTAGGTTTCAAGGATGAAAGGCTGGAACATGGGCAATAATTTCCTGGAGATGGTAATGGTAATTCTTCTATTGGCAGGCAGAATTGGAACATGAAATTTAAGGATGCTACCTCTGCTGATCAAGCAGCGGCAGAATTTGCAGAACATGCAAGCCTAGCTGCCAGAGCTGTTGTAGAACTTTAAAGGCAATATTGTGTTGATGATGGTGGTTCATGCCACTTAGGTTTCAAGGATGAAAGATTGGAACATGGGCAATCATTTCATGGAGATGGTAATTGTAAATTTTTTGTTGGCAGGCAGAATTGGAACATGAAATTTAAGGATGCTACCTCTGCTGCTCAAGCAGTGGCTGAGTTTGCAGAACATGCAAGCCTAGCTGCCAGAGCTGTTGTATAACTTTCGAGGCAATATTGTGTTGATGGTGGTGGTTCATGCCACTTAGGTTTCAATGAGGATAAGTTGGAACATGGGAAATCATTTCCTGGAGATGGTAATGGTAATTAATTTGTTGGCAGGCAGAATTGGAACATGATATTTAACGATGTTACCTCTGCTGCTCAAGCAGCGGCTAAGTTTGCAGAACATGCAAGCCTAGCTGCCAGAGCTGTTGTAGAACTTTCAAGACAATATTGTGATGATGATGGTGGTTCATGCCACTTAGGTTTCAAGGATGAAAGGCTGGAACATGGGCAATAATTTCCTGGAGATGGTAATGGTAATTCTTCTGTTGGCAGGCAGAATTGGAACACGAAATTTAAGGATGCTACCTCTGCTGATCAAGCAGCGGCAGAGTTTGCAGAACATGCAAGCCTAGCTGCCAGAGCTGTTGTAGAACTTTAAAGGCAATATTGTGTTGATGATGGTGGTTCATGCCACTTAGGTTTCAAGGAGGAAAGATTGGAACATGGGCAATCATTTCCTGGATATGGTAATTGTAAATTTTCTGTTGGTAGGTAGAATTGGAACATGAAATTTAAGGATGCTACCTCTGCTGCTCAAGCAGTGGCTGAGTTTGCAGAACATGCAAGCCTAGCTGCCAGAGTTGTTGTATAACTTTCGAGGCAATATTGTGTTGATGGTGGTGGTTCATGCCACTTAGGTTTCAATGAGGATAAGTTGGAACATGGGAAATCATTTCCTGGAGATGGTAATGGTAATTAATTTGTTGGCAGGCAGAATTGGAACATGATATTTAAGGATGCTACCTCTGCTGCTCAAGCAGCGGCTAAGTTTGCAGAACATGAAAGCCTAGCTGCCAGAGCTGTTGTAGAACTTTCAAGACAATATTGTGTTGATGATGGTGGTTCATGCCACTTATGTTTCAAGGATGAAAGGCTGGAACATGGGCAATAATTTCCTGGAGATGGTAATGGTAATTCTTCTGTTGGCAGGCAGAATTGGAACATGATATTTAAGGATGCTACCTCTACTGCTCAAGCAACGGCTGAGTTTGCAGAGCATGCAAGCCTAGCTGCCAGAGCTGTTGTAGAACTTTCAAGACAATACTATGATGATGATGGTGGTCAAGCCACTTAGGTTTCAAGGATGAAAGGCTGGAACATGGGCAATAATTTCCTGGAGATGGTAATGGTAATTCTTCTATTGGCAGGCAGAATTGGAACATGAAATTTAAGGATGCTACCTCTGCTGATCAAGCAGCGGCAGAATTTGCAGAACATGCAAGCCTAGCTGCCAGAGCTGTTGTAGAACTTTAAAGGCAATATTGTGTTGATGATGGTGGTTCATGCCACTTAGGTTTCAAGGATGAAAGATTGGAACATGGGCAATCATTTCATGGAGATTGTAATTGTAAATTGTTTGTTGGCAGGCAGAATTGGAACATGAAATTTAAGGATGCTACCTCTGCTGCTCAAGCAGTGGCTGAGTTTGCAGAACATGCAAGCCTAGCTGCCAGAGCTGTTGTATAACTTTCGAGGCAATATTGTGTTGATGATGGTGGTTCATGCCACTTAGGTTTCAATGAGGATAAGTTGGAACATGGGAAATCATTTCCTGGAGATGGTAATGGTAATTAATTTGTTGGCAGGCAGAATTGGAACATGATATTTAAGGATGCAACCTCTGCTGCTCAAGCAGCGGCTAAGTTTGCAGAACATGAAATCCTAGCTGCCAGAGCTGTTGTAGAACTTTCAAGACAATATTGTGTTGATGATGGTGGTTCATGCCACTTATGTTTCAAGGATGAAAGGCTGGAACATGGGCAATAATTTCCTGGAGATGGTAATGGTAATTCTTCTGTTGGCAGGCAGAATTGGAACATGATATTTAAGGATGCTACCTCTGCTGCTCAAGCAACGGCTGAGTTTATAGAGCATGCAAGCCTAGCTGCCAGAGCTGTTGTAGAACTTTCAAGACAATATTGTGATGATGATGGTGGTTCATGCCACTTAGGTTTCAAGGATGAAAGGCTGGAACATGGGCAATAATTTCCTGGAGATGGTAATGGTAATTCTTCTGTTGGCAGGCAGAATTGGAACATGAAATTTAAGGATGCTACCTCTGCTGATCAAGCAACGGCAGAGTTTGCAGAACATGCAAGCCTAGCTGCCAGAGTTGTTGTAGAACTTTAAAGGCAATATTGTGTTGATGATGGTGGTTCATGCCACTTAGGTTTCAAGGAGGAAAGATTGGAACATGGGCAATCATTTCCTGGATATGGTAATTGTAAATTTTCTATTGGCAGGTAGAATTGGAACATGAAATTTAAGGATGCTACCTCTGTTGCTCAAGCAGTGGCTGAGTTTGCAGAACATGCAAGCCTAGCTGCTAGAGCTATTGTATAACTTTCGAGGCAATATTGTGTTGATGGTGATGGTTCATGCCACTTAGGTTTCAATGAGGATAAGTTGGAACATGGGAAATCATTTCCTGGAGATGGTAATGGTAATTAATTTGTTGGCAGGCAGAATTGGAACATGATATTTAAGGATGCAACCTCTGCTGCTCAAGCAGGGGCTAAGTTTGCAGAACATGAAATCCTAGCTGCCAGAGCTGTTGTAGAACTTTCAAGACAATATTGTGTTGATGATGGTGGTTCATGCCACTTATGTTTCAAGGATGAAAGGCTGGAACATGGGCAATAATTTCCTGGAGATGGTAATGGTAATTCTTCTGTTGGCAGGCAGAATTGGAACATGATATTTAAGGATGCTACCTCTGCTGCTCAAGCAACGGCTGAGCTTGCAGAACATGCAAGCCTAGCTACCAGAGCTATTGTAGAACTTTAAAGGCAATATTGTGTTGATGATGGTGGTTCATGCCACTTAGGATTCAAGGATGAAAGGTTGGAACATGGGCAATCATTTCCTGGGGATGGTAATGGTAATTTTTCAGTTGGCAGGGAGAATTGGAACATGAAATTTAAGGATGCTACCACTGCTGCTCAAGCAACAGTTGAGTTTGCAGAGCATGCAAGCCTAGCTGCCAGAGCTGTTGTAGAACTTTCAAGACAATATTGTGTTGTTGATGATGGTTCATGCCACTTAGGTTTCTAGGATGAAAGGCTGGAACATGGGCAATCATTTCCTGGAGATGGTAATGGTAATTCTTCTGTTGGCAGGCAGAATTGGAACATGAAATTTAAGGATGCTACCTGTGCTGCTCAAGCAGCGTTTGAGCTTGCAGAACATGTAAGCCTAGCTGCCAGAGCTGTTGTAGAACTTTCAAGGCAATATTATGTTTATGATGGTGGTTCATGCCACTTAGGTTTCAAGGATGAAAGGCTGGAACATGGGAAATCATTTCCTGGAGATGGTAATGGTAATTCTTCTATTGGCAGGCAGAATTGGAACATGAAATTTAAGGATGCTACATGTGCTGCTCAAGCAGTGACTGAGCTTGCAGAACATGTAAGCCTAGCTGCCAGAGCTGTTGTAGAACATTCAAGGCAATATTGTGTTGAGGATGGTGGTTCATGCCACTTAGGTTTCAAGGATGAAATGTTGGAACATGGGCAATCATTTCCTAGAGATGGTAATGGTTATTTTTCTGTTGGCAGGCAGAATTGGAACATGAAATTTAAGGATGCTACCTTTGCTGCTCAAGCAACGGTTGAGTTTGCAAAGCATGCAAGCCTAGCTGCCAGAGCTGTTGTAGACCTTTCAAGGCAATATTGTGTTGATGATGGTGGTTCATGCCACTTAGGTTTCAAGGATGAAAGACTGGAACATGGGCAATCATTTCCTGGGGATGGTAATGGTAATTTTTCTGTTGGTAGACAGAATTGGAACATGAAATTTAAGGATGCTACCTCTGCTGCTCAAGCAGCGGCTGAGTTTGCAAAACATGGAAGCCTAGCTACCAGAGCTGTTGTAGAACTTTCAAGGCAATATTGTGTTGATAATGGTGGTTCATGCCACTTAGGTTTCAAGGATGAACGGTTGGAACATGGGCAATCATTTCCTGGGGATGGTAATCATAATTTTTCTGTTGACATGCAGAATGGGAACATGAAATTTAAGGATGCTACCTCTGCTGCTCAAGCAACGGCTGAGTTTGCAGAACATGGAAGCCTAACTACCAGAGCTGTTGTAGAACTTTCAAGGCAATATTGTGCTGATAATGGTGGTTCATGCCACTTAGGTTTCAAGGATGATAGGTTGGAACATGGGCAGTCATTTCCTGGAGATAGTAATGGTAGTTTATTTGTTGGCAGGCAAAATTGGAACATGAAATTTAAGGATTCTACCTCTGCTGCTCAAGTAGCGGCTAAGTTTGCAGAACATGCAAGCCTAGCGGCCAGAGCTGTTGTTGAACTTTCAAGGCAATATTGTGTTGATGATTGTGGTTTATGCCACTTAGGATACAAGGATGAAAGGTTGGAACATGGGCAATCATTTCCTGGGGATGGTAATGGTAATTTTTATGTTGGCAGGCAGAATTGGAACATGAAATTTAAGGATGCTACCTTTGCTGCTCAAGCAACGGTTGAGTTTGCAAAGCATGCAAGCCTAGCTGCCAGAGCTGTTGTAGACCTTTCAAGGCAATATTGTGTTGATAATGGTGGTTCATGCCACTTAGGTTTCAAGGATGAAAGACTGGAACATGGGCAATCATTTCCTGGGGATGGTAATGGTAATTTTTCTGTTGGCAGGCAGAATTGGAACATGAAATTTAAGGATGCTACCTCTGCTGCTCAAGCAGCGGCTGAGTTTGCAAAACATGGAAGCCTAGCTACCAGAGCTGTTGTAGAACTTTCAAGACAATATTGTGCTGATAATGGTGGTTCATGCCACTTAGGTTTCAAGGATGATAGGTTGGAACCTGGGCAGTCATTTCCTGGAGATAGTAATGGTAGTTTATTTGTTGGCAGGCAAAATTGGAACATGAAATTTAAGGATTCTACCTCTGCTGCTCAAGTAGCGGCTAAGTTTGCAGAACATGCAAGCCTAGCGGCCAGAGCTGTTGTTGAACTTTCAAGGCAATATTGTGTTGATGATTGTGGTTTATGCCACTTAGGATTCAAGGATGAAAGGTTGGAACATGGGCAATCATTTCCTGGGGATGGTAATGGTAATTTTTATGTTGGCAGGCAGAATTGGAACATGAAATTTAAGGATGCTACCTTTGCTTCTCAAGCAACGGTTGAGTTTGCAAAGCATGCAGGCCTAGCTGCCAGAGCTGTTGTAGACCTTTCAAGGCAATATTGTGTTGATGATGGTGGTTCATGCCACTTAGGTTTCAAGGATGAAAGACTGGAACATGGGCAATCATTTCCTGGGGATGGTAATGGTAATTTTTCTGTTGGCAGGCAGAATTGGAACATGAAATTTAAGGATGCTACCTCTGCTGCTCAAGCAGCGGCTGAGTTTGCAAAACATGGAAGCCTAGCTACCATAGCTGTTGTAGAACTTTCAAGGCAATATTGTGTTGATGATGGTGGTTCATGCCACTTAGGTTTCAAGGATGATAGGTTGGAACATGGGCTATCATTTCCTGGAGATGGTAATGATAATTTTTGTCGGCAGGCAAAATTGGAACATGAAATTTAAGGATGCTACCTCTGCTGCTCAAGCAGCGGCTAAGTTTGTAGAATATGAAAGCCTAGCGGCCAGAGCTGTTGTTGATCTTTCAAGGCAATATTGTGTTGATGATTGTGGTTCATGCCACTTAGGATTCAAGGATGAAAGGTTGGAACATGGGCAATCATTTCCTGGGGATGGTAATGGTAATTTTTCTGTTGGCAGGGAGAATTGGAACATGAAATTTAAGGATGCTACCACTGCTGCTCAAGCAACAGTTGAGTTTGCAGAGCATGCAAGCCTAGCTGCCAGAGCTGTTGTAGAACTTTCAAGACAATATTGTGTTGTTTATGGTGGTTCATGCCACTTAGGTTTCTAGGATGAAAGGCTGGAACATGGGCAATCATTTCCTGGAGATGGTAATGGTAATTCTTCTGTTGGCAGGCAGAATTGGAACATGAAATTTAAGGATGCTACCTGTGCTGCTCAAGCAGCGGCTGAGCTTGCAGAACATGTAAGCCTAGCTGCCAGAGCTGTTGTAGAACTTTCAAGGCAATATTGTGTTTATGATGGTGGTTCATGCCACTTAGGTTTCAAGGATGAAAGGCTGGAACATGGGCAATCATTTCCTGGAGATGGTAATGGTAATTCTTCTATTGGCAGGCAGAATTGGAACATAAAATTTAAGGATGCTACATGTGCTGCTCAAGCAGTGACTGAGCTTGCAGAACATGTAAGCCTAGCTGCCAGAGCTGTTGTAGAACATTCAAGGCAATATTGTGTTGAGGATGGTGGTTCATGCCACTTAGGTTTCAAGGATGAAATGTTGGAACATGGGCAATCATTTCCTAGAGATGGTAATGGTTATTTTTCTGTTGGCAGGCAGAATTGGAACATGAAATTTAAGGATGCTACCTTTGCTGCTCAAGCAACGGTTGAGTTTGCAAAGCATGCAAGCCTAGCTGCCAGAGCTGTTGTAGACCTTTCAAGGCAATATTGTGTTGATGATGGTGGTTCATGCCACTTAGGTTTCAAGGATGAAAGACTGGAACATGGGCAATCATTTCCTGGGCATGGTAATGGTAATTTTTCTGTTGGTAGACAGAATTGGAACATGAAATTTAAGGATGCTACCTCTGCTGCTCAAGCAGCGGCTGAGTTTGCAAAACATGGAAGCCTAGCTACCAGAGCTGTTGTAGAACTTTCAAGGCAATATTGTGTTGATAATGGTGGTTCATGCCACTTAGGTTTCAAGGATGAACGGTTGGAACATGGGCAATCATTTCCTGGGGATGGTAATCATAATTTTTCTGTTGACATGCAGAATGGGAACATGAAATTTAAGGATGCTACCTCTGCTGCTCAAGCAACGGCTGAGTTTGCAGAACATGGAAGCCTAGCTACCAGAGCTGTTGTAGAACTTTCAAGGCAATATTGTGCTGATAATGGTGGTTCATGCCACTTAGGTTTCAAGGATGATAGGTTGGAACATGGGCAGTCATTTCCTGGAGATAGTAATGGTAGTTTATTTGTTGGCAGGCAAAATTGGAACATGAAATTTAAGGATTCTACCTCTGCTGCTCAAGTAGCGGCTAAGTTTGCAGAACATGCAAGCCTAGCGGCCAGAGCTGTTGTTGAACTTTCAAGGCAATATTGTGTTGATGATTGTGGTTTATGCCACTTAGGATACAAGGATGAAAGGTTGGAACATGGGCAATCATTTCCTGGGGATGGTAATGGTAATTTTTATGTTGGCAGGCAGAATTGGAACATGAAATTTAAGGATGCTACCTTTGCTGCTCAAGCAACGGTTGAGTTTGCAAAGCATGCAAGCCTAGCTGCCAGAGCTGTTGTAGACCTTTCAAGGCAATATTGTGTTGATAATGGTGGTTCATGCCACTTAGGTTTCAAGGATGAAAGACTGGAACATGGGCAATCATTTCCTGGGGATGGTAATGGTAATTTTTCTGTTGGCAGGCAGAATTGGAACATGAAATTTAAGGATGCTACCTCTGCTGCTCAAGCAGCGGCTGAGTTTGCAAAACATGGAAGCCTAGCTACCAGAGCTGTTGTAGAACTTTCAAGACAATATTGTGCTGATAATGGTGGTTCATGCCACTTAGGTTTCAAGGATGATAGGTTGGAACCTGGGCAGTCATTTCCTGGAGATAGTAATGGTAGTTTATTTGTTGGCAGGCAAAATTGGAACATGAAATTTAAGGATTCTACCTCTGCTGCTCAAGTAGCGGCTAAGTTTGCAGAACATGCAAGCCTAGCGGCCAGAGCTGTTGTTGAACTTTCAAGGCAATATTGTGTTTATGATGGTGGTTCATGCCACTTAGGTTTCAAGGATGAAAGGCTGGAACATGGGCAATCATTTCCTGGAGATGGTAATGGTAATTCTTCTATTGGCAGGCAGAATTGGAACATAAAATTTAAGGATGCTACATGTGCTGCTCAAGCAGTGACTGAGCTTGCAGAACATGTAAGCCTAGCTGCCAGAGCTGTTGTAGAACATTCAAGGCAATATTGTGTTGAGGATGGTGGTTCATGCCACTTAGGTTTCAAGGATGAAATGTTGGAACATGGGCAATCATTTCCTAGAGATGGTAATGGTTATTTTTCTGTTGGCAGGCAGAATTGGAACATGAAATTTAAGGATGCTACCTTTGCTGCTCAAGCAACGGTTGAGTTTGCAAAGCATGCAAGCCTAGCTGCCAGAGCTGTTGTAGACCTTTCAAGGCAATATTGTGTTGATGATGGTGGTTCATGCCACTTAGGTTTCAAGGATGAAAGACTGGAACATGGGCAATCATTTCCTGGGGATGGTAATGGTAATTTTTCTGTTGGTAGACAGAATTGGAACATGAAATTTAAGGATGCTACCTCTGCTGCTCAAGCAGCGGCTGAGTTTGCAAAACATGGAAGCCTAGCTACCAGAGCTGTTGTAGAACTTTCAAGGCAATATTGTGTTGATAATGGTGGTTCATGCCACTTAGGTTTCAAGGATGAACGGTTGGAACATGGGCAATCATTTCCTGGGGATGGTAATCATAATTTTTCTGTTGACATGCAGAATGGGAACATGAAATTTAAGGATGCTACCTCTGCTGCTCAAGCAACGGCTGAGTTTGCAGAACATGGAAGCCTAGCTACCAGAGCTGTTGTAGAACTTTCAAGGCAATATTGTGCTGATAATGGTGGTTCATGCCACTTAGGTTTCAAGGATGATAGGTTGGAACATGGGCAGTCATTTCCTGGAGATAGTAATGGTAGTTTATTTGTTGGCAGGCAAAATTGGAACATGAAATTTAAGGATTCTACCTCTGCTGCTCAAGTAGCGGCTAAGTTTGCAGAACATGCAAGCCTAGCGGCCAGAGCTGTTGTTGAACTTTCAAGGCAATATTGTGTTGATGATTGTGGTTTATGCCACTTAGGATACAAGGATGAAAGGTTGGAACATGGGCAATCATTTCCTGGGGATGGTAATGGTAATTTTTATGTTGGCAGGCAGAATTGGAACATGAAATTTAAGGATGCTACCTTTGCTGCTCAAGCAACGGTTGAGTTTGCAAAGCATGCAAGCCTAGCTGCCAGAGCTGTTGTAGACCTTTCAAGGCAATATTGTGTTGATAATGGTGGTTCATGCCACTTAGGTTTCAAGGATGAAAGACTGGAACATGGGCAATCATTTCCTGGGGATGGTAATGGTAATTTTTCTGTTGGCAGGCAGAATTGGAACATGAAATTTAAGGATGCTACCTTTGCTGCTCAAGCAACGGTTGAGTTTGCAAAGCATGCAAGCCTAGCTGCCAGAGCTGTTGTAGACCTTTCAAGGCAATATTGTGTTGATGATGGTGGTTCATGCCACTTAGGTTTCAAGGATGAAAGACTGGAACATGGGCAATCATTTCCTGGGGATGGTAATGGTAATTTTTCTGTTGGTAGACAGAATTGGAACATGAAATTTAAGGATGCTACCTCTGCTGCTCAAGCAGCGGCTGAGTTTGCAAAACATGGAAGCCTAGCTACCAGAGCTGTTGTAGAACTTTCAAGGCAATATTGTGTTGATAATGGTGGTTCATGCCACTTAGGTTTCAAGGATGAACGGTTGGAACATGGGCAATCATTTCCTGGGGATGGTAATCATAATTTTTCTGTTGACATGCAGAATGGGAACATGAAATTTAAGGATGCTACCTCTGCTGCTCAAGCAACGGCTGAGTTTGCAGAACATGGAAGCCTAGCTACCAGAGCTGTTGTAGAACTTTCAAGGCAATATTGTGCTGATAATGGTGGTTCATGCCACTTAGGTTTCAAGGATGATAGGTTGGAACATGGGCAGTCATTTCCTGGAGATAGTAATGGTAGTTTATTTGTTGGCAGGCAAAATTGGAACATGAAATTTAAGGATTCTACCTCTGCTGCTCAAGTAGCGGCTAAGTTTGCAGAACATGCAAGCCTGGCGGCCAGAGCTGTTGTTGAACTTTCAAGGCAATATTGTGTTGATGATTGTGGTTTATGCCACTTAGGATACAAGGATGAAAGGTTGGAACATGGGCAATCATTTCCTGGGGATGGTAATGGTAATTTTTATGTTGGCAGGCAGAATTGGAACATGAAATTTAAGGATGCTACCTTTGCTGCTCAAGCAACGGTTGAGTTTGCAAAGCATGCAAGCCTAGCTGCCAGAGCTGTTGTAGACCTTTCAAGGCAATATTGTGTTGATAATGGTGGTTCATGCCACTTAGGTTTCAAGGATGAAAGACTGGAACATGGGCAATCATTTCCTGGGGATGGTAATGGTAATTTTTCTGTTGGCAGGCAGAATTGGAACATGAAATTTAAGGATGCTACCTCTGCTGCTCAAGCAGCGGCTGAGTTTGCAAAACATGGAAGCCTAGCTACCAGAGCTGTTGTAGAACTTTCAAGACAATATTGTGCTGATAATGGTGGTTCATGCCACTTAGGTTTCAAGGATGATAGGTTGGAACCTGGGCAGTCATTTCCTGGAGATAGTAATGGTAGTTTATTTGTTGGCAGGCAAAATTGGAACATGAAATTTAAGGATTCTACCTCTGCTGCTCAAGTAGCGGCTAAGTTTGCAGAACATGCAAGCCTAGCGGCCAGAGCTGTTGTTGAACTTTCAAGGCAATATTGTGTTGATGATTGTGGTTTATGCCACTTAGGATTCAAGGATGAAAGGTTGGAACATGGGCAATCATTTCCTGGGGATGGTAATGGTAATTTTTATGTTGGCAGGCAGAATTGGAACATGAAATTTAAGGATGCTACCTTTGCTCCTCAAGCAACGGTTGAGTTTGCAAAGCATGCAGGCCTAGCTGCCAGAGCTGTTGTAGACCTTTCAAGGCAATATTGTGTTGATGATGGTGGTTCATGCCACTTAGGTTTCAAGGATGAAAGACTGGAACATGGGCAATCATTTCCTGGGGATCGTAATGGTAATTTTTCTGTTGGCAGGCAGAATTGGAACATGAAATTTAAGGATGCTACCTCTGTTGCTCAAGCAGCGGCTGAGTTTGCAAAACATGGAAGCCTAGCTACCATAGCTATTGTAGAACTTTCAAGGCAATATTGTGTTGATGATGGTGGTTCATGCCACTTAGGTTTCAAGGATGATAGGTTGGAACATGGGCTATCATTTCCTGGAGATGGTAATGATAATTTTTGTCGGCAGGCAAAATTGGAACATGAAATTTAAGGATGCTACCTCTGCTGCTCAAGCAGCGGCTAAGTTTGTAGAATATGAAAGCCTAGCGGCCAGAGCTGTTGTTGATCTTTCAAGGCAATATTGTGTTGATGATTGTGGTTCATGCCACTTAGGATTCAAGGATGAAAGGTTGGAACATGGGCAATCATTTCCTGGGGATGGTAATGGTAATTTTTCTGTTGGCAGGGAGAATTGGAACATGAAATTTAAGGATGCTACCACTGCTGCTCAAGCAACAGTTGAGTTTGCAGAGCATGCAAGCCTAGCTGCCAGAGCTGTTGTAGAACTTTCAAGACAATATTGTGTTGTTTATGGTGGTTCATGCCACTTAGGTTTCTAGGATGAAAGGCTGGAACATGGGCAATCATTTCCTGGAGATGGTAATGGTAATTCTTCTGTTGGCAGGCAGAATTGGAACATGAAATTTAAGGATGCTACCTGTGCTGCTCAAGCAGCGGCTGAGCTTGCAGAACATGTAAGCCTAGCTGCCAGAGCTGTTGTAGAACTTTCAAGACAATATTGTGTTGATGATGGTGGTTCATGCCACTTAGGTTTCAAGGATGAAAGGCTGGAACATGGGCAATCATTTCCTGGAGATGGTAATGGTAATTCTTCTATTGGCAGGCAGAATTGGAACATAAAATTTAAGGATGCTACATGTGCTGCTCAAGCAGTGACTGAGCTTGCAGAACATGTAAGCCTAGCTGCTAGAGCTGTTGTAGAACATTCAAGGCAATATTGTGTTGAGGATGGTGGTTCATGCCACTTAGGTTTCAAGGATGAAATGTTGGAACATGGGCAATCATTTCCTAGAGATGATAATGGTTATTTTTCTGTTGGCAGGTAGAATTGGAACATGAAATTTAAGGATGCTACCTCTGCTGCTCAAGCAACGGTTGAGTTTGCAAAGCATGCAAGCCTAGCTGCCAGAGCTGTTGTAGACCTTTCAAGGCAATATTGTGTTGATGATGGTGGTTCATGCCACTTAGGTTTCAAGGATGAAAGACTGGAACATGGGCAATCATTTCCTGGGGATGGTAATGGTAATTTTTCTGTTGGCAGACAGAATTGGAACATGAAATTTAAGGATGCTACCTCTGCTGCTCAAGCAGCGGCTGAGTTTGCAAAACATGGAAACCTAGCTACCAGAGCTGTTGTAGAACTTTCAAGGCAACATTGTGTTGATGATGGTGGTTCATGCCACTCAGACTTCAAGGATGAAAGGTTGGAACATGGGCAATCATTTCCTGGGGATGGTAATCATAATTTTTCTGTTGACATGCAGAATGGGAACATGAAATTTAAGGATGCTACCTCTGCTGCTCAAGCAACGGCTGAGTTTGCAGAACATGGAAGCCTAGCTACCAGAGCTGTTGTAGAACTTTCAAGGCAATATTGTGCTGATAATGGTGGTTCATGCCACTTAGGTTTCAAGGATGATAGGTTGGAACATGGGCAGTCATTTCCTAGAGATAGTAATGGTAGTTTATTTGTTGGCAGGCAAAATTGGAACATGAAATTTAAGGATTCTACCTCTGCTGCTCAAGTAACGGCTAAGTTTGCAGAACATGCAAGCCTAGCGGCCAGAGCTGTTGTTGAACTTTCAAGGCAATATTGTGTTGTTGATTGTGGTTTATGCCACTTAGGATACTAGGATGAAAGGTTGGAACATAGGCAATCATTTCCTGGGGATGGTAATGGTAATTTTTATGTTGGCAGGCAGAATTGGAACATGAAATTTAAGGATGCTACCTTTGCTGCTCAAGCAACGGTTGAGTTTGCAAAGCATGCAAGCCTAGCTGCCAGAGCTGTTGTAGACCTTTCAAGGAAATATTGTGTTGATGATGGTGGTTCATGCCACTTAGGTTTCAAGGATGAAAGACTGGAACATGGGCAATCATTTCCTGGGGATGGTAATGGTAATTTTTCTGTTGGCAGGCAGAATTGGAACATGAAATTTAAGGATGCTACCTCTGCTGCTCAAGCAGCGGCTGAGTTTGCAAAACATGGAAGCCTAGCTACCAGAGCTGTTGTAGAACTTTGAAGGCAATATTGTGCTGATAATGGTGGTTCATGCCACTTAGGTTTCAAGGATGATAGGTTGGAACATAGGCAGTCATTTCCTGGAGATAGTAATGGTAGTTTATTTGTTGGCAGGCAAAATTGGAACATTAAATTTAAGGATTCTACCTCTGCTGCTCAAGTAGCGGCTAAGTTTGCAGAACATGCAAGCCTAGCGGCCAGAGCTGTTGTTGAACTTTCAAGGCAATATTGTGTTGATGATTGTGATTTATGCCACTTAGGATTCAAGGATGAAAGGTTGGAACATGGGCAATCATTTCCTGGGTATGGTAATGGTAATTTTTATGTTGGCAGGCAGAATTGGAACATGAAATTTAAGGATGCTACCTTTGCTGCTCAAGCAACGGTTGAGTTTGCAAAGCATGCAAGCCTAGCTGCCAGAGCTATTGTAGACCTTTCAAGGCAATATTGTGTTGATGATGGTGGTTCATGCCACTTAGGTTTCAAGGATGAAAGACTGGAACATGGGCAATCATTTCCTGGGGATGGTAAAGGTAATTTTTCTGTTGGCAGGCAGAATTGGAACATGAAATTTAATGATGCTACCTCTGGTGCTCAAGAGCGGCTGAGTTTGCAAAACATGGAAGCCTAGCTACCATAGCTGTTGTAGAACTTTCAAGGCAATTTTGTGTTGATGATGGTGGTTCATGCCACTTAGGTTTCAAGGATGATAGGTTGGAACATGGGCTATCATTTCTTGGAGATGGTAATGATAATTTTTGTCGGTAGACAAAATTGGAACATGCAATTTAAGGATTCTACCTATGCTGCTCAAGCAGCGGCTAAGTTTGCAGAATATGAAAGCCTAGCGGCCAGAGCTGTTGTTGATCTTTCAAGGCAATATTGTGTTGATGATTGTGGTTCATGCCACTTAGGATTCAAGGATGAAAGGTTGGAACATGGGCAATCATTTCCTGGGGATGGTAATGGTAATTTTTCTGTTGGCAGGCAGAATTGGAACATGAAATTTAAGGATGCTACCTCTGCTGCTCAAGCAACAGTTGAGTTTGCAGAGCATGCAAGCCTAGCTGCCAGAGCTGTTGTAGAACTTTCAAGACAATATTGTGTTGTTGATGGTGGTTCATGCCACTTAGGTTTCTAGGATGAAAGGCTGGAACATGGGCAATCATTTCCTGGAGATGGTAATGGAAATTCTTCTGTTGGCAGGCAGAATTGGAACATGAAATTTAAGGATGCTACCTGTGCTGCTCAAGCAGCGGCTGAGCTTGCAGAACATGTAAGCCTAGCTGCCAGAGCTGTTGTAGACCTTTCAAGGCAATATTGTGTTGATGATGGTGGTTCATGCCACTTAGGTTTCAATGATGATAGGTTGGAACATGGGCAATCATTTCCTGGGGATGGTAATGGTAATTTTTCTGTTGGCAGGCAGAATTGGAACATGAAATTTAAGGATGCTACCTCTGCTGCTCAAGCAACGGTTAAGTTTGCAGAGCATGCAAGCCTAGTTGCCAGAGCTGTTGTAGAACTTTCAAGACAATATTGTGTTGTTGATGGTGGTTCATGCCACTTAGGTTTCTAGGATGAATGGCTGGAACATGGGCAATCATTTCCTGGAGATAGTAATGGTAGTTTATTTGTTGGCAGGCAAAATTGGAACATTAAATTTAAGGATTCTACCTCTGCTGCTCAAGTAGCGGCTAAGTTTGCAGAACATGCAAGGCCTAGCGGCTAGAGCTGTTGTTGAACATTCAAGGCAATATTGTGTTGATGATTGTGGTTCATGCCACTTAGGATTCAAGGATGAAAGGTTGGAACATGGGCAATCATTTCCTGGGGATGGTAATGGTAATTTTTCTGTTGGCAGGCAGAATTGGAACATGAAATTTAAGGATGCTACCTCTGCTGCTCAAGCAACGGTTAAGTTTGCAGAGCATGCAAGCCTAGTTGCCAGAGCTGTTGTAGAACTTTCAAGACAATATTGTGTTGTTGATGGTGGTTCATGCCACTTAGGTTTCTAGGATGAAAGGCTGGAACATGGGCAATCATTTCCTGGAGATGGTAATGGTAATTCTTCTATTGGCAGGCAGAATTGGAACATGAAATTTAAGGATGCTACCTGTACTGCTCAAGCAGTGACTGAGCTTGCAGAACATGTAAGCCTAGCTGCCAGAGCTGTTGTAGACCTTTCAAGGCAATATTGTGTTGATGATGGTGGTTCATGCCACTTAGGTTTCAATGATGATAGGTTGGAACATGGGCAATCATTTCCTGGGGATGGTAATGGTAATTTTTCTGTTGGCAGGCAGAATTGGAACATGAAATTTAAGGATGCTACCTCTGCTGCTCAAGCAACGGTTAAGTTTGCAGAGCATGCAAGCCTAGTTGCCAGAGCTGTTGTAGAACTTTCAAGACAATATTGTGTTGTTGATGGTGGTTCATGCCACTTAGGTTTCTAGGATGAAAGGCTGGAACATGGGCAATCATTTCCTGGAGATAGTAATGGTAGTTTATTTGTTGGCAGGCAAAATTGGAACATTAAATTTAAGGATTCTACCTCTGCTGCTCAAGTAGCGGCTAAGTTTGCAGAACATGCAGGCCTAGCGGCTAGAGCTGTTGTTGAACATTCAAGGCAATATTGTGTTGATGATTGTGGTTCATGCCACTTAGGATTCAAGGATGAAAGGTTGGAACATGGGCAATCATTTCCTGGGGATGGTAATGGTAATTTTTCTGTTGGCAGGCAGAATTGGAACATGAAATTTAAGGATGCTACCTCTGCTGCTCAAGCAACGGTTAAGTTTGCAGAGCATGCAAGCCTAGTTGCCAGAGCTGTTGTAGAACTTTCAAGACAATATTGTGTTGTTGATGGTGGTTCATGCCACTTAGGTTTCTAGGATGAAAGGCTGGAACATGGGCAATCATTTCCTGGAGATGGTAATGGTAATTCTTCTATTGGCAGGCAGAATTGGAACATGAAATTTAAGGATGCTACCTGTACTGCTCAAGCAGTGACTGAGCTTGCAGAACATGTAAGCCTAGCTGCCAGAGCTGTTGTAGAACATTCAAGGCAATATTGTGTTGAGGATGGTGGTTCATGCCACTTAGGTTTCAAGGATGAAATGTTGGAACATGGGCAATCATTTCCTAGAGATGGTAATGGTAATTTTTCTGTTGGCAGGCAGAATTGGAACATGAAATTTAAGGATGCTACCTCTGCTGCTCAAGCAGCGACTGAGTTTCAGAACATGCAAGCCTAGCTGCCTGAGATATAGTAGAACTTTCAAGGCAATATTGTGTTGATGATGGTGGTTCATGCCACTTAGTTTTCAAGGATGAAAGGTTGAAAAATGGGCAATCATTTCCTAGAGATGGTAATGGTAATTTTTCTGTTGGCAGGCAGAATTGGAACATGAAATTTAGGATGCAACCACTGCTGCTCAAGCAGGGGATGAGTTTGTAGAATATGCAATCCTAGATGCCAGAGATGTTGTAGAACTTTCAAGGCAATATTGTGTTGATGATTGTGGTTCATGCCACTTAGGTTTCAAGGATGAAAGGTTGGAACATGGGCAATCATTTCCTGGGGATGGTAATGGTAATTTTTCTGTTGGCACGCAGAATTGGAACATGAAATTTAAGAATGCTACCTCTGCTGCACAAGCGGCGGCTAAGTTTGCAGAACATGCAAGCCTCGTGGCCATAGCTGTTGTTGAACTTTCAAGGCAATATTGTGTTGATGATTGTGGTTCATTCCACTTAGGATTCAAGGATTAAAGTTTGGAACATGGGCAATCATTTCTTGAATATTGTAATGGTAAATTTTATGTTGGCCAGCAGAATTGGAACAAGAAATATAAAGATGCTACCTCTGCTGATCAAGCAACGACTGAGTTTGCAGAACATGCAAGCCTAGCTACCAGAGCTGTTGTAGAACTTTAAAGGCATTATTGTGTTGATGATGGTGGTTCCTGCCACTTAGGTTTCAAGGATGAAAAATTGGAACATGGGCAATTATTTCCTGGATGTGGTAGTAGTAATGTTTCTATTAGCAGGCAGAATTGGAACGTGAAATTTAAGGATGCTACCTCTGTTGCCCAAGTAGTGGTTGATTTTGCAGAACATGCAAGCCTAGCTGCCAGAGCTATTGTAGAACTTTCAAGGCAATATTATGTTGATGATGGTGGTTTATGCTACTTAGGTTTCAAAGATGAAAGGTTGGAACATGGGCAATCATTTCCTGGAGATGGTAATTGTAATTATTCTGTTGGCAGGTAGAATAGGAACAAGAAATTTAAGGATGCTACCTCTACCGCTCAAGCAACGGCTGTGTTTGTAGAACATGCAGGCCTAGCTGCCAAAGCTATTATAGAACTTTCAAGACAATATTGAGTTGATGACGGTGGTTCATGCCACTTAGGTTTCAAGGATAAAAGGCTGGAACATGGGCAATCATTTCCTGGAGATGGTAATAGTAATTCTTCTGTTGGCAGGCAGAATTGGACCATAAAATTTAAGGATGCTACCTCTGCCGCTCAAGCAGCGGCTAAGTTTGCAGAACATGCAAGCCTACCTGCCAGAGCTGTTGTAGAACTTTCAAGACAATATTGTGTTGATGATGGTAGTTCATGCCACTTAGGTTTCAAGGATGAAAGGTTGGAACATGGGCAATCATTTCCTGAAGATGGTAATGGTAAATTTTCTGTTGGCCAGTAGAATTGGAACATGAAATTTAAGGATGCTACCTCTGCTGATCAAGCAGTGGCTGAGTTTGCAGAACATGCAAGCCTAGCTGCCACAGGTGTTGTAGAACTTTAAAGGCAATATTCTGTTGATTATGGTGGTTCATGCCACTTAGGTTTCAAGGATGAAAGATAGGAACATGGGCAATCATTTCCTGGAGATGGTAATGGTAATTTTTCTGTTGGCAGGAAAAATTGGAACATGAAATTTAAGTATGCTACCTCTGCTGCTCAAGCAGCGGCTGTGTTTGCAGAACATGTAAGCCTAGCTGCCAGAGCTGTTGTAGAACTTTCAAGGCAATATTGTGTTGATGATGGTGGTTCATGCCACTTAGGTTTCAATGATGATAGGTTGGAACATGGGCAATCATTTCCTGGAGATGGTAATGGTAATTTTTTTTGGCAGGCAGAATTGGAACATGAAATTTAAGGATGCTACCTCTGCTGCTCAAGCAGCGGCTGTGTTTGCAGAACATGCAAGCCTAGCTGCCAGAGCTGTTGTAGAACTTTCAAGTCAATATTGTGTTGATGATGGTGGTTCATGCCACTTAGATTTCAATGATGATAGGTTGGAACATGGGCAATAATTTCCTAGAGATGGTAATGGTAATTATTTTGTTGGCAGGCAGAATTGGAACATGAAATTTAAGGATGCTACCTCTGCTGCTCAAGCATCGGCTAAGTTTGCAGAACATGCAAGCCTAGCTGCCAAAGCTATTGTTGAACTTTCAAGGTAATATTTTGTTGATGATGGTGGTTCATGCCACTTATGTTTCAAGGATGAAAGGTTGGAACATGGGCAATCATTTCCTGGAGATGGTAATTGTAATTTTTCGGTTGGCACGCAGAATTGGAACATGAAATTTATGGTTGCTACCTCTGCTGCTCAAGCAGCGGCTCAGCTTGCAGAACATGCAAGCCTAGCAGCCAGAGCTGTTGTAGAACTTTCAAGGCAATATTGTGGTGATGATGGTGGTTCATGCCACTTAGGTTTCAAGGATGAAACGTAGAAACATGGGCAATCATTTCCTGGGGATATTAATGGTAATTTTTCTGTTGGCAGGCAGAATTGGAACATGAAATTTAAGGATGCTACCTTTGCTGCTCAAGCAGCGGCTGAGTTTGCAGAACATGCAAGCCTAGCTACTAGAGCTGTGGTAGAACTTTCAAGGCAATATTGTGTTGATGATGGTGGTTCACGCCACTTAGGTTTCAAGGTTGAAACGTTGGAACATGGGTAATCATTTCCTAGAGATGGTAATGGTAATTTTTCTATTGGCAGGCAGAATTGGAACATGAAATTTAAATTTGCTACCACTATTGCTCAAGTACGGGATGAGTTTGTAGAATATGCAAGCCTAGCTGCCAGAGCTGTTGTAGAACTTTCAAGGCAATATTGTGATGATGATTGTGGTTTATGCCACTTAGGTTTCAAGGATGAAAGGTTGGAACATGG
The DNA here is from genome assembly GCF_000390325.3 of Nicotiana tomentosiformis. Classification (NCBI taxonomy): domain Eukaryota; kingdom Viridiplantae; phylum Streptophyta; class Magnoliopsida; order Solanales; family Solanaceae; genus Nicotiana; species Nicotiana tomentosiformis. Next base: position 614,324 of record NW_027174560.1, read on the forward strand.
GCAATCATTTCCTGGGGATGGTAATGGTAATTTTTCTGTTGGCAGGCAGAATTGGAACATGAAATTTAAGGATGCTACCTCTGCTGCTCAAGCAGCAGCTGAGCTTGCAGAACATGCAAGCCTAGCTACCAGAGCAGTTGTAGAACTTTCAAGGCAATATTGTGTTGATGACGGTGGTTCATGCCACTTAGGTTTCAAGGATGATAGGTTGGAACATGGGCAATCATTTCCAGGAGATGGTAATGGTAATTTATTTGTTGGCAGGCAAAATTGGAACATGAAATTTAAGGATGCTACCTCTGCTGCTCAAGCAGCGGCTAAGTTTGCAGAACATGCAAGCCTAGCGGACAGAGCTGTTGTTGAACTTTCAAGGCAATATTGTGTTGATGATTGTGGTTCATGCCACTTAGGATTCAAGGAAGAAAGGTTGGAACATGGGCAATCATTTCCTGGGGATGGTAATGGTAATTGTTCTGTTGGCAGGCAGAATTGGAACATGAAATTTAAGGATGCTACCTCTACTGCTCAAGCAACGGTTGAGTTTGCAGAGCATGCAACCCTAGCTGCCAGAGCTGTTGTAGAACTTTCAAGACAATATTGTGTTGATGATGGTGGTTCACGCCACTTAGGTTTCAAGGATGAAAGGCTGGAACATGGGCAATCATTTCCTAGAGATGGTAATGGTAATTCTTCTGTTGGCATGCAGAATTGGAACATGAAATTTAAGGATGCTACCTCTGCTGCTCAAGCAACGGCTAAGTTTGCAGAATATGCAAGCCCCAGAGATGTTGTAGACCTTTCAAGGCAATATTGTGTTGATGATGGTGGTTCATACCACTTAGGTTTCAAGTATGAAAGTTTGGAACAAGGGCAATCATTTCCTGAAGATGATAATGTTAAATTTTCTGTTGGCCAGCAGAATAGGAACAAGAAATTTAAGGATGCTACCACTGCTGCTCAAGCACGGGATGAGTTTGTAGAATATGTAAGCCTAGCTGCCAGAGATGTTGTAGAACTTTCAAGGCAATATTGTGTTGATGATTTTTGTTCATGTTACTTAGGTTTCAAGGATGAAAGGTTGGAACATGGGCAATCATTTCCTGGGGATAGTAATGGTAATTTTTCTGTTGGCAGGCAGAATTGGAACATGAAATTTAAGGATGCTACCACTGCTGCTCAAGCAGGGGATGAGTTTGTAGAATATGCAAGCCTAGATGCCAGAGGTGTCGTAGAACTTTCAAGGCAATATTGTGATGATGATTGTGGTTTATGCCACTTAGGTTTCAAGGATGAAAGGTTGGAACATGGGCAATCATTTCCCGGGGATGGTAATGGTAATTTTTCTGTTGGCAGGCAGAATTGGAACATGAAATTTAAGGATGCTACCTCTGCTGCTCAAGCAGCGGCTGAGCTTGCAGAACATGCAAGCCTAGCTACCAGAGCTATTGTAGAACTTTCAAGGCAATATTGTGTTGATGACAGTGGTTCATGCCACTTAGGTTTCAAGGATGATAGGTTGGAACATGGGCAATCATTTCCAGGAGAAGGTAATGGTAATTTATTTGTTGGCAGGCAAAATTGGAACATGAAATTTAAGGATGCTACCTCTGCTGCTCAAGCAGCGGCTAAGTTTGCAGAACATGCAAGCCTAGCGGCCAGAGCTGTTGTTGAACTTTCAAGGCAATATTGTGTTGATGATTGTGGTTCATGCCACTTAGGATTCAAGGATGAAAGGTTGGAACATGGGCAATCATTTCCTGGGGATGGTAATGGTAATTGTTCTGTTGGCAGGCAGAATTGGAACATGAAATTTAAGGATGCTACCTCTACTGCTCAAGCAACGGTTGAGTTTGCAGAGCATGCAACCCTAGCTGCCAGAGATATTGTAGAACTTTCAAGACAATATTGTGTTGATGATGGTGGTTCACGCCACTTAGGTTTCAAGGATGAAAGGCTGGAACATGGGCAATCATTTCCTAGAGATGGTAATGGTAATTCTTCTGTTGGCATGCAGAATTGGAACATGAAATTTAAGGATGCTACCTCTGCTGCTCAAGCAGCGGCTAAGTTTGCAGAACATGCAAGCCCCAGAGATGTTGTAGACCTTTCAAGGCAATATTGTGTTGATGATGGTGGTTCATACCACTTAGGATTCAAGTATGAAAGTTTGGAACTAGGGCAATCATTTCCTGAAGATGATAATGTTAAATTTTCTGTTGGCCAGCAGAATAGGAACAAGAAATTTAAGGATGCTACCACTGCTGCTCAAGCACGGGATGAGTTTGTAGAATATGTAAGCCTAGCTGCCAGAGATGTTGTAGAACTTTCAAGGTAATGTTGTGTTGATGATTTTTGTTCATGTTACTTAGGTTTCAAGGATGAAAGGTTGGAACATGGGCAATCATTTCTTGGGGATAGTAATGGTAATTTTTCTGTTGGCAGGTAGAATTGGAACATGAAATTTAAGGATGCTACCACTGCTGCTCAAGCAGGGGATGAGTTTGTAGAATATGCAAGCCTAGATGCCAGAGGTGTCGTAGAACTTTCAAGGCAATATTGTGATGATGATTGTGGTTTATGCCACTTAGGTTTCAAGGATGAAAGGTTGGAACATGGGCAATCATTTCCTGGGGATGGTAATGGTAATTTTTCTGTTGGCAGGGAGAATTGGAACATGAAATTTAAGGATGCTACCTCTGCTGCTCAAGCAGCGGCTGAGCTTGCAGAACATGCAAGCCTAGCTACCAGAGCTATTGTAGAACTTTCAAGGCAATATTGTGTTGATGACAGTGGTTCATGCCACTTAGGTTTCAAGGATGATAGGTTGGAACATGGGCAATCATTTCCAGGAGAAGGTAATGGTAATTTATTTGTTGGCAGGCAAAATTGGAACATGAAATTTAAGGATGCTACCTCTGCTGCTCAAGCAGCGGCTAAGTTTGCAGAACATGCAAGCCTAGCGGCCAGAGCTGTTGTTGAACTTTCAAGGCAATATTGTGTTGATGATTGTGGTTCATGCCACTTAGGATTCAAGGATGAAAGGTTGGAACATGGGCAATCATTTCCTGGGGATGGTAATGGTAATTGTTCTGTTGGCAGGCAGAATTGGAACATGAAATTTAAGGATGCTACCTCTACTGCTCAAGCAACGGTTGAGTTTGCAGAGCATGCAACCCTAGCTGCCAGAGCTGTTGTAGAACTTTCAAGACAATATTGTGTTGATGATGGTGGTTCACGCCACTTAGGTTTCAAGGATGAAAGGCTGGAACATGGGCAATCATTTCCTAGAGATGGTAATGGTAATTCTTCTGTTGGCATGCAGAATTGGAACATGAAATTTAAGGATACTACCTCTGCTGCTCAAGCAGCGGCTAAGTTTGCAGAACATGCAAGCCCCAGAGATGTTGTAGACCTTTCAAGGCAATATTGTGTTGATGATGGTGGTTCATACCACTTAGGTTTCAAGTATGAAAGTTTGGAACTAGGGCAATCATTTCCTGAAGATGATAATGTTAAATTTTCTGTTGGCCAGCAGAATAGGAACAAGAAATTTAAGGATGCTACCACTGCTGCTCAAGCACGGGATGAGTTTGTAGAATATGTAAGCCTAGCTGCCAGAGATGTTGTAGAACTTTCAAGGCAATATTGTGTTGATGATTTTTGTTCATGTTACTTAGGTTTCAAGGATGAAAGGTTGGAACATGGGCAATCATTTCCTGGGGATAGTAATGGTAATTATTCTGTTGGCAGGCAGAATTGGAACATGAAATTTAAGGATGCTACCTTTGCTGCTCAAGCAGCGGCTGAGTTTGCAGAACATGCAAGCCTAGCTACTAGAGCTGTTATAGAACTTTCAAGGCAATATTGTGTTGATGATGGTGGTTCACGCCACTTAGGTTTTAAGGTTGAAACGTTGGAACATGGGTAATCATTTCCTAGAGATGGTAATGGTAATTTTTCTATTGGCATGCAGAATTGGAACATGAAATTTAAATTTGCTACCACTACTGCTCAAGCACGGGATGAGTTTGTAGAATATGCAAGCCTAGCTGCCAGAGCTGTTGTAGAACTTTCAAGGCAATATTGTGTTGATGATTGTGGTTCATGCCACTAAGGTTTCAAGGATGAAAGGTTGGAACATGGGCAATAATTTCCTGGGGATGGTAATGGTAATTTTTCTGTTGGCAGGCAGAATTGGAACATGAAATTTAAGGATGCTACCTTTGCTGCTCAAGCAGCGGCTGAGTTTGCAGAACATGCAAGCCTTGCTACCAAAGCTGTTGTAGAACTTTCAAGGCAATATTGTGTTGATGATGGTGGTTCATGCCTCTTAGGTTTCAAGGATGATAGGTTGGAACATGGGCAATCATTTCCTGGAGATGGTAATGGTAATGTTTTTGTTGGCAGGCAAAATTGGAACATGAAATTTAAGGATGATACCTCTGCTGCTCAAGCAGCGGCTAAGTTTGCAGAACATGCAAGCCTAGCGGCCAGAGCTGTTGTTGAACATTCAAGGCAATATTGTGTTGATGATTGTGGTTCATGCCACTTAGGATTCAAGGATGAAAGGTTGAAACATGGGCAATCATTTCCTAGGGATGGTAATGGTAATTTTTCTGTTGGCAGGCAGAATTAGAACATGAAATTTAAGGATGCTACCTCTACTGCTCAAGCAATGGTTTAGTTTGCAGAGCATGCAACCCTAGCTGCCCGAGTTGTTGTAGAACTTTCAAGACAATATTGTGTTGATGATGGTGGTTCATGCTACTTAGGTTGCAAGGATGAAAGGCAAGAACATGGGCAATCATTTCCTGGAGATGGTAATGGTAATTCTTCTGTTGGCATGCAGAATTGTAACATGAAATTTAAGGATGCTACCTCTGCTGCTCAAGCAGTGGCTAAGTTTGCAGAACATGCAAGCCCCAGAGATGTTGTAGACCTTTCAAGGCAATATTGTGTTGATGATGGTGGTTAATGCCCCTTAGGTTTCAAGTATGAAAGGTTGGAACATGGGCAATCATTTTCTGAAGATGGTAATGTTAAATTTTCTGTTGGCCAGCAGAATAGGAACATGAAATTTAAGGATGCTACCACTGCTGCTCAAGCACGGGATGAGTTTGTAGAATATGCAAGCCTAGCTGCCAGAGTTGTTGTAGAACTTTCAAGGCAATATTGTGTTGATCATTGTGGTTCATGTTACTTAGCTTTCAAGGATGAAAGGTTGGAACATGGGCAATCATTTCCTGGGGATTGTAATGGTAATTTTTCTGTTGGCAGGCAGAATTGGAACATGAAATTTAAGGATGCTACCTTTGCTGCTCAAGCAGCGGCTGAGTTTGCAGAACATGCAAGCCTAGCTACTAGAGCTGTTGTAGAACTTTCAAGGCAATATTGTGTTGATGATGGTGGTTCATGCCACTTAGGTTTCACGGTTGAAAGGTTGGAACATGGGCAATCATTTCCTAGGGATGGTAATGGTAATTTTTCTGTTGGCAGGCAGAATTGGAACATGAAATTTAAGGATGCTACCTCTACTGCTCAAGCAACGGTTGAGTTTGCAGAGTATGCAACCCTAGCTGCCAGAGTTGTTGTAGAACTTTCAAGACAATATTGTGTTGATGATGGTGGTTCACGCCACTTAGGTTTCAAGGATGAAAGACTGGAACATGGGCAATCATTTCCTGGAGATGGTAATGGTAATTCTTCTGTTGGCATGCAGAATTGGAACATGAAATTTAAGGATGCTACCTCTGCTGCTCAAGAAGCGACTAAGTTTGCAGAACATGCAAGCCCCAGAGATGTTGTAGACCTTTCAAGGCAATATTGTGTTGATGATGGTGGTTCATGCCACTTAGGTTTCAAGTATGAAAGGTTGGAACATGGGCAATCATTTCCTGAAGATGGTAATGTTTAATTTTCTGTTGGCCAGCAGAATAGGAACATGAAATTTAAGGATGCTACCACTGCTGCTCAAGCACGAGATGAGTTTGTAGAATATGCAAGCGTAGCTGCCAGAGCTGTTGTAGAACTTTCAAGGCAATATTGTGTTGATGATTCTGGTTCATGTTACTTAGCTTTCAAGGATGAAAGGTTGGAACATGGGCAATCATTTCCTGGGGATTGTAATGGTAATTTTTTTGTTGGCAGGCAAAATTGGAACATGAAATTTAAGGATGCTACCTTTGCTGCTCAAGCAGCGGCTGAGTTTGCAGAACATGCAAGCCTAGCTACTAGAGCTGTTGTAGAACTTTCAAGGCAATATTGTGTTGATGATGGTGGTTCATGCCACTCAGGTTTCAAGGATGAAACTTTGGAACATGGGCAATCATTTCCTAGAGATGGTAATGGTAATTTTTCTGTTGGTAGGCAGAATTGGAACATGAAATTTAAGGATGCTACCTCTGCTGCTCAAGCAGCGGCTAAGTTTGCAGAACATGCAAGCCTAGCTGCCAGAGCTGTTGTAGAACTTTCTAGGCAATATTGTGTTGATGATGGTGGTTCATGCCACTTATGTTTCAATTATGATAAGTTGGAACATGGGCAATCATTTCAAAGAGATGGTAATGTTAATTTTTCTGTTGGCAGGCAGAATTGGAACATGAAATTTAAGGATTCTACCACTGCTGCTCAAGCAGCGGCGGAGTTTGCAGAACATGCAAGCCTAGCTACTAGAGCTGTTGTAGAACTTTCAAGGCAATATTATGTTGATGATGGTGGTTCATGCCACTTAGGTTTCAAGGATGATAGGTTGGAACATGGGCAATCATTTCCTGGAGATGGTAATGGTAATTTTTTTGTTGGCAGGCAAAATTGGAACATGAAATTTAAGGATGCTACCTTTGCTGCTCAAGCAGTGGCTAAGTTTGCAGAACATTCTAGCCTAGCGGCCAGAGCTGTTGTTGAACTTTAAAGGAAATATTGTGTTGATGATGGTGGTTCATGCCACTTAGTTTTCAAAGATGAAAGGTTGGAAAACGGGCAATCATTTCATAGAGTTGGTAATGGTAATTTTTATGTGGGCAGGCAGAATTGAAACATGAAATTTAAGGATGCTACCACTGCTGCTCAAGCACGGGATGATTTTGTAGAATATGCAAGCCTAGCTGCCAAAGCTGTTGTAGAACTTTCAAGGCAATATTGTGTTGATCATTGTGGTTCATGTTACATAGCTTTCAAGGATGAAAGGTTGGAACATGGGCAATCATTTCCTGGGGATTGTAATGGTAATTTTTCTGTTGGCAGGCAGAATTGGAACATGAAATTTAAGGATGCTACCTTTGCTGCTCAAGCAGCGGCTGAGTTTGCAAAACATGCAAGCCTAGCTACTAGAGCTGTTGTAGAACTTTCAAGGCAATATTGTGTTGATGATGGTGGTTCATGCCACTTAGGTTTTACGGTTGAAAGGTTGGAACATGGGCAATCATTTCCTAGGGATGGTAATGGTAATTTTTCTGTTGGCAGGCAGAATTGGAACATGAAATTTAAGGATGCTACCTCTACTGCTCAAGCAACGGTTGAGTTTGCAGAGCATGCAACCCTAGCTGCCCGAGTTGTTGTAGAACTTTCAAGACAATATTGTGTTGATGATGGTGGTTCATGCTACTTAGGTTGCAAGGATGAAAGGCTGGAACATGGGCAATCATTTCCTGGAGATGGTAATGGTAATTCTTCTGTTGGCATGCAGAATTGTAACATGAAATTTAAGGATGCTACCTCTGCTGCTCAAGCAGTGGCTAAGTTTGCAGAACATGCAAGCCCCAGAGATGTTTTAGACCTTTCAAGGCAATATTGTGTTGATGATGGTGGTTAATGCCCCTTAGGTTTCAAGTATGAAAGGTTGGAACATGGGCAATCATTTCCTGAAGATGGTAATGTTAAATTTTCTGTTGGCCAGCAGAATAGGAACATGAAATTTAAGGATGCTACCACTGCTGCTCAAGCACGGGATGAGTTTGTAGAATATGCAAGCCTAGCTGCCAGAGCTGTTGTAGAACTTTCAAGGCAATATTGTGTTGATCATTGTGGTTCATGTTACTTAGCTTTCAAGGATGAAAGGTTGGAACATGGGCAATCATTTCCTGGGGATTGTAATGGTAATTTTTCTGTTGGCAGGCAGAATTGGAACATGAAATTTAAGGATGCTACCTTTGCTGCTCAAGCAGCGGCTGAGTTTGCAGAACATGCAAGCCTAGCTACTAGAGCTGTTGTAGAACTTTCAAGGTAATATTGTGTTGATGATGGTGGTTTATGCCACTTAGGTTTCACGGTTGAAAGGTTCGAACATGGGCAATCATTTCCTAGGGATGGTAATGGTAATTTTTCTGTTGGCAGGCAGAATTGGAACATGAAATTTAAGGATGCTACCTCTACTGCTCAAGCAACGGTTGAGTTTGCAGAGCATGCAACCCTAACTGCCAGAGTTGTTGTAGAACTTTCAAGACAATATTGTGTTGATGATGGTGGTTCACGCCACTTAGGTTTCAAGGATGAAAGACTGGAACATGGGCAATCATTTCCTGGAGATGGTAATGGTAATTCTTCTGTTGGCATGCAGAATTGGAACATGAAATTTAAGGATGCTACCTCTGCTGCTCAAGCAGCGACTAAGTTTGCAGAACATGCAAGCCCCAGAGATGTTGTAGACCTTTCAAGGCAATATTGTGTTGATGATGGTGGTTCATGCCACTTAGGTTTCAAGTATGAAAGGTTGGAACATGGGCAATCATTTCCTGAAGATGGTAATGTTTAATTTTCTGTTGGCCAGCAGAATAGGAACATGAAATTTAACGATGCTACCACTGCTGCTCAAGCACGAGATGAGTTTGTAGAATATGCAAGCCTAGCTGCCAGAGCTGTTGTAGAACTTTCAAGGCAATATTGTGTTGATGATTCTGGTTCATGTTACTTAGCTTTCAAGGATGAAAGGTTGGAACATGGGCAATCATTTCCTGGGGATTGTAATGGTAATTTTTCTGTTGGCAGGCAAAATTGGAACATGAAATTTAAGGATGCTACCTTTGCTGCTCAAGCAGCGGCTGAGTTTGCAGAACATGCAAGCCTAGCTACTAGAGCTGTTGTAGAACTTTCAAGGCAATATTGTGTTGATGATGGTGGTTCATGCCACTTAGGTTTCAAGGATGAAACTTTGGAACATGGGCAATCATTTCCTAGAGATGGTAATGGTAATTTTTCTGTTGGTAGGCAGAATTGGAACATGAAATTTAAGGATGCTACCTCTGCTGCTCAAGCAGCGGCTAAGTTTGCAGAACATGCAAGCCTAGCTGCCAGAGCTGTTGTAGAACTTTCTAGGCAATATTGTGTTGATGATGGTGGTTCATGCCACTTATGTTTCAATTATGATAAGTTGGAACATGGGCAATCATTTCATAGAGATGGTAATGTAAATTTTTCTGTTGGCAGGCAGAATTGGAACATGAAATTTAAGGATTCTACCACTGCTGCTCAAGCAGCGGCGGAGTTTGCAGAACATGCAAGCCTAGCTACTAGAGCTGTTGTAGAACTTTCAAGGCAATATTATGTTGATGATGGTGGTTCATGCCACTTAGGTTTCAAGGATGATAGGTTGGAACATGGGCAATCATTTCCTGGAGATGGTAATGGTAATTTTTTTGTTGGCAGGCAAAATTGGAACATGAAATTTAAGGATGCTACCTTTGCTGCTCAAGCAGTGGCTAAGTTTGCAGAACATTCTAGCCTAGCGGCCAGAGCTGTTGTTGAACTTTAAAGGAAATATTGTGTTGATGATGGTGGTTCATGCCACTTAGTTTTCAAAGATGAAAGGTTGGAAAATGGGCAATCATTTCATAGAGATGGTAATGGTAATTTTTATGTGGGCAGGCAAAATTGAAACATGAAATTTAAGGATGCTACCACTGCTGCTCAAGCACGGGATGATTTTGTAGAATATGCAAGCGTAGCTGCCAAAGCTGTTGTAGAACTTTCAAGGCAATATTGTGTTGATCATTGTGGTTCATCTTACTTAGCTTTCAAGGATGAAAGGTTGGAACATGGGCAATCATTTCCTGGGGATTGTAATGGTAATTTTTCTGTTGGCAGGCAGAATTGGAACATGAAATTTAAGGATGCTACCTTTGCTGCTCAAGCAGCGGCTGAGTTTGCAGAACATGCAAGCCTAGCTACTAGAGCTGTTGTAGAACTTTCAAGGCAATATTGTGTTGATGATGGTGGTTCATGCCACTTAGGTTTCACGGTTGAAAGGTTGGAACATGGGCAATCATTTCCTAGGGATGGTAATGGTAATTTTTCTGTTGGCAGGCAGAATTGGAACATGAAATTTAAGGATGCTACCTCTACTGCTCAAGCAACGGTTGAGTTTGCAGAGCATGCAACCCTAGCTGCCAGAGTTGTTGTAGAACTTTCAAGACAATATTGTGTTGATGATGGTGGTTCACGCCACTTAGGTTTCAAGGATGAAAGACTGGAACATGGGCAATCATTTCCTGGAGATGGTAATGGTAATTCTTCTGTTGGCATGCAGAATTGGAACATGAAATTTAAGGATGCTGCCTCTGCTGCTCAAGCAGCGACTAAGTTTGCAGAACATGCAAGCCCCAGAGATGTTGTAGACCTTTCAAGGCAATATTGTGTTGATGATGGTGGTTCATGCCACTTAGGTTTCAAGTATGAAAGGTTGGAACATGGGCAATCATTTCCTGAAGATGGTAATGTTAAATTTTCTGTTGGCCAGCAGAATAGGAACATGAAATTTAAGGATGCTACCACTGCTGCTCAAGCACGGGATGAGTTTGTAGAATATGCAAGCCTAGCTGCCAGAGCTATTGTAGAACTTTCAAGGCAATATTGTGTTGATGATTCTGGTTCATGTTACTTAGCTTTCAAGGATGAAAGGTTGGAACATGGGCAATCATTTCCTGGGGATTGTAATGGTAATTTTTCTGTTGGCAGGCAGAATTGGAACATGAAATTTAAGGATGCTACCTTTGCTGCTCAAGCAGCGGCTGAGTTTGCAGAACATGCAAGCCTAGCTACTAGAGCTGTTGTAGAACTTTCAAGGCAATATTGTGTTGATGATGGTGGTTCATGCCACTTAGGTTTCAAGGATGATAGGTTGTAACATGGGCAATCATTTCCTGGAGATGGTAATGGTAATAATTTTATTGGCAGGCAAAATTGGAACATGAAATTTAAGGATGCTACCTCTGCTGCTCAAGCAGCGACTAAGTTTGCTGAACATGGAAGCCTAGCGGCCAGAGCTGTTGTTGAACTTTCAAGGCAATATTGTGTTGATGATGGTGGTTCATGCAACTTAGGTTTCAAGGATGAAAGGTTGGAACATGGGAAATCATTTCCTAGAGATGGTAATGGTAATTTTTCTGTTGCCAGGCAGAATTGGAACATGAAATTTAAGGATGCTACCACTGCTGCTCAAGCACGAGATGAGTCTGTAGAATATGCAAGCCTAGCTGCCAGAGCTGTTGTAGAACTTTCAAGGCAATATTGTGTTGATGATTATGGTTCATGCCACTAAGGTTTCAAGGATGAAAGGTTGGAACATGGGCAATCATTTCCTGTGGATGGTAATGGTAATTTTTCTGTTGGGAGGCAGAATTGGAACATAATATTTGAGGATGCTACCTTTGCTGCTCAAGGAGCGGCTGAGTTTAGAGAACATGCAAGTCTTGCTACTAAAGCTGTTGTAGAACTTTCAAGGCAATATTGTGTTGATGATGGTGGTTCATGCCACTTAGGTTTCAAGGATGATAGGTTGGAACATGGGCAAACATTTCCTGGAGATGGTAATGGTAATTTTTTTATTGGCAGGCAAAATTGGAACATGAAATTTAAGGATGCTACCTCTGCTGCTCAAGTAGCGACTGAGTTTGCAGAACATGCAAGCCTAGCTAAAAGAGATGTAGTAGAACTTTCAAAGAAATATTCTGCTGATGATGGTGGTTCATGCCACTTAGTTTTTAAGTATGAAAGATTGGAACATGGGCAATCATTTCCTAGAGATGGTAATGGTAATTTTTCTTTTGGCAGGCAGAATTGGAACATGAAATTTAAGGATGCTACCTCTGCTCCTCAAGCAGCGGCTGAGTTTGCAGAACTTGCAAGCCTAGCTACCAGAGCTGTTGTAGAACTTTCAAGGCAATATTGTTTTGATGATGGTGGTTCATGCCACTTAGGTTTCAAGGATGAAAGGTTGGAACATGGGCAATCATTTCCTAGAGATAGTAATGGTAATTTTTCTATTGGCAGGCAGAATTGGAACATAAAATTTAAGGATGCTACCTCTGCTGCTCAAGCAGCGGCTGAGTTTGCAGAATATAAAAGCCTAGCTGCCAGAGCTGTTGTAGAAATTTCAAGGCAATATAGTGTTGATGATGGTGGTTCATGACACTTAGGTTTCAAGGATGAAACCTTGGAACATGGGCAATCATTTCCTAGAGATGGTAATGGTAATTTTTCTGTTGGCAGGCAGAATTGGAACATGAAATTTAAGGATGCTACCTCTGCTGCTCAAGTAGCGACTGAGTTTGCAGAACATGCAAGCCTAGCTGCCAGAGATATAGTAGAACTTTCAAGGCAATATTGTGTTGATGATGGTGGTTCATGCCACTTAGGTTTCAAGGATGAAAGGTTCGAACATGGGCAATCATTTCCTAGAGATAGTAATGGTAATTTTTCTATTAGCAGGCAGAATTGGAACATGAAATTTAAGGATGCTACCTCTGCTGCTCAAGCAGCGGCTGAGTTTGCAGAATATGCAAGCCTAGCTGCCAGAGCAGTTGTAGAAATTTCAAGGCAATATAGTGTTGATGATGATGGTTCATGCCACTTAGGTTTCAAGGATGAAACGTTGGAACATGGGCAATCATTTCCTAGAGATGGTAATGGTAATTTTTCTGTTGGCAGGCAGAATTGGAGCATGAAATTTAAGGATGCTACCTCTACTGCTTAAGCAGCGACTGAGTTTGCAGAACATGCAAGCCTAGCTGCCAGAGATATAGTAGAACTTTCAAGGCAATATTGTGTTGTTGATGGTGATTCATGCCACTTAGTTTTCAAGGATGAAAGGTTGGAAAATGGGCAATCATTTCCTTGAGATGGCAATGGTAATTTTTCTGTTCGCAGGGAGAATTGGAACATGAAATTTAAGGATGCTACCTTTGCTGCTCAAGCAGGGGATGAGTTTGTAGAATATGCAAGCCTAGCTGCCAGAGTTGTTTCAGAACTTTCAAGGCAATATTGTGTTGATGATGGTGGTTCATGCCACTTAGGTTTCAAGGATGAAAGGTTGGAACATGGGCAATCATTTCCTAGAGATGGTAATGGTAATTTTTTTGTTGGCAGGTAGAATTGGAACATGAAATTTAAGGATGCTACCTCTGCTGCTCAAGCAGCGGCTGAGTTTGCAGAACATGCAAGCCTAGCTGCCAGAGCTGTTGTAGAACTTTCAAGGCAATATTATGTTGATGATGGTGGTTCATGCCACTTAGGTTTCAACGATGAAAGGTTGGAACATGGGAAATCATTTCCTAGAGATGGTAATGGTAATTTTTCTGTTGCCAGGCAGAATTGGAACATGAAATTTAAGGATGCTACCACTGCTGCTCAAGCACGAGATGAGTCTGTAGAATATGCAAGCCTAGCTGCCAGAGCTATTGTAGAACTTTCAAGGCAATATTGTGTTGATGATTATGGTTCATGCCACTAAGGTTTCAAGGATGAAAGGTTGGAACATGGGCAATCATTTCCTGTGGATGGTAATGGTAATTTTTCTGTTGGCAGGCAGAATTGGAACATAATATTTGAGGATGCTACCTTTGCTGCTCAAGGAGCGGCTGAGTTTAGAGAACATGCAACTCTTGCTACTAAAGCTGTTGTAGAACTTTCAAGGCAATATTGTGTTGATGATGGTGGTTCATGCCACTTAGGTTTCAAGGATGATAGGTTGGAACATGGGCAAACATTTCCTGGAGATGGTAATGGTAATTTTTTTATTGGCAGGCAAAATTGGAACATGAAATTTAAGGATGCTACCTCTGCTGCTCAAGTAGCGACTGAGTTTGCAGAACATGGAAGCCTAGCTAAAAGAGATGTAGTAGAACTTTCAAAGAAATATTCTGCTGATGATGGTGGTTCATGCCACTTAGTTTTTAAGGATGAAAGATTGGAACATGGGCAATCATTTCCTAGAGATGGTAATGGTAATTTTTCTTTTGGCAGGCAGAATTGGAACATGAAATTTAAGGATTCTACCTCTGCTCCTCAAGCAGCGGCTGAGTTTGCAGAACTTGCAAGCCTAGCTACCAGAGCTGTTGTAGAACTTTCAAGGCAATATTGTTTTGATGATGGTGGTTCATGCCACTTAGGTTTCAAGGATGAAAGGTTGGAACATGGGCAATCATTTCCTAGAGATAGTAATGGTAATTTTTCTATTGGCAGGCAGAATTGGAACATAAAATTTAAGGATGCTACCTCTGCTGCTCAAGCAGCGGCTGAGTTTGCAGAATATAAAAGCCTAGCTGCCAGAGCTGTTGTAGAAATTTCAAGGCAATATAGTGTTGATGATGGTGGTTCAGGACACTTAGGTTTCAAGGATGAAACCTTGGAACATGGGCAATCATTTCCTAGAGATGGTAATGGTAATTTTTCTGTTGGCAGGCAGAATTGGAACATGAAATTTAAGGATGCTACCTCTGCTGCTCAAGTAGCGACTGAGTTTGCAGAACATGCAAGCCTAGCTGCCAGAGATATAGTAGAACTTTCAAGGCAATATTGTGTTGATGATGGTGGTTCATGCCACTTAGGTTTCAAGGATGAAAGGTTCGAACATGGGCAATCATTTCCTAGAGATAGTAATGGTAATTTTTCTATTAGCAGGCAGAATTGGAACATGAAATTTAAGGATGCTACCTCTGCTGCTCAAGCAGCGGCTGAGTTTGCAGAATATGCAAGCCTAGCTGCCAGAGCAGTTGTAGAAATTTCAAGGCAATATAGTGTTGATGATGATGGTTCATGCCACTTAGGTTTCAAGGATGAAACGTTGGAACATGGGCAATCATTTCCTAGAGATGGTAATGGTAATTTTTCTGTTGGCAGGCAGAATTGGAGCATGAAATTTAAGGATGCTACCTCTACTGCTCAAGCAGCGACTGAGTTTGCAGAACATGCAAGCCTAGCTGCCAGAGATATAGTAGAACTTTCAAGGCAATATTGTGTTGTTGATGGTGATTCATGCCACTTAGTTTTCAAGGATGAAAGGTTGGAAAATGGGCAATCATTTCCTTGAGATGGTAATGGTAATTTTTCTGTTCGCAGGGAGAATTGGAACATGAAATTTAAGGATGCTACCTTTGCTGCTCAAGCAGGGGATGAGTTTGTAGAATATGCAAGCCTAGCTGCCAGAGTTGTTTCAGAACTTTCAAGGCAATATTGTGTTGATGATGGTGGTTCATGCCACTTAGGTTTCAAGGATGAAAGGTTGGAACATGGGCAATCATTTCCTAGAGATGGTAATGGTAATTTTTTTGTTGGCAGGTAGAATTGGAACATGAAATTTAAGGATGCTACCTCTGCTGCTCAAGCAGCGGCTGAGTTTGCAGAACATGCAAGCCTAGCTGCCAGAGCTGTTGTAGAACTTTCAAGGCAATATTGTGTTGATGATGGTGGTTCATGCCACTTAGGTTTCAAGGATGAAAGGTTGGAACATGGGAAATCATTTCCTAGAGATGGTAATGGTAATTTTTCTGTTGCCAGGCAGAATTGGAACATGAAATTTAAGGATGCTACCACTGCTGCTCAAGCACGAGATGAGTCTGTAGAATATGCAAGCCTAGCTGCCAGAGCTGTTGTAGAACTTTCAAGGCAATATTGTGTTGATGATTATGGTTCATGCCACTAAGGTTTCAAGGATGAAAGGTTGGAACATGGGCAATCATTTCCTGTGGATGGTAATGGTAATTTTTCTGTTGGCAGGCAGAATTGGAACATAATATTTGAGGATGCTACCTTTGCTGCTCAAGGAGCGGCTGAGTTTAGAGAACATGCAAGCCTTGCTACTAAAGCTGTTGTAGAACTTTCAAGGCAATATTGTATTGATGATAGTGGTTCATGCCACTTAGGTTTCAAGGATGATAGGTTGGAACATGGGCAAACATTTCCTGGAGATGGTAATGGTAATTTTTTTATTGGCAGGCAAAATTGGAACATGAAATTTAAGGATGCTACCTCTGCTGCTCAAGTAGCGACTGAGTTTGCAGAACATGCAAGCCTAGCTAAAAGAGATGTAGTAGAACTTTCAAGGAAATATTGTGCTGATGATGGTGGTTCATGCCACTTAGTTTTCAAGGATGAAAGATTGGAACATGGGCAATCATTTCCTAGAGATGGTAATGGTAATTTTTCTTTTGGCAAGCAGAATTGGAACATGAAATTTAAGGATGCTACCTCTGCTCCTCAAGCAGCGGCTGAGTTTGCAGAACTTGCAAGCCTAGCTGGCAGAGATATAGTAGAACTTTCAAGGCAATATTGTGTTGATGATGGTGGTTCATGCCACTTAGGTTTCAAGGATGAAAGGTTCGAACATGGGCAATCATTTCCTAGAGATAGTAATGGTAATTTTTCTATTGGCAGGCAGAATTGGAACATAAAATTTAAGGATGCTACCTCTGCTGCTCAAGCAGCGGCTGAGTTTGCAGAATATAAAAGCCTAGCTGCCAGAGCTGTTGTAGAAATTTCAAGGCAATATAGTGTTGATGATGGTGGTTCATGCCACTTAGGTTTCAAGGATGAAACCTTGGAACATGGGCAATCATTTCCTAGAGATGGTAATGGTAATTTTTCTGTTGGCAGGCAGAATTGGAACATGAAATTTAAGGATGCTACCTCTTCTGCTCAAGTAGCGACTGAGTTTGCAGAACATGCAAGCCTAGCTGGCAGAGATATAGTAGAACTTTCAAGGCAATATTGTGTTGATGATGGTGGTTCATGCCACTTAGGTTTCAAGGATGAAAGGTTCGAACATGGGCAATCATTTCCTAGAGATAGTAATGGTAATTTTTCTATTAGCAGGCAGAATTGGAACATGAAATTTAAGGATGCTACCTCTGCTGCTCAAGTAGCGGCTGAGTTTGCAGAATATGCAATCCTAGCTGCCAGAGCAGTTGTAGAAATTTCAAGGCAATATAGTGTTGATGATGGTGGTTCATGCCACTTAGGTTTCAAGTATGAAACATTGGAACATGGGCAATCATTTCCTAGAGATGGTAATGGTAATTATTCTGTTGGCAGGCAGAATTCGAGCATGAAATTTAAGGATGCTACCTCTACTGCTCAAGCAGCGACTGAGTTTGCAGAACATGCAAGCCTAGCTGCCAGAGATATAGTAGAACTTTCAAGGCAATATTGTGTTGTTGATGGTGATTCATGCCACTTAGTTTTCAAGGATGAAAGGTTGGAACATGGGCAATCATTTCCTTGAGATGGTAATGGTAATTTTTCTGTTGGCAGGGAGAATTGGAACATGAAATTTAAGGATGCTACCTTTGCTGCTCAAGCAGGGGATGAGTTTGTAGAATATACAAGCCTAGCTGCCAGAGATGTTTTAGAACTTTCAAGGCAATATTGTGTTGATGATGGTGGTTCATGCCACTTAGGTTTCAAGGGTGAAAGGTTGGAACATGGGCAATCATTTCCTAGAGATGGTAATGGTAATTTTTCTTTTGGCAGGCAGAATTGGAACATGAAATTTAAGGATGCTACCTCTGCCGCTCAAGCAGCGGCTGAGTTTACAGAATATGCAAGCCTAGCTGCCCGAGCTGTTGTAGAACTTTCAAGGCAATATTGTGTTGATGATGGTGGTTCATGCCACTTAGGTTTCAAGGATGAAACGTTGGAACATGGGAAATCATTTCCTAGAGATGGTAATGGTAATTTTTCTGTTGGCAGGCAGAATTGGAACATGAAATTAAAGGATGCTACCTTTGCTGCTCAAGCAGCGGCTGAGTTGGCAGAACATGCAAGCCTAGCTGCCAGAGCTGTTGTAGAACTTTCAAGGCAATATTGTGTTGATGATGGTGGTTCATGCCACTTAGGTTTCAAGGATGAAAGGTTGGAACCTGGGCAATCATTTCCTAGAGATAGTAATGGTAATGTTTTTCTTGGTAGGCATAATTGGAACATGAAATTTAAGGATGCTACCTCTGCTGCTCAAGCAGCGGCTGAGTTTGCAGAACATGCAAGCCTAGCTGCTAAAGCTGCTGTAGAACTTTCAAGGCAATATTGTGTTTATGATGGTGTTTCATGCCACTTAGGTTTCAAGGATGATAGGTTGGAACATGGGCAATCATTTCCTGGAGATGGTAATGGTATCTTTTTTGTTGGCAGGCAAAATTGGAACATGAAATTTAAGGATGCTATCTCTGCTGCTCTAGCAGGGGATGAGTTTTTAGAATATGCAAGCCTAGCTGCCCGAGTTGTTGTAAAACTTTCAAGGCAATATTGTGTTGATGATTGTGGTTCATGCCACTTAGTTTTCAAGGATGAAAGGTTGGAACATGGTCAATCATTTCCGAGAGATAGTAATGGTAATTTTTCTATTGGCAGGCTGAATTGGAACATGAAATTTAAGGATGCTACCTCTGCTGCTCAAGCAGCGGCTGAGTTTGCAGAATATGCAAGCCTAGCTGCCAGAGCTGTTGTAGAAATTTCAAGGCAATATAGTGTAGATAATGGTGGTTCATGCCACTTAGGTTTCAAGGATGAAACGTTGGAACATGGGCAATCATTTCCTAGAGATGGTAATGGTAATTTTTCTGTTGCCAGGCAGAATTGGAACATGAAATTTAAGGATGCTACCACTGTTGCTCAAGCACGGGATGAGTTTGTAGAATATGCAAGCCTAGCTGCCAGAGATATAGTAGAACTTTCAAGGCAATATTGTGTTGATGATGGTGGTTCATGCCACTTAGGTTTCAAGAAGGAAATGTTCGAACATGGGCAATCATTTCCTAGAGATAGTAATGGTAATTTTTCTATTGGCAGGCAGAATTGGAACATGAAATTTAAGGATGCTACCTCTGCTGCTCAAGCAGCGGCTGAGTTTGTAGAACATGCAAGCATAGCTACTAGAGCTGTTGTAGAACTTTCAAGGCAATATTGTGTTGATGATGGTGGTTCATGCCACTTAGGTTTCAAGGATGATAGGTTGGAACATGGGCAATCATTTCCTGGAGATGGTAATGGTAATTTTTTTGTTGGCAGGCAAAATTGAAACATGAAATTTAAGGATGCTACCTCTGCTACTCAAGCAGTGGCTAAGTTTGCTGAACATGCAAGCCTAGCGGCCAGATCTGTTGTTGAACTTTCAAGGCAATATTGTGTTGATGATGGTGGTTCATGCAACTTAGGTTTCAAGGATGAAAGATTGGAACATGGGCAATCATTTCCTAGAGATGGTAATGGTAATTTTTCTTTTGGCAGGCAGAATTGGAACATCAAATTTAAGGATGCTACCTCTGACGCTCAAGGAGTGACTGTGTTTGCAGAATATGCAAGCCTAGCTGCCTGAGCTGTTGTAGAACATTCAAGGCAATATTGTGTTGATGATTGCGGTTCATGCCACTTAGGTTTCAAGGATGAAAGGTTGGAACATGTGCAATCATTTCCTAGGGATGGTAATGGTAATTATTTTGTTGGCAGGCAGAATTGGAACATGAAATTTAAGGATGCTACCTCTGCTGCTCAAGCAGCGGCTGAGTGTGCAGAACATGCAAGCCTAGCTGCCAGAGCTATTGTAGAACTTTCAAGGCAATATTGTGTTGATGATGGTGGTTCATGCCACTTAGGTTTCAAGGATGAAAGGTTGGAACATGGGAAATCATTTCCTAGAGATGGTAATGGTAATTTTTCTGTTGCCAGGCAGAATTGGAACATGAAATTTAAGGATGCTACCACTGCTGCTCAAGCACGGGATGAGTTTGTAGAATATGCAAGCCTAGCTGCCAGAGCTGTTGTAGAACTTTCAAGGCAATATTGTGTTGATGATGGTGGTTCATGCCACTTAGGTTTCAATGATAATAGGTTGGAACATGGGCAATCATTTCCTGGAGATGGTAATGGTAATTTTTTGGTTGGCAGGCAGAATTAGAACATGAAATTTAAGGATGCTACCTCTGCTTCTCAAGCAGCGGCTGAGCTTGCAGAACATGCAAGCCTAGCTGCCAGAGCTGTTGTAGAAATTTCAGGGCATTATTGTGTTGATGATGGTGGTTCATGCAACTTAGGTTTCAAGGATGAAACTTTGGAACATGGGCAATCATTTCCTAGAGATGGTAATGGTAATTTTTCTTTTGGCAGGCAGAATTGGAACATGAAATTTAAGGATGCTACCGCTGCTGCTCAAGTAGCGACTGAGTTTGCAGAACATGCAAGCTTAGCTGCCAGAGCTGTTGTAGAACTTTCAAGGCAATATTGTGTTGATGATGGAGGTTCATGCCACTTATGTTTCAATTATGATAAGCTGGAACATGGGCAATCATTTCATAGAGATGGTAATGTTAATTTTTCTATTGGCAGGCAGAATTGGAACATGAAAGTTAAGGATTCTACCTCTGCTGCTCAAGCAGCGGCGGAGTTTGCAGAACATGCAAGCCTAGCTACTAGAGCTATTGTAGAACTTTCAAGGCAATATTATGTTGATGATGGTGGTTCATGCCACTTAGGTTTCAAGGATGATAGGTTGGAACATGGGCAATCATTTCCTGGAGATGGTAATGGAAATTTTTTTGTTGGCAGGCAAAATTGGAACATGAAATTTAAGGATGCTACCTTTGCTGCTCAAGCTGTGGCTAAGTTTGCAGAATATGCTAGCCTAGCGACCAGAGCTGTTGTTCAACTTTAAAGGAAATAATGTGTTGATGATGGTGGTTCATGCCACTTAGTTTTCAAAGATGAAAGGTTGGAAAATGGGCAATCATTTCATAGAGATGGTAATGGTAATTTTTATGTGGGCAGGCAGAATTTGAACATGAAATTTAAGGATGCTACCACTGCTGCTCAAGCACGGGTTGAGTTGGTAGAATATGCAAGCCTAGCTGCTAGAGCTGTTGTAGATCTTTCAAGGCAATATTGTGTTGATGATTGCGGTTCATGCCACTTAAGTTTCAAGGATGATAGGTTGGAACATGGGCAATCATTTCCTAAAGATGGTAATGGTAATATTTTTGTTGGAAGGCAAAATTGGAACATGAAATTTAGGGATGCTGAACATGCAAGCCTAGCGGCCAGAGTTGTTGTTGAACTTTCAAGGCAATATTGTGTTGATGATGGTGCTTAGGTTTCAAGGATGAAAGGTTGGAACATGGGCAATCATTCCCTAGAGATGGTAATGGTAATTTTTCATTTGGCAGGTAGAATTGGAACATGAAATTTAAGGTTGCTACCTCCGATGCTCAAGCAGCGGCTGAGTTTGACGAACATACAAGCCTAGCTGCCAGAGATGTTGTAGAACTTTCAAGGCAATATTGTGTTAATGATGGTGGTTCATGCCACTTAGGTTTCAAGGATGAAAGGTTGGAACATGGGAAATCATTTCCTAGAGATGGTAATGGTAATTTTTCTATTGCTAGGCAGAATTGAAACATGAAATTTAAGGATGCTACCACTGCTACTCTAGCATGGGATGAGTTTGTAGAATATGCAAGCCTAGCTGCTAGAGCTGTTGTAGAACTTTCAAAGCAATATTATGTTTATGATGGTGGTTCATGCCACTTAGGTTTCAAGAATGATAGGTTGGAACATGGGCAATCATTTCCTGGGGATGGTAATGGTAATTTTTCGGTTGGCAGGCAGAATTGGAACATGAAATTTAAGGATGCTACCTCTGCTGCTCAAGCAGCGGCTGAGTTTGCAGAACATGCAAGCCTAGCTACTAGAGCTGTTGTAGAACTTTCAAGGCAATATTGTGTTGATGATGGTGGTTCATGCCACTTAGGTTTCAAGGATGATAGGTTGGAACATGGGCAATCATTTCTTGGAGATGGTAATGGTAATATTTTTGTTGGCAGGCAAAATTGGAACATGAAATTTAAGGATGCTACCTTTGCTACTCAAGCAGCGGCTAAGTTTGCTGAACATGCAAGCCTAGCGGCCAGATCTGTTGTTGAACTTTCAAGGCAATATTGTGTTGATGATGGTGGTTCATGCAACTTAGGTTTCAAGGATGAAAGATTGGAACATGGGCAATCATTTCCTAGAGATGGTAATGGTAATTTTTCTTTTGGAAGGCAGAATTGGAACATCAAATTTAAGGATGCTACCTCTGACGCTCAAGGAGTGACTGTGTTTGCAGAATATGCAAGCCTAGCTGCCTGAGCTGTTGTAGAACTTTCAAGGCAATATTGTGTTGTTGATTGCGGTTCATGCCACTTAGGTTTCAAGGATGAAAGGTTGGAACATGTGCAATCATTTCCTAGGGATGGTAATGGTAATTGTTTTGTTGGCAGGCAAAATTGGAACATGAAATTTAAGGATGCTAACTCTGCTGCTCAAGCAACGGCTAAGTTTGCAGAGCATGAAAGCCTAGCTGCCAGAGCTGTTGTAGAACTTTCAAGGCAATATTGTGTTGATGATGGTGGTTCATGCCACTTATGTTTCAATTATGATAAGTTGGAACATTGGCAATCATTTCATAGAGATGGTAATGTTACTTTTTCTGTTGGCAGGCAGAATTGGAACACGAAATTTAAGGATTCTACCTCTGCTGCTCAAGCAGCGGCTGAGTTTGACGAACATACAAGCCTAGCTGCCGGAGATGTTGTAGAACTTTCAAGGCAATATTATGTTAATGATGGTGGTTCATGCCACTTAGGTTTCAAGGATGAAAGGTTGGAACATGGGAAATCATTTCCTAGAGATGGTAATGGTAATTTTTTTGTTGGCAGGCAAAATTGGAACATGAAATTTAAGGATGCTACCTTTGCTGCTCAAGCAGTGGCTTAGTTTGCAGAACATGCTAGCCTAGCGACCAGAGCTGTTGTTGAACTTTAAAGGAAATATTGTGTTGATGATGGTGGTTCATGACACTTAGTTTTCAAAGATGAAAGGTTGGAAAATGGGCAATCATTTCATAGAGATGGTAATGGTAATTTTTATGTGGGCAGGCAGAATTGGAACATGAAATTTAAGGATCCTACCACTGCTGCTCAAGCACGGGATGAGTTTGTAGAATATGCAAGCCTAGCTGCTAGAGCTGTTGTAGATCTTTCAAGGCAATATTGTGTTGATGATTGCGGTTCATGCCACTTAAGTTTCAAGGATGATAGGTTGGAACATGGGCAATCATTTCCTGGAGATGGTAATGGTAATATTTTTGTTGGCAGGCAAAATTGGAACATGAAATTTAGGGATGCTACCTCTGCTACTCAAGCAGCGACTAAGTTTGCTGAACATGCAAGCCTAGCGGCCAGAGTTGTTGTTGAACTTTCAAGGCAATATTGTGTTGAGGATGGTGCTTAGGTTTCAAGGATGAAAGGTTGGAACATGGGCAATCATTCCCTAGAGATGGTAATGGTCATTTTTCATTTGGCAGGTAGAATTGGAACATGAAATTTAAGGTTGCTACCTCCGATGCTCAAGCAGCGGCTGAGTTTGACGAACATACAAGCCTAGCTACTAGAGATGTTGTAGAACTTTCAAGGCAATATTGTGTTAATGATGGTGGTTCATGCCACTTAGGTTTCAAGGATGAAAGGTTGGAACATGGGAAATCATTTCCTAGAGATGGTAATGGTAATTTTTCTATTGCAAGGCAGAATTGAAACATGAAATTTAAGGATGCTACCACTGCTACTCTAGCCCGGGATGAGTTTGTAGAATATGCAAGCCTAGCTGCCAGAGCTGTTGTAGAACTTTCAAGGCAATATTGTGTTGATGATGGTGGTTCATGCCACTTAGGTTTCAAGAATGATAGGTTGGAACATGGGCAATCATTTCCTGGGGATGGTAATGGTAATTTTTCGGTTGGCAGGCAGAATTGGAACATGAAATTTAAGGATGCTACCTCTGCTGCTCAAGCAGCGGCTGAGTTTGCAGAACATGCAAGCCTAGCTACTAGAGCTGTTGTAGAACTTTCAAGGCAATATTGTGTTGATGATGGTGGTTCATGCCACTTAGGTTTCAAGGATGATAGGTTGGAACATGGGCAATCATTTCCTGGAGATGGTAATGGTAATATTTTTGTTGGCAGGCAAAATTGGAACATGAAATTTAAGGATGCTACCTCTGCTACTCAAGCAGCGGCTAAGTTTGCTAAACATGCAAGCCTAGCGGCCAGATCTGTTGTTGAACTTTCAAGGCAATATTTTGTTGATGATGGTGGTTCATGCAACTTAGGTTTCAAGGATGAAAGATTGGAACATGGGCAATCATTTCCTAGAGATGGTAATGGTAATTTTTCTTTTGGCAGGCAGAATTGGAACATCAAATTTAAGGATGCTACCTCTGACGCTCAAGGAGTGACTGTGTTTGCAGAATATGCAAGCCTAGCTGCCTGAGCTGTTGTAGAACTTTCAAGGCAATATTGTGTTGATGATTGCGGTTCATGCCACTTAGGTTTCAAGGATGAAAAGTTGGAACATGTGCAATCATTTCCTAGGGATGGTAATGGTAATCTTTTTGTTGGCAGGCAGAATTGGTACTTGAAATTTAAGGATGCTACCTCTGCTGCTCAAGCAGCGGCTGAGTGTGCAGAACATGCAAGCCTAGCTGCCAGAGCTATTGTAGAACTTTCAAGGCAATATTGTGTTGATGATGGTGGTTCATGCCACTTAGGTTTCAAGGATGATAGGTTGGAACATGGGCAATCATTTCCTGGAGATGGTAATGGTAATATTTTTGTTGGCAGGCAAAATTGGAACATGAAATTTAAGGATGCTACCTCTGCTACTCAAGCAGCGGCTAAGTTTGCAGAACATGCAAGCCTAGCGGCCAGAGCTGTTGTTGAACTTTCAAGGCAATATTGTGTTGATGATGGTGGTTCATGCAACTTAGGTTTCAAGGATGAAAGATTGGAACATGGCAATCATTTCCTAGAGATGGTAATGGTAATTGTTTTTTGGCAGGCAGAATTGGAACATCAAATTTAAAGATGCTACCTCTGACGCTCAAGCAGTGACTGAGTTTGCAGAATATGCAAGTCTAGCTGCCAAAGCTGTTGTAGAACTTTCAAGGCAATATTGTGTTGATGATGGTGGTTCATGCCACTTAGGTTTCAAGGATGAAAGGTTGGAACATGGGAAATCATTTCCTAGAGATGGTAATGGTAATTTTTCTGTTGGCAGGCAGAATTGGAACATGAAATTTAAGGATGCTACCACTGCTGCTCAAGCACGAGATGCTACCACTGCTGCTCAAGCATGAAATTTAAGAATATGCAAGCCTAGCTGCCAGAGCTATTGTAGAAATTTCAAGGCAATATAGTGTTGATGATTGTGGTTCATGCCACTAAGGTTTCAAGGATGAAAGGTTGTAACATGGGCAATCATTTCCTGGGGATGGTAATGGTAATTTTTCTGTTGGCAGGCAGAATTGGAACATGATATTTGAGGATGCTACCTTTGCTGCTCAAGCAGCGGCTGAGTTTGCAGAACATGCAAGCCTAGCTACTAGAGCTGTTGTAGAACTTTCAATGCAATATTGTGTTGATGATGGTGGTTTATGCCACTTAGGTTTCAAGGATGATAGGTTGGAAAATTGGCAAACATTTCCTGGAGATGGTAATGGTAATTTTTTTGTTGGAAGGCAAAATTGGAACATGAAATTTAAGGATGCTACCTCTGCTACTCAAGCAGCGACTAAGTTTGCTAAACATGCAAGCCTAGCGGCCAGAGCTGTTGTAGAACTTTCAAGGCAATATTGTGTTGATGATGGTGGTTCATGCAACTTAGGTTTCAAGGATGAAAGGTTGGAACATGGGCAATCATTTCCTAGAGATGGTAATGGTAATTTTTCATTTTTGCACGCAGAATTGGAACATGAAATTTAAGGATGCTACCTCTGCTCCTCAAGCAGCGGCTGAGTTTGCAGAACATGCAAGCCTAGCTACCAGAGCTGTTGTAGTACTTTCAAGGCAATATTGTTTTGATGATTGTGGTTCATGCCACTTAGGTTTCAAGGATGAAAGGTTGGAACATGGGAAATTATTTCCTAGAGATAGTAATGGTAATTTTTCATAGTAATGGTAATTTTTCAAGGCAATATTGTGTTGATGATGGTGATTCATGCCACTTAGTTTTCAAGGATGAAAGGTTGGAACATGGGCAATCATTTCCTTGAGATGTTAATAGTAATTTTTCTGTTGGCAGGGAGAATTGGAACATGAAATTTAAGGATGCTACCTTTGCTGCTCAAGCAGGGGATGAGTTTGTAGAATATGCAAGCCTAGCTGCCAGAGATGTTTTAGAACTTTCAAGGCAATATTGTGATGATGATGGTGGTTTATGCCACTTAGGTTAAAAGGATGAAAGGTTGGAACATGGGCAATCATTTCCTAGAGATGGTAATAGTAATTTTTCTTTTGGCAGGCAGAATTGGAACATGAAATTTAAGGATGCTACCTCTGCCGCTCAAGCAGCGGCTAAGTTTGCAGAATATGCAAGCCTAGCTGCCCGAGCTGTTGTAGAACTTTCAAGGCAATATTGTATTGATGATGGTGGTTCATGCCACTTAGGTTTCAAGGATGAAACGTTGGAACATGGGCAATCATTTCCTAGAGATGGTAATGGTAATTTTTCTGTTGGCAGGCAGAATTGGAACATGAAATTAAAGGATGCTACCTATGCTGCTCAAGCAGCGACTGAGTTTGCAGAACATGCAAGCCTAGCTGCCAGAGCTGTTGTAGAACTTTCAAGGCAATATTGTGTTGATGATGGTGGTTCATGCAACTTAGTTTTCAAGGATGAAAGGTTGGAACATGGGCAATCATTTCCTTGAGATGTTAATAGTAATTTTTCTGTTGGCAGGGAGAATTGGAACATGAAATTTAAGGATGCTACCTTTGCTGCTCAAGCAGGGGATGAGTTTGTAGAATATGCAAGCCTAGCTGCCAGAGATGTTTTAGAACTTTCAAGGCAATATTGTGATGATGATGGTGGTTTATGCCACTTAGGTTAAAAGGATGAAAGGTTGGAACATGGGCAATCATTTCCTAGAGATGGTAATAGTAATTTTTCTTTTGGCAGGCAGAATTGGAACATGAAATTTAAGGATGCTACCTCTGCTGCTCAAGCAGCGGCTGAGTTTGAAGAATATGCAAGCCTAGCTGCCAGAGCTGTTGTAGAAATTTCAAGGCAATATAGTGTTGATGATGGTGGTTCATGCCACTTAGGTTTCAAGGATGAAACGTTGGAACATGGGCAATCATTTCCTAGAGATGGTAATGGTAATTTTTCTGTTGGCAGGCAGAATTGGAACATGAAATTAAAGGATGCTACCTATGCTGCTCAAGCAGCGACTGAGTTTGCAGAACATGCAAGCCTAGCTGCCAGAGCTGTTGTAGAACTTTCAAGGCAATATTGTGTTGATGATGGTGGTTCATGCAACTTAGGTTTCAAGGATGAAAGGTTGGAACATGGGCAATCATTTCCTAGAGATGGTAATGGTAATTTTTCTATTGGCAGGCAGATTTGGAACATGAAATTTAAGGTTTCTACCTCTGCTGCTCAAGCAGTGGCTGAGTTTGCAGAATATACAAGCCTAGCTGCCAGAGCAGTTGTAGAAATTTCAAGGCAATATAGTGTTGATGATGGTGGTTCATGCCACTTAGGTTTCAAGGATGAAACGTTAGAACATGGGCAATCATTTCCTAGAGATGGTAATGGTAATTTTTCTGTTGGCAGGCAGAATTGGAGCATGAAATTTAAGGATGCTACCTCTGCTGCTCAAGCAGCGGATGAGTTTGCAGAACATGCAAGCCTAGCTACCAGAGCTGTTGTAGAACTTTCAAGGCAATATTGTGTTGATGATGGTGGTTCATGCAACTTAGGTTTCAAGGATGAAAGGTTGGAACATGGGCAATCATTTCCTAGAGATGGTAATGGTAATTTTTCTGTTGGCAGGCAGAATTGGAACATGAAATTAAAGGATGCTACCTCTGCTGCTCAAGCAGCGACTGAGTTTGCAGAACATGCAAGCCTAGCTGCCAGAGCTGTTGCAGAACTTTCAAGGCAATATTGTGTATATGATGGTGGTTCATGCAACTTAGGTTTCAAGGATGAAAGGTTGGAACATGGGCAATCATTTCCTAGAGATGGTAATGGTAATTTTTCTATTGGCAGGCAGAATTGGAACATGAAATTTAAGGATGCTACCTCTGCTCCTCAAGCAGCGGCTGAGTTTGCAGAACATGCAAGCCTAGCTACCCGAGTTGTTGTAGAACTTTCAAGGCAATATTATTTTGATGATGTTGGTTCATGCCACTTAGGTTTCAAGGAAGAAAGGTTGGAACATGGGCAATCATTTCCTAGAGATAGTAATGGTAATTTTTCTATTGGCAGGCAGAATTGGAACATAAAATTTAAGGATGCTACCTCTGCTGCTCAAGCAGCGGCTGAGTTTGCAGAATATGCAAGCCTAGCTGCCAGAGCTGATGTAGAAATTTCAAGGCAATATAGTGTTGATGATGGTGGTTCATGCCACTTAGGTTTCAAGGATGAAACCTTGGAACATGGGCAATCATTTCCTAGAGATGGTAATGGTAAATTTTCTGTTGGGAGGCAGAATTGGAACATGAAATTTAAGGATGCTACCTCTGCTGCTCAAGCAGCGACTGAGTTTGCAGAACATGCAAGCCTAGCTGCCAGAGATATAGTAGAACTTTCAAGGCAATATTGTGTTGATGATGGTGGTTCATGCCACTTAGGTTTCAAAGATGAAAGGTTCGAACATGGTCAATCATTTCCTAGAGATAGTAATGGTAATTTTTCTATTGGCAGGCAGAATTGGAACATGAAATTTAAGGATGCTACCTCTGCTGCTCAAGCAGCGGCTGAGTTTGAAGAATATGCAAGCCTAGCTGCCAGAGCTGTTGTAGAAATTTCAAGGCAATATAGTGTTGATGATGGTGGTTCATGCCACTTAGGTTTCAAGGATGAAACGTTGGAACATGGGCAATCATTTCCTAGAGATGGTAATGGTAATTTTTCTGTTGGCAGGCAGAATTGGAACATGAAATTAAAGGATGCTACCTATGCTGCTCAAGCAGCGACTGAGTTTGCAGAACATGCAAGCCTAGCTGCCAGAGCTGTTGTAGAACTTTCAAGGAAATATTGTGTTGATGATGGTGGTTCATGCAACTTAGGTTTCAAGGATGAAAGGTTGGAACATGGGCAATCATTTCCTAGAGATGGTAATGGTAATTTTTCTATTGGCAGGCAGATTTGGAACATGAAATTTAAGGTTTCTACCTCTGCTGCTCAAGCAGCGGCTGAGTTTGCAGAATATACAAGCCTAGCTGCCAGAGCTGTTGTAGAAATTTCAAGGCAATATAGTGTTGATGATGGTGGTTCATGCCACTTAGGTTTCAAGGATGAAACGTTAGAACATGGGCAATCATTTCCTAGAGATGGTAATGGTAATTTTTCTGTTGGCAGGCAGAATTGGAGCATGAAATTTAAGGATGCTACCTCTGCTGCTCAAGCAGCGGATGAGTTTGCAGAACATGCAAGCCTAGCTACCAGAGCTGTTGTAGAACTTTCAAGGCAATATTGTGTTGATGATGGTGGTTCATGCAACTTAGGTTTCAAGGATGAAAGGTTGGAACATGGGCAATCATTTCCTAGAGATGGTAATGGTAATTTTTCTGTTGGCAGGCAGAATTGGAAGATGAAATTAAAGGATGCTACCTCTGCTGCTCAAGCAGCGACTGAGTTTGCAGAACATGCAAGCCTAGCTGCCAGAGCTGTTGCAGAACTTTCAAGGCAATATTGTGTTGATGATGGTGGTTCATGCAACTTAGGTTTCAAGGATGAAAGGTTGGAACATGGGCAATCATTTCCTAGAGATGGTAATGGTAATTTTTCTATTGGCAGGCAGAATTGGAACATGAAATTTAAGGATGCTACCTCTGCTCCTCAAGCAGCGGCTGAGTTTGCAGAACATGCAAGCCTAGCTACCCGAGTTGTTGTAGAACTTTCAAGGCAATATTATTTTGATGATGTTGGTTCATGCCACTTAGGTTTCAAGGAAGAAAGGTTGGAACATGGGCAATCATTTCCTAGAGATAGTAATGGTAATTTTTCTATTGGCAGGCAGAATTGGAACATAAAATTTAAGGATGCTACCTCTGCTGCTCAAGCAGCGGCTGAGTTTGCAGAATATGCAAGCCTAGCTGCCAGAGCTGATGTAGAAATTTCAAGGCAATATAGTGTTGATGATGGTGGTTCATGCCACTTAGGTTTCAAGGATGAAACCTTGGAACATGGGCA
This sequence comes from Nicotiana tomentosiformis, assembly GCF_000390325.3. Classification (NCBI taxonomy): domain Eukaryota; kingdom Viridiplantae; phylum Streptophyta; class Magnoliopsida; order Solanales; family Solanaceae; genus Nicotiana; species Nicotiana tomentosiformis. Next base: position 644,812 of record NW_027174560.1, read on the forward strand.
ATCATTTCCTAGAGATGGTAATGGTAAATTTTCTGTTGGGAGGCAGAATTGGAACATGAAATTTAAGGATGCTACCTCTGCTGCTCAAGCAGCGACTGAGTTTGCAGAACATGCAAGCCTAGCTGCCAGAGATATAGTAGAACTTTCAAGGCAATATTGTGTTGATGATGGTGGTTCATGCCACTTAGGTTTCAAAGATGAAAGGTTCGAACATGGTCAATCATTTCCTAGAGATAGTAATGGTAATTTTTCTATTGGCAGGCAGAATTGGAACATGAAATTTAAGGATGCTACCTCTGCTGCTCAAGCAGCGGCTGAGTTTGAAGAATATGCAAGCCTAGCTGCCAGAGCTGTTGTAGAAATTTCAAGGCAATATAGTGTTGATGATGGTGGTTCATGCCACTTAGGTTTCAAGGATGAAACGTTGGAACATGGGCAATCATTTCCTAGAGATGGTAATGGTAATTTTTCTGTTGGCAGGCAGAATTGGAACATGAAATTAAAGGATGCTACCTATGCTGCTCAAGCAGCGACTGAGTTTGCAGAACATGCAAGCCTAGCTGCCAGAGCTGTTGTAGAACTTTCAAGGCAATATTGTGTTGATGATGGTGGTTCATGCAACTTAGGTTTCAAGGATGAAAGGTTGGAACATGGGCAATCATTTCCTAGAGATGGTAATGGTAATTTTTCTATTGGCAGGCAGATTTGGAACATGAAATTTAAGGTTTCTACCTCTGCTGCTCAAGCAGTGGCTGAGTTTGCAGAATATACAAGCCTAGCTGCCAGAGCAGTTGTAGAAATTTCAAGGCAATATAGTGTTGATGATGGTGGTTCATGCCACTTAGGTTTCAAGGATGAAACGTTAGAACATGGGCAATCATTTCCTAGAGATGGTAATGGTAATTTTTCTGTTGGCAGGCAGAATTGGAGCATGAAATTTAAGGATGCTACCTCTGCTGCTCAAGCAGCGGATGAGTTTGCAGAACATGCAAGCCTAGCTACCAGAGCTGTTGTAGAACTTTCAAGGCAATATTGTGTTGATGATGGTGGTTCATGCAACTTAGGTTTCAAGGATGAAAGGTTGGAACATGGGCAATCATTTCCTAGAGATGGTAATGGTAATTTTTCTGTTGGCAGGCAGAATTGGAACATGAAATTAAAGGATGCTACCTCTGCTGCTCAAGCAGCGACTGAGTTTGCAGAACATGCAAGCCTAGCTGCCAGAGCTGTTGCAGAACTTTCAAGGCAATATTGTGTATATGATGGTGGTTCATGCAACTTAGGTTTCAAGGATGAAAGGTTGGAACATGGGCAATCATTTCCTAGAGATGGTAATGGTAATTTTTCTGTTGGCAGGCAGAATTGGAACATGAAATTTAAGGATGCTACCTCTGCTCCTCAAGCAGCGGCTGAGTTTGCAGAACATGCAAGCCTAGCTACCCGAGTTGTTGTAGAACTTTCAAGGCAATATTATTTTGATGATGTTGGTTCATGCCACTTAGGTTTCAAGGAAGAAAGGTTGGAACATGGGCAATCATTTCCTAGAGATAGTAATGGTAATTTTTCTATTGGCAGGCAGAATTGGAACATAAAATTTAAGGATGCTACCTCTGCTGCTCAAGCAGCGGCTGAGTTTGCAGAATATGCAAGCCTAGCTGCCAGAGCTGATGTAGAAATTTCAAGGCAATATAGTGTTGATGATGGTGGTTCATGCCACTTAGGTTTCAAGGATGAAACCTTGGAACATGGGCAATCATTTCCTAGAGATGGTAATGGTAAATTTTCTGTTGGGAGGCAGAATTGGAACATGAAATTTAAGGATGCTACCTCTGCTGCTCAAGCAGCGACTGAGTTTGCAGAACATGCAAGCCTAGCTGCCAGAGATATAGTAGAACTTTCAAGGCAATATTGTGTTGATGATGGTGGTTCATGCCACTTAGGTTTCAAAGATGAAAGGTTCGAACATGGTCAATCATTTCCTAGAGATAGTAATGGTAATTTTTCTATTGGCAGGCAGAATTGGAACATGAAATTTAAGGATGCTACCTCTGCTGCTCAAGCAGCGGCTGAGTTTGAAGAATATGCAAGCCTAGCTGCCAGAGCTGTTGTAGAAATTTCAAGGCAATATAGTGTTGATGATGGTGGTTCATGCCACTTAGGTTTCAAGGATGAAACGTTGGAACATGGGCAATCATTTCCTAGAGATGGTAATGGTAATTTTTCTGTTGGCAGGCAGAATTGGAACATGAAATTAAAGGATGCTACCTATGCTGCTCAAGCAGCGAGCTGAGTTTGCAGAACATGCAAGCCTAGCTGCCAGAGCTGTTGTAGAACTTTCAAGGCAATATTGTGTTGATGATGGTGGTTCATGCAACTTAGGTTTCAAGGATGAAAGGTTGGAACATGGGCAATCATTTCCTAGAGATGGTAATGGTAATTTTTCTATTGGCAGGCAGATTTGGAACATGAAATTTAAGGTTTCTACCTCTGCTGCTCAAGCAGTGGCTGAGTTTGCAGAATATACAAGCCTAGCTGCCAGAGCAGTTGTAGAAATTTCAAGGCAATATAGTGTTGATGATGGTGGTTCATGCCACTTAGGTTTCAAGGATGAAACGTTAGAACATGGGCAATCATTTCCTAGAGATGGTAATGGTAATTTTTCTGTTGGCAGGCAGAATTGGAGCATGAAATTTAAGGATGCTACCTCTGCTGCTCAAGCAGCGGATGAGTTTGCAGAACATGCAAGCCTAGCTACCAGAGCTGTTGTAGAACTTTCAAGGCAATATTGTGTTGATGATGGTGGTTCATGCAACTTAGGTTTCAAGGATGAAAGGTTGGAACATGGGCAATCATTTCCTAGAGATGGTAATGGTAATTTTTCTGTTGGCAGGCAGAATTGGAACATGAAATTAAAGGATGCTACCTCTGCTGCTCAAGCAGCGACTGAGTTTGCAGAACATGCAAGCCTAGCTGCCAGAGCTGTTGCAGAACTTTCAAGGCAATATTGTGTATATGATGGTGGTTCATGCAACTTAGGTTTCAAGGATGAAAGGTTGGAACATGGGCAATCATTTCCTAGAGATGGTAATGGTAATTTTTCTATTGGCAGGGCAGAATTGGAACATGAAATTTAAGGATGCTACCTCTGCTCCTCAAGCAGCGGCTGAGTTTGCAGAACATGCAAGCCTAGCTACCCGAGTTGTTGTAGAACTTTCAAGGCAATATTATTTTGATGATGTTGGTTCATGCCACTTAGGTTTCAAGGAAGAAAGGTTGGAACATGGGCAATCATTTCCTAGAGATAGTAATGGTAATTTTTCTATTGGCAGGCAGAATTGGAACATAAAATTTAAGGATGCTACCTCTGCTGCTCAAGCAGCGGCTGAGTTTGCAGAATATGCAAGCCTAGCTGCCAGAGCTGATGTAGAAATTTCAAGGCAATATAGTGTTGATGATGGTGGTTCATGCCACTTAGGTTTCAAGGATGAAACCTTGGAACATGGGCAATCATTTCCTAGAGATGGTAATGGTAAATTTTCTGTTGGGAGGCAGAATTGGAACATGAAATTTAAGGATGCTACCTCTGCTGCTCAAGCAGCGACTGAGTTTGCAGAACATGCAAGCCTAGCTGCCAGAGATATAGTAGAACTTTCAAGGCAATATTGTGTTGATGATGGTGGTTCATGCCACTTAGGTTTCAAAGATGAAAGGTTCGAACATGGTCAATCATTTCCTAGAGATAGTAATGGTAATTTTTCTATTGGCAGGCAGAATTGGAACATGAAATTTAAGGATGCTACCTCTGCTGCTCAAGCAGCGGCTGAGTTTGAAGAATATGCAAGCCTAGCTGCCAGAGCTGTTGTAGAAATTTCAAGGCAATATAGTGTTGATGATGGTGGTTCATGCCACTTAGGTTTCAAGGATGAAACGTTGGAACATGGGCAATCATTTCCTAGAGATGGTAATGGTAATTTTTCTGTTGGCAGGCAGAATTGGAACATGAAATTAAAGGATGCTACCTATGCTGCTCAAGCAGCGACTGAGTTTGCAGAACATGCAAGCCTAGCTGCCAGAGCTGTTGTAGAACTTTCAAGGCAATATTGTGTTGATGATGGTGGTTCATGCAACTTAGGTTTCAAGGATGAAAGGTTGGAACATGGGCAATCATTTCCTAGAGATGGTAATGGTAATTTTTCTATTGGCAGGCAGATTTGGAACATGAAATTTAAGGTTTCTACCTCTGCTGCTCAAGCAGCGGCTGAGTTTGCAGAATATACAAGCCTAGCTGCCAGAGCAGTTGTAGAAATTTCAAGGCAATATAGTGTTGATGATGGTGGTTCATGCCACTTAGGTTTCAAGGATGAAACGTTAGAACATGGGCAATCATTTCCTAGAGATGGTAATGGTAATTTTTCTGTTGGCAGGCAGAATTGGAGCATGAAATTTAAGGATGCTACCTCTGCTGCTCAAGCAGCGGATGAGTTTGCAGAACATGCAAGCCTAGCTACCAGAGCTGTTGTAGAACTTTCAAGGCAATATTGTGTTGATGATGGTGGTTCATGCAACTTAGGTTTCAAGGATGAAAGGTTGGAACATGGGTAATCATTTCCTAGAGATGGTAATGGTAATTTTTCTGTTGGCAGGCAGAATTGGAACATGAAATTAAAGGATGCTACCTCTGCTGCTCAAGCAGCGACTGAGTTTGCAGAACATGCAAGCCTAGCTGCCAGAGCTGTTGCAGAACTTTCAAGGCAATATTGTGTATATGATGGTGGTTCATGCAACTTAGGTTTCAAGGATGAAAGGTTGGAACATGGGCAATCATTTCCTAGAGATGGTAATGGTAATTTTTCTATTGGCAGGCAGAATTGGAACATGAAATTTAAGGATGCTACCTCTGCTCCTCAAGCAGCGGCTGAGTTTGCAGAACATGCAAGCCTAGCTACCCGAGTTGTTGTAGAACATTCAAGGCAATATTATTTTGATGATGTTGGTTCATGCCACTTAGGTTTCAAGGAAGAAAGGTTGGAACATGGGCAATCATTTCCTAGAGATAGTAATGGTAATTTTTCTATTGGTAGGCAGAATTGGAACATAAAATTTAAGGATGCTACCTCTGCTGCTCAAGCAGCGGCTGAGTTTGCAGAATATGCAAGCCTAGCTGCCAGAGCTGATGTAGAAATTTCAAGGCAATATAGTGTTGATGATGGTGGTTCATGCCACTTAGGTTTCAAGGATGAAACCTTGGAACATGGGCAATCATTTCCTAGAGATGGTAATGGTAAATTTTCTGTTGGGAGGCAGAATTGGAACATGAAATTTAAGGATGCTACCTCTGCTGCTGAAGCAGCGACTGAGTTTGCAGAACATGCAAGCCTAGCTGCCAGAGATATAGTAGAACTTTCAAGGCAATATTGTGTTGATGATGGTGGTTCATGCCACTTAGGTTTCAAAGATGAAAGGTTCGAACATGGTCAATCATTTCCTAGAGATAGTAATGGTAATTTTTCTATTGGCAGGCAGAATTGGAACATGAAATTTAAGGATGCTACCTCTGCTGCTCAAGCAGCGGCTGAGTTTGCAGAACATGCAAGCCTAGCTACCAGAGATATAGTAGAACTTTCAAGGGAATATTGTGTTGATGATGGTGGTTCATTCCACTTAGGTTTCAAGGATGAAAGGTTGGAACATGGGCAATCATTTCCTAGAGATGGTAATGGTAATTTTTCTGTTGGCAGGCAGAATTGGAATATGAAATTAAAGGATGCTACCTCTGCTGCTCAAGCAGCGGCTGAGTTTGCAGAACATGCAAGCCTAGCTACCAGAGCTGTTGTAGAACTTTCAAGGCAATATTATATTGATGATGGTGGTTCATGCAACTTAGGTTTCAAGGATGAAAGGTTGGAACATGGGCAATCATTTACTAGAGATGGTAATGGTAATTTTTCTTTTGACAGTCAGAATTGGAACATGAAATTTAAGGATGCTAACTCTGCTCCTCAAGCAGCGGCTGAGTTTGCAGAACATGCAAGCCTAGCTACCAGAGTTGTTGTAGAACTTTCAAGGCAATATTGTTTTGATGATGTTGGTTCATGCCACTTAGGTTTCAAGGCTGAAAGGTTGGAACATGGGCAATCATTTTCTAGAGATAGTAATGGTAATTTTTCTATTGTCAGGCAGAATTGGAACATAAAATTTAAGGATGCTACCTCTGCTGCTCAAGCAGCGGCTGAGTTTGTAGAATATGCAAGCCTAGCTGCCAGAGCTGTTGTAGAAATTGCAAGGCAATATAGTGTTGATGATGGTGGTTCATGCCACTTAGGTTTCAAGGATGAAACCTTGGAACATGGGCAATCATTTCGTAGAGATGGTAATGGTAAATTTTCTATTGGGAGGCAGAATTGGAACATGAAATTTAAGGATGCTACCTCTGCTGCTCATGCAACGACTGAGTTTGCAGAACATGCAAGCCTAGCTGCCAGAGATATAGTAGAACTTTCAAGGCAATATTGTGTTGATGATGGTGGTTCATGCCACTTAGGTTTCAAAGATGAAAGGTTCGAACATGGGCAATCATTTCCTAGTGATAGTAATGGTAATGTTTCTATTGGCAGGCAGAATTGGAACATGAAATTTAAGGTTGCTACCTCTGCTGCTCAAGCAGCGGCTGAGTTTGCAGAATATGCAAGCCTAGCTGCCAGAGCTGTTGTAGAAATTGCAAGGCAATATAGTGTTGATGATGGTGGTTCATGCCACTTAGGTTTCAAGGATGAAACGTTGGAACATGGGCAATCATTTCCTAGAGATGGTAATGGTAATTTTTCTGTTGGCAGGCAGAATTGGAGCATGAAATTTAAGGATGCTACCTCTGTTGCTCAAGCAGGGGATGAGTTTGTAGAATATGCAAGCCTAGCTGCCAGAGATATTTTAGAACTTTCAAGGCAATATTGTGTTGATGATGGTGGTTCATGCCACTTAGGTTTCAAGGATGAAAGGTTGGAACATGGGCAATCATTTCCTAGAGATGGTAATGGTAATTTTTCTGTTGGCAGGGAGAATTGGAACATGAAATTTAAGGTTGCTACCTCTGCTGCTCAAGCAGCGGCTGAGTTTGCAGAATATGCAAGCCTAGCTGCCAGAGCTGTTGTAGAAATTGCAAGGCAATATAGTGTTGATGATGGTGGTTCATGCCACTTAGGTTTCAAGGATGAAACGTTGGAACATGGGCAATCATTTCCTAGAGATGGTAATGGTAATTTTTCTGTTGGCAGGCAGAATTGGAGCATGAAATTTAAGGATGCTACCTCTGTTGCTCAAGCAGGGGATGAGTTTGTAGAATATGCAAGCCTAGCTGCCAGAGATATTTTAGAACTTTCAAGGCAATATTGTGTTGATGATGGTGGTTCATGCCACTTAGGTTTCAAGGATGAAAGGTTGGAACATGGGCAATCATTTCCTAGAGATGGTAATGGTAATTTTTCTGTTGGCAGGGAGAATTGGAAAATGAAATTTAAGGATGCTACCTTTGCTGCTCAAGCAAGGAATGAGTTTGTAGAATATGCAAGCCTAGTTGCCCGAGCTGTTGTAGAACTTTCAAGGCAATATTGTGTTGATGATGGTGGTTCATGCCACTTAGGTTTCAACGATGAAACGTTGGAACATGGGCAATCATTTCCTAGAGATGGTAATGGTAATTTTTCTGTTGGCAGGGAGAATTGGAAAATGAAATTTAAGGATGCTACCTCTGCTGCTCAAGCAGCGACTGAGTTTGCAGAACATACAAGCCTAGCTGCCAGAGATATAGTAGAACTTTCAAGGGAATATTGTGTTGATGATGGTGGTTCATGCCACTTAGGTTTCAAGGATGAAAGGTTGGAACATGGGCAATCATTTCCTAGAGATGGTAATGGTAATTTTTCTATTGGCAGGCAGAATTGGAACATGAAATTAAAGAATGCTACCTCTGCTGCTCAAGCAGCGGCTGAGTTTGCAGAACATGCAAGCCTAGCTACCAGAGCTGTTGTAGAACTTTCAAGGCAATATTATATTGATGATGGTGGTTCATGCAACTTAGGTTTCAAGGATGAAAGGTTGGAACATGGGCAATCATTTACTAGAGATGGTAATGGTAATTTTTCTTTTGACAGTCAGAATTGGAACATGAAATTTAAGGATGCTAACTCTGCTCCTCAAGCAGCGGCTGAGTTTGCAGAACATGCAAGCCTAGCTACCAGAGTTGTTGTAGAACTTTCAAGGCAATATTGTTTTGATGATGTTGGTTCATGCCACTTAGGTTTCAAGGCTGAAAGGTTGGAACATGGGCAATCATTTTCTAGAGATAGTAATGGTAATTTTTCTATTGTCAGGCAGAATTGGAATATAAAATTTAAGGATGCTACCTCTGTTGCTCAAGCAGCGGCTGAGTTTGTAGAATATGCAAGCCTAGCTGCCAGAGCTGTTGTAGAAATTGCAAGGCAATATAGTGTTGATGATGGTGGTTCATGCCACTTAGGTTTCAAGGATGAAACCTTGGAACATGGGCAATCATTTCGTAGAGATGGTAATGGTAAATTTTCTATTGGGAGGCAGAATTGGAACATGAAATTTAAGGATGCTACCTCTGCTGCTCATGCAACGACTGAGTTTGCAGAACATGCAAGCCTAGCTGCCAGAGATATAGTAGAACTTTCAAGGCAATATTGTGTTGATGATGGTGGTTCATGCCACTTAGGTTTCAAAGATGAAAGGTTCGAACATGGGCAATCATTTCCTAGTGATAGTAATGGTAATGTTTCTATTGGCAGGCAGAATTGGAACATGAAATTTAAGGTTGCTACCTCTGCTGCTCAAGCAGCGGCTGAGTTTGCAGAATATGCAAGCCTAGCTGCCAGAGCTGTTGTAGAAATTGCAAGGCAATATAGTGTTGATGATGGTGGTTCATGCCACTTAGGTTTCAAGGATGAAACGTTGGAACATGGGCAATCATTTCCTAGAGATGGTAATGGTAATTTTTCTGTTGGCAGGCAGAATTGGAGCATGAAATTTAAGGATGCTACCTCTGTTGCTCAAGCAGGGGATGAGTTTGTAGAATATGCAAGCCTAGCTGCCAGAGATATTTTAGAACTTTCAAGGCAATATTGTGTTGATGATGGTGGTTCATGCCACTTAGGTTTCAAGGATGAAAGGTTGGAACATGGGCAATCATTTCCTAGAGATGGTAATGGTAATTTTTCTGTTGGCAGGGAGAATTGGAACATGAAATTTAAGGTTGCTACCTCTGCTGCTCAAGCAGCGGCTGAGTTTGCAGAATATGCAAGCCTAGCTGCCAGAGCTGTTGTAGAAATTGCAAGGCAATATAGTGTTGATGATGGTGGTTCATGCCACTTAGGTTTCAAGGATGAAACGTTGGAACATGGGCAATCATTTCCTAGAGATGGTAATGGTAATTTTTCTGTTGGCAGGCAGAATTGGAGCATGAAATTTAAGGATGCTACCTCTGTTGCTCAAGCAGGGGAT